>NW_027207232.1:0-600000 GCF_963455315.2 Globicephala melas | reverse complement strand
GGCCTTACTTCCAGGCACGGGTTCACGCTGGGTGTGCCGGGAGCCACACAGCGTGCTAAGAGGCTGACTCTCTCCTCCAGCGGAGTGACTTCAGGTACGAGGGCGGGCCTCGCAGTGTTCCAAGCACAGCGTTCTCTCATGGCAGCTCACACAAGGGCCATGACAGAGTCTTCCTGGGCACTTGGCACTCACCAGCCATGCTGTCCTGAGGGCGTTCGAGGGCTCCGGAGATGTAGCGCTCCTCAAGGAACGCGCAGGGTGTGGTTGCCCAGCACCCGGCACGCTCAGGGGTCCTCCGAGGGAATCAACCAGTGGACCTCGACGTTGCTCAGCCGGCCCACAGGTGTCTGTCTGGAGGCACTCAGTGACCTTGGAGGGAAAATGATGCACACCCGTGGGGCCTAGTAGTCCCCGGACGTGTACTTCCTTTAAAGCAAAGCGACTACGAACTCCTGGAAAGAGCTGCATGCCTCCCTTTCTGCACGGCTACTCAGGGCCTAACCTGGAGGCGAGTTCTCACGTTGAGGTTCCCTTTAGCTCTAGAGCCTGTCATGCGGACCGCCACCGCGGCCACGGAAGCCCCTGGTTGAGAGAGAGCAAACTCACAATTTTCCCCGAAGCATTCTTCCAGGGCTCACTGGCCTGTCGGGAGCCGGGAATGTCAGGGAGCTTCAGGGCAGGCATGAATGCCGCCCTCCAAATGGGAAAGCAGGGCTAGTTCCAGCAGGCCCCCGTTTTCATGGGCACACTCAACGTACATCCCCGTGGTTTCTGAGGCGTCCCAAGAGACACCGGTTGCCCTGTGTTTCCTTCCCTGAGTCAACTTATCGAAGTAGGGAGTCCCGCATCCAGCGAACGGTCTCAACCAAGGAACGCCGTAGCTGCTCCTCTGGGCCTGGGGCTGCCGGCGGTGCCAAAGAAGGAAAAGGACTTGCATGGCAGTAAGAACCCAAGCCGCCGTCCTCTAGGAGGCACGGTGCCTTCAGTCAGGAGGTCCTGGATGGAATGGGAAGACGAGGGTTACTCTGAGCGCAGCTCCGATTGGGGCAACGCGTAAGACCTCCGCGCCATGTGAGATGTGCCAGAACGGTGTTCGTGAACGTGTGCGAGTGCTGAGGAAACCAAGCTGCTCCAAAAGAGAGGGCAGTGCGTTTCCCTACGCTCGGCGTGCGCAGAGGGGCTCTAAAGGGCCACGGGCCCGGATGTTGCTTAGCAGACCCAGGTGCGCCTGGGGTTACTCAGTGTTCCTGCCGGGAACAGGGTGCCCCGGCTAGCCTCCCAGGTGTCCAGAAAGCTGTGCTCCCGTTCAAGGTATGCAGGGCAGAGGCCACCGCCTCCTGGAAGCTGCAGCACGCCTCCGCTTCTGCACGGCAAATCAGGGCCTTACTTCCAGGCACGGGTTCACGCTGGGTGTGCCGGGAGCCACACAGCGTGCTAAGAGGCTGACTCTCTCCTCCAGCGGAGTGACTTCAGGTACGAGGGCGGGCCTCGCAGTGTTCCAAGCACAGCGTTCTCTCATGGCAGCTCACACAAGGGCCATGACAGAGTCTTCCTGGGCACTTGGCACTCACCAGCCATGCTGTCCTGAGGGCGTTCGAGGGCTCCGGAGATGTAGCGCTCCTCAAGGAAAGCGCAGGGTGTGGTTGCCCAGCACCCGGCACGCTCAGGGGTCCTCCGAGGGAATCAACCAATGGACCTCGACGTTGCTCAGCCGGCCCACAGGTGTCTGTCTGGAGGCACTCAGTGGCCTTGGAGGGAAAATGATGCACACCCGTGGGGCCTAGGAGTCCCCGGACGTGTACTTCCTTTAAAGCAAAGCGACTAAGAACTCCTGGAAAGAGCTGCATGCCTCCCTTTCTGCACGGCTACTCAGGGCCTAACCTGGAGGCGAGTTCTCACGTTGAGGTTCCCTTTAGCTCTAGAGCTTGTCATGCGGACCGCCACCGCGGCCACGGAAGCCCCTGGTTGAGAGAGAGCAAACTCACAATTTTCCCCGAAGCATTCTTCCAGGGCTCACTGGCCTGTCGGGAGCCGGGAATGTCAGGGAGCTTCAGGGCAGGCATGAATGCCGCCCTCCAAATGGGAAAGCAGGGCTAGTTCCAGCAGGCCCCCGTTTTCATGGGCACACTCAGCGTACATCCCCGTGGTTTCTGAGGCGTCCCAAGAGACACCGGTTGCCCTGTGTTTCCTTCCCTGAGTCAACTTATCGAAGTAGGGAGTCCCGCATCCAGCGAACGGTCTCAACCAAGGAACGCCGTAGCTGCTCCTCTGGGCCTGGGGCTGCCGGCGGTGCCAAAGAAGGAACAGGACTTGCATGGCAGTAAGAACCCAAGCCGCCGTCCTCTAGGAGGCACGGTGCCTTCAGTCAGGAGGTCCTGGATGGAATGCGAAGACGAGGGTTACTCTGAGCGCAGCTCCGATTGGGGCAACGCGTAAGACCTCCGCGCCATGTGGGATGTGCCAGAACGGTGTTCGTGAACGTGTGCGAGTGCTGAGGAAACCAAGCTGCTCCAAAAGAGAGGGCAGTGCGTTTCCCTACGCTCGGCGTGCGCAGAGGGGCTCTAAAGGGCTACGGGCCCGGATGTTGCTCAGCAGACCCAGGTGCGCCTGGGGTTACTCAGTGTTCCTGCCGGGAACAGGGTGCCCCGGCTAGCCTCCCAGGTGTCCAGAAAGCTGTGCTGCCGTTCAAGGTATGCAGGGCAGAGGCCACCGCCTCCTGGAAGCTGCAGCACGCCTCTGCTTCTGCACGGCAAATCAGGGCCTTACTTCCAGGCACGGGTTCACGCTGGGTGTGCCGGGAGCCACACAGCGTGCTAAGAGGCTGACTCTCTCCTCCAGCGGAGTGACTTCAGGTACTAGGGCGGGCCTCGCAGTGTTCCAAGCACAGCGTTCTCTCATGGCAGCTCACACAAGGGCCATGACAGAGTCTTCCTGGGCACTTGGCACTCACCAGCCATGCTGTCCTGAGGGCGTTCGAGGGCTCCGGAGATGTAGCGCTCCTCAAGGAACGCGCAGGGTGTGGTTGCCCAGCACCCGGCACGCTCAGGGGTCCTCCGAGGGAATCAACCAGTGGACCTCGACGTTGCTCAGCCGGCCCACAGGTGTCTGTCTGGAGGCACTCAGTGACCTTGGAGGGAAAATGATGCACACCCGTGGGGCCTAGGAGTCCCCGGACGTGTACTTCCTTTAAAGCAAAGCGACTACGAACTCCTGGAAAGAGCTGCATGCCTCCCTTTCTGCACGGCTACTCAGGGCCTAACCTGGAGGCGAGTTCTCACGTTGAGGTTCCCTTTAGCTCTAGAGCCTGTCATGCGGACCGCCACCGCGGCCACGGAAGCCCCTGGTTGAGAGAGAGCAAACTCACAATTTTCCCCGAAGCATTCTTCCAGGGCTCACTGGCCTGTCGGGAGCCGGGAATGTCAGGGAGCTTCAGGGCAGGCATGAATGCCGCCCTCCAAATGGGAAAGCAGGGCTAGTTCCAACAGGCCCCCGTTTTCATGGGCACACTCAGCGTACATCCCCGTGGTTTCTGAGGCGTCCCAAGAGACACCGGTTGCCCTGTGTTTCCTTCCCTGAGTCAACTTATCGAAGTAGGGAGTCCCGCATCCAGCGAACGGTCTCAACCAAGGAACGCCGTAGCTGCTCCTCTGGGCCTGGTGCTGCCGGCGGTGCCAAAGAAGGAACAGGACTTGCATGGCAGTAAGAACCCAAGCCGCCGTCCTCTAGGAGGCACGGTGCCTTCAGTCAGGAGGTCCTGGATGGAATGCGAAGACGAGGGTTACTCTGAGCGCAGCTCCGATTGGGGCAACGCGTAAGACCTCCGCGCCATGTGGCATGTGCCAGAACGGTGTTCGTGAACGTGTGCGAGTGCTGAGGAAACCAAGCTGCTCCAAAAGAGAGGGCAGTGCGTTTCCCTACGCTCGGCGTGCGCAGAGGGGCTCTAAAGGGCTACGGGCCCGGATGTTGCTTAGCAGACCCAGGTGCGCCTGGGGTTACTCAGTGTTCCTGCCGGGAACAGGGTGCCCCGGCTAGCCTCCCAGGTGTCCAGAAAGCTGTGCTGCCGTTCAAGGTATGCAGGGCAGAGGCCACCGCCTCCTGGAAGCTGCAGCACGCCTCCGCTTCTGCACGGCAAATCAGGGCCTTACTTCCAGGCACGGGTTCACGCTGGGTGTGCCGGGAGCCACACAGCGTGCTAAGAGGCTGACTCTCTCCTCCAGCGGAGTGACTTCAGGTACGAGGGCGGGCCTCGCAGTGTTCCAAGCACAGCGTTCTCTCATGGCAGCTCACACAAGGGCCATGACAGAGTCTTCCTGGGCACTTGGCACTCACCAGCCATGCTGTCCTGAGGGCGTTCGAGGGCTCCGGAGATGTAGCGCTCCTCAAGGAACGCGCAGGGTGTGGTTGCCCAGCACCCGGCACGCTCAGGGGTCCTCCGAGGGAATCAACCAATGGACCTCGACGTTGCTCAGCCGGCCCACAGGTGTCTGTCTGGAGGCACTCAGTGACCTTGGAGGGAAAATGATGCACACCCGTGGGGCCTAGGAGTCCCCGGACGTGTACTTCCTTTAAAGCAAAGCGACTAAGAACTCCTGGAAAGAGCTGCATGCCTCCCTTTCTGCACGGCTACTCAGGGCCTAACCTGGAGGCGAGTTCTCACGTTGAGGTTCCCTTTAGCTCTAGAGCCTGTCATGCGGACCGCCACCGCGGCCACGGAAGCCCCTGGTTGAGAGAGAGCAAACTCACAATTTTCCCCGAAGCATTCTTCCAGGGCTCACTGGCCTGTCGGGAGCCGGGAATGTCAGGGAGCTTCAAGGCAGGCATGAATGCCGCCCTCCAAATGGGAAAGCAGGGCTAGTTCCAGCAGGCCCCCGTTTTCATGGGCACACTCAGCGTACATCCCCGTGGTTTCTAAGGCGTCCCAAGAGACACCGGTTGCCCTGTGTTTCCTTCCCTGAGTCAACTTATCGAAGTAGGGAGTCCCGCATCCAGCGAACGGTCTCAACCAAGGAACGCCGTAGCTGCTCCTCTGGGCCTGGGGCTGCCGGCGGTGCCAAAGAAGGAACAGGACTTGCATGGCAGTAAGAACCCAAGCCGCCGTCCTCTAGGAGGCACGGTGCCTTCAGTCAGGAGGTCCTGGATGGAATGCGAAGACGAGGGTTACTCTGAGCGCAGCTCCGATTGGGGCAACGCGTAAGACCTCCGCGCCATGTGGCATGTGCCAGAACGGTGTTCGTGAACGTGTGCGAGTGCTGAGGAAACCAAGCTGCTCCAAAAGAGAGGGCAGTGCGTTTCCCTACGCTCGGCGTGCGCAGAGGGGCTCTAAAGGGCTACGGGCCCGGATGTTGCTTAGGAGACCCAGGTGCGCCTGGGGTTACTCAGTGTTCCTGCCGCGAACAGGGTGCCCCGGCTAGCCTCCCAGGTGTCCAGAAAGCTGTGGTGCCGTTCAAGGTATGCAGGGCAGAGGCCACCGCCTCCTGGAAGCTGCAGCACGCCTCCGCTTCTGCACGGCAAATCAGGGCCTTACTTCCAGGCACGGGTTCACGCTGGGTGTGCCGGGAGCCACACAGCGTGCTAAGAGGCTGACTCTCTCCTCCAGCGGAGTGACTTCAGGTACGAGGGCGGGCCTCGCAGTGTTCCAAGCACAGCGTTCTCTCATGGCAGCTCACACAAGGGCCATGACAGAGTCTTCCTGGGCACTTGGCACTCACCAGCCATGCTGTCCTGAGGGCGTTCGAGGGCTCCGGAGATGTAGCGCTCCTCAAGGAACGCGCAGGGTGTGGTTGCCCGGCACCCGGCACGCTCAGGTGTCCTCCGAGGGAATCAACCAATGGACCTCGACGTTGCTCAGCCGGCCCACAGGTGTCTGTCTGGAGGCACTCAGTGGCCTTGGAGGGAAAATGATGCACACCCGTGGGGCCTAGGAGTCCCCGGACGTGTACTTCCTTTAAAGCAAAGCGACTAAGAACTCCTGGAAAGAGCTGCATGCCTCCCTTTCTGCACGGCTACTCAGGGCCTAACCTGGAGGCGAGTTCTCACGTTGAGGTTCCCTTTAGCTCTAGAGCCTGTCATGCGGACCGCCACCGCGGCCACGGAAGCCCCTGGTTGAGAGAGAGCAAACTCACAATTTTCCCCGAAGCATTCTTCCAGGGCTCACTGGCCTGTCGGGAGCCGGGAATGTCAGGGAGCTTCAGGGCAGGCATGAATGCCGCCCTCCAAATGGGAAAGCAGGGCTAGTTCCAGCAGGCCCCCGTTTTCATGGGCACACTCAGCGTACATCCCCGTGGTTTCTGAGGCGTCCCAAGAGACACCGGTTGCCCTGTGTTTCCTTCCCTGAGTCAACTTATCGAAGTAGGGAGTCCCGCATCCAGCGAACGGTCTCAACCAAGGAACGCCGTAGCTGCTCCTCTGGGCCTGGGGCTGCCGGCGGTGCCAAAGAAGGAACAGGACTTGCATGGCAGTAAGAACCCAAGCCGCCGTCCTCTAGGAGGCACGGTGCCTTCAGTCAGGAGGTCCTGGATGGAATGCGAAGACGAGGGTTACTCTGAGCGCAGCTCCGATTGGGGCAACGCGTAAGACCTCCGCGCCATGTGGCATGTGCCAGAACGGTGTTCGTGAACGTGTGCGAGTGCTGAGGAAACCAAGCTGCTCCAAAAGAGAGGGCAGTGCGTTTCCCTACGCTCGGCGTGCGCAGAGGGGCTCTAAAGGGCTACGGGCCCGGATGTTGCTTAGCAGACCCAGGTGCGCCTGGGGTTACTCAGTGTTCCTGCCGGGAACAGGGTGCCCCGGCTAGCCTCCCAGGTGTCCAGAAAGCTGTGCTGCCGTTCAAGGTATGCAGGGCAGAGGCCACCGCCTCCTGGAAGCTGCAGCACGCCTCCGCTTCTGCACGGCAAATCAGGGCCTTACTTCCAGGCACGGGTTCACGCTGGGTGTGCCGGGAGCCACACAGCGTGCTAAGAGGCTGACTCTCTCCTCCAGCGGAGTGACTTCAGGTACGAGGGCGGGCCTCGCAGTGTTCCAAGCACAGCGTTCTCTCATGGCAGCTCACACAAGGGCCATGACAGAGTCTTCCTGGGCACTTGGCACTCACCAGCCATGCTGTCCTGAGGGCGTTCGAGGGCTCCGGAGATGTAGCGCTCCTCAAGGAACGCGCAGGGTGTGGTTGCCCAGCACCCGGCACGCTCAGGGGTCCTCCGAGGGAATCAACCAGTGGACCTCGACGTTGCTCAGCCGGCTCACAGGTGTCTGTCTGGAGGCACTCAGTGACCTTGGAGGGAAAATGATGCACACCCGTGGGGCCTAGGAGTCCCCGGACGTGTACTTCCTTTAAAGCAAAGCGACTACGAACTCCTGGAAAGAGCTGCATGCCTCCCTTTCTGCACGGCTACTCAGGGCCTAACCTGGAGGCGAGTTCTCACGTTGAGGTTCCCTTTAGCTCTAGAGCCTGTCATGCGGACCGCCACCGCGGCCACGGAAGCCCCTGGTTGAGAGAGAGCAAACTCACAATTTTCCCCGAAGCATTCTTCCAGGGCTCACTGGCCTGTCGGGAGCCGGGAATGTCAGGGAGCTTCAAGGCAGGCATGAATGCCGCCCTCCAAATGGGAAAGCAGGGCTAGTTCCAGCAGGCCCCCGTTTTCATGGGCACACTCAGCGTACATCCCCGTGGTTTCTAAGGTGTCCCAAGAGACACCGGTTGCCCTGTGTTTCCTTCCCTGAGTCAACTTATCGAAGTAGGGAGTCCCGCATCCAGCGAACGGTCTCAACCAAGGAACGCCGTAGCTGCTCCTCTGGGCCTGGGGCTGCCGGCGGTGCCAAAGAAGGAACAGGACTTGCATGGCAGTAAGAACCCAAGCCGCCGTCCTCTAGGAGGCACGGTGCCTTCAGTCAGGAGGTCCTGGATGGAATGCGAAGACGAGGGTTACTCTGAGCGCAGCTCCGATTGGGGCAACGCGTAAGAACTCCGCGCCATGTGGGATGTGCCAGAACGGTGTTCGTGAACGTGTGCGAGTGCTGAGGAAACCAAGCTGCTCCAAAAGAGAGGGCAGTGCGTTTCCCTACGCTCGGCGTGCGCAGAGGGGCTCTAAAGGGCTACGGGCCCGGATGTTGCTTAGCAGACCCAGGTGCGCCTGGGGTTACTCAGTGTTCCTGCCGGGAATAGGGTGCCCCGGCTAGCCTCCCAGGTGTCCAGAAAGCTGTGCTGCCGTTCAAGGTATGCAGGGCAGAGGCCACCGCCTCCTGGAAGCTGCAGCACGCCTCCGCTTCTGCACGGCAAATCAGGGCCTTACTTCCAGGCACGGGTTCACGCTGGGTGTGCCGGGAGCCACACAGCGTGCTAAGAGGCTGACTCTCTCCTCCAGCGGAGTGACTTCAGGTACGAGGGCGGGCCTCGCAGTGTTCCAAGCACAGCGTTCTCTCATGGCAGCTCACACAAAGGGCCATGACAGAGTCTTCCTGGGCACTTGGCACTCACGAGCCATGCTGTCCTGAGGGCGTTCGAGGGCTCTGGAGATGTAGCGCTCCTAAAGGAACGGGCAGGGTGTGGTTGCCCAGCACCCGGCACGCTCAGGGGTCCTCCGAGGGAATCAACCAATGGACCTCGACGTTGCTCAGCCGGCCCACAGGTGTCTGTCTGGAGGCACTCAGTGACCTTGGAGGGAAAATGATGCACACCCGTGGGGCCTAGGAGTCCCCGGACGTGTACTTCCTTTAAAGCAAAGCGACTAAGAACTCCTGGAAAGAGCTGCATGCCTCCCTTTCTGCACGGCTACTCAGGGCCTAACCTGGAGGCGAGTTCTCACGTTGAGGTTCCCTTTAGCTCTAGAGCCTGTCATGCGGACCGCCACCGCGGCCATGGAAGCCCCTGGTTGAAAGAGAGCAAACTCACAATTTTCCCCGAAGCATTCTTCCAGGGCTCACTGGCCTGTCGGGAGCCGGGAATGTCAGGGAGCTTCAGGACAGGCATGAATGCCGCCCTCCAAATGGGAAAGCAGGGCTAGTTCCAGCAGGCCCCCGTTTTCATGGGCACACTCAGCGTACATCCCCGTGGTTTCTAAGGCGTCCCAAGAGACACCGGTTGCCCTGTGTTTCCTTCCCTGAGTCAACTTATCGAAGTAGGGAGTCCCGCATCCAGCGAACGGTCTCAACCAAGGAACGCCGTAGCTGCTCCTCTGGGCCTGGGGCTGCCGGCGGTGCCAAAGAAGGAACAGGACTTGCATGGCAGTAAGAACCCAAGCCGCCGTCCTCTAGGAGGCACGGTGCCTTCAGTCAGGAGGTCCTGGATGGAATGCGAAGACGAGGGTTACTCTGAGCGCAGCTCCGATTGGGGCAACGCGTAAGACCTCCGCGCCATGTGGCATGTGCCAGAACGGTGTTCGTGAACGTGTGCGAGTGCTGAGGAAACCAAGCTGCTCCAAAAGAGAGGGCAGTGCGTTTCCCTACGCTCGGCGTGCGCAGAGGGGCTCTAAAGGGCTACGGGCCCGGATTTTGCTCAGCAGACCCAGGTGCGCCTGGGGTTACTCAGTGTTCCTGCCGGGAACAGGGTGCCCCGGCTAGCCTCCCAGGTGTCCAGAAAGCTGTGCTGCCGTTCAAGGTATGCAGGGCAGAGGCCACCGCCTCCTGGAAGCTGCAGCACGCCTCCGCTTCTGCACGGCAAATCAGGGCCTTACTTCCAGGCACGGGTTCACGCTGGGTGTGCCGGGAGCCACACAGCGTGCTAAGAGGCTGACTCTCTCCTCCAGCGGAGTGACTTCAGGTACGAGGGCGGGCCTCGCAGTGTTCCAAGCACAGCGTTCTCTCATGGCAGCTCACACAAGGGCCATGACAGAGTCTTCCTGGGCACTTGGCACTCACCAGCCATGCTGTCCTGAGGGCGTTCGAGGGCTCCGGAGATGTAGCGCTCCTCAAGGAACACGCAGGGTGTGATTGCCCAGCACCCGGCACGCTCAGGGGTCCTCCGAGGGAATCAACCAGTGGACTTCGACGTTGCTCAGCCGGCCCACAGGTGTCTGTCTGGAGGCACTCAGTGACCTTGGAGGGAAAATGATGCACACCCGTGGGGCCTAGGAGTCCCCGGACGTGTACTTCCTTTAAAGCAAAGCGACTACGAACTCCTGGAAAGAGCTGCATGCCTCCCTTTCTGCACGGCTACTCAGGGCCTAACCTGGAGGCGAGTTCTCACGTTGAGGTTCCCTTTAGCTCTAGAGCCTGTCATGCGGACCGCCACCGCGGCCACGGAAGCCCCTGGTTGAGAGAGAGCAAACTCACAATTTTCCCCGAAGCATTCTTCCAGGGCTCACTGGCCTGTCGGGAGCCGGGAATGTCAGGGAGCTTCAAGGCAGGCATGAATGCCGCCCTCCAAATGGAAAGCAGGGCTAGTTCCAGCAGGCCCCCGTTTTCATGGGCACACTCAGCATACATCCCGGTGGTTTCTAAGGCGTCCCAAGAGACACCGGTTGCCCTGTGTTTCCTTCCCTGAGTCAACTTATCGAAGTAGGGAGTCCCGCATCCAGCGAACGGTCTCAACCAAGGAACGCCGTAGCTGCTCCTCTGGGCCTGGGGCTGCCGGCGGTGCCAAAGAAGGAACAGGACTTGCATGGCAGTAAGAACCCAAGCCGCCGTCCTCTAGGAGGCACGGTGCCTTCAGTCAGGAGGTCCTGGATGGAATGCGAAGACGAGGGTTACTCTGAGCGCAGCTCCGATTGGGGCAACGCGTAAGACCTCCGCGCCATGTGGCATGTGCCAGAACGGTGTTCGTGAACGTGTGCGAGTGCTGAGGAAACCAAGCTGCTCCAAAAGAGAGGGCAGTGCGTTTCCCTACGCTCGGCGTGCGCAGAGGGGCTCTAAAGGGCCACGGGCCCGGATGTTGCTTAGCAGACCCAGGTGCGCCTGGGGTTACTCAGTGTTCCTGCCGGGAACAGGGTGCCCCGGCTAGCCTCCCAGGTGTCCAGAAAGCTGTGCTGCCGTTCAAGGTATGCAGGGCAGAGGCCACCGCCTCCTGGAAGCTGCAGCACGCCTCCGCTTCTGCACGGCAAATCAGGGCCTTACTTCCAGGCACGGGTTCACGCTGGGTGTGCCGGGAGCCACACAGCGTGCTAAGAGGCTGACTCTCTCCTCCAGCGGAGTGACTTCAGGTACGAGGGCGGGCCTCGCAGTGTTCCAAGCACAGCGTTCTCTCATGGCAGCTCACACAAGGGCCATGACAGAGTCTTCCTGGGCACTTGGCACTCACCAGCCATGCTGTCCTGAGGGCGTTCGAGGGCTCCGGAGATGTAGCGCTCCTCAAGGAACGCGCAGGGTGTGGTTGCCCAGCACCCGGCACGCTCAGGGGTCCCTCGAGGGAATCAACCAATGGACCTCGACGTTGCTCAGCCGGCCCACAGGTGTCTGTCTGGAGGCACTCAGTGGCCTTGGAGGGAAAATGATGCACACCCGTGGGGCCTAGGAGTCCCCGGACGTGTACTTCCTTTAAAGCAAAGCGACTACGAACTCCTGGAAAGAGCTGCATGCCTCCCTTTCTGCACGGCTACTCAGGGCCTAACCTGGAGGCGAGTTCTCACGTTGAGGTTCCCTTTAGCTCTAGAGCCTGTCATGCGGACCGCCACCGCGGCCACGGAAGCCCCTGGTTGAGAGAGAGCAAACTCACAATTTTCCCCGAAGCATTCTTCCAGGGCTCACTGGCCTGTCGGGAGCCGGGAATGTCAGGGAGCTTCAGGGCAGGCATGAATGCCGCCCTCCAAATGGGAAAGCAGGGCTAGTTCCAGCAGGGCCCCGTTTTCATGGGCACACTCAGCGTACATCCCCGTGGTTTCTAAGGCGTCCCAAGAGACACCGGTTGCCCTGTGTTTCCTTCCCTGAGTCAACTTATCGAAGTAGGGAGTCCCGCATCCAGCGAACGGTCTCAACCAAGGAACGCCGTAGCTGCTCCTCTGGGCCTGGGGCTGCCGGCGGTGCCAAAGAAGGAACAGGACTTGCATGGCAGTAAGAACCCAAGCCGCCGTCCTCTAGGAGGCACGGTGCCTTCAGTCAGGAGGTCCTGGATGGAATGCGAAGACGAGGGTTACTCTGAGCGCAGCTCCGATTGGGGCAACGCGTAAGACCTCCGCGCCATGTGGCATGTGCCAGAACGGTGTTCGTGAACGTGTGCGAGTGCTGAGGAAACCAAGCTGCTCCAAAAGAGAGGGCAGTGCGTTTCCCTACGCTCGGCGTGCGCAGAGGGGCTCTAAAGGGCCACGGGCCCGGATGTTGCTCAGCAGAACCAGGTGCGCCTGGGGTTACTCAGTGTTCCTGCCGGGAACAGGGTGCCCCGGCTAGCCTCCCAGGTGTCCAGAAAGCTGTGCTGCCGTTCAAGGTATGCAGGGCAGAGGCCACCGCCTCCTGGAAGCTGCAGCACGCCTCCGCTTCTGCACGGCAAATCAGGGCCTTACTTCCAGGCACGGGTTCACGCTGGGTGTGCCGGGAGCCACACAGCGTGCTAAGAGGCTGACTCTCTCCTCCAGCGGAGTGACTTCAGGTACGAGGGCGGGCCTCGCAGTGTTCCAAGCACAGCGTTCTCTCATGGCAGCTCACACAAGGGCCATGACAGAGTCTTCCTGGGCACTTGGCACTCACCAGCCATGCTGTCCTGAGGGAGTTCGAGGGCTCCGGAGATGTAGCGCTCCTCAAGGAACACGCAGGGTGTGGTTGCCCAGCACCCGGCACGCTCAGGGGTCCCTCGAGGGAATCAACCAATGGACCTCGACGTTGCTCAGCCGGCCCACAGGTGTCTGTCTGGAGGCACTCAGTGGCCTTGGAGGGAAAATGATGCACACCCGTGGGGCCTAGGAGTCCCCGGACGTGTACTTCCTTTAAAGCAAAGCGACTACGAACTCCTGGAAAGAGCTGCATGCCTCCCTTTCTGCACGGCTACTCAGGGCCTAACCTGGAGGCGAGTTCTCACGTTGAGGTTCCCTTTAGCTCTAGAGCCTGTCATGCGGACCGCCACCGCGGCCACGGAAGCCCCTGGTTGAGAGAGAGCAAACTCACAATTTTCCCCGAAGCATTCTTCCAGGGCTCACTGGCCTGTCGGGAGCCGGGAATGTCAGGGAGCTTCAAGGCAGGCATGAATGCCGCCCTCCAAATGGAAAGCAGGGCTAGTTCCAGCAGGCCCCCGTTTTCATGGGCACACTCAGCATACATCCCGGTGGTTTCTAAGGCGTCCCAAGAGACACCGGTTGCCCTGTGTTTCCTTCCCTGAGTCAACTTATCGAAGTAGGGAGTCCCGCATCCAGCGAACGGTCTCAACCAAGGAACGCCGTAGCTGCTCCTCTGGGCCTGGGGCTGCCGGCGGTGCCAAAGAAGGAACAGGACTTGCATGGCAGTAAGAACCCAAGCCGCCGTCCTCTAGGAGGCACGGTGCCTTCAGTCAGGAGGTCCTGGATGGAATGCGAAGACGAGGGTTACTCTGAGCGCAGCTCCGATTGGGGCAACGCGTAAGACCTCCGCGCCATGTGGGATGTGCCAGAACGGTGTTCGTGAACGTGTGCGAGTGCTGAGGAAACCAAGCTGCTCCAAAAGAGAGGGCAGTGCGTTTCCCTACGCTCGGCGTGCGCAGAGGGGCTCTAAAGGGCTACGGGCCCGGATGTTGCTTAGCAGACCCAGGTGCGCCTGGGGTTACTCAGTGTTCCTGCCGGGAACAGGGTGCCCCGGCTAGCCTCCCAGGTGTCCAGAAAGCTGTGCTGCCGTTCAAGGTATGCAGGGCAGAGGCCACCGCCTCCTGGAAGCTGCAGCACGCCTCCGCTTCTGCACGGCAAATCAGGGCCTTACTTCCAGGCACGGGTTCACGCTGGGTGTGCCGGGAGCCACACAGCGTGCTAAGAGGCTGACTCTCTCCTCCAGCGGAGTGACTTCAGGTACGAGGGCGGGCCTCGCAGTGTTCCAAGCACAGCGTTCTCTCATGGCAGCTCACACAAGGGCCATGACAGAGTCTTCCTGGGCACTTGGCACTCACCAGCCATGCTGTCCTGAGGGCGTTCGAGGGCTCCGGAGATGTAGCGCTCCTCAAGGAACGCGCAGGGTGTGGTTGCCCAGCACCCGGCACGCTCAGGGGTCCCTAGAGGGAATCAACCAATGGACCTCGACGTTGCTCAGCCGGCCCACAGGTGTCTGTCTGGAGGCACTCAGTGGCCTTGGAGGGAAAATGATGCACACCCGTGGGGCCTAGGAGTCCCCGGACGTGTACTTCCTTTAAAGCAAAGCGACTACGAACTCCTGGAAAGAGCTGCATGCCTCCCTTTCTGCACGGCTACTCAGGGCCTAACCTGGAGGCGAGTTCTCACGTTGAGGTTCCCTTTAGCTCTAGAGCCTGTCATGCGGACCGCCACCACGGCCACGGAAGCCCCTGGTTGAGAGAGAGCAAACTCACAATTTTCCCCGAAGCATTCTTCCAGGGCTCACTGGCCTGTCGGGAGCCGGGAATGTCAGGGAGCTTCAAGGCAGGCATGAATGCCGCCCTCCAAATGGGAAAGCAGGGCTAGTTCCAGCAGGCCCCCGTTTTCATGGGCACAATCAGCGTACATCCCCGTGGTTTCTAAGGCGTCCCAAGAGACACCGGTTGCCCTGTGTTTCCTTCCCTGAGTCAACTTATCGAAGTAGGGAATCCCGCATCCAGCGAACGGTCTCAACCAAGGAACGCCGTAGCTGCTCCTCTGGGCCTGGGGCTGCCGGCGGTGCCAAAGAAGGAACAGGACTTGCATGGCAGTAAGAACCCAAGCCACCGTCCTCTAGGAGGCACGGTGCCTTCAGTCAGGAGGTCCTGGATGGAATGCGAAGACGAGGGTTACTCTGAGCGCAGCTCCGATTGGGGCAACGCGTAAGACCTCCGCGCCATGTGGCATGTGCCAGAACGGTGTTCGTGAACGTGTGCGAGTGCTGAGGAAACCAAGCTGCTCCAAAAGAGAGGGCAGTGCGTTTCCCTACGCTCGGCGTGCGCAGAGGGGCTCTAAAGGGCCACGGGCCCGGATGTTGCTTAGCAGACCCAGGTGCGCCTGGGGTTACTCAGTGTTCCTGCCGGGAACAGGGTGCCCCGGCTAGCCTCCCAGGTGTCCAGAAAGCTGTGCTCCCGTTCAAGGTATGCAGGGCAGAGGCCACCGCCTCCTGGAAGCTGCAGCACGCCTCCGCTTCTGCACGGCAAATCAGGGCCTTACTTCCAGGCACGGGTTCACGCTGGGTGTGCCGGGAGCCACACAGCGTGCTAAGAGGCTGACTCTCTCCTCCAGCGGAGTGACTTCAGGTACGAGGGCGGGCCTCGCAGTGTTCCAAGCACAGCGTTCTCTCATGGCAGCTCACACAAGGGCCATGACAGAGTCTTCCTGGCCACTTGGCACTCACCAGCCATGCTGTCCTGAGGGCGTTCGAGGGCTCCGGACATGTAGCGCTCCTCAAGGAACGCGCAGGGTGTGGTTGCCCAGCACCCGGCACGCTCAGGGGTCCTCCGAGGGAATCAACCAGTGGACCTCGACGTTGCTCAGCCGGCCCACAGGTGTCTGTCTGGAGGCACTCAGTGACCTTGGAGGGAAAATGATGCACACCCGTGGGGCCTAGGAGTCCCCGGACGCGTACTTCCTTTAAAGCAAAGCGACTACGAACTCCTGGAAAGAGCTGCATGCCTCCCTTTCTGCACGGCTACTCAGGGCCTAACCTGGAGGCGAGTTCTCACGTTGAGGTTCCCTTTAGCTCTAGAGCCTGTCATGCGGACCGCCACCGTGGCCACGGAAGCCCCTGGTTGAGAGAGAGCAAACTCACAATTTTCCCCGAAGCATTCTTCCAGGGCTCACTGGCCTGTCGGGAGCCGGGAATGTCAGGGAGCTTCAAGGCAGGCATGAATGCCGCCCTCCAAATGGGAAAGCAGGGCTAGTTCCAGCAGGCCCCCGTTTTCATGGGCACACTCAGCGTACATCCCCGTGGTTTCTAAGGCGTCCCAAGAGACACCGGTTGCCCTGTGTTTCCTTCCCTGAGTCAACTTATCGAAGTAGGGAGTCCCGCATCCAGCGAACGGTCTCAACCAAGGAACGCCGTAGCTGCTCCTCTGGGCCTGGGGCTGCCGGCGGTGCCAAAGAAGGAACAGGACTTGCATGGCAGTAAGAACCCAAGCCGCCGTCCTCTAGGAGGCACGGTGCCTTCAGTCAGGAGGTCCTGGATGGAATGCGAAGACGAGGGTTACTCTGAGCGCAGCTCCGATTGGGGCAACGCGTAAGACCTCCGCGCCATGTGGGATGTGCCAGAACGGTGTTCGTGAACGTGTGCGAGTGCTGAGGAAACCAAGCTGCTCCAAAAGAGAGGGCAGTGCGTTTCCCTACGCTCGGCGTGCGCAGAGGGGCTCTAAAGGGCTACGGGCCCGGATGTTGCTTAGCAGACCCAGGTGCGCCTGGGGTTACTCAGTGTTCCTGCCGGGAACAGGGTGCCCCGGCTAGCCTCCCAGGTGTCCAGAAAGCTGTGCTGCCGTTCAAGGTATGCAGGGCAGAGGCCACCGCCTCCTGGAAGCTGCAGCACGCCTCCGCTTCTGCACGGCAAATCAGGGCCTTACTTCCAGGCACGGGTTCACGCTGGGTGTGCCGGGAGCCACACAGCGTGCTAAGAGGCTGACTCTCTCCTCCAGCGGAGTGACTTCAGGTACGAGGGCGGGCCTCGCAGTGTTCCAAGCACAGCGTTCTCTCATGGCAGCTCACACAAGGGCCATGACAGAGTCTTCCTGGGCACTTGGCACTCACCAGCCATGCTGTCCTGAGGGCGTTCGAGGGCTCCGGAGATGTAGCGCTCCTCAAGGAACGCGCAGGGTGTGGTTGCCCAGCACCCGGCACGCTCAGGGGTCCCTCGAGGGAATCAACCAGTGGACCTCGACGTTGCTCAGCCGGCCCACAGGTGTCTGTCTGGAGGCACTCAGTGGCCTTGGAGGGAAAATGATGCACACCCGTGGGGCCTAGGAGTCCCCGGACGTGTACTTCCTTTAAAGCAAAGCGACTACGAACTCCTGGAAAGAGCTGCATGCCTCCCTTTCTGCACGGCTACTCAGGGCCTAACCTGGAGGCGAGTTCTCACGTTGAGGTTCCCTTTAGCTCTAGAGCCTGTCATGCGGACCGCCACCACGGCCACGGAAGCCCCTGGTTGAGAGAGAGCAAACTCACAATTTTCCCCGAAGCATTCTTCCAGGGCTCACTGGCCTGTCGGGAGCCGGGAATGTCAGGGAGCTTCAAGGCAGGCATGAATGCCGCCCTCCAAATGGGAAAGCAGGGCTAGTTCCAGCAGGCCCCCGTTTTCATGGGCACAATCAGCGTACATCCCCGTGGTTTCTAAGGCGTCCCAAGAGACACCGGTTGCCCTGTGTTTCCTTCCCTGAGTCAACTTATCGAAGTAGGGAGTCCCGCATCCAGCGAACGGTCTCAACCAAGGAACGCCGTAGCTGCTCCTCTGGGCCTGGGGCTGCCGGCGGTGCCAAAGAAGGAACAGGACTTGCATGGCAGTAAGAACCCAAGCCACCGTCCTCTAGGAGGCACGGTGCCTTCAGTCAGGAGGTCCTGGATGGAATGCGAAGACGAGGGTTACTCTGAGCGCAGCTCCGATTGGGGCAACGCGTAAGACCTCCGCGCCATGTGGCATGTGCCAGAACGGTGTTCGTGAACGTGTGCGAGTGCTGAGGAAACCAAGCTGCTCCAAAAGAGAGGGCAGTGCGTTTCCCTACGCTCGGCGTGCGCAGAGGGGCTCTAAAGGGCCACGGGCCCGGATGTTGCTTAGCAGACCCAGGTGCGCCTGGGGTTACTCAGTGTTCCTGCCGGGAACAGGGTGCCCCGGCTAGCCTCCCAGGTGTCCAGAAAGCTGTGCTCCCGTTCAAGGTATGCAGGGCAGAGGCCACCGCCTCCTGGAAGCTGCAGCACGCCTCCGCTTCTGCACGGCAAATCAGGGCCTTACTTCCAGGCACGGGTTCACGCTGGGTGTGCCGGGAGCCACACAGCGTGCTAAGAGGCTGACTCTCTCCTCCAGCGGAGTGACTTCAGGTACGAGGGCGGGCCTCGCAGTGTTCCAAGCACAGCGTTCTCTCATGGCAGCTCACACAAGGGCCATGACAGAGTCTTCCTGGGCACTTGGCACTCACCAGCCATGCTGTCCTGAGGGCGTTCGAGGGCTCCGGAGATGTAGCGCTCCTCAAGGAACGCGCAGGGTGTGATTGCCCAGCACCCGGCACGCTCAGGGGTCCTCCGAGGGAATCAACCAGTGGACCTCGACGTTGCTCAGCCGGCCCACAGGTGTCTGTCTGGAGGCACTCAGTGACCTTGGAGGGAAAATGATGCACACCCGTGGGGCCTAGGAGTCCCCGGACGTGTACTTCCTTTAAAGCAAAGCGACTACGAACTCCTGGAAAGAGCTGCATGCCTCCCTTTCTGCACGGCTACTCAGGGCCTAACCTGGAGGCGAGTTCTCACGTTGAGGTTCCCTTTAGCTCTAGTGCCTGTCATGCAGACCGCCACCGCGGCCACGGAAGCCCCTGGTTGAGAGAGAGCAAACTCACAATTTTCCCCGAAGCATTCTTCCAGGGCTCACTGGCCTGTCGGGAGCCGGGAATGTCAGGGAGCTTCAAGGCAGGCATGAATGCCGCCCTCCAAATGGAAAGCAGGGCTAGTTCCAGCAGGCCCCCGTTTTCATGGGCACACTCAGCATACATCCCGGTGGTTTCTAAGGCGTCCCAAGAGACACCGGTTGCCCTGTGTTTCCTTCCCTGAGTCAACTTATCGAAGTAGGGAGTCCCGCATCCAGCGAACGGTCTCAACCAAGGAACGCCGTAGCTGCTCCTCTGGGCCTGGGGCTGCCGGCGGTGCCAAAGAAGGAACAGGACTTGCATGGCAGTAAGAACCCAAGCCGCCGTCCTCTAGGAGGCACGGTGCCTTCAGTCAGGAGGTCCTGGATGGAATGCGAAGACGAGGGTTACTCTGAGCGCAGCTCCGATTGGGGCAACGCGTAAGACCTGCGCGCCATGTGGGATGTGCCAGAACGGTGTTCGTGAACGTGTGCGAGTGCTGAGGAAACCAAGCTGCTCCAAAAGAGAGGGCAGTGCGTTTCCCTACGCTCGGCGTGCGCAGAGGGGCTCTAAAGGGCCACGGGCCCGGATGTTGCTTAGCAGACCCAGGTGCGCCTGGGGTTACTCAGTGTTCCTGCCGGGAACAGGGTGCCCCGGCTAGCCTCCCAGGTGTCCAGAAAGCTGTGCTGCCGTTCAAGGTATGCAGGGCAGAGGCCACTGCCTCCTGGAAGCTGCAGCACGCCTCCGCTTCTGCACGGCAAATCAGGGCCTTACTTCCAGGCACGGGTTCACGCTGGGTGTGCCGGGAGCCACACAGCGTGCTAAGAGGCTGACTCTCTCCTCCAGCGGAGTGACTTCAGGTACGAGGGCGGGCCTCGCAGTGTTCCAAGCACAGCGTTCTCTCATGGCAGCTCACACAAGGGCCATGACAGAGTCTTCCTGGGCACTTGGCACTCACCAGCCATGCTGTCCTGAGGGCGTTCGAGGGCTCCGGAGATGTAGCGCTCCTCAAGGAACGCGCAGGGTGTGGTTGCCCAGCACCCGGCACGCTCAGGGGTCCCTCGAGGGAATCAACCAATGGACCTCGACGTTGCTCAGCCGGCCCACAGGTGTCTGTCTGGAGGCACTCAGTGGCCTTGGAGGGAAAATGATGCACACCCGTGGGGCCTAGGAGTCCCCGGACGTGTACTTCCTTTAAAGCAAAGCGACTACGAACTCCTGGAAAGAGCTGCATGCCTCCCTTTCTGCACGGCTACTCAGGGCCTAACCTGGAGGCGAGTTCTCACGTTGAGGTTCCCTTTAGCTCTAGAGCCTGTCATGCGGACCGCCACCGCGGCCACGGAAGCCCCTGGTTGAGAGAGAGCAAACTCACAATTTTCCCCGAAGCATTCTTCCAGGGCTCACTGGCCTGTCGGGAGCCGGGAATGTCAGGGAGCTTCAAGGCAGGCATGAATGCCGCCCTCCAAATGGGAAAGCAGGGCTAGTTCCAGCAGGCCCCCGTTTTCATGGGCACACTCAGCGTACATCCCCGTGGTTTCTAAGGCGTCCCAAGAGACACCGGTTGCCCTGTGTTTCCTTCCCTGAGTCAACTTATCGAAGTAGGGAGTCCCGCATCCAGCGAACGGTCTCAACCAAGGAACGCCGTAGCTGCTCCTCTGGGCCTGGGGCTGCCGGCGGTGCCAAAGAAGGAACAGGACTTGCATGGCAGTAAGAACCCAAGCCACCGTCCTCTAGGAGGCACGGTGCCTTCAGTCAGGAGGTCCTGGATGGAATGCGAAGACGAGGGTTACTCTGAGCGCAGCTCCGATTGGGGCAACGCGTAAGACCTCCGCGCCATGTGGCATGTGCCAGAACGGTGTTCGTGAACGTGTGCGAGTGCTGAGGAAACCAAGCTGCTCCAAAAGAGAGGGCAGTGCGTTTCCCTACGCTCGGCGTGCGCAGAGGGGCTCTAAAGGGCCACGGGCCCGGATGTTGCTTAGCAGACCCAGGTGCGCCTGTGGTTACTCAGTGTTCCTGCCGGGAACAGGGTGCCCCGGCTAGCCTCCCAGGTGTCCAGAAAGCTGTGCTGCCGTTCAAGGTATGCAGGGCAGAGGCCACCGCCTCCTGGAAGCTGCAGCACGCCTCCGCTTCTGCACGGCAAATCAGGGCCTTACTTCCAGGCACGGGTTCACGCTGGGTGTGCCGGGAGCCACACAGCGTGCTAAGAGGCTGACTCTCTCCTCCAGCGGAGTGACTTCAGGTACGAGGGCGGGCCTCGCAGTGTTCCAAGCACAGCGTTCTCTCATGGCAGCTCACACAAGGGCCATGACAGAGTCTTCCTGGGCACTTGGCACTCACCAGCCATGCTGTCCTGAGGGCGTTCGAGGGCTCCGGAGATGTAGCGCTCCTCAAGGAACGCGCAGGGTGTGGTTGCCCAGCACCCGGCACGCTCAGGGGTCCTCCGAGGGAATCAACCAGTGGACCTCGACGTTGCTCAGCCGGCCCACAGGTGTCTGTCTGGAGGCACTCAGTGACCTTGTAGGGAAAATAATGCACACCCGTGGGGCCTAGGAGTCCCCAGACGTGTACTTCCTTTAAAGCAAAGCGACTACGAACTCCTGGAAAGAGCTGCATGCCTCCCTTTCTGCACGGCTACTCAGGGCCTAACCTGGAGGCGAGTTCTCACGTTGAGGTTCCCTTTAGCTCTAGAGCCTGTCATGCGGACCGCCACCGTGGCCACGGAAGCCCCTGGTTGAGAGAGAGCAAACTCACAATTTTCCCCGAAGCATTCTTCCAGGGCTCACTGGCCTGTCGGGAGCCGGGAATGTCAGGGAGCTTCAAGGCAGGCATGAATGCCGCCCTCCAAATGGGAAAGCAGGGCTAGTTCCAGCAGGCCCCCGTTTTCATGGGCACACTCAGCGTACATCCCCGTGGTTTCTAAGGCGTCCCAAGAGACACCGGTTGCCCTGTGTTTCCTTCCCTGAGTCAACTTATCGAAGTAGGGAGTCCCGCATCCAGCGAACGGTCTCAACCAAGGAACGCCGTAGCTGCTCCTCTGGGCCTGGGGCTGCCGGCGGTGCCAAAGAAGGAACAGGACTTGCATGGCAGTAAGAACCCAAGCCGCCGTCCTCTAGGAGGCATGGTGCCTTCAGTCAGGAGGTCCTGGATGGAATGCGAAGACGAGGGTTACTCTGAGCGCAGCTCCGATTGGGGCAACGCGTAAGACCTCCGCGCCATGTGGGATGTGCCAGAACGGTGTTCGTGAACGTGTGCGAGTGCTGAGGAAACCAAGCTGCTCCAAAAGAGAGGGCAGTGCGTTTCCCTACGCTCGGCGTGCGCAGAGGGGCTCTAAAGGGCTACGGGCCCGGATGTTGCTGAGCAGACCCAGGTGCGCCTGGGGTTACTCAGTGTTCCTGCCGGGAACAGGGTGCCCCGGCTAGCCTCCCAGGTGTCCAGAAAGCTGTGCTGCCGTGCAAGGTAGGCAGGGCAGAGGCCACCGCCTCCTGGAAGCTGCAGCACGCCTCCGCTTCTGCACGGCAAATCAGGGCCTTACTTCCAGGCACGGGTTCACGCTGGGTGTGCCGGGAGCCACACAGCGTGCTAAGAGGCTGACTCTCTCCTCCAGCGGAGTGACTTCAGGTACGAGGGCGGGCCTCGCAGTGTTCCAAGCACAGCGTTCTCTCATGGCAGCTCACACAAGGGCCATGACAGAGTCTTCCTGGGCACTTGGCACTCACCAGCCATGCTGTCCTGAGGGCGTTCGAGGGCTCCGGAGATGTAGCGCTCCTCAAGGAACGCGCAGGGTGTGGTTGCCCAGCACCCGGCACGCTCAGGTGTCCTCCGAGGGAATCAACCAATGGACCTCGACGTTGCTCAGCCGGCCCACAGGTGTCTGTCTGGAGGCACTCAGTGGCCTTGGAGGGAAAATGATGCACACCCGTGGGGCCTAGGAGTCCCCGGACGTGTACTTCCTTTAAAGCAAAGCGACTACGAACTCCTGGAAAGACCTGCATGCCTCCCTTTCTGCACGGCTACTCAGGGCCTAACCTGGAGGCGAGTTCTCACGTTGAGGTTCCCTTTAGCTCTAGAGCCTGTCATGCGGACCGCCACCGCGGCCACGGAAGCCCCTGGTTGAGAGAGAGCAAACTCACAATTTTCCCCGAAGCATTCTTCCAGGGCTCACTGGCCTGTCGGGAGCCGGGAATGTCAGGGAGCTTCAAGGCAGGCATGAATGCCGCCCTCCAAATGGGAAAGCAGGGCTAGTTCCAGCAGGCCCCCGTTTTCATGGGCACACTCAGCGTACATCCCCGTGGTTTCTAAGGCGTCCCAAGAGACACCGGTTGCCCTGTGTTTCCTTCCCTGAGTCAACTTATCGAAGTAGGGAGTCCCGCATCCAGCGAACGGTCTCAACCAAGGAACGCCGTAGCTGCTCCTCTGGGCCTGGGGCTGCCGGCGGTGCCAAAGAAGGAACAGGACTTGCATGGCAGTAAGAACCCAAGCCGCCGTCCTCTAGGAGGCACGGTGCCTTCAGTCAGGAGGTCCTGGATGGAATGCGAAGACGAGGGTTACTCTGAGCGCAGCTCCGATTGGGGCAACGCGTAAGACCTGCGCGCCATGTGGGATGTGCCAGAACGGTGTTCGTGAACGTGTGCGAGTGCTGAGGAAACCAAGCTGCTCCAAAAGAGAGGGCAGTGCGTTTCCCTACGCTCGGCATGCGCAGAGGGGCTCTAAAGGGCTACGGGCCCGGATGTTGCTTAGCAGACCCAGGTGCGCCTGGGGTTACTCAGTGTTCCTGCCGGGAACAGGGTGCCCCGGCTAGCCTCCCAGGTGTCCAGAAAGCTGTGCTGCCGTTCAAGGTATGCAGGGCAGAGGCCACCGCCTCCTGGAAGCTGCAGCACGCCTCCGCTTCTGCACGGCAAATCAGGGCCTTACTTCCAGGCACAGGTTCACGCTGGGTGTGCCGGGAGCCACACAGCGTGCTAAGAGGCTGACTCTCTCCTCCAGCGGAGTGACTTCAGGTACGAGGGCGGGCCTCGCAGTGTTCCAAGCACAGCGTTCTCTCATGGCAGCTCACACAAGGGCCATGACAGAGTCTTCCTGGGCACTTGGCACTCACCAGCCATGTTGTCCTGAGGGCGTTCGAGGGCTCCGGAGATGTAGCGCTCCTCAAGGAACGCGCAGTGTGTGGTTGCCCAGCACCCGGCACGCTCAGGGGTCCTCCGAGGGAATCAACCAATGGACCTCGACGTTGCTCAGCTGGCCCACAGGTGTCTGTCTGGAGGCACTCAGTGACCTTGGAGGGAAAATGATGCACACCCGTGGGGCCTAGGAGTCCCCGGACGCGTACTTCCTTTAAAGCAAAGCGACTAAGAACTCCTGGAAAGAGCTGCATGCCTCCCTTTCTGCACGGCTACTCAGGGCCTAACCTGGAGGCGAGTTCTCACGCTGAGGTTCCCTTTAGCTCTAGAGCCTGTCATGCGGACCGCCACCGCGGCCACGGAAGCCCCTGGTTGAGAGAGAGCAAACTCACAATTTTCCCCGAAGCATTCTTCCAGGGCTCACTGGCCTGTCGGGAGCCGGGAATGTCAGGGAGCTTCAAGGCAGGCATGAATGCCGCCCTCCAAATGGAAAGCAGGGCTAGTTCCAGCAGGCCCCCGTTTTCATGGGCACACTCAGCGTACATCCCCGTGGTTTCTAAGGCGTCCCAAGAGACACCGGTTGCCCTGTGTTTCCTTCCCTGAGTCAACTTATCGAAGTAGGGAGTCCCGCATCCAGTGAACGGTCTCAACCAAGGAACGCCGTAGCTGCTCCTCTGGGCCTGGGGCTGCCGGCGGTGCCAAAGAAGGAACAGGACTTGCATGGCAGTAAGAACCCAAGCCGCCGTCCTCTAGGAGGCACGGTGCCTTCAGTCAGGAGGTCCTGGATGGAATGCGAAGACGAGGGTTACTCTGAGCGCAGCTCCGATTGGGGCAACGCGTAAGACCTGCGCGCCATGTGGGATGTGCCAGAACGGTGTTCGTGAACGTGTGCGAGTGCTGAGGAAACCAAGCTGCTCCAAAAGAGAGGGCAGTGCGTTTCCCTACGCTCGGCGTGCGCAGAGGGGCTCTAAAGGGCTACGGGCCCGGATGTTGCTTAGGAGACCCAGGTGCGCCTGGGGTTACTCAGTGTTCCTGCCGGGAACAGGGTGCCCCGGCTAGCCTCCCAGGTGTCCAGAAAGCTGTGCTGCCGTTCAAGGTATGCAGGGCAGAGGCCACCGCCTCCTGGAAGCTGCAGCACGCCTCCACTTCTGCACGGCAAATCAGGGCCTTACTTCCAGGCACAGGTTCACGCTGGGTGTGCCGGGAGCCACACAGCGTGCTAAGAGGCTGACTCTCTCCTCCAGCGGAGTGACTTCAGGTACGAGGGCGGGCCTCGCAGTGTTCCAAGCACAGCGTTCTCTCATGGCAGCTCACACAAGGGCCATGACAGAGTCTTCCTGGGCACTTGGCACTCACCAGCCATGCTGTCCTGAGGGCGTTCGAGGGCTCCGGAGATGTAGCGCTCCTCAAGGAACGCGCAGGGTGTGGTTGCCCAGCACCCGGCACGCTCAGGGGTCCTCCGAGGGAATCAACCAGTGGACCTCGACGTTGCTCAGCCGGCCCACAGGTGTCTGTCTGGAGGCACTCAGTGACCTTGGAGGGAAAATGATGCACACCCGTGGGGCCTAGGAGTCCCCGGACGTGTACTTCCTTTAAAGCAAAGCGACTACGAACTCCTGGAAAGAGCTGCATGCCTCCCTTTCTGCACGGCTACTCAGGGCCTAACCTGGAGGCGAGTTCTCACGTTGAGGTTCCCTTTAGCTCTAGAGCCTGTCATGCGGACCGCCACCGCGGCCACGGAAGCCCCTGGTTGAGAGAGAGCAAACTCACAATTTTCCCCGAAGCATTCTTCCAGGGCTCACTGGCCTGTCGGGAGCCGGGAATGTCAGGGAGCTTCAAGGCAGGCATGAATGCCACCCTCCAAATGGAAAGCAGGGCTAGGTCCAGCAGGCCCCCGTTTTCATGGGCACACTCAGCGTACATCCCCGTGGTTTCTAAGGCGTCCCAAGAGACACCGGTTGCCCTGTGTTTCCTTCCCTGAGTCAACTTATCGAAGTAGGGAGTCCCGCATCCAGCGAACGGTCTCAACCAAGGAACGCCGTAGCTGCTCCTCTGGGCCTGGGGCTGCCGGCGGTGCCAAAGAAGGAACAGGACTTGCATGGCAGTAAGAACCCAAGCCGCCATCCTCTAGGAGGCACGGTGCCTTCAGTCAGGAGGTCCTGGATGGAATGCGAAGACGAGGGTTACTCTGAGCGCAGCTCCGATTGGGGCAACGCGTAAGACCTCCGCGCCATGTGGGATGTGCCAGAACGGTGTTCGTGAACGTGTGCGAGTGCTGAGGAAACCAACCTGCTCCAAAAGAGAGGGCAGTGCGTTTCCCTACGCTCGGCGTGCGCAGAGGGGCTCTAAAGGGCTACGGGCCCGGATGTTGCTTAGCAGACCCAGGTGCGCCTGGGGTTACTCAGTGTTCCTGCCGGGAACAGGGTGCCCCGGCTAGCCTCCCAGGTGTCCAGAAAGCTGTGCTCCCGTTCAAGGTATGCAGGGCAGAGGCCACCGCCTCCTGGAAGCTGCAGCACGCCTCCGCTTCTGCACGGCAAATCAGGGCCTTACTTCCAGGCACGGGTTCACGCTGGGTGTGCCGGGAGCCACACAGCGTGCTAAGAGGCTGACTCTCTCCTCCAGCGGAGTGACTTCAGGTACGAGGGCGGGCCTCGCAGTGTTCCAAGCACAGCGTTCTCTCATGGCAGCTCACACAAGGGCCATGATAGAGTCTTCCTGGGCACTTGGCACTCACCAGCCATGCTGTCCTGAGGGCGTTCGAGGGCTCCGGAGATGTAGCGCTCCTCAAGGAACGCGCAGGGTGTGGTTGCCCAGCACCCGGCACTCTCAGGGGTCCTCCGAGGGAATCAACCAGTGGACCTCGACGTTGCTCAGCCGGCCCACAGGTGTCTGTCTGGAGGCACTCAGTGACCTTGGAGGGAAAATGATGCACACCCGTGGGGCCTAGGAGTCCCCGGACGTGTACTTCCTTTAAAGCAAAGCGACTAAGAACTCCTGGAAAGAGCTGCATGCCTCCCTTTCTGCACGGCTACTCAGGGCCTAACCTGGAGGCGAGTTCTCACGTTGAGGTTCCCTTTAGCTCTAGAGCCTGTCATGCGGACCGCCACCGCGGCCACGGAAGCCCCTGGTTGAGAGAGATCAAACTCACAATTTTCCCCGAAGCATTCTTCCAGGGCTCACTGGCCTGTCGGGAGCCGGGAATGTCAGGGAGCTTCAAGGCAGGCATGAATGCCGCCCTCCAAATGGGAAAGCAGGGCTAGTTCCAGCAGGCCCCCGTTTTCATGGGCACACTCAGCGTACATCCCCGTGGTTTCTAAGGCGTCCCAAGAGACACCGGTTGCCCTGTGTTTCCTTCCCTGAGTCAACTTATCGAAGTAGGGAGTCCCGCATCCAGCGAACGGTCTCAACCAAGGAACGCCGTAGCTGCTCCTCTGGGCCTGGGGCTGCCGGCGGTGCCAAAGAAGGAACAGGACTTGCATGGCAGTAAGAACCCAAGCCGCCGTCCTCTAGGAGGCACGGTGCCTTCAGTCAGGAGGTCCTGGATGGAATGCGAAGACGAGGGTTACTCTGAGCGCAGCTCCGATTGGGGCAACGCGTAAGACCTCCGCGCCATGTGGGATGTGCCAGAACGGTGTTCGTGAACGTGTGCGAGTGCTGAGGAAACCAAGCTGCTCCAAAAGAGAGGGCAGTGCGTTTCCCTACGCTCGGCGTGCGCAGAGGGGCTCTAAAGGGCTACGGGCCCGGATGTTGCTTAGCAGACCCAGGTGCGCCTGGGGTTACTCAGTGTTCCTGCCGGGAACAGGGTGCCCCGGCTAGCCTCCCAGGTGTCCAGAAAGCTGTGCTGCCGTTCAAGGTATGCAGGGCAGAGGCCACCGCCTCCTGGAAGCTGCAGCACGCCTCCGCTTCTGCACGGCAAATCAGGGCCTTACTTCCAGGCACGGGTTCACACTGGGTGTGCCGGGAGCCACACAGCGTGCTAAGAGGCTGACTCTCTCCTCCAGCGGAGTGACTTCAGGTACGAGGGCGGGCCTCGCAGTGTTCCAAGCACAGCGTTCTCTCATGGCAGCTCACACAAGGGCCATGACAGAGTCTTCCTGGGCACTTGGCACTCACCAGCCATGCTGTCCTGAGGGCGTTCGAGGGCTCCGGAGATGTAGCGCTCCTCAAGGAACGCGCAGTGTGTGGTTGCCCAGCACCCGGCACGCTCAGGGGTCCTCCGAGGGAATCAACCAGTGGACCTCGACGTTGCTCATCCGGCCCACAGGTGTCTGTCTGGAGGCACTCAGTGGCCTTGGAGGGAAAATGATGCACACCCGTGGGGCCTAGGAGTCCCCGGACGTGTACTTCCTTTAAAGCAAAGCGACTAAGAACTCCTGGAAAGAGCTGCATGCCTCCCTTTCTGCACGGCTACTCAGGGCCTAACCTGGAGGCGAGTTCTCACGTTGAGGTTCCATTTAGCTCTAGAGCCTGTCATGCGGACCGCCACCGCGGCCATGGAAGCCCCTGGTTGAGAGAGAGCAAACTCAGAATTTTCCCCGAAGCATTCTTCCAGGGCTCACTGGCCTGTCGGGAGCCGGGAATGTCAGGGAGCTTCAAGGCAGGCATGAATGCCGCCCTCCAAATGGAAAGCAGGGCTAGTTCCAGCAGGCCCCCGTTTTCATGGGCACACTCAGCGTACATCCCCGTGGTTTCTAAGGCGTCCCAAGAGACACCGGTTGCCCTGTGTTTCCTTCCCTGAGTCAACTTATCGAAGTAGGGAGTCCCGCATCCAGCGAACGGTCTCAACCAAGGAACGCCGTAGCTGCTCCTCTGGGCCTGGGGCTGCCGGCGGTGCCAAAGAAGGAACAGGACTTGCATGGCAGTAAGAACCCAAGCCGCCGTCCTCTAGGAGGCACGGTGCCTTCAGTCAGGAGGTCCTGGATGGAATGCGAAGACGAGGGTTACTCTGAGCGCAGCTCCGATTGGGGCAACGCGTAAGACCTCCGCGCCATGTGGGATGTGCCAGAACGGTGTTCGTGAACGTGTGCGAGTGCTGAGGAAACCAAGCTGCTCCAAAAGAGAGGGCAGTGCGTTTCCCTACGCTCGGCGTGCGCAGAGGGGCTCTAAAGGGCTACGGGCCCGGATGTTGCTTAGCAGACCCAGGTGCGCCTGGGGTTACTCAGTGTTCCTGCCGGGAACAGGGTGCCCCGGCTAGCCTCCCAGGTGTCCAGAAAGCTGTGCTGCCGTTCAAGGTATGCAGGGCAGAGGCCACCGCCTCCTGGAAGCTGCAGCACGCCTCCGCTTCTGCACGGCAAATCAGGGCCTTACTTCCAGGCACGGGTTCACGCTGGGTGTGCCGGGAGCCACACAGCGTGCTAAGAGGCTGACTCTCTCCTCCAGCGGAGTGACTTCAGGTACGAGGGCGGGCCTCGCAGTGTTCCAAGCACAGCGTTCTCTCATGGCAGCTCACACAAGGGCCATGACAGAGTCTTCCTGGGCACTTGGCACTCACCAGTCATGCTGTCCTGAGGGCGTTCGAGGGCTCCGGAGATGTAGCGCTCCTCAAGGAACGCGCAGGGTGTGGTTGCCCAGCACCCGGCACGCTCAGGGGTCCTCCGAGGGAATCAACCAGTGGACCTCGACGTTGCTCAGCCGGCCCACAGGTGTCTGTCTGGAGGCACTCAGTGGCCTTGGAGGGAAAATGATGCACACCCGTGGGGCCTAGGAGTCCCCGGACGTGTACTTCCTTTAAAGCAAAGAGACTACGAACTCCTGGAAAGAGCTGCATGCCTCCCTTTCTGCACGGCTACTCAGGGCCTAACCTGGAGGCGAGTTCTCACGTTGAGGTTCCCTTTAGCTCTAGAGCCTGTCATGCGGACCGCCACCGCGGCCACGGAAGCCCCTGGTTGAGAGAGAGCAAACTCACAATTTTCCCCGAAGCATTCTTCCAGGGCTCACTGGCCTGTCGGGAGCCGGGAATGTCAGGGAGCTTCAGGGCAGGCATGAATGCCGCCCTCCAAATGGGAAAGCAGGGCTAGTTCCAGCAGGCCCCCGTTTTCATGGGCACACTCAGCGTACATCCCCGTGGTTTCTAAGGCGTCCCAAGAGACACCGGTTGCCCTGTGTTTCCTTCCCTGAGTCAACTTATCGAAGTAGGGAGTCCCGCATCCAGCGAACGGTCTCAACCAAGGAACGCCGTAGCTGCTCTTCTGGGCCTGGGGCTGCCGGCGGTGCCAAAGAAGGAACAGGACTTGCATGGCAGTAAGAACCCAAGCCGCCGTCCTCTAGGAGGCACGGTGCCTTCAGTCAGGAGGTCCTGGATGGAATGCGAAGACGAGGGTTACTCTGAGCGCAGCTCCGATTGGGGCAACGCGTAAGACCTGCGCGCCATGTGGGATGTGCCAGAACGGTGTTCGTGAACGTGTGCGAGTGCTGAGGAAACCAAGCTGCTCCAAAAGAGAGGGCAGTGCGTTTCCCTACGCTCGGCGTGCGCAGAGGGGCTCTAAAGGGCTACGGGCCCGGATGTTGCTTAGCAGACCCAGGTGCGCCTGGGGTTACTCAGTGTTCCTGCCGGGAACAGGGTGCCCCGGCTAGCCTCCCAGGTGTCCAGAAAGCTGTGCTGCCGTTCAAGGTATGCAGGGCAGAGGCCACCGCCTCCTGGAAGCTGCAGCACGCCTCCGCTTCTGCACGGCAAATCAGGGCCTTACTTCCAGGCACAGGTTCACGCTGGGTGTGCCGGGAGCCACACAGCGTGCTAAGAGGCTGACTCTCTCCTCCAGCGGAGTGACTTCAGGTACGAGGGCGGGCCTCGCAGTGTTCCAAGCACAGCGTTCTCTCATGGCAGCTCACACAAGGGCCATGACAGAGTCTTCCTGGGCACTTGGCACTCACCAGCCATGCTGTCCTGAGGGCGTTCGAGGGCTCCGGAGATGTAGCGCTCCTCAAGGAACGCGCAGTGTGTGGTTGCCCAGCACCCGGCACGCTCAGGGGTCCTCCGAGGGAATCAACCAATGGACCTCGACGTTGCTCAGCTGGCCCACAGGTGTCTGTCTGGAGGCACTCAGTGACCTTGGAGGGAAAATGATGCACACCCGTGGGGCCTAGGAGTCCCCGGACGCGTACTTCCTTTAAAGCAAAGCGACTAAGAACTCCTGGAAAGAGCTGCATGCCTCCCTTTCTGCACGGCTACTCAGGGCCTAACCTGGAGGCGAGTTCTCACGCTGAGGTTCCCTTTAGCTCTAGAGCCTGTCATGCGGACCGCCACCGCGGCCACGGAAGCCCCTGGTTGAGAGAGAGCAAACTCACAATTTTCCCCGAAGCATTCTTCCAGGGCTCACTGGCCTGTCGGGAGCCGGGAATGTCAGGGAGCTTCAAGGCAGGCATGAATGCCGCCCTCCAAATGGAAAGCAGGGCTAGTTCCAGCAGGCCCCCGTTTTCATGGGCACACTCAGCGTACATCCCCGTGGTTTCTAAGGCGTCCCAAGAGACACCGGTTGCCCTGTGTTTCCTTCCCTGAGTCAACTTATCGAAGTAGGGAGTCCCGCATCCAGCGAACGGTCTCAACCAAGGAACGCCGTAGCTGCTGCTCTGGGCCTGGGGCTGCCGGCGGTGCCAAAGAAGGAACAGGACTTGCATGGCAGTAAGAACCCAAGCCGCCGTCCTCTAGGAGGCACGGTGCCTTCAGTCAGGAGGTCCTGGATGGAATGCGAAGACGAGGGTTACTCTGAGCGCAGCTCCGATTGGGGCAACGCGTAAGACCTGCGCGCCATGTGGGATGTGCCAGAACGGTGTTCGTGAACGTGTGCGAGTGCTGAGGAAACCAAGCTGCTCCAAAAGAGAGGGCAGTGCGTTTCCCTACGCTCGGCGTGCGCAGAGGGGCTCTAAAGGGCTACGGGCCCGGATGTTGCTTAGCAGACCCAGGTGCGCCTGGGGTTACTCAGTGTTCCTGCCGGGAACAGGGTGCCCCGGCTAGCCTCCCAGGTGTCCAGAAAGCTGTGCTGCCGTTCAAGGTATGCAGGGCAGAGGCCACCGCCTCCTGGAAGCTGCAGCACGCCTCCGCTTCTGCACGGCAAATCAGGGCCTTACTTCCAGGCACAGGTTCACGCTGGGTGTGCCGGGAGCCACACAGCGTGCTAAGAGGCTGACTCTCTCCTCCAGCGGAGTGACTTCAGGTACGAGGGCGGGCCTCGCAGTGTTCCAAGCACAGCGTTCTCTCATGGCAGCTCACACAAGGGCCATGACAGAGTCTTCCTGGGCACTTGGCACTCACCAGCCATGCTGTCCTGAGGGCGTTCGAGGGCTCCGGAGATGTAGCGCTCCTCAAGGAACGCGCAGGGTGTGGTTGCCCAGCACCCGGCACGCTCAGGGGTCCTCCGAGGGAATCAACCAGTGGACCTCGACGTTGCTCAGCCGGCCCACAGGTGTCTGTCTGGAGGCACTCAGTGACCTTGGAGGGAAAATGATGCACACCCGTGGGGCCTAGGAGTCCCCGGACGTGTACTTCCTTTAAAGCAAAGCGACTACGAACTCCTGGAAAGAGCTGCATGCCTCCCTTTCTGCACGGCTACTCAGGGCCTAACCTGGAGGCGAGTTCTCACGTTGAGGTTCCCTTTAGCTCTAGAGCCTGTCATGCGGACCGCCACCGCGGCCACGGAAGCCCCTGGTTGAGAGAGAGCAAACTCACAATTTTCCCCGAAGCATTCTTCCAGGGCTCACTGGCCTGTCGGGAGCCGGGAATGTCAGGGAGCTTCAAGGCAGGCATGAATGCCGCCCTCCAAATGGAAAGCAGGGCTAGTTCCAGCAGGCCCCCGTTTTCATGGGCACACTCAGCGTACATCCCCGTGGTTTCTAAGGCGTCCCAAGAGACACCGGTTGCCCTGTGTTTCCTTCCCTGAGTCAACTTATCGAAGTAGGGAGTCCCGCATCCAGCGAACGGTCTCAACCAAGGAACGCCGTAGCTGCTCCTCTGGGCCTGGGGCTGCCGGCGGTGCCAAAGAAGGAACAGGACTTGCATGGCAGTAAGAACCCAAGCCGCCGTCCTCTAGGAGGCACGGTGCCTTCAGTCAGGAGGTCCTGGATGGAATGCGAAGACGAGGGTTACTCTGAGCGCAGCTCCGATTGGGGCAACGCGTAAGACCTGCGCGCCATGTGGGATGTGCCAGAACGGTGTTCGTGAACGTGTGCGAGTGCTGAGGAAACCAAGCTGCTCCAAAAGAGAGGGCAGTGCGTTTCCCTACGCTCGGCGTGCGCAGAGGGGCTCTAAAGGGCTACGGGCCCGGATGTTGCTTAGCAGACCCAGGTGCGCCTGGGGTTACTCAGTGTTCCTGCCGGGAACAGGGTGCCCCGGCTAGCCTCCCAGGTGTCCAGAAAGCTGTGCTGCCGTTCAAGGTATGCAGGGCAGAGGCCAGCGCCTCCTGGAAGCTGCAGCACGCCTCCGCTTCTGCACGGCAAATCAGGGCCTTACTTCCAGGCACGGGTTCACGCTGGGTGTGCCGGGAGCCACACAGCGTGCTAAGAGGCTGACTCTCTCCTCCAGCGGAGTGACTTCAGGTACGAGGGCGGGCCTCGCAGTGTTCCAAGCACAGCGTTCTCTCATGGCAGCTCACACAAGGGCCATGACAGAGTCTTCCTGGGCACTTGGCACTCACAAGCCATGCTGTCCTGAGGGCGTTCGAGGGCTCTGGAGATGTAGCGCTCCTCAAGGAACGCGCAGGGTGTGGTTGCCCAGCACCCGGCACGCTCAGGGGTCCTCCGAGGGAATCAACCAATGGACCTCGACGTTGCTCAGCCGGCCCACAGGTGTCTGTCTGGAGGCACTCAGTTGCCTTGGAGGGAAAATGATGCACACCCGTGGGGCCTAGGTGTCCCCGGACGTGTACTTCCTTTAAAGCAAAGCGACTACGAACTCCTGGAAAGAGCTGCATGCCTCCCTTTCTGCACGGCTACTCAGGGCCTAACCTGGAGGCGAGTTCTCACGTTGAGGTTCCCTTTAGCTCTAGAGCCTGTCATGCGGACCGCCACCACGGCCACGGAAGCCCCTGGTTGAGAGAGAGCAAACTCACAATTTTCCCCGAAGCATTCTTCCAGGGCTCACTGGCCTGTCGGGAGCCGGGAATGTCAGGGAGCTTCAGGGCAGGCATGAATGCCGCCCTCCAAATGGGAAAGCAGGGCTAGTTCCAGCAGGCCCCCGTTTTCATGGGCACACTCAGCGTACATCCCCGTGGTTTCTAAGGCGTCCCAAGAGACACCGGTTGCCCTGTGTTTCCTTCCCTGAGTCAACTTATCGCAGTAGGGAGTCCCGCATCCAGCGAACGGTCTCAACCAAGGAACGCCGTAGCTGCTCCTCTGGGCCTGGGGCTGCCGGCGGTGCCTAAGAAGGAACAGGACTTGCATGGCAGTAAGAACCCAAGCCGCCGTCCTCTAGGAGGCACGGTGCCTTCAGTCAGGAGGTCCTGGATGGAATGCGAAGACGAGGGTTACTCTGAGCGCAGCTCCGATTGGGGCAACGCGTAAGACCTCCGCGCCATGTGGGATGTGCCAGAACGGTGTTCGTGAACGTGTGCGAGTGCTGAGGAAACCAAGCTGCTCCAAAAGAGAGGGCAGTGCGTTTCCCTACGCTCGGCGTGCGCAGAGGGGCTCTAAAGGGCTACGGGCCCGGATGTTGCTTAGCAGACCCAGGTGCGCCTGGGGTTACTCAGTGTTCCTGCCGGGAACAGGGTGCCCCGGCTAGCCTCCCAGGTGTCCAGAAAGCTGTGCTGCCGTTCAAGGTATGCAGGGCAGAGGCCACCGCCTCCTGGAAGCTGCAGCACGCCTCCGCTTCTGCACGGCAAATCAGGGCCTTACTTCCAGGCACGGGTTCACGCTGGGTGTGCCGGGAGCCACACAGCGTGCTAAGAGGCTGACTCTCTCCTCCAGCGGAATGACTTCAGGTACGAGGGCGGGCCTCGCAGTGTTCCAAGCACAGCGTTCTCTCATGGCAGCTCACACAAGGGCCATGACAGAGTCTTCCTGGGCACTTGGCACTCACCAGCCATGCTGTCCTGAGGGCGTTCGAGGGCTCCGGAGATGTAGCGCTCCTCAAGGAACGCGCAGTGTGTGGTTGCCCAGCACCCGGCACGCTCAGGGGTCCTCCGAGGGAATCAACCAGTGGACCTCGACGTTGCTCAGCCGGCCCACAGGTGTCTGTCTGGAGGCACTCAGTGACCTTGGAGGGAAAATGATGCACACCCGTGGGGCCTAGGAGTCCCCGGACGTGTACTTCCTTTAAAGCAAAGCGACTAAGAACTCCTGGAAAGAGCTGCATGCCTCCCTTTCTGCACGGCTACTCAGGGCCTAACCTGGAGGCGAGTTCTCACGTTGAGGTTCCATTTAGCTCTAGAGCCTGTCATGCGGACCGCCACCGCGGCCACGGAAGCCCCTGGTTGAGAGAGAGCAAACTCACAATTTTCCCCGAAGCATTCTTCCAGGGCTCACTGGCCTGTCGGGAGCCGGGAATGTCAGGGAGCTTCAAGGCAGGCATGAATGCCGCCCTCCAAATGGAAAGCAGGGCTAGTTCCAGCAGGCCCCCGTTTTCATGGGCACACTCAGCGTACATCCCCGTGGTTTCTAAGGCGTCCCAAGAGACACCGGTTGCCCTGTGTTTCCTTCCCTGAGTCAACTTATCGAAGTAGGGAGTCCCGCATCCAGCGAACGGTCTCAACCAAGGAACGCCGTAGCTGCTCCTCTGGGCCTGGGGCTGCCGGCGGTGCCAAAGAAGGAACAGGACTTGCATGGCAGTAAGAACCCAAGCCGCCGTCCTCTAGGAGGCACGGTGCCTTCAGTCAGGAGGTCCTGGATGGAATGCGAAGACGAGGGTTACTCTGAGCGCAGCTCCGATTGGGGCAACGCGTAAGACCTGCGCGCCATGTGGGATGTGCCAGAACGGTGTTCGTGAACGTGTGCGAGTGCTGAGGAAACCAAGCTGCTCCAAAAGAGAGGGCAGTGCGTTTCCCTACGCTCGGCGTGCGCAGAGGGGCTCTAAAGGGCTACGGGCCCGGATGTTGCTTAGCAGACCCAGGTGCGCCTGGGGTTACTCAGTGTTCCTGCCGGGAACAGGGTGCCCCGGCTAGCCTCCCAGGTGTCCAGAAAGCTGTGCTGCCGTTCAAGGTATGCAGGGCAGAGGCCACCGCCTCCTGGAAGCTGCAGCACGCCTCCGCTTCTGCACGGCAAATCAGGGCCTTACTTCCAGGCACGGGTTCACGCTGGGTGTGCCGGGAGCCACACAGCGTGCTAAGAGGCTGACTCTCTCCTCCAGCGGAGTGACTTCAGGTACGAGGGCGGGCCTCGCAGTGTTCCAAGCACAGCGTTCTCTCATGGCAGCTCACACAAGGGCCATGACAGAGTCTTCCTGGGCACTTGGCACTCACCAGTCATGCTGTCCTGAGGGCGTTCGAGGGCTCCGGAGATGTAGCGCTCCTCAAGGAACGCGCAGGGTGTGGTTGCCCAGCACCCGGCACGCTCAGGGGTCCTCCGAGGGAATCAACCAATGGACCTCGACGTTGCTCAGCCGGCCCACAGGTGTCTGTCTGGAGGCACTCAGTGGCCTTGGAGGGAAAATGATGCACACCCGTGGGGCCTAGGAGTCCCCGGACGTGTACTTCCTTTAAAGCAAAGCGACTACGAACTCCTGGAAAGAGCTGCATGCCTCCCTTTCTGCACGGCTACTCAGGGCCTAACCTGGAGGCGAGTTCTCACGTTGAGGTTCCCTTTAGCTCTAGAGCCTGTCATGCGGACCGCCACCGCGGCCACGGAAGCCCCTGGTTGAGAGAGAGCAAACTCACAATTTTCCCCGAAGCATTCTTCCAGGGCTCACTGGCCTGTCGGGAGCCGGGAATGTCAGGGAGCTTCAGGGCAGGCATGAATGCCGCCCTCCAAATGGGAAAGCAGGGCTAGTTCCAGCAGGCCCCCGTTTTCATGGGCACACTCAGCGTACATCCCCGTGGTTTCTAAGGCGTCCCAAGAGACACCGGTTGCCCTGTGTTTCCTTCCCTGAGTCAACTTATCGAAGTAGGGAGTCCCGCATCCAGCGAACGGTCTCAACCAAGGAACGCCGTAGCTGCTCCTCTGGGCCTGGGGCTGCCGGCGGTGCCAAAGAAGGAACAGGACTTGCATGGCAGTAAGAACCCAAGCCGCCGTCCTCTAGGAGGCACGGTGCCTTCAGTCAGGAGGTCCTGGATGGAATGCGAAGACGAGGGTTACTCTGAGCGCAGCTCCGATTGGGGCAACGCGTAAGACCTCCGCGCCATGTGGGATGTGCCAGAACGGTGTTCGTGAACGTGTGCGAGTGCTGAGGAAACCAAGCTGCTCCAAAAGAGAGGGCATTGCGTTTCCCTATGCTCGGCGTGCGCAGAGGGGCTCTAAAGGGCCACGGGCCCGGATGTTGCTTAGCAGACCCAGGTGCGCCTGGGGTTACTCAGTGTTCCTGCCGGGAACAGGGTGCCCCGGCTAGCCTCCCAGGTGTCCAGAAAGCTGTGCTGCCATTCAAGGTATGCAGGGCAGAGGCCACCGCCTCCTGGAAGCTGCAGCACGCCTCCGCTTCTGCACGGCAAATCAGGGCCTTACTTCCAGGCACGGGTTCACGCTGGGTGTGCCGGGAGCCACACAGCGTGCTAAGAGGCTGACTCTCTCCTCCAGCGGAGTGACTTTAGGTACGAGGGCGGGCCTCGCAGTGTTCCAAGCACAGCGTTCTCTCATGGCAGCTCACACAAGGGCCATGACAGAGTCTTCCTGGGCACTTGGCACTCACAAGCCATGCTGTCCTGAGGGCGTTCGAGGGCTCTGGAGATGTAGCGCTCCTCAAGGAACGCGCAGGGTGTGGTTGCCCAGCACCCGGCACGCTCAGGGGTCCTCCGAGGGAATCAACCAATGGACCTCGACGTTGCTCAGCCGGCCCACAGGTGTCTGTCTGGAGGCACTCAGTTGCCTTGGAGGGAAAATGATGCACACCCGTGGGGCCTAGGAGTCCCCGGACGTGTACTTCCTTTAAAGCAAAGCGACTACGAACTCCTGGAAAGAGCTGCATGCCTCCCTTTCTGCACGGCTACTCAGGGCCTAACCTGGAGGCGAGTTCTCACGTTGAGGTTCCCTTTAGCTCTAGAGCCTGTCATGCGGACCGCCACCACGGCCACGGAAGCCCCTGGTTGAGAGAGAGCAAACTCACAATTTTCCCCGAAGCATTCTTCCAGGGCTCACTGGCCTGTCGGGAGCCGGGAATGTCAGGGAGCTTCAGGGCAGGCATGAATGCCGCCCTCCAAATGGGAAAGCAGGGCTAGTTCCAGCAGGCCCCCGTTTTCATGGGCACACTCAGCGTACATCCCCGTGGTTTCTAAGGCGTCCCAAGAGACACCGGTTGCCCTGTGTTTCCTTCCCTGAGTCAACTTATCGCAGTAGGGAGTCCCGCATCCAGCGAACGGTCTCAACCAAGGAACGCCGTAGCTGCTCCTCTGGGCCTGGGGCTGCCGGCGGTGCCTAAGAAGGAACAGGACTTGCATGGCAGTAAGAACCCAAGCCGCCGTCCTCTAGGAGGCACGGTGCCTTCAGTCAGGAGGTCCTGGATGGAATGCGAAGACGAGGGTTACTCTGAGCGCAGCTCCGATTGGGGCAACGCGTAAGACCTCCGCGCCATGTGGGATGTGCCAGAACGGTGTTCGTGAACGTGTGCGAGTGCTGAGGAAACCAAGCTGCTCCAAAAGAGAGGGCAGTGCGTTTCCCTACGCTCGGCGTGCGCAGAGGGGCTCTAAAGGGCTACGGGCCCGGATGTTGCTTAGCAGACCCAGGTGCGCCTGGGGTTACTCAGTGTTCCTGCCGGGAACAGGGTGCCCCGGCTAGCCTCCCAGGTGTCCAGAAAGCTGTGCTGCCGTTCAAGGTATGCAGGGCAGAGGCCACCGCCTCCTGGAAGCTGCAGCACGCCTCCGCTTCTGCACGGCAAATCAGGGCCTTACTTCCAGGCACGGGTTCACGCTGGGTGTGCCGGGAGCCACACAGCGTGCTAAGAGGCTGACTCTCTCCTCCAGCGGAATGACTTCAGGTACGAGGGCGGGCCTCGCAGTGTTCCAAGCACAGCGTTCTCTCATGGCAGCTCACACAAGGGCCATGACAGAGTCTTCCTGGGCACTTGGCACTCACCAGCCATGCTGTCCTGAGGGCGTTCGAGGGCTCCGGAGATGTAGCGCTCCTCAAGGAACGCGCAGTGTGTGGTTGCCCAGCACCCGGCACGCTCAGGGGTCCTCCGAGGGAATCAACCAGTGGACCTCGACGTTGCTCAGCCGGCCCACAGGTGTCTGTCTGGAGGCACTCAGTGACCTTGGAGGGAAAATGATGCACACCCGTGGGGCCTAGGAGTCCCCGGACGTGTACTTCCTTTAAAGCAAAGCGACTAAGAACTCCTGGAAAGAGCTGCATGCCTCCCTTTCTGCACGGCTACTCAGGGCCTAACCTGGAGGCGAGTTCTCACGTTGAGGTTCCATTTAGCTCTAGAGCCTGTCATGCGGACCGCCACCGCGGCCACGGAAGCCCCTGGTTGAGAGAGAGCAAACTCACAATTTTCCCCGAAGCATTCTTCCAGGGCTCACTGGCCTGTCGGGAGCCGGGAATGTCAGGGAGCTTCAAGGCAGGCATGAATGCCGCCCTCCAAATGGAAAGCAGGGCTAGTTCCAGCAGGCCCCCGTTTTCATGGGCACACTCAGCGTACATCCCCGTGGTTTCTAAGGCGTCCCAAGAGACACCGGTTGCCCTGTGTTTCCTTCCCTGAGTCAACTTATCGAAGTAGGGAGTCCCGCATCCAGCGAACGGTCTCAACCAAGGAACGCCGTAGCTGCTCCTCTGGGCCTGGGGCTGCCGGCGGTGCCAAAGAAGGAACAGGACTTGCATGGCAGTAAGAACCCAAGCCGCCGTCCTCTAGGAGGCACGGTGCCTTCAGTCAGGAGGTCCTGGATGGAATGCGAAGACGAGGGTTACTCTGAGCGCAGCTCCGATTGGGGCAACGCGTAAGACCTGCGCGCCATGTGGGATGTGCCAGAACGGTGTTCGTGAACGTGTGCGAGTGCTGAGGAAACCAAGCTGCTCCAAAAGAGAGGGCAGTGCGTTTCCCTACGCTCGGCGTGCGCAGAGGGGCTCTAAAGGGCTACGGGCCCGGATGTTGCTTAGCAGACCCAGGTGCGCCTGGGGTTACTCAGTGTTCCTGCCGGGAACAGGGTGCCCCGGCTAGCCTCCCAGGTGTCCAGAAAGCTGTGCTGCCGTTCAAGGTATGCAGGGCAGAGGCCACCGCCTCCTGGAAGCTGCAGCACGCCTCCGCTTCTGCACGGCAAATCAGGGCCTTACTTCCAGGCACGGGTTCACGCTGGGTGTGCCGGGAGCCACACAGCGTGCTAAGAGGCTGACTCTCTCCTCCAGCGGAGTGACTTCAGGTACGAGGGCGGGCCTCGCAGTGTTCCAAGCACAGCGTTCTCTCATGGCAGCTCACACAAGGGCCATGACAGAGTCTTCCTGGGCACTTGGCACTCACCAGTCATGCTGTCCTGAGGGCGTTCGAGGGCTCCGGAGATGTAGCGCTCCTCAAGGAACGCGCAGGGTGTGGTTGCCCAGCACCCGGCACGCTCAGGGGTCCTCCGAGGGAATCAACCAATGGACCTCGACGTTGCTCAGCCGGCCCACAGGTGTCTGTCTGGAGGCACTCAGTGGCCTTGGAGGGAAAATGATGCACACCCGTGGGGCCTAGGAGTCCCCGGACGTGTACTTCCTTTAAAGCAAAGCGACTACGAACTCCTGGAAAGAGCTGCATGCCTCCCTTTCTGCACGGCTACTCAGGGCCTAACCTGGAGGCGAGTTCTCACGTTGAGGTTCCCTTTAGCTCTAGAGCCTGTCATGCGGACCGCCACCGCGGCCACGGAAGCCCCTGGTTGAGAGAGAGCAAACTCACAATTTTCCCCGAAGCATTCTTCCAGGGCTCACTGGCCTGTCGGGAGCCGGGAATGTCAGGGAGCTTCAGGGCAGGCATGAATGCCGCCCTCCAAATGGGAAAGCAGGGCTAGTTCCAGCAGGCCCCCGTTTTCATGGGCACACTCAGCGTACATCCCCGTGGTTTCTAAGGCGTCCCAAGAGACACCGGTTGCCCTGTGTTTCCTTCCCTGAGTCAACTTATCGAAGTAGGGAGTCCCGCATCCAGCGAACGGTCTCAACCAAGGAACGCCGTAGCTGCTCCTCTGGGCCTGGGGCTGCCGGCGGTGCCAAAGAAGGAACAGGACTTGCATGGCAGTAAGAACCCAAGCCGCCGTCCTCTAGGAGGCACGGTGCCTTCAGTCAGGAGGTCCTGGATGGAATGCGAAGACGAGGGTTACTCTGAGCGCAGCTCCGATTGGGGCAACGCGTAAGACCTCCGCGCCATGTGGGATGTGCCAGAACGGTGTTCGTGAACGTGTGCGAGTGCTGAGGAAACCAAGCTGCTCCAAAAGAGAGGGCATTGCGTTTCCCTATGCTCGGCGTGCGCAGAGGGGCTCTAAAGGGCCACGGGCCCGGATGTTGCTTAGCAGACCCAGGTGCGCCTGGGGTTACTCAGTGTTCCTGCCGGGAACAGGGTGCCCCGGCTAGCCTCCCAGGTGTCCAGAAAGCTGTGCTGCCATTCAAGGTATGCAGGGCAGAGGCCACCGCCTCCTGGAAGCTGCAGCACGCCTCCGCTTCTGCACGGCAAATCAGGGCCTTACTTCCAGGCACGGGTTCACGCTGGGTGTGCCGGGAGCCACACAGCGTGCTAAGAGGCTGACTCTCTCCTCCAGCGGAGTGACTTTAGGTACGAGGGCGGGCCTCGCAGTGTTCCAAGCACAGCGTTCTCTCATGGCAGCTCACACAAGGGCCATGACAGAGTCTTCCTGGGCACTTGGCACTCACAAGCCATGCTGTCCTGAGGGCGTTCGAGGGCTCTGGAGATGTAGCGCTCCTCAAGGAACGCGCAGGGTGTGGTTGCCCAGCACCCGGCACGCTCAGGGGTCCTCCGAGGGAATCAACCAATGGACCTCGACGTTGCTCAGCCGGCCCACAGGTGTCTGTCTGGAGGCACTCAGTTGCCTTGGAGGGAAAATGATGCACACCCGTGGGGCCTAGGAGTCCCCGGACGTGTACTTCCTTTAAAGCAAAGCGACTACGAACTCCTGGAAAGAGCTGCATGCCTCCCTTTCTGCACGGCTACTCAGGGCCTAACCTGGAGGCGAGTTCTCACGTTGAGGTTCCCTTTAGCTCTAGAGCCTGTCATGCGGACCGCCACCACGGCCACGGAAGCCCCTGGTTGAGAGAGAGCAAACTCACAATTTTCCCCGAAGCATTCTTCCAGGGCTCACTGGCCTGTCGGGAGCCGGGAATGTCAGGGAGCTTCAGGGCAGGCATGAATGCCGCCCTCCAAATGGGAAAGCAGGGCTAGTTCCAGCAGGCCCCCGTTTTCATGGGCACACTCAGCGTACATCCCCGTGGTTTCTAAGGCGTCCCAAGAGACACCGGTTGCCCTGTGTTTCCTTCCCTGAGTCAACTTATCGCAGTAGGGAGTCCCGCATCCAGCGAACGGTCTCAACCAAGGAACGCCGTAGCTGCTCCTCTGGGCCTGGGGCTGCCGGCGGTGCCTAAGAAGGAACAGGACTTGCATGGCAGTAAGAACCCAAGCCGCCGTCCTCTAGGAGGCACGGTGCCTTCAGTCAGGAGGTCCTGGATGGAATGCGAAGACGAGGGTTACTCTGAGCGCAGCTCCGATTGGGGCAACGCGTAAGACCTCCGCGCCATGTGGGATGTGCCAGAACGGTGTTCGTGAACGTGTGCGAGTGCTGAGGAAACCAAGCTGCTCCAAAAGAGAGGGCAGTGCGTTTCCCTACGCTCGGCGTGCGCAGAGGGGCTCTAAAGGGCCACGGGCCCGGATGTTGCTTAGCAGACCCAGGTGCGCCTGGGGTTACTAAGTGTTCCTGCCGGGAACAGGGTGCCCCGGCTAGCCTCCCAGGTGTCCAGAAAGCTGTGCTGCCGTTCAAGGTATGCAGGGCAGAGGCCACCGCCTCCTGGAAGCTGCAGCACGCCTCCGCTTCTGCACGGCAAATCAGGGCCTTACTTCCAGGCACGGGTTCACGCTGGGTGTGCCGGGAGCCACACAGCGTGCTAAGAGGCTGACTCTCTCCTCCAGCGGAGTGACTTCAGGTACGAGGGCGGGCCTCGCAGTGTTCCAAGCACAGCGTTCTCTCATGGCAGCTCACACAAGGGCCATGACAGAGTCTTCCTGGGCACTTGGCACTCACCAGCCATGCTGTCCTGAGGGCGTTCGAGGGCTCTGGAGATGTAGCGCTCCTCAAGGAACGCGCAGGGTGTGGTTGCCCAGCACCCGGCACGCTCAGGGGTCCTCCGAGGGAATCAACCAATGGACCTCGACGTTGCTCAGCCGGCCCACAGGTGTCTGTCTGGAGGCACTCAGTGACCTTGGAGGGAAAATGATGCACACCCGTGGGGCCTAGGAGTCCCCGGACGTGTACTTCCTTTAAAGCAAAGCGACTACGAACTCCTGGAAAGAGCTGCATGCCTCCCTTTCTGCACGGCTACTCAGGGCCTAACCTGGAGGCGAGTTCTCACGTTGAGGTTCCCTTTAGCTCTAGAGCCTGTCATGCGGACCGCCACCGCGGCCACGGAAGCCCCTGGTTGAGAGAGAGCAAACTCACAATTTTCCCCGAAGCATTCTTCCAGGGCTCACTGGCCTGTCGGGAGCCGGGAATGTCAGGGAGCTTCAGGGCAGGCATGAATGCCGCCCTCCAAATGGGAAAGCAGGGCTAGTTCCAGCAGGCCCCCGTTTTCATGGGCACACTCAGCGTACATCCCCGTGGTTTCTAAGGCGTCCCAAGAGACACCGGTTGCCCTGTGTTTCCTTCCCTGAGTCAACTTATCGAAGTAGGGAGTCCCGCATCCAGCGAACGGTCTCAACCAAGGAACGCCGTAGCTGCTCCTCTGGGCCTGGGGCTGCCGGCGGTGCCAAAGAAGGAACAGGACTTGCATGGCAGTAAGAACCCAACCCGCTGTCCTCTAGGAGGCACGGTGCCTTCAGTCAGGAGGTCCTGGATGGAATGCGAAGACGAGGGTTACTCTGAGCGCAGCTCCGATTGGGGCAACGCGTAAGACCTCCGCGCCATGTGGGATGTGCCAGAACGGTGTTCGTGAACGTGTGCGAGTGCTGAGGAAACCAAGCTGCTCCAAAAGAGAGGGCAGTGCGTTTCCCTACGCTCGGCGTGCGCAGAGGGGCTCTAAAGGGCTACGGGCCCGGATGTTGCTTAGCAGACCCAGGTGCGCCTGGGGTTACTCAGTGTTCCTGCCGGGAACAGGGTGCCCTGGCTAGCCTCCCAGGTGTCCAGAAAGCTGTGCTGCCGTTCAAGGTATGCAGGGCAGAGGCCACCGCCTCCTGGAAGCTGCAGCACGCCTCCGCTTCTGCACGGCAAATCAGGGCCTTACTTCCAGGCACGGGTTCACGCTGGGTGTGCCGGGAGCCACACAGCGTGCTAAGAGGCTGACTCTCTCCTCCAGCGGAGTGACTTCAGGTACGAGGGCGGGCCTCGCAGTGTTCCAAGCACAGCGTTCTCTCATGGCAGCTCACACAAGGGCCATGACAGAGTCTTCCTGGGCACTTGGCACTCACCAGCCATGCTGTCCTGAGGGCGTTCGAGGGCTCCGGAGATGTAGCGCTCCTCAAGGAACGCGCAGGGTGTGGTTGCCCAGCACCCGGCACGCTCAGGGGTCCTCCGAGGGAATCAACCAATGGACCTCGACGTTGCTCAGCCGGCCCACAGGTGTCTGTCTGGAGGCACTCAGTGGCCTTGGAGGGAAAATGATGCACACCCGTGGGGCCTAGGAGTCCCCGGACGTGTACTTCCTTTAAAGCAAAGCGACTACGAACTCCTGGAAAGAGCTGCATGCCTCCCTTTCTGCACGGCTACTCAGGGCCTAACCTGGAGGCGAGTTCTCACGTTGAGGTTCCCTTTAGCTCTAGAGCCTGTCATGCGGACCGCCACCGCGGCCACGGAAGCCCCTGGTTGAGAGAGAGCAAACTCACAATTTTCCCCGAAGCATTCTTCCAGGGCTCACTGGCCTGTCGGGAGCCGGGAATGTCAGGGAGCTTCAGGGCAGGCATGAATGCCGCCCTCCAAATGGGAAAGCAGGGCTAGTTCCAGCAGGCCCCCGTTTTCATGGGCACACTCAGCGTACATCCCCGTGGTTTCTAAGGCGTCCCAAGAGACACCGGTTGCCCTGTGTTTCCTTCCCTGAGTCAACTTATCGAAGTAGGGAGTCCCGCATCCAGCGAACGGTCTCAACCAAGGAACGCCGTAGCTGCTCCTCTGGGCCTGGGGCTGCCGGCGGTGCCAAAGAAGGAACAGGACTTGCATGGCAGTAAGAACCCAAGCCGCCGTCCTCTAGGAGGCACGGTGCCTTCAGTCAGGAGGTCCTGGATGGAATGCGAAGACGAGGGTTACTCTGAGCGCAGCTCCGATTGGGGCAACGCGTAAGACCTCCGCGCCATGTGGCATGTGCCAGAACGGTGTTCGTGCACGTGTGCGAGTGCTGAGGAAACCAAGCTGCTCCAAAAGAGAGGGCAGTGCGTTTCCCTACGCTCGGCGTGCGCAGAGGGGCTCTAAAGGGCCACGGGCCCGGATGTTGCTTAGCAGACCCAGGTGCGCCTGGGGTTACTCAGTGTTCCTGCCGGGAACAGGGTGCCCCGGCTAGCCTCCCAGGTGTCCAGAAAGCTGTGCTGCCGTTCAAGGTATGCAGGGCAGAGGCCACCGCCTCCTGGAAGCTGCAGCACGCCTCCGCTTCTGCACGGCAAATCAGGGCCTTACTTCCAGGCACGGGTTCACGCTGGGTGTGCCGGGAGCCACACAGCGTGCTAAGAGGCTGACTCTCTCCTCCAGCGGAGTGACTTCAGGTACGAGGGCGGGCCTCGCAGTGTTCCAAGCACAGCGTTCTCTCATGGCAGCTCACACAAGGGCCATGACAGAGTCTTCCTGGGCACTTGGCACTCACCAGCCATGCTGTCCTGAGGGCGTTCGAGGGCTCTGGAGATGTAGCGCTCCTCAAGGAACGCGCAGGGTGTGGTTGCCCAGCACCCGGCACGCTCAGGGGTCCTCCGAGGGAATCAACCAATGGACCTCGACGTTGCTCAGCCGGCCCACAGGTGTCTGTCTGGAGGCACTCAGTGGCCTTGGAGGGAAAATGATGCACACCCGTGGGGCCTAGGAGTCCCCGGACGTGTACTTCCTTTAAAGCAAAGCGACTACGAACTCCTGGAAAGAGCTGCATGCCTCCCTTTCTGCACGGCTACTCAGGGCCTAACCTGGAGGCGAGTTCTCACGTTGAGGTTCCCTTTAGCTCTAGAGCCTGTCATGCGGACCACCACCGCGGCCACGGAAGCCCCTGGTTGAGAGAGAGCAAACTCACAATTTTCCCCGAAGCATTCTTCCAGGGCTCACTGGCCTGTCGGGAGCCGGGAATGTCAGGGAGCTTCAGGGCAGGCATGAATGCCGCCCTCCAAATGGGAAAGCAGGGCTAGTTCCAGCAGGCCCCCGTTTTCATGGGCACACTCAGCGTACATCCCCGTGGTTTCTAAGGCGTCCCAAGAGACACCGGTTGCCCTGTGTTTCCTTCCCTGAGTCAACTTATCGCAGTAGGGAGTCCCGCATCCAGCGAACGGTCTCAACCAAGGAACGCCGTAGCTGCTCCTCTGGGCCTGGGGCTGCCGGCGGTGCCAAAGAAGGAACAGGACTTGCATGGCAGTAAGAACCCAAGCCGCCGTCCTCTAGGAGGCACGGTGCCTTCAGTCAGGAGGTCCTGGATGGAATGCGAAGACGAGGGTTACTCTGAGCGCAGCTCCGATTGGGGCAACGCGTAAGACCTCCGCGCCATGTGGCATGTGCCAGAACGGTGTTCGTGAACGTGTGCGAGTGCTGAGGAAACCAAGCTGCTCCAAAAGAGAGGGCAGTGCGTTTCCCTACGCTCGGCGTGCGCAGAGGGGCTCTAAAGGGCTACGGGCCCGGATGTTGCTTAGCAGACCCAGGTGCGCCTGGGGTTACTCAGTGTTCCTGCCGGGAACAGGGTGCCCCGGCTAGCCTCCCAGGTGTCCAGAAAGCTGTGCTGCCGTTCAAGGTATGCAGGGCAGAGGCCACCGCCTCCTGGAAGCTGCAGCACGCCTCCGCTTCTGCACGGCAAATCAGGGCCTTACTTCCAGGCACGGGTTCACGCTGGGTGTGCCGGGAGCCACACAGCCTGCTAAGAGGCTGACTCTCTCCTCCAGCGGAGTGACTTCAGGTACGAGGGCGGGCCTCGCAGTGTTCCAAGCACAGCGTTCTCTCATGGCAGCTCACACAAAGGGCCATGACAGAGTCTTCCTGGGCACTTGGCACTCACCAGCCATGCTGTCCTGAGGGCGTTCGAGGGCTCCGGAGATGTAGCGCTCCTCAAGGAACGCGCAGGGTGTGGTTGCCCAGCACCCGGCACGCTCAGGGGTCCTCCGAGGGAATCAACCAATGGACCTCGACGTTGTTTAGCCGGCCCACAGGTGTCTGTCTGGAGGCACTCAGTGACCTTGGAGGGAAAATGATGCACACCCGTGGGGCCTAGGAGTCCCCGGACGTGTACTTCCTTTAAAGCAAAGCGACTAAGAACTCCTGGAAAGAGCTGCATGCCTCCCTTTCTGCACGGCTACTCAGGGCCTAACCTGGAGGCGAGTTCTCACGTTGAGGTTCCCTTTAGCTCTAGAGCCTGTCATGCGGACCGCCACCGCGGCCACGGAAGCCCCTGGTTGAGAGAGAGCAAACTCACAATTTTCCCCGAAGCATTCTTCCAGGGCTCACTGGCCTGTCGGGAGCCGGGAATGTCAGGGAGCTTCAAGGCAGGCATGAATGCCGCCCTCCAAATGGGAAAGCAGGGCTAGTTCCAGCAGGCCCCCGTTTTCATGGGCACACTCAGCGTACATCCCCGTGGTTTCTAAGGCGTCCCAAGAGACACCGGTTGCCCTGTGTTTCCTTCCCTGAGTCAACTTATCGAAGTAGGGAGTCCCGCATCCAGCGAACGGTCTCAACCAAGGAACGCCGTAGCTGCTCCTCTGGGCCTGGGGCTGCCGGCGGTGCCAAAGAAGGAACAGGACTTGCATGGCAGTAAGAACCCAAGCCGCCGTCCTCTAGGAGGCACGGTGCCTTCAGTCAGGAGGTCCTGGATGGAATGCGAAGACGAGGGTTACTCTGAGCGCAGCTCCGATTGGGGCAACGCGTAAGACCTCCGCGCCATGTGGCATGTGCCAGAACGGTGTTCGTGAACGTGTGCGAGTGCTGAGGAAACCAAGCTGCTCCAAAAGAGAGGGCAGTGCGTTTCCCTACGCTCGGCGTGCGCAGAGGGGCTCTAAAGGGCCACGGGCCCGGATGTTGCTTAGCAGACCCAGGTGCGCCTGGGGTTACTCAGTGTTCCTGCCGGGAACAGGGTGCCCCGGCTAGCCTCCCAGGTGTCCAGAAAGCTGTGCTGCCGTTCAAGGTATGCAGGGCAGAGGCCACCGCCTCCTGGAAGCTGCAGCACGCCTCCGCTTCTGCACGGCAAATCAGGGCCTTACTTCCAGGCACGGGTTCACGCTGGGTGTGCCGGGAGCCACACAGCCTGCTAAGAGGCTGACTCTCTCCTCCAGCGGAGTGACTTCAGGTACGAGGGCGGGCCTCGCAGTGTTCCAAGCACAGCGTTCTCTCATGGCAGCTCACACAAAGGGCCATGACAGAGTCTTCCTGGGCACTTGGCACTCACCAGCCATGCTGTCCTGAGGGCGTTCGAGGGCTCCGGAGATGTAGCGCTCCTCAAGGAACGCGCAGGGTGTGGTTGCCCAGCACCCGGCACGCTCAGGGGTCCTCCGAGGGAATCAACCAATGGACCTCGACGTTGCTCAGCCGGCCCACAGGTGTCTGTCTGGAGGCACTCAGTGACCTTGGAGGGAAAATGATGCACACCCGTGGGGCCTAGGAGTCCCCGGACGTGTACTTCCTTTAAAGCAAAGCGACTACGAACTCCTGGAAAGAGCTGCATGCCTCCCTTTCTGCACGGCTACTCAGGGCCTAACCTGGAGGCGAGTTCTCACGTTGAGGTTCCCTTTAGCTCTAGAGCCTGTCATGCGGACCGCCACCGCGGCCACGGAAGCCCCTGGTTGAGAGAGAGCAAACTCACAATTTTCCCCGAAGCCTTCTTCCAGGGCTCACTGGCCTGTCGGGAGCCGGGAATGTCAGGGAGCTTCAAGGCAGGCATGAATGCCGCCCTCCAAATGGGAAAGCAGGGCTAGTTCCAGCAGACCCCCGTTTTCATGGGCACACTCAGCGTACATCCCCGTGGTTTCTAAGGCGTCCCAAGAGACACCGGTTGCCCTGTGTTTCCTTCCCTGAGTCAACTTATCGAAGTAGGGAGTCCCGCATCCAGCGAACGGTCTCAACCAAGGAACGCCGTAGCTGCTCCTCTGGGCCTGGGGCTGCCGGCGGTGCCAAAGAAGGAACAGGACTTGCATGGCAGTAAGAACCCAAGCCGCCGTCCTCTAGGAGGCACGGTGCCTTCAGTCAGGAGGTCCTGGATGGAATGCGAAGACGAGGGTTACTCTGAGCGCAGCTCCGATTGGGGCAACGCGTAAGACCTCCGCGCCATGTGGCATGTGCCAGAACGGTGTTCGTGAACGTGTGCGAGTGCTGAGGAAACCAAGCTGCTCCAAAAGAGAGGGCAGTGCGTTTCCCTACGCTCGGCGTGCGCAGAGGGGCTCTAAAGGGCTACGGGCCCGGATGTTGCTTAGCAGACCCAGGTGCGCCTGGGGTTACTCAGTGTTCCTGCCGGGAACAGGGTGCCCCGGCTAGCCTCCCAGGTGTCCAGAAAGCTGTGCTGCCGTTCAAGGTATGCAGGGCAGAGGCCACCGCCTCCTGGAAGCTGCAGCACGCCTCCGCTTCTGCACGGCAAATCAGGGCCTTACTTCCAGGCACGGGTTCACGCTGGGTGTGCCGGGAGCCACACAGCGTGCTAAGAGGCTGACTCTCTCCTCCAGCGGAGTGACTTCAGGTACGAGGGCGGGCCTCGCAGTGTTCCAAGCACAGCGTTCTCTCATGGCAGCTCACACAAAGGGCCATGACAGAGTCTTCCTGGGCACTTGGCACTCACCAGCCATGCTGTCCTGAGGGCGTTCGAGGGCTCCGGAGATGTAGCGCTCCTCAAGGAACGCGCAGGGTGTGGTTGCCCAGCACCCGGCACGCTCAGGGGTCCTCCGAGGGAATCAACCAATGGACCTCGACGTTGCTCAGCCGGCCCACAGGTGTCTGTCTGGAGGCACTCAGTGACCTTGGAGGGAAAATGATGCACACCCGTGGGGCCTAGGAGTCCCCGGACGTGTACTTCCTTTAAAGCAAAGCGACTACGAACTCCTGGAAAGAGCTGCATGCCTCCCTTTCTGCACGGCTACTCAGGGCCTAACCTGGAGGCGAGTTCTCACGTTGAGGTTCCCTTTAGCTCTAGAGCCTGTCATGCGGACCGCCACCGCGGCCACGGAAGCCCCTGGTTGAGAGAGAGCAAACTCACAATTTTCCCCGAAGCATTCTTCCAGGGCTCACTGGCCTGTCGGGAGCCGGGAATGTCAGGGAGCTTCAAGGCAGGCATGAATGCCGCCCTCCAAATGGGAAAGCAGGGCTAGTTCCAGCAGGCCCCCTTTTTCATGGGCACACTCAGCGTACATCCCCGTGGTTTCTAAGGCGTCCCAAGAGACACCGGTTGCCCTGTGTTTCCTTCCCTGAGTCAACTTATCGAAGTAGGGAGTCCCGCATCCAGCGAACGGTCTCAACCAAGGAACGCCGTAGCTGCTCCTCTGGGCCTGGGGCTGCCGGCGGTGCCAAAGAAGGAACAGGACTTGCATGGCAGTAAGAACCCAAGCCGCCGTCCTCTAGGAGGCACGGTGCCTTCAGTCAGGAGGTCCTGGATGGAATGCGAAGACGAGGGTTACTCTGAGCGCAGCTCCGATTGGGGCAACGCGTAAGACCTCCGCGCCATGTGGCATGTGCCAGAACGGTGTTCGTGAACGTGTGCGAGTGCTGAGGAAACCAAGCTGCTCCAAAAGAGAGGGCAGTGCGTTTCCCTACGCTCGGCGTGCGCAGAGGGGCTCTAAAGGGCTACGGGCCCGGATGTTGCTTAGCAGACCCAGGTGCGCCTGGGGTTACTCAGTGTTCCTGCCGGGAACAGGGTGCCCCGGCTAGCCTCCCAGGTGTCCAGAAAGCTGTGCTGCCGTTCAAGGTATGCAGGGCAGAGGCCACCGCCTCCTGGAAGCTGCAGCACGCCTCCGCTTCTGCACGGCAAATCAGGGCCTTACTTCCAGGCACGGGTTCACGCTGGGTGTGCCGGGAGCCACACAGCCTGCTAAGAGGCTGACTCTCTCCTCCAGCGGAGTGACTTCAGGTACGAGGGCGGGCCTCGCAGTGTTCCAAGCACAGCGTTCTCTCATGGCAGCTCACACAAAGGGCCATGACAGAGTCTTCCTGGGCACTTGGCACTCACCAGCCATGCTGTCCTGAGGGCGTTCGAGGGCTCCGGAGATGTAGCGCTCCTCAAGGAACGCGCAGGGTGTGGTTGCCCAGCACCCGGCACGCTCAGGGGTCCTCCGAGGGAATCAACCAATGGACCTCGACGTTGCTCAGCCGGCCCACAGGTGTCTTTCTGGAGGCACTCAGTGACCTTGGAGGGAAAATGATGCACACCCGTGGGGCCTAGGAGTCCCCGGACGTGTACTTCCTTTAAAGCAAAGCGACTACGAACTCCTGGAAAGAGCTGCATGCCTCCCTTTCTGCACGGCTACTCAGGGCCTAACCTGGAGGCGAGTTCTCACGTTGAGGTTCCCTTTAGCTCTAGAGCCTGTCATGCGGACCGCCACCGCGGCCACGGAAGCCCCTGGGTGAGAGAGAGCAAACTCACAATTTTCCCCGAAGCATTCTTCCAGGGCTCACTGGCCTGTCGGGAGCCGGGAATGTCAGGGAGCTTCAAGGCAGGCATGAATGCCGCCCTCCAAATGGGAAAGCAGGGCTAGTTCCAGCAGGCCCCCGTTTTCATGGGCACACTCAGCGTACATCCCCGTGGTTTCTAAGGCGTCCCAAGAGACACCGGTTGCCCTGTGTTTCCTTCCCTGAGTCAACTTATCGAAGTAGGGAGTCCCGCATCCAGCGAACGGTCTCAACCAAGGAACGCCGTAGCTGCTCCTCTGGGCCTGGGGCTGCCGGCGGTGCCAAAGAAGGAACAGGACTTGCATGGCAGTAAGAACCCAAGCCGCCGTCCTCTAGGAGGCACGGTGCCTTCAGTCAGGAGGTCCTGGATGGAATGCGAAGACGAGGGTTACTCTGAGCGCAGCTCCGATTGGGGCAACGCGTAAGACCTCCGCGCCATGTGGGATGTGCCAGAACGGTGTTCGTGAACGTGTGCGAGTGCTGAGGAAACCAAGCTGCTCCAAAAGAGAGGGCAGTGCGTTTCCCTACGCTCGGCGTGCGCAGAGGGGCTCTAAAGGGCCACGGGCCCGGATGTTGCTTAGCAGACTCAGGTGCGCCTGGGGTTACTCAGTGTTCCTGCCGGGAACAGGGTGCCCCGGCTAGCCTCCCAGGTGTCCAGAAAGCTGTGCTGCCGTTCAAGGTATGCAGGGCAGAGGCCACCGCCTCCTGGAAGCTGCAGCACGCCTCCGCTTCTGCACGGCAAATCAGGGCCTTACTTCCAGGCACGGGTTCACGCTGGGTGTGCCGGGAGCCACACAGCCTGCTAAGAGGCTGACTCTCTCCTCCAGCGGAGTGACTTCAGGTACGAGGGCGGGCCTCGCAGTGTTCCAAGCACAGCGTTCTCTCATGGCAGCTCACACAAAGGGCCATGACAGAGTCTTCCTGGGCACTTGGCACTCACCAGCCATGCTGTCCTGAGGGCGTTCGAGGGCTCCGGAGATGTAGCGCTCCTCAAGGAACGCGCAGGGTGTGGTTGCCCAGCACCCGGCACGCTCAGGGGTCCTCCGAGGGAATCAACCAATGGACCTCGACGTTGCTCAGCCGGCCCACAGGTGTCTGTCTGGAGGCACTCAGTGACCTTGGAGGGAAAATGATGCACACCCGTGGGGCCTAGGAGTCCCCGGACGTGTACTTCCTTTAAAGCAAAGCGACTACGAACTCCTGGAAAGAGCTGCATGCCTCCCTTTCTGCACGGCTACTCAGGGCCTAACCTGGAGGCGAGTTCTCACGTTGAGGTTCCCTTTAGCTCTAGAGCCTGTCATGCGGACCGCCACCGCGGCCACGGAAGCCCCTGGGTGTGAGAGAGCAAACTCACAATTTTCCCCGAAGCATTCTTCCAGGGCTCACTGGCCTGTCGGGAGCCGGGAATGTCAGGGAGCTTCAAGGCAGGCATGAATGCCGCCCTCCAAATGGGAAAGCAGGGCTAGTTCCAGCAGGCCCCCGTTTTCATGGGCACACTCAGCGTACATCCCCGTGGTTTCTAAGGCGTCCCAAGAGACACCGGTTGCCCTGTGTTTCCTTCCCTGAGTCAACTTATCGAAGTAGGGAGTCCCGCATCCAGCGAACGGTCTCAACCAAGGAACGCCGTAGCTGCTCCTCTGGGCCTGGGGCTGCCGGCGGTGCCAAAGAAGGAACAGGACTTGCATGGCAGTAAGAACCCAAGCCGCCGTCCTCTAGGAGGCACGGTGCCTTCAGTCAGGAGGTCCTGGATGGAATGCGAAGACGAGGGTTACTCTGAGCGCAGCTCCGATTGGGGCAACGCGTAAGACCTCCGCGCCATGTGGGATGTGCCAGAACGGTGTTCGTGAACGTGTGCGAGTGCTGAGGAAACCAAGCTGCTCCAAAAGAGAGGGCAGTGCGTTTCCCTACGCTCGGCATGCGCAGAGGGGCTCTAAAGGGCTACGGGCCCGGATGTTGCTTAGCAGACCCAGGTGCGCCTGGGGTTACTCAGTGTTCCTGCCGGGAACAGGGTGCCCCGGCTAGCCTCCCAGGTGTCCAGAAAGCTGTGCTGCCGTTCAAGGTATGCAGGGCAGAGGCCACCGCCTCCTGGAAGCTGCAGCACGCCTCCGCTTCTGCACGGCAAATCAGGGCCTTACTTCCAGGCACGGGTTCACGCTGGGTGTGCCGGGAGCCACACAGCCTGCTAAGAGGCTGACTGTCTCCTCCAGCGGAGTGACTTCAGGTACGAGGGCGGGCCTCGCAGTGTTCCAAGCACAGCGTTCTCTCATTGCAGCTCACACAAGGGCCATGACAGAGTCTTCCTGGGCACTTGGCACTCACCAGCCATGCTGTCCTGAGGGCGTTCGAGGGCTCCGGAGATGTAGCGCTCCTCAAGGAACGCGCAGGGTGTGGTTGCCCAGCACCCGGCACGCTCAGGGGTCCTCCGAGGGAATCAACCAATGGACCTCGACGTTGCTCAGCCGGCCCACAGGTGTCTGTCTGGAGGCACTCAGTGGCCTTGGAGGGAAAATGATGCACACCCGTGGGGCCTAGGAGTCCCCGGACGTGTACTTCCTTTAAAGCAAAGCGACTACGAACTCCTGGAAAGAGCTACATGCCTCCCTTTCTGCACGGCTACTCAGGGCCTAACCTGGAGGCGAGTTCTCACGTTGAGGTTCCCTTTAGCTCTAGAGCCTGTCATGCAGACCGCCACCGCGGCCACGGAAGCCCCTGGGTGAGAGAGAGCAAACTCACAATTTTCCCCGAAGCATTCTTCCAGGGCTCACTGGCCTGTCGGGAGCCGGGAATGTCAGGGAGCTTCAGGGCAGGCATGAATGCAGCCCTCCAAATGGGAAAGCAGGGCCAGTTCCAGCAGGCCCCCGTTTTCATGGGCACACTCAGCGTACATCCCCGTGGTTTCTAAGGCGTCCCAAGAGACACCGGTTGCCCTGTGTTTCCTTCCCTGAGTCAACTTATCGAAGTAGGGAGTCCCGCATCCAGCGAACGGTCTCAACCAAGGAACGCCGTAGCTGCTCCTCTGGGCCTGGGGCTGCCGGCGGTGCCAAAGAAGGAACAGGACTTGCATGGCAGTAAGAACCCAAGCCGCCGTCCTCTAGGAGGCACGGTGCCTTCAGTCAGGAGGTCCTGGATGGAATGCGAAGACGAGGGTTACTCTGAGCGCAGCTCCGATTGGGGCAACGCGTAAGACATCCGCGCCATGTGGGATGTGCCAGAACGGTGTTCGTGAACGTGTGCGAGTGCTGAGGAAACCAAGCTGCTCCAAAAGAGAGGGCAGTGCGTTTCCCTACGCTCGGCGTGCGCAGAGGGGCTCTAAAGGGCTACGGGCCCGGATGTTGCTTAGCAGACCCAGGTGCGCCTGGGGTTACTCAGTGTTCCTGCCGGGAACAGGGTGCCCCGGCTAGCCTCCCAGGTGTCCAGAAAGCTGTGCTGCCGTTCAAGGTATGCAGGGCAGAGGCCACCGCCTCCTGGAAGCTGCAGCACGCCTCCGCTTCTGCACGGCAAATCAGGGCCTTACTTCCAGGCACGGGTTCACGCTGGGTGTGCCGGGAGCCACACAGCCTGCTAAGAGGCTGACTCTCTCCTCCAGCGGAGTGACTTCAGGTACGAGGGCGGGCCTCGCAGTGTTCCAAGCACAGCGTTCTCTCATGGCAGCTCACACAAAGGACAATGACAGAGTCTTCCTGGGCACTTGGCACTCACCAGCCATGCTGTCCTGAGGGCGTTCGAGGGCTCCGGAGATGTAGCGCTCCTCAAGGAACGCGCAGGGTGTGGTTGCCCAGCACCCGGCACGCTCAGGGGTCCTCCGAGGGAATCAACCAATGGACCTCGACGTTGCTCAGCCGGCCCACAGGTGTCTGTCTGGAGGCACTCAGTGACCTTGGAGGGAAAATGATGCACACCCGTGGGGCCTAGGAGTCCCTGGACGTGTACTTCCTTTAAAGCAAAGCGACTACGAACTCCTGGAAAGAGCTGCATGCCTCCCTTTCTGCACGGCTACTCAGGGCCTAACCTGGAGGCGAGTTCTCACGTTGAGGTTCCCTTTAGCTCTAGAGCCTGTCATGCGGACCGCCACCGCGGCCACGGAAGCCCCTGGTTCAGAGAGAGCAAACTCACAATTTTCCCCAAAGCCTTCTTCCAGGGCTCACTGGCCTGTCGGGAGCCGGGAATGTCAGGGAGCTTCAAGGCAGGCATGAATGCCGCCCTCCAAATGGGAAAGCAGGGCTAGTTCCAGCAGGCCCCCGTTTTCATGGGCACACTCAGCGTACATCCCCGTGGTTTCTAAGGCGTCCCAAGAGACACCGGTTGCCCTGTGTTTCCTTCCCTGAGTCAACTTATCGAAGTAGGGAGTCCCGCATCCAGCGAACGGTCTCAACCAAGGAACGCCGTAGCTGCTCCTCTGGGCCTGGGGCTGCCGGCGGTGCCAAAGAAGGAACAGGACTTGCATGGCAGTAAGTACCCAAGCCGCCGTCCTCTAGGAGGCACGGTGCCTTCAGTCAGGAGGTCCTGGATGGAATGCGAAGACGAGGGTTACTCTGAGCGCAGCTCCGATTGGGGCAACGCGTAAGACCTCCGCGCCATGTGGCATGTGCCAGAACGGTGTTCGTGAACGTGTGCGAGTGCTGAGGAAACCAAGCTGCTCCAAAAGAGAGGGCAGTGCGTTTCCCTACGCTCGGCGTGCGCAGAGGGGCTCTAAAGGGCTACGGGCCCGGATGTTGCTTAGCAGACCCAGGTGCGCCTGGGGTTACTCAGTGTTCCTGCCGGGAACAGGGTGCCCCGGCTAGCCTCCCAGGTGTCCAGAAAGCTGTGCTGCCGTTCAAGGTATGCAGGGCAGAGGCCACCGCCTCCTGGAAGCTGCAGCACGCCTCCGCTTCTGCACGGCAAATCAGGGCCTTACTTCCAGGCACGGGTTCACGCTGGGTGTGCCGGGAGCCACACAGCCTGCTAAGAGGCTGACTCTCTCCTCCAGCGGAGTGACTTCAGGTACGAGGGCGGGCCTCGCAGTGTTCCAAGCACAGTGTTCTCTCATGGCAGCTCACACAAAGGGCCATGACAGAGTCTTCCTGGGCACTTGGCACTCACCAGCCATGCTGTCCTGAGGGCGTTCGAGGGCTCCGGAGATGTAGCGCTCCTCAAGGAACGCGCAGGGTGTGGTTTTCCAGCACCCGGCACGCTCAGGGGTCCTCCGAGGGAATCAACCAATGGACCTCGACGTTGCTCAGCCGGCCCACAGGTGTCTGTCTGGAGGCACTCAGTGACCTTGGAGGGAAAATGATGCACACCCGTGGGGCCTAGGAGTCCCCGGACGTGTACTTCCTTTAAAGCAAAGCGACTAAGAACTCCTGGAAAGAGCTGCATGCCTCCCTTTCTGCACGGCTACTCAGGGCCTAACCTGGAGGCGAGTTCTCACGTTGAGGTTCCCTTTAGCTCTAGAGCCTGTCATGCGGACCGCCACCGCGGCCACGGAAGCCCCTGGTTGAGAGAGAGCAAACTCACAATTTTCCCCAAAGCCTTCTTCCAGGGCTCACTGGCCTGTCGGGAGCCGGGAATGTCAGGGAGCTTCAAGGCAGGCATGAATGCCGCCCTCCAAATGGGAAAGCAGGGCTAGTTCCAGCAGGCCCCCGTTTTCATGGGCACACTCAGCGTACATCCCCGTGGTTTCTAAGGCGTCCCAAGAGACACCGGTTGCCCTGTGTTTCCTTCCCTGAGTCAACTTATCGAAGTAGGGAGTCCCGCATCCAGCAAACGGTCTCAACCAAGGAACGCCGTAGCTGCTCCTCTGGGCCTGGGGCTGCCGGCGGTGCCAAAGAAGGAACAGGACTTGCATGGCAGTAAGTACCCAAGCCGCCGTCCTCTAGGAGGCACGGTGCCTTCAGTCAGGAGGTCCTGGATGGAATGCGAAGACGAGGGTTACTCTGAGCGCAGCTCCGATTGGGGCAACGCGTAAGACCTCCGCGCCATGTGGCATGTGCCAGAACGGTGTTCGTGAACGTGTGCGAGTGCTGAGGAAACCAAGCTGCTCCAAAAGAGAGGGCAGTGCGTTTCCCTACGCTCGGCGTGCGCAGAGGGGCTCTAAAGGGCTACGGGCCCGGATGTTGCTTAGCAGACCCAGGTGCGCCTGGGGTTACTCAGTGTTCCTGCCGGGAACAGGGTGCCCCGGCTAGCCTCCCAGGTGTCCAGAAAGCTGTGCTGCCGTTCAAGGTATGCAGGGCAGAGGCCACCGCCTCCTGGAAGCCGCAGCACGCCTCCGCTTCTGCACGGCAAATCAGGGCCTTACTTCCAGGCACGGGTTCACGCTGGGTGTGCCGGGAGCCACACAGCGTGCTAAGAGGCTGACTCTCTCCTCCAGCGGAGTGACTTCAGGTACGAGGGCGGGCCTCGCAGTGTTCCAAGCACAGCGTTCTCTCATGGCAGCTCACACAATGGGCCATGACAGAGTCTTCCTGGGCACTTGGCACTCACCAGCCATGCTGTCCTGAGGGCGTTCGAGGGCTCTGGAGATGTAGCGCTCCTCAAGGAACGCGCAGGGTGTGGTTGCCCAGCACCCGGCACGCTCAGGGGTCCTCCGAGGGAATCAACCAATGGACCTCGACGTTGCTCAGCCGGCCCACAGGTGTCTGTCTGGAGGCACTCAGTGGCCTTGGAGGGAAAATGATGCACACCCGTGGGGCCTAGGAGTCCCCGGACGTGTACTTCCTTTAAAGCAAAGCGACTACGAACTCCTGGAAAGAGCTGCATGCCTCCCTTTCTGCACGGCTACTCAGGGCCTAACCTGGAGGCGAGTTCTCACGTTGAGGTTCCCTTTAGCTCTAGAGCCTGTCATGCGGACCGCCACCGCGGCCACGGAAGCCCCTGGTTGAGAGAGAGCAAACTCACAATTTTCCCCGAAGCATTCTTCCAGGGCTCACTGGCCTGTCGGGAGCCGGGAATGTCAGGGAGCTTCAGGGCAGGCATGAATGCCGCCCTCCAAATGGGAAAGCAGGGCTAGTTCCAGCAGGCCCCCGTTTTCATGGGCACACTCAGCGTACATCCCCGTGGTTTCTAAGGCGTCCCAAGAGACACCGGTTGCCCTGTGTTTCCTTCCCTGAGTCAACTTATCGCAGTAGGGAGTCCCGCATCCAGCGAACGGTCTCAACCAAGGAACGCCGTAGCTGCTCCTCTGGGCCTGGGGCTGCCGGCGGTGCCAAAGAAGGAGCAGGACTTGCATGGCAGTAAGAACCCAAGCCGCCGTCCTCTAGGAGGCACGGTGCCTTCAGTCAGGAGGTCCTGGATGGAATGCGAAGACGAGGGTTACTCTGAGCGCAGCTCCGATTGGGGCAACGCGTAAGACCTCCGCGCCATGTGGGATGTGCCAGAACGGTGTTCGTGAACGTGTGCGAGTGCTGAGGAAACCAAGCTGCTCCAAAAGAGAGGGCAGTGCGTTTCCCTACGCTCGGCGTGCGCAGAGGGGCTCTAAAGGGCCACGGGCCCGGATGTTGCTTAGCAGACCCAGGTGCGCCTGGGGTTACTCAGTGTTCCTGCCGGGAACAGGGTGCCCCGGCTAGCCTCCCAGGTGTCCAGAAAGCTGTGCTGCCGTTCAAGGTATGCAGGGCAGAGGCCACCGCCTCCTGGAAGCTGCAGCAAGCCTCCGCTTCTGCACGGCAAATCAGGGCCTTACTTCCAGGCACGGGTTCACGCTGGGTGTGCCGGGAGCCACACAGCCTGCTAAGAGGCTGACTCCTCCAGCGGAGTGAGTTCAGGTACGAGGGCGGGCCTCGCAGTGTTCCAAGCACAGCGTTCTCTCATGGTAGCTCACACAAAGGGCCATGACAGAGTCTTCCTGGGCACTTGGCACTCACCAGCCATGCTGTCCTGAGGGCGTTCGAGGGCTCTGGAGATGTAGCGCTCCTCAAGGAACGCGCAGTGTGTGGTTGCCCAGCACCCGGCACGCTCAGGGGTCCTCCGAGGGAATCAACCAATGGACCTCGACGTTGCTCAGCCGGCCCACAGGTGTCTGTCTAGAGGCACTCAGTGACCTTGGAGGGAAAATGATGCACACCCGTGGGGCCTAGGAGTCCCCGGACGTGTACTTCCTTTAAAGCAAAGCGACTACGAACTCCTGGAAAGAGCTGCATGCCTCCCTTTCTGCACGGCTACTCAGGGCCTAACCTGGAGGCGAGTTCTCACGTTGAGGTTCCCTTTAGCTCTAGAGCCTGTCATGCGGACCGCCACCGCGGCCACGGAAGCCCCTGGGTGAGAGAGAGCAAACTCACAATTTTCCCCGAAGCATTCTTCCAGGGCTCACTGGCCTGTCGGGAGCCGGGAATGTCAGGGAGCTTCAGGGCAGGCATGAATGCAGCCCTCCAAATGGGAAAGCAGGGCCAGTTCCAGCAGGCCCCCGTTTTCATGGGCACACTCAGCGTACATCCCCGTGGTTTCTAAGGCGTCCCAAGAGACACCGGTTGCCCTGTGTTTCCTTCCCTGAGTCAACTTATCGAAGTAGGGAGTCCCGCATCCAGCGAACGGTCTCAACCAAGGAACGCCGTAGCTGCTCCTCTGGGCCTGGGGCTGCCGGCGGTGCCAAAGAAGGAACAGGACTTGCATGGCAGTAAGAACCCAAGCCGCCGTCCTCTAGGAGGCACGGTGCCTTCAGTCAGGAGGTCCTGGATGGAATGCGAAGACGAGGGTTACTCTGAGCGCAGCTCCGATTGGGGCAACGCGTAAGACCTCCGCGCCATGTGGGATGTGCCAGAACGGTGTTCGTGAACGTGTGCGAGTGCTGAGGAAACCAAGCTGCTCCAAAAGAGAGGGCAGTGCGTTTCCCTACGCTCGGCGTGTGCAAAGGGGCTCTAAAGGGCCACGGGCCCGGATGTTGCTTAGCAGACCCAGGTGCGCCTGGGGTTACTCAGTGTTCCTGCTGGGAACAGGGTGCCCCGGCTAGCCTCCCAGGTGTCCAGAAAGCTGTGCTGCCGTTCAAGGTATGCAGGGCAGAGGCCACCGCCTCCTGGAAGCTGCAGCACGCCTCCGCTTCTGCACGGCAAATCAGGGCCTTACTTCCAGGCACGGGTTCACGCTGGGTGTGCCGGGAGCCACACAGCCTGCTAAGAGGCTGACTCCTCCAGCGGAGTGACTTCAGGTACGAGGGCGGGCCTCGCAGTGTTCCAAGCACAGCGTTCTCTCATGGTAGCTCACACAAAGGGCCATGACAGAGTCTTCCTGGGCACTTGGCACTCACCAGCCATGCTGTCCTGAGGGCGTTCGAGGGCTCTGGAGATGTAGCGCTCCTCAAGGAACGCGCAGTGTGTGGTTGCCCAGCACCCGGCACGCTCAGGGGTCCTCCGAGGGAATCAACCAATGGACCTCGACGTTGCTCAGCCGGCCCACAGGTGTCTGTCTGGAGGCACTCAGTGACCTTGGAGGGAAAATGATGCACACCCGTGGGGCCTAGGAGTCCCCGGACGTGTACTTCCTTTAAAGCAAAGCGACTACGAACTCCTGGAAAGAGCTGCATGCCTCCCTTTCTGCACGGCTACTCAGGGCCTAACCTGGAGGCGAGTTCTCACGTTGAGGTTCCCTTTAGCTCTAGAGCCTGTCATGCGGACCGCCACCGCGGCCACGGAAGCCCCTGGGTGAGAGAGAGCAAACTCACAATTTTCCCCGAAGCATTCTTCCAGGGCTCACTGGCCTGTCGGGAGCCGGGAATGTCAGGGAGCTTCAGGGCAGGCATGAATGCAGCCCTCCAAATGGGAAAGCAGGGCCAGTTCCAGCAGGCCCCCGTTTTCATGGGCACACTCAGCGTACATCCCCGTGGTTTCTAAGGCGTCCCAAGAGACACCGGTTGCCCTGTGTTTCCTTCCCTGAGTCAACTTATCGAAGTAGGGAGTCCCGCATCCAGCGAACGGTCTCAACCAAGGAACGCCGTAGCTGCTCCTCTGGGCCTGGGGCTGCCGGCGGTGCCAAAGAAGGAACAGGACTTGCATGGCAGTAAGAACCCAAGCCGCCGTCCTCTAGGAGGCACGGTGCCTTCAGTCAGGAGGTCCTGGATGGAATGCGAAGACGAGGGTTACTCTGAGCGCAGCTCCGATTGGGGCAACGCGTAAGACCTCCGCGCCATGTGGGATGTGCCAGAACGGTGTTCGTGAACGTGTGCGAGTGCTGAGGAAACCAAGCTGCTCCAAAAGAGAGGGCAGTGCGTTTCCCTACGCTCGGCGTGCGCAGAGGGGCTCTAAAGGGCCACGGGCCCGGATGTTGCTTAGCAGACCCAGGTGCGCCTGGGGTTACTCAGTGTTCCTGCCGGGAACAGGGTGCCCCGGCTAGCCTCCCAGTTGTCCAGAAAGCTGTGCTGCCGTTCAAGGTATGCAGGGCAGAGGCCACCGCCTCCTGGAAGCTGCAGCACGCCTCCGCTTCTGCACGGCAAATCAGGGCCTTACTTCCAGGCACGGGTTCACGCTGGGTGTGCCGGGAGCCACACAGCCTGCTAAGAGGCTGACTCCTCCAGCGGAGTGACTTCAGGTACGAGGGCGGGCCTCGCAGTGTTCCAAGCACAGCGTTCTCTCATGGTAGCTCACACAAAGGGCCATGACAGAGTCTTCCTGGGCACTTGGCACTCACCAGCCATGCTGTCCTGAGGGCGTTCGAGGGCTCTGGAGATGTAGCGCTCCTCAAGGAACGCGCAGTGTGTGGTTGCCCAGCACCCGGCACGCTCAGGGGTCCTCCGAGGGAATCAACCAATGGACCTCGACGTTGCTCAGCCGGCCCACAGGTGTCTGTCTGGAGGCACTCAGTGACCTTGGAGGGAAAATGATGCACACCCGTGGGGCCTAGGAGTCCCCGGACGTGTACTTCCTTTAAAGCAAAGCGACTACGAACTCCTGGAAAGAGCTGCATGCCTCCCTTTCTGCACGGCTACTCAGGGCCTAACCTGGAGGCGAGTTCTCACGTTGAGGTTCCCTTTAGCTCTAGAGCCTGTCATGCGGACCGCCACCGCGGCCACGGAAGCCCCTGGGTGAGAGAGAGCAAACTCACAATTTTCCCCGAAGCATTCTTCCAGGGCTCACTGGCCTGTCGGGAGCCGGGAATGTCAGGGAGCTTCAGGGCAGGCATGAATGCAGCCCTCCAAATGGGAAAGCAGGGCCAGTTCCAGCAGGCCCCCGTTTTCATGGGCACACTCAGCGTACATCCCCGTGGTTTCTAAGGCGTCCCAAGAGACACCGGTTGCCCTGTGTTTCCTTCCCTGAGTCAACTTATCGAAGTAGGGAGTCCCGCATCCAGCGAACGGTCTCAACCAAGGAACGCCGTAGCTGCTCCTCTGGGCCTGGGGCTGCCGGCGGTGCCAAAGAAGGAACAGGACTTGCATGGCAGTAAGAACCCAAGCCGCCGTCCTCTAGGAGGCACGGTGCCTTCAGTCAGGAGGTCCTGGATGGAATGCGAAGACGAGGGTTACTCTGAGCGCAGCTCCGATTGGGGCAACGCGTAAGACCTCCGCGCCATGTGGCATGTGCCAGAACGGTGTTCGTGAACGTGTGCGAGTGCTGAGGAAACCAAGCTGCTCCAAAAGAGAGGGCAGTGCGTTTCCCTATGCTCGGCGTGCACAGAGGGGCTCTAAAGGGCTACGGGCCCGGATGTTGCTTAGCAGACCCAGGTGCGCCTGGGGTTACTCAGTGTTCCTGCCGGGAACAGGGTGCCCCGGCTAGCCTCCCAGGTGTCCAGAAAGCTGTGCTGCCGTTCAAGGTATGCAGGGCAGAGGCCACCGCCTCCTGGAAGCTGCAGCACGCCTCCGCTTCTGCACGGCAAATCAGGGCCTTACTTCCAGGCACGGGTTCACGCTGGGTGTGCCGGGAGCCACACAGCGTGCTAAGAGGCTGACTCTCTCCTCCAGCGGAGTGACTTCAGGTACGAGGGCGGGCCTCGCAGTGTTCCAAGCACAGCGTTCTCTCATGGCAGCTCACACAAGGGCCATGACAGAGTCTTCCTGGGCACTTGGCACTCACCAGCCATGCTGTCCTGAGGGCGTTCGAGGGCTCTGGAGATGTAGCGCTCCTCAAGGAACGCGCAGGGTGTGGTTGCCCAGCACCCGGCACGCTCAGGGGTCCTCCGAGGGAATCAACCAATGGACCTCGACGTTGCTCAGCCGGCCCACAGGTGTCTGTCTGGAGGCACTCAGTGGCCTTGGAGGGAAAATGATGCACACCCGTGGGGCCTAGGAGTCCCCGGACGTGTACTTCCTTTAAAGCAAAGCGACTACGAACTCCTGGAAAGAACTGCATGCCTCCCTTTCTGCACGGCTACTCAGGGCCTAACCTGGAGGCGAGTTCTCACGTTGAGGTTCCCTTTAGCTCTAGAGCCTGTCATGCGGACCGCCACCGCGGCCACGGAAGCCCCTGGTTGAGAGAGAGCAAACTCACAATTTTCCCCGAAGCATTCTTCCAGGGCTCACTGGCCTGTCGGGAGCCGGGAATGTCAGGGAGCTTCAGGGCAGGCATGAATGCCGCCCTCCAAATGGGAAAGCAGGGCTAGTTCCAGCAGGCCCCCGTTTTCATGGGCACACTCAGCGTACATCCCCGTGGTTTCTAAGGCGTCCCAAGAGACACCGGTTGCCCTGTGTTTCCTTCCCTGAGTCAACTTATCGAAGTAGGGAGTCCCGCATCCAGCGAACGGTCTCAACCAAGGAACGCCGTAGCTGCTCCTCTGGGCCTGGGGCTGCCGGCGGTGCCAAAGAAGGAGCAGGACTTGCATGGCAGTAAGAACCCAAGCCGCCGTCCTCTAGGAGGCACGGTGCCTTCAGTCAGGAGGTCCTGGATGGAATGCGAAGACGAGGGTTACTCTGAGCGCAGCTCCGATTGGGGCAACGCGTAAGACCTCCGCGCCATGTGGGATGTGCCAGAACGGTGTTCGTGAACGTGTGCGAGTGCTGAGGAAACCAAGCTGCTCCAAAAGAGAGGGCAGTGCGTTTCCCTACGCTCGGCGTGCGCAGAGGGGCTCTAAAGGGCCACGGGCCCGGATGTTGCTTAGCAGACCCAGGTGCGCCTGGGGTTACTCAGTGTTCCTGCCGGGAACAGGGTGCCCCGGCTAGCCTCCCAGGTGTCCAGAAAGCTGTGCTGCCGTTCAAGGTATGCAGGGCAGAGGCCACCGCCTCCTGGAAGCTGCAGCACGCCTCCGCTTCTGCACGGCAAATCAGGGCCTTACTTCCAGGCACGGGTTCACGCTGGGTGTGCCGGGAGCCACACAGCCTGCTAAGAGGCTGACTCCTCCAGCGGAGTGACTTCAGGTACGAGGGCGGGCCTCGCAGTGTTCCAAGCACAGCGTTCTCTCATGGTAGCTCACACAAAGGGCCATGACAGAGTCTTCCTGGGCACTTGGCACTCACCAGCCATGCTGTCCTGAGGGCGTTCGAGGGCTCTGGAGATGTAGCGCTCCTCAAGGAACGCGCAGTGTGTGGTTGCCCAGCACCCGGCACGCTCAGGGGTCCTCCGAGGGAATCAACCAATGGACCTCGACGTTGCTCAGCCGGCCCACAGGTGTCTGTCTGGAGGCACTCAGTGACCTTGGAGGGAAAATGATGCACACCCGTGGGGCCTAGGAGTCCCGGACGTGTACTTCCTTTAAAGCAAAGCGACTACGAACTCCTGGAAAGAGCTGCATGCCTCCCTTTCTGCACGGCTACTCAGGGCCTAACCTGGAGGCGAGTTCTCACGTTGAGGTTCCCTTTAGCTCTAGAGCCTGTCATGCGGACCGCCACCCTGGCCACGGAAGCCCCTGGTTGAGAGAGAGCAAACTCACAATTTTCCCCGAAGCATTCTTCCAGGGCTCACTGGCCTGTCGGGAGCCGGGAATGTCAGGGAGCTTCAAGGCAGGCATGAATGCCGCCCACCAAATGGGAAAGCAGGGCTAGTTCCAGCAGGCCCCCGTTTTCATGGGCACACTCAGCGTACATCCCCGTGGTTTCTAAGGCGTCCCAAGAGACACCGGTTGCCCTGTGTTTCCTTCCCTGAGTCAACTTATCGAAGTAGGGAGTCCCGCATCCAGCGAACGGTCTCAACCAAGGAACGCCGTAGCTGCTCCTCTGGGCCTGGGGCTGCCGGCGGTGCCAAAGAAGGAACAGGACATGCATGGCAGTAAGAACCCAAGCCGCCGTCCTCTAGGAGGCACGGTGCCTTCAGTCAGGAGGTCCTGGATGGAATGCGAAGACGAGGGTTACTCTGAGCGCAGCTCCGATTGGGGCAACGCGTAAGACCTCCGCGCCATGTGGGATGTGCCAGAACGGTGTTCGTGAACGTGTGCGAGTGCTGAGGAAACCAAGCTGCTCCAAAAGAGAGGGCAGTGCGTTTCCCTACGCTCGGCGTGCGCAGAGGGGCTCTAAAGGGCCACGGGCCCGGATGTTGCTTAGCAGACCCAGGTGCGCCTGGGGTTACTCAGTGTTCCTGCCGGGAACAGGGTGCCCCGGCTAGCCTCCCAGGTGTCCAGAAAGCTGTGCTGCCGTTCAAGGTATGCAGGGCAGAGGCCACCGCCTCCTGGAAGCTGCAGCACGCCTCCGCTTCTGCACGGCAAATCAGGGCCTTACTTCCAGGCACGGGTTCACGCTGGGTGTGCCGGGAGCCACACAGCCTGCTAAGAGGCTGACTCTCTCCTCCAGCGGAGTGACTTCAGGTACGAGGGCGGGCCTCGCAGTGTTCCAAGCACAGCGTTCTCTCATGGCAGCTCACACAAAGGGCCATGACAGAGTCTTCCTGGGCACTTGGCACTCACCAGCCATGCTGTCCTGAGGGCGTTCGAGGGCTCCGGAGATGTAGCGCTCCTCAAGGAACGCGCAGGGTGTGGTTGCCCAGCACCCGGCACGCTCAGGGGTCCTCCGAGGGAATCAACCAATGGACCTCGACGTTGCTCAGCCGGCCCACAGGTGTCTGTCTGGAGGCACTCAGTGACCTTGGAGGGAAAATGATGCACACCCGTGGGGCCTAGGAGTCCCCGGACGTGTACTTCCTTTAAAGCAAAGCGACTACGAACTCCTGGAAAGAGCTGCATGCCTCCCTTTCTGCACGGCTACTCAGGGCCTAACCTGGAGGCGAGTTCTCACGTTGAGGTTCCCTTTAGCTCTAGAGCCTGTCATGCGGACCGCCACCGCGGCCACGGAAGCCCCTGGTTGAGAGAGAGCAAAGTCACAATTTTCCCCGAAGCATTCTTCCAGGGCTCACTGGCCTGTCAGGAGCCGGGAATGTCAGGGAGCTTCAAGGCAGGCATGAATGCCGCCCTCCAAATGGGAAAGCAGGGCTAGTTCCAACAGGCCCCCGTTTTCATGGGCACACTCAGCGTACATCCCCGTGGTTTCTAAGGCGTCCCAAGAGACACCGGTTGCCCTGTGTTTCCTTCCCTGAGTCAACTTATCGAAGTAGGGAGTCCCGCATCCAGCGAACGGTCTCAACCAAGGAACGCCGTAGCTGCTCCTCTGGGCCTGGGGCTGCCGGCGGTGCCAAAGAAGGAACAGGACTTGCATGGCAGTAAGAACCCAAGCCGCCGTCCTCTAGGAGGCACGGTGCCTTCAGTCAGGAGGTCCTGGATGGAATGCGAAGACGAGGGTTACTCTGAGCGCAGCTCCGATTGGGGCAACGCGTAAGACCTCCGCGCCATGTGGCATGTGCCAGAACGGTGTTCGTGAACGTGTGCGAGTGCTGAGGAAACCAAGCTGCTCCAAAAGAGAGGGCAGTGCGTTTCCCTACGCTCGGCGTGCGCAGAGGGGCTCTAAAGGGCTACGGGCCCGGATGTTGCTTAGCAGACCCAGGTGCGCCTGGGGTTACTCAGTGTTCCTGCCGGGAACAGGGTGCCCCGGCTAGCCTCCCAGGTGTCCAGAAAGCTGTGCTGCCGTTCAAGGTATGCAGGGCAGAGGCCACCGCCTCCTGGAAGCTGCAGCACGCCTCCGCTTCTGCACGGCAAATCAGGGCCTTACTTCCAGGCACGGGTTCACGCTGGGTGTGCCGGGAACCACACAGCGTGCTAAGAGGCTGACTCTCTCCTCCAGCGGAGTGACTTCAGGTACGAGGGCGGGCCTCGCAGTGTTCCAAGCACAGCGTTCTCTCATGGCAGCTCACACAAAGGGCCATGACAGAGTCTTCCTGGGCACTTGGCACTCACCAGCCATGCTGTCCTGAGGGCGTTCGAGGGCTCCGGAGATGTAGCGCTCCTCAAGGAACGCGCAGGGTGTGGTTGCCCAGCACCCGGCACGCTCAGGGGTCCTCCGAGGGAATCAACCAATGGACCTCGACGTTGCTCAGCCGGCCCACAGGTGTCTGTCTGGAGGCACTCAGTGACCTTGGAGGGAAAATGATGCACACCCGTGGGGCCTAGGAGTCCCCGGACGCGTACTTCCTTTAAAACAAAGCGACTACGAACTCCTGGAAAGAGCTGCATGCCTCCCTTTCTGCACGGCTACTCAGGGCCTAACCTGGAGGCGAGTTCTCACGTTGAGGTTCCCTTTAGCTCTAGAGCCTGTCATGCGGACCGCCACCGCGGCCACGGAAGCCCCTGGTTGAGAGAGAGCAAAGTCACAATTTTCCCCGAAGCATTCTTCCAGGGCTCACTGGCCTGTCGGGAGCCGGGAATGTCAGGGAGCTTCAAGGCAGGCATGAATGCCGCCCTCCAAATGGGAAAGCAGGGCTAGTTCCAGCAGGCCCCCGTTTTCATGGGCACACTCAGCGTACATCCCCGTGGTTTCTAAGGCGTCCCAAGAGACACCGGTTGCCCTGTGTTTCCTTCCCTGAGTCAACTTATCGAAGTAGGGAGTCCCGCATCCAGCGAACGGTCTCAACCAAGGAACGCCGTAGTTGCTCCTCTGGGCCTGGGGCTGCCGGCGGTGCCAAAGAAGGAACAGGACTTGCATGGCAGTAAGAACCCAAGCCGCCGTCCTCTAGGAGGCACGGTGCCTTCAGTCAGGAGGTCCTGGATGGAATGCGAAGACGAGGGTTACTCTGAGCGCAGCTCCGATTGGGGCAACGCGTAAGACCTCCGCGCCATGTGGCATGTGCCAGAACGGTGTTCGTGAACGTGTGCGAGTGCTGAGGAAACCAAGCTGCTCCAAAAGAGAGGGCAGTGCGTTTCCCTACGCTCGGCGTGCGCAGAGGGGCTCTAAAGGGCTACGGGCCCGGATGTTGCTTAGCAGACCCAGGTGCGCCTGGGGTTACTCAGTGTTCCTGCCGGGAACAGGGTGCCCCGGCTAGCCTCCCAGGTGTCCAGAAAGCTGTGCTGCCGTTCAAGGTATGCAGGGCAGAGGCCACCGCCTCCTGGAAGCTGCAGCACGCCTCCGCTTCTGCACGGCAAATCAGGGCCTTACTTCCAGGCACGGGTTCACGCTGGGTGTGCCGGGAGCCACACAGCGTGCTAAGAGGCTGACTCTCTCCTCCAGCGGAGTGACTTCAGGTACGAGGGCGGGCCTCGCAGTGTTCCAAGCACAGCGTTCTCTCATGGCAGCTCACACAAAGGGCCATGACAGAGTCTTCCTGGGCACTTGGCACTCACCAGCCATGCTGTCCTGAGGGCGTTCGAGGGCTCTGGAGATGTAGCGCTCCTCAAGGAACGCGCAGGGTGTGGTTGCCCAGCACCCGGCACGCTCAGGGGTCCTCCGAGGGAATCAACCAATGGACCTCGACGTTGCTCAGCCGGCCCACAGGTGTCTGTCTGGAGGCACTCAGTGACCTTGGAGGGAAAATGATGCACACCCGTGGGGCCTAGGAGTCCCCGGACGTGTACTTCCTTTAAAGCAAAGCGACTACGAACTCCTGGAAAGAGCTGCATGCCTCTCTTTCTGCACGGCTACTCAGGGCCTAACCTGGAGGCGAGTTCTCACGTTGAGGTTCCCTTTAGCTCTAGAGCCTGTCATGCGGACCGCCACCGCGGCCACGGAAGCCCCTGGTTGAGAGAGAGCAAACTCACAATTTTCCCCGAAGCATTCTTCCAGGGCTCACTGGCCTGTCGGGAGCCGGGAATGTCAGGGAGCTTCAAGGCAGGCATGAATGCCGCCCTCCAAATGGGAAAGCAGGGCTAGTTCCAGCAGGCCCCCGTTTTCATGGGCACACTCAGCGTACATCCCCGTGGTTTCTAAGGCGTCCCAAGAGACACCGGTTGCCCTGTGTTTCCTTCCCTGAGTCAACTTATCGAAGTAGGGAGTCCCGCATCCAGCGAACGGTCTCAACCAAGGAACGCCGTAGCTGCTCCTCTGGGCCTGGGGCTGCCGGCGGTGCCAAAGAAGGAACAGGACTTGCATGGCAGTAAGAACCCAAGCCGCCGTCCTCTAGGAGGCACGGTGCCTTCAGTCAGGAGGTCCTGGATGGAATGTGAAGACGAGGGTTACTCTGAGCGCAGCTCCGATTGGGGCAACGCGTAAGACCTCCGCGCCATGTGGGATGTGCCAGAACGGTGTTCGTGAACGTGTGCGAGTGCTGAGGAAACCAAGCTGCTCCAAAAGAGAGGGCAGTGCGTTTCCCTACGCTCGGCGTGCGCAGAGGGGCTCTAAAGGGCTACGGGCCCGGATGTTGCTTAGCAGACCCAGGTGCGCCTGGGGTTACTCAGTGTTCCTGCCGGGAACAGGGTGCCCCGGCTAGCCTCCCAGGTGTCCAGAAAGCTGTGCTGCCGTTCAAGGTATGCAGGGCAGAGGCCACCGCCTCCTGGAAGCTGCAGCACGCCTCCGCTTCTGCACGGCAAATCAGGGCCTTACTTCCAGGCACGGGTTCACGCCGGGTGTGCCGGGAGCCACACAGCCTGCTAAGAGGCTGACTCTCTCCTCCAGCGGAGTGACTTCAGGTACGAGGGCGGGCCTCGCAGTGTTCCAAGCACAGCGTTCTCTCATGGCAGCTCACACAAAGGGCCATGACAGAGTCTTCCTGGGCACTTGGCACTCACCAGCCATGCTGTCCTGAGGGCGTTCGAGGGCTCTGGAGATGTAGCGCTCCTCAAGGAACGCGCAGGGTGTGGTTGCCCAGCACCCGGCACGCTCAGGGGTCCTCCGAGGGAATCAACCAATGGACCTCGACGTTGCTCAGCCGGCCCACAGGTGTCTGTCTGGAGGCACTCAGTGACCTTGGAGGGAAAATGATGCACACCCGTGGGGCCTAGGAGTCCCCGGACGTGTACTTCCTTTAAAGCAAAGCGACTACGAACTCCTGGAAAGAGCTGCATGCCTCCCTTTCTGCACGGCTACTCAGGGCCTAACCTGGAGGCGAGTTCTCACGTTGAGGTTCCCTTTAGCTCTAGAGCCTGTCATGCGGACCGCCACCGCGGCCACGGAAGCCCCTGGTTGAGAGAGAGCAAACTCACAATTTTCCCCGAAGCATTCTTCCAGGGCTCACTGGCCTGTCGGGAGCCGGGAATGTCAGGGAGCTTCAAGGCAGGCATGAATGCCGCCCTCCAAATGGGAAAGCAGGGCTAGTTCCAGCAGGCCCCCGTTTTCATGGGCACACTCAGCGTACATCCCCGTGGTTTCTAAGGCGTCCCAAGAGACACCGGTTGCCCTGTGTTTCCTTCCCTGAGTCAACTTATCGAAGTAGGGAGTCCCGCATCCAGCGAACGGTCTCAACCAAGGAACGCCGTAGCTGCTCCTCTGGGCCTGGGGCTGCCGGCGGTGCCAAAGAAGGAACAGGACTTGCATGGCAGTAAGAACCCAAGCCGCCGTCCTCTAGGAGGCACGGTGCCTTCAGTCAGGAGGTCCTGGATGGAATGCGAAGACGAGGGTTACTCTGAGCGCAGCTCCGATTGGGGCAACGCGTAAGACCTCCGCGCCATGTGGCATGTGCCAGAACGGTGTTCGTGAACGTGTGCGAGTGCTGAGGAAACCAAGCTGCTCCAAAAGAGAGGGCAGTGCGTTTCCCTACGCTCGGCGTGCGCAGAGGGGCTCTAAAGGGCTACGGGCCCGGATGTTGCTTAGCAGACCCAGGTGCGCCTGGGGTTACTCAGTGTTCCTGCCGGGAACAGGGTGCCCCGGCTAGCCTCCCAGGTGTCCAGAAAGCTGTGCTGCCGTTCAAGGTATGCAGGGCAGAGGCCACCGCCTCCTGGAAGCTGCAGCACGCCTCCGCTTCTGCACGGCAAATCAGGGCCTTACTTCCAGGCACGGGTTCACGCTGGGTGTGCCGGGAGCCACACAGCGTGCTAAGAGGCTGACTCTCTCCTCCAGCGGAGTGACTTCAGGTACGAGGGCGGACCTCGCAGTGTTCCAAGCACAGCGTTCTCTCATGGCAGCTCACACAAAGGGCCATGACAGAGTCTTCCTGGGCACTTGGCACTCACCAGCCATGCTGTCCTGAGGGCGTTCGAGGGCTCCGGAGATGTAGCGCTCCTCAAGGAACGCGCAGGGTGTGGTGGCCCAGCACCCGGCACGCTCAGGGGTCCTCCGAGGGAATCAACCAATGGACCTCGACGTTGCTCAGCCGGCCCACAGGTGTCTGTCTGGAGGCACTCAGTGGCCTTGGAGGGAAAATGATGCACACCCGTGGGGCCTAGGAGTCCCCGGACGTGTACTTCCTTTAAAGCAAAGCGACTACGAACTCCTGGAAAGAGCTGCATGCCTCCCTTTCTGCACGGCTACTCAGGGCCTAACCTGGAGGCGAGTTCTCACGTTGAGGTTCCCTTTAGCTCTAGAGCCTGTCATGCGGACCGCCACCGCGGCCACGGAAGCCCCTGGTTGAGAGAGAGCAAAGTCACAATTTTCCCCGAAGCATTCTTCCAGGGCTCACTGGCCTGTCGGGAGCCGGGAATGTCAGGGAGCTTCAAGGCAGGCATGAATGCCGCCCTCCAAATGGGAAAGCAGGGCTAGTTCCAGCAGGCCCCCGTTTTCATGGGCACACTCAGCGTACATCCCCGTGGTTTCTAAGGCGTCCCAAGAGACACCGGTTGCCCTGTGTTTCCTTCCCTGAGTCAACTTATCGAAGTAGGGAGTCCCGCATCCAGCGAACGGTCTCAACCAAGGAACGCCGTAGCTGCTCCTCTGGGCCTGGGGCTGCCGGCGGTGCCAAAGAAGGAACAGGACTTGCATGGCAGTAAGAACCCAAGCCGCCGTCCTCTAGGAGGCACGGTGCCTTCAGTCAGGAGGTCCTGGATGGAATGCGAAGACGAGGGTTACTCTGAGCGCAGCTCCGATTGGGGCAACGCGTAAGACCTCCGCGCCATGTGGCATGTGCCAGAACGGTGTTCGTGAACGTGTGCGAGTGCTGAGGAAACCAAGCTGCTCCAAAAGAGAGGGCAGTGCGTTTCCCTACGCTCGGCGTGCGCAGAGGGGCTCTAAAGGGCTACGGGCCCGGATGTTGCTTAGCAGACCCAGGTGCGCCTGGGGTTACTCAGTGTTCCTGCCGGGAACAGGGTGCCCCGGCTAGCCTCCCAGGTGTCCAGAAAGCTGTGCTGCCGTTCAAGGTATGCAGGGCAGAGGCCACCGCCTCCTGGAAGCTGCAGCACGCCTCCGCTTCTGCACGGCAAATCAGGGCCTTACTTCCAGGCACGGGGTCACGCTGGGTGTGCCGGGAGCCACACAGCCTGCTAAGAGGCTGACTCTCTCCTCCAGCGGAGTGACTTCAGGTACGAGGGCGGGCCTCGCAGTGTTCCAAGCACAGCGTTCTCTCATGGCAGCTCACACAAAGGGCCATGACAGAGTCTTCCTGGGCACTTGGCACTCACCAGCCATGCTGTCCTGAGGGCGTTCGAGGCCTCTGGAGATGTAGCGCTCCTCAAGGAACGCGCAGGGTGTGGTTGCCCAGCACCCGGCACGCTCAGGGGTCCTCCGAGGGAATCAACCAATGGACCTCGACGTTGCTCAGCCGGCCCACAGGTGTCTGTCTGGAGGCACTCAGTGACCTTGGAGGGAAAATGATGCACACCCGTGGGGCCTAGGAGTCCCCGGACGTGTACTTCCTTTAAAGCAAAGCGACTACGAACTCCTGGAAAGAGCTGCATGCCTCCCTTTCTGCACGGCTACTCAGGGCCTAACCTGGAGGCGAGTTCTCACGTTGAGGTTCCCTTTAGCTCTAGAGCCTGTCATGCGGACCGCCACCGCGGCCACGGAAGCCCCTGGTTGAGAGAGAGCAAACTCACAATTTTCCCCGAAGCATTCTTCCAGGGCTCACTGGCCTGTCGGGAGCCGGGAATGTCAGGGAGCTTCAAGGCAGGCATGAATGCCGCCCTCCAAATGGGAAAGCAGGGCTAGTTCCAGCAGGCCCCCGTTTTCATGGGCACACTCAGCGTACATCCCCGTGGTTTCTAAGGCGTCCCAAGAGACACCGGTTGCCCTGTGTTTCCTTCCCTGAGTCAACTTATCGAAGTAGGGAGTCCCGCATCCAGCGAACGGTCTCAACCAAGGAACGCCGTAGCTGCTCCTCTGGGCCTGGGGCTGCCGGCGGTGCCAAAGAAGGAACAGGACTTGCATGGCAGTAAGAACCCAAGCCGCCGTCCTCTAGGAGGCACGGTGCCTTCAGTCAGGAGGTCCTGGATGGAATGCGAAGACGAGGGTTACTCTGAGCGCAGCTCCGATTGGGGCAACGCGTAAGACCTCCGCGCCATGTGGGATGTGCCAGAACGGTGTTCGTGAACGTGTGCGAGTGCTGAGGAAACCAAGCTGCTCCAAAAGAGAGGGCAGTGCGTTTCCCTACGCTCGGCGTGCGCAGAGGGGCTCTAAAGGGCTACGGGCCCGGATGTTGCTTAGCAGACCCAGGTGCGCCTGGGGTTACTCAGTGTTCCTGCCGGGAACAGGGTGCCCCGGCTAGCCTCCCAGGTGTCCAGAAAGCTGTGCTGCCGTTCAAGGTATGCAGGGCAGAGGCCACCGCCTCCTGGAAGCTGCAGCACGCCTCCGCTTCTGCACGGCAAATCAGGGCCTTACTTCCAGGCACGGGTTCACGCCGGGTGTGCCGGGAGCCACACAGCCTGCTAAGAGGCTGACTCTCTCCTCCAGCGGAGTGACTTCAGGTACGAGGGCGGGCCTCGCAGTGTTCCAAGCACAGCGTTCTCTCATGGCAGCTCACACAAAGGGCCATGACAGAGTCTTCCTGGGCACTTGGCACTCACCAGCCATGCTGTCCTGAGGGCGTTCGAGGGCTCTGGAGATGTAGCGCTCCTCAAGGAACGCGCAGGGTGTGGTTGCCCAGCACCCGGCACGCTCAGGGGTCCTCCGAGGGAATCAACCAATGGACCTCGACGTTGCTCAGCCGGCCCACAGGTGTCTGTCTGGAGGCACTCAGTGACCTTGGAGGGAAAATGATGCACACCCGTGGGGCCTAGGAGTCCCCGGACGTGTACTTCCTTTAAAGCAAAGCGACTACGAACTCCTGGAAAGAGCTGCATGCCTCCCTTTCTGCACGGCTACTCAGGGCCTAACCTGGAGGCGAGTTCTCACGTTGAGGTTCCCTTTAGCTCTAGAGCCTGTCATGCGGACCGCCACCGCGGCCACGGAAGCCCCTGGTTGAGAGAGAGCAAACTCACAATTTTCCCCGAAGCATTCTTCCAGGGCTCACTGGCCTGTCGGGAGCCGGGAATGTCAGGGAGCTTCAAGGCAGGCATGAATGCCGCCCTCCAAATGGGAAAGCAGGGCTAGTTCCAGCAGGCCCCCGTTTTCATGGGCACACTCAGCGTACATCCCCGTGGTTTCTAAGGCGTCCCAAGAGACACCGGTTGCCCTGTGTTTCCTTCCCTGAGTCAACTTATCGAAGTAGGGAGTCCCGCATCCAGCGAACGGTCTCAACCAAGGAACGCCGTAGCTGCTCCTCTGGGCCTGGGGCTGCCGGCGGTGCCAAAGAAGGAACAGGACTTGCATGGCAGTAAGAACCCAAGCCGCCGTCCTCTAGGAGGCACGGTGCCTTCAGTCAGGAGGTCCTGGATGGAATGCGAAGACGAGGGTTACTCTGAGCGCAGCTCCGATTGGGGCAACGCGTAAGACCTCCGCGCCATGTGGCATGTGCCAGAACGGTGTTCGTGAACGTGTGCGAGTGCTGAGGAAACCAAGCTGCTCCAAAAGAGAGGGCAGTGCGTTTCCCTACGCTCGGCGTGCGCAGAGGGGCTCTAAAGGGCTACGGGCCCGGATGTTGCTTAGCAGACCCAGGTGCGCCTGGGGTTACTCAGTGTTCCTGCCGGGAACAGGGTGCCCCGGCTAGCCTCCCAGGTGTCCAGAAAGCTGTGCTGCCGTTCAAGGTATGCAGGGCAGAGGCCACCGCCTCCTGGAAGCTGCAGCACGCCTCCGCTTCTGCACGACAATTCAGGGCCTTACTTCCAGGCACGGGTTCACGCCGGGTGTGCCGGGAGCCACACAGCCTGCTAAGAGGCTGACTCTCTCCTCCAGCGGAGTGACTTCAGGTACGAGGGCGGGCCTCGCAGTGTTCCAAGCACAGCGTTCTCTCATGGCAGCTCACACAAAGGGCCATGACAGAGTCTTCCTGGGCACTTGGCACTCACCAGCCATGCTGTCCTGAGGGCGTTCGAGGGCTCTGGAGATGTATTGCTCCTCAAGGAACGCGCAGGGTGTGGTTGCCCAGCACCCGGCACGCTCAGGGGTCCTCCGAGGGAATCAACCAATGGACCTCGACGTTGCTCAGCCGGCCCACAGGTGTCTGTCTGGAGGCACTCAGTGGCCTTGGAGGGAAAATGATGCACACCCGTGGGGCCTAGGAGTCCCCGGACGTGTACTTCCTTTAAAGCAAAGCGACTACGAACTCCTGGAAAGAGCTGCATGCCTCCCTTTCTGCACGGCTACTCAGGGCCTAACCTGGAGGCGAGTTCTCACGTTGAGGTTCCCTTTAGCTCTAGAGCCTGTCATGCGGACCGCCACCGCGGCCACGGAAGCCCCTGGTTGAGAGAGAGCAAAGTCACAATTTTCCCCGAAGCATTCTTCCAGGGCTCACTGGCCTGTCGGGAGCCGGGAATGTCAGGGAGCTTCAAGGCAGGCATGAATGCCGCCCTCCAAATGGGAAAGCAGGGCTAGTTCCAGCAGGCCCCCGTTTTCATGGGCACACTCAGCGTACATCCCCGTGGTTTCTAAGGCGTCCCAAGAGACACCGGTTGCCCTGTGTTTCCTTCCCTGAGTCAACTTATCGAAGTAGGGAGTCCCGCATCCAGCGAACGGTCTCAACCAAGGAACGCCGTAGCTGCTCCTCTGGGCCTGGGGCTGCCGGCGGTGCCAAAGAAGGAACAGGACTTGCATGGCAGTAAGAACCCAAGCCGCCGTCCTCTAGGAGGCACGGTGCCTTCAGTCAGGAGGTCCTGGATGGAATGCGAAGACGAGGGTTACTCTGAGCGCAGTTCCGATTGGGGCAACGCGTAAGACCTCCGCGCCATGTGGCATGTGCCAGAACGGTGTTCGTGAACGTGTGCGAGTGCTGAGGAAACCAAGCTGCTCCAAAAGAGAGGGCAGTGCGTTTCCCTACGCTCGGCGTGCGCAGAGGGGCTCTAAAGGGCTACGGGCCCGGATGTTGCTTAGCAGACCCAGGTGCGCCTGGGGTTACTCAGTGTTCCTGCCGGGAACAGGGTGCCCCGGCTAGCCTCCCAGGTGTCCAGAAAGCTGTGCTGCCGTTCAAGGTATGCAGGGCAGAGGCCACCGCCTCCTGGAAGCTGCAGCACGCCTCCGCTTCTGCACGGCAAATCAGGGCCTTACTTCCAGGCACGGGTTCACGCCGGGTGTGCCGGGAGCCACACAGCCTGCTAAGAGGCTGACTCTCTCCTCCAGCGGAGTGACTTCAGGTACGAGGGCGGGCCTCGCAGTGTTCCAAGCACAGCGTTCTCTCATGGCAGCTCACACAAAGGGCCATGACAGAGTCTTCCTGGGCACTTGGCACTCACCAGCCATGCTGTCCTGAGGGCGTTCGAGGCCTCTGGAGATGTAGCGCTCCTCAAGGAACGCGCAGGGTGTGGTTGCCCAGCACCCGGCACGCTCAGGGGTCCTCCGAGGGAATCAACCAATGGACCTCGACGTTGCTCAGCCGGCCCACAGGTGTCTGTCTGGAGGCACTCAGTGGCCTTGGAGGGAAAATGATGCACACCCGTGGGGCCTAGGAGTCCCCGGACGTGTACTTCCTTTAAAGCAAAGCGACTACGAACTCCTGGAAAGAGCTGCATGCCTCCCTTTCTGCACGGCTACTCAGGGCCTAACCTGGAGGCGAGTTCTCACGTTGAGGTTCCCTTTAGCTCTAGAGCCTGTCATGCGGACCGCCACCGCGGCCACGGAAGCCCCTGGTTGAGAGAGAGCAAAGTCACAATTTTCCCCGAAGCATTCTTCCAGGGCTCACTGGCCTGTCGGGAGCCGGGAATGTCAGGGAGCTTCAAGGCAGGCATGAATGCCGCCCTCCAAATGGGAAAGCAGGGCTAGTTCCAGCAGGCCCCCGTTTTCATGGGCACACTCAGCGTACATCCCCGTGGTTTCTAAGGCGTCCCAAGAGACACCGGTTGCCCTGTGTTTCCTTCCCTGAGTCAACTTATCGAAGTAGGGAGTCCCGCATCCAGCGAACGGTCTCAACCAAGGAACGCCGTAGCTGCTCCTCTGGGCCTGGGGCTGCCGGCGGTGCCAAAGAAGGAACAGGACTTGCATGGCAGTAAGAACCCAAGCCGCCGTCCTCTAGGAGGCACGGTGCCTTCAGTCAGGAGGTCCTGGATGGAATGCGAAGACGAGGGTTACTCTGAGCGCAGCTCCGATTGGGGCAACGCGTAAGACCTCCGCGCCATGTGGCATGTGCCAGAACGGTGTTCGTGAACGTGTGCGAGTGCTGAGGAAACCAAGCTGCTCCAAAAGAGAGGGCAGTGCGTTTCCCTACGCTCGGCGTGCGCAGAGGGGCTCTAAAGGGCTACGGGTCCGGATGTTGCTTAGCAGACCCAGGTGCGCCTGGGGTTACTCAGTGTTCCTGCCGGGAACAGGGTGCCCCGGCTAGCCTCCCAGGTGTCCAGAAAGCTGTGCTGCCGTTCAAGGTATGCAGGGCAGAGGCCACCGCCTCCTGGAAGCTGCAGCACGCCTCCGCTTCTGCACGGCAAATCAGGGCCTTACTTCCAGGCACGGGTTCACGCCGGGTGTGCCGGGAGCCACACAGCCTGCTAAGAGGCTGACTCTCTCCTCCAGCGGAGTGACTTCAGGTACGAGGGCGGGCCTCGCAGTGTTCCAAGCACAGCGTTCTCTCATGGCAGCTCACACAAAGGGCCATGACAGAGTCTTCCTGGGCACTTGGCACTCACCAGCCATGCTGTCCTGAGGGCGTTCGAGGGCTCCGGAGATGTAGCGCTCCTCAAGGAACGCGCAGGGTGTGGTTGCCCAGCACCCGGCACGCTCAGGGGTCCTCCGAGGGAATCAACCAATGGACCTCGACGTTGCTCAGCCGGCCCACAGGTGTCTGTCTGGAGGCACTCAGTGGCCTTGGAGGGAAAATGATGCACACCCGTGGGGCCTAGGAGTCCCCGGACGTGTACTTCCTTTAAAGCAAAGCGACTACGAACTCCTGGAAAGAGCTGCATGCCTCCCTTTCTGCACGGCTACTCAGGGCCTAACCTGGAGGCGAGTTCTCACGTTGAGGTTCCCTTTAGCTCTAGAGCCTGTCATGCGGACCGCCACCGCGGCCACGGAAGCCCCTGGTTGAGAGAGAGCAAACTCACAATTTTCCCCGAAGCATTCTTCCAGGGCTCACTGGCCTGTCGGGAGCCGGGAATGTCAGGGAGCTTCAAGGCAGGCATGAATGCCGCCCTCCAAATGGGAAAGCAGGGCTAGTTCCAGCAGGCCCCCGTTTTCATGGGCACACTCAGCATACATCCCCGTGGTTTCTAAGGCGTCCCAAGAGACACCGGTTGCCCTGTGTTTCCTTCCCTGAGTCAACTTATCGAAGTAGGGAGTCCCGCATCCAGCGAACGGTCTCAACCAAGGAACGCCGTAGCTGCTCCTCTGGGCCTGGGGCTGCCGGCGGTGCCAAAGAAGGAACAGGACTTGCATGGCAGTAAGAACCCAAGCCGCCGTCCTCTAGGAGGCACGGTGCCTTCAGTCAGGAGGTCCTGGATGGAATGCGAAGACGAGGGTTACTCTGAGCGCAGCTCCGATTGGGGCAACGCGTAAGACCTCCGCGCCATGTGGCATGTGCCAGAACGGTGTTCGTGAACGTGTGCGAGTGCTGAGGAAACCAAGCTGCTCCAAAAGAGAGGGCAGTGCGTTTCCCTACGCTCGGCGTGCGCAGAGGGGCTCTAAAGGGCTACGGGCCCGGATGTTGCTTAGCAGACCCAGGTGCGCCTGGGGTTACTCAGTGTTCCTGCCGGGAACAGGGTGCCCCGGCTAGCCTCCCAGGTGTCCAGAAAGCTGTGCTGCCGTTCAAGGTATGCAGGGCAGAGGCCACCGCCTCCTGGAAGCTGCAGCACGCCTCCGCTTCTGCACGGCAAATCAGGGCCTTACTTCCAGGCACGGGTTCACGCTGGGTGTGCCGGGAGCCACACAGCCTGCTAAGAGGCTGACTCTCTCCTCCAGCGGAGTGACTTCAGGTACGAGGGCGGGCCTCGCAGTGTTCCAAGCACAGCGTTCTCTCATGGCAGCTCACACAAAGGGCCATGACAGAGTCTTCCTGGGCACTTGGCACTCACCAGCCATGCTGTCCTGAGGGCGTTCGAGGGCTCCGGAGATGTAGCGCTCCTCAAGGAACGCGCAGGGTGTGGTGGCCCAGCATCCGGCACGCTCAGGGGTCCTCCGAGGGAATCAACCAATGGACCTCGACGTTGCTCAGCCGGCCCACAGGTGTCTGTCTGGAGGCACTCAGTGACCTTGGAGGGAAAATGATGCACACCCGTGGGGCCTAGGAGTCCCCGGACGTGTACTTCCTTTAAAGCAAAGCGACTACGAACTCCTGGAAAGAACTGCATGCCTCCCTTTCTGCACGGCTACTCAGGGCCTAACCTGGAGGCGAGTTCTCACGTTGAGGTTCCCTTTAGCTCTAGAGCCTGTCATGCGGACCGCCACCGCGGCCACGGAAGCCCCTGGGTGAGAGAGAGCAAACTCACAATTTTCCCCGAAGCATTCTTCCAGGGCTCACTGGCCTGTCGGGAGCCGGGAATGTCAGGGAGCTTCAAGGCAGGCATGAATGCCGCCCTCCAAATGGGAAAGCAGGGCTAGTTCCAGCAGGCCCCCGTTTTCATGGGCACACTCAGCGTACATCCCCGTGGTTTCTAAGGCGTCCCAAGAGACACCGGTTGCCCTGTGTTTCCTTCCCTGAGTCAACTTATCGAAGTAGGGAGTCCCGCATCCAGCGAACGGTCTCAACCAAGGAACGCCGTAGCTGCTCCTCTGGGCCTGGGGCTGCCGGCGGTGCCAAAGAAGGAACAGGACTTGCATGGCAGTAAGAACCCAAGCCGCCGTCCTCTAGGAGGCACGGTGCCTTCAGTCAGGAGGTCCTGGATGGAATGCGAAGACGAGGGTTACTCTGAGCGCAGCTCCGATTGGGGCAACGCGTAAGACCTCCGCGCCATGTGGCATGTGCCAGAACGGTGTTCGTGAACGTGTGCGAGTGCTGAGGAAACCAAGCTGCTCCAAAAGAGAGGGCAGTGCGTTTCCCTACGCTCGGCGTGCGCAGACGGGCTCTAAAGGGCTACGGGCCCGGATGTTGCTTAGCAGACCCAGGTGCGCCTGGGGTTACTCAGTGTTCCTGCCGGGAACAGGGTGCCCCGGCTAGCCTCCCAGGTGTCCAGAAAGCTGTGCTGCCGTTCAAGGTATGCAGGGCAGAGGCCACCGCCTCCTGGAAGCTGCAGCACGCCTCCGCTTCTGCACGGCAAATCAGGGCCTTACTTCCAGGCACGGGTTCACGCTGGGTGTGCCGGGAGCCACACAGCCTGCTAAGAGGCTGACTCTCTCCTCCAGCGGAGTGACTTCAGGTACGAGGGCGGGCCTCGCAGTGTTCCAAGCACAGCGTTCTCTCATGGCAGCTCACACAAAGGGCCATGACAGAGTCTTCCTGGGCACTTGGCACTCACCAGCCATGCTGTCCTGAGGGCGTTCGAGGGCTCCAGAGATGTAGCGCTCCTCAAGGAACGCGCAGGGTGTGGTGGCCCAGCATCCGGCACGCTCAGGGGTCCTCCAAGGGAATCAACCAATGGACCTCGACGTTGCTCAGCCGGCCCACAGGTGTCTGTCTGGAGGCACTCAGTGACCTTGGAGGGAAAATGATGCACACCCGTGGGGCCTAGGAGTCCCCGGACGTGTACTTCCTTTAAAGCAAAGCGACTACGAACTCCTGGAAATAACTGCATGCCTCCCTTTCTGCACGGCTACTCAGGGCCTAACCTGGAGGCGAGTTCTCACGTTGAGGTTCCCTTTAGCTCTAGAGCCTGTCATGCGGACCGCCACCGCGGCCACGGAAGCCCCTGGGTGAGAGAGAGCAAACTCACAATTTTCCCCGAAGCATTCTTCCAGGGCTCACTGGCCTGTCGGGAGCCGGGAATGTCAGGGAGCTTCAAGGCAGGCATGAATGCCGCCCTCCAAATGGGAAAGCAGGGCTAGTTCCAGCAGGCCCCCGTTTTCATGGGCACACTCAGCGTACATCCCCGTGGTTTCTAAGGCGTCCCAAGAGACACCGGTTGCCCTGTGTTTCCTTCCCTGAGTCAACTTATCGAAGTAGGGAGTCCCGCATCCAGCGAACGGTCTCAACCAAGGAACGCCGTAGCTGCTCCTCTGGGCCTGGGGCTGCCGGCGGTGCCAAAGAAGGAACAGGACTTGCATGGCAGTAAGAACCCAAGCCGCCGTCCTCTAGGAGGCACGGTGCCTTCAGTCAGGAGGTCCTGGATGGAATGCGAAGACGAGGGTTACTCTGAGCGCAGCTCCGATTGGGGCAACGCGTAAGACCTCCGCGCCATGTGGCATGTGCCAGAACGGTGTTCGTGAACGTGTGCGAGTGCTGAGGAAACCAAGCTGCTCCAAAAGAGAGGGCAGTGCGTTTCCCTACGCTCGGCGTGCGCAGAGGGGCTCTAAAGGGCTACGGGCCCGGATGTTGCTTAGCAGACCCAGGTGCGCCTGGGGTTACTCAGTGTTCCTGCCGGGAACAGGGTGCCCCGGCTAGCCTCCCAGGTGTCCAGAAAGCTGTGCTGCCGTTCAAGGTATGCAGGGCAGAGGCCACCGCCTCCTGGAAGCTGCAGCACGCCTCCGCTTCTGCACGGCAAATCAGGGCCTTACTTCCAGGCACGGGTTCACGCTGGGTGTGCCGGGAGCCACACAGCCTGCTAAGAGGCTGACTCTCTCCTCCAGCGGAGTGACTTCAGGTACGAGGGCGGGCCTCGCAGTGTTCCAAGCACAGCGTTCTCTCATGGCAGCTCACACAAAGGGCCATGACAGAGTCTTCCTGGGCACTTGGCACTCACCAGCCATGCTGTCCTGAGGGCGTTCGAGGGCTCTGGAGATGTAGCGCTCCTCAAGGAACGCGCAGGGTGTGGTGGCCCAGCACCCGGCACGCTCAGGGGTCCTCCGAGGGAATCAACCAATGGACCTCGACGTTGCTCAGCCGGCCCACAGCTGTCTGTCTGGAGGCACTCAGTGACCTTGGAGGGAAAATGATGCACACCCGTGGGGCCTAGGAGTCCCCGGACGTGTACTTCCTTTAAAGCAAAGCGACTACGAACTCCTGGAAAGAGCTGCATGCCTCCCTTTCTGCACGGCTACTCAGGGCCTAACCTGGAGGCGAGTTCTCACGTTGAGGTTCCCTTTAGCTCTAGAGCCTGTCATGCGGACCGCCACCGCGGCCACGGAAGCCCCTGGTTGAGAGAGAGCAAAGTCACAATTTTCCCCGAAGCATTCTTCCAGGGCTCACTGGCCTGTCGGGAGCCGGGAATGTCAGGGAGCTTCAAGGCAGGCATGAATGCCGCCCTCCAAATGGGAAAGCAGGGCTAGTTCCAGCAGGCCCCCGTTTTCATGGGCACACTCAGCGTACATCCCCGTGGTTTCTAAGGCGTCCCAAGAGACACCGGTTGCCCTGTGTTTCCTTCCCTGAGTCAACTTATCGAAGTAGGGAGTCCCGCATCCAGCGAACGGTCTCAACCAAGGAACGCCGTAGCTGCTCCTCTGGGCCTGGGGCTGCCGGCGGTGCCAAAGAAGGAACAGGACTTGCATGGCAGTAAGAACCCAAGCCGCCGTCCTCTAGGAGGCACGGTGCCTTCAGTCAGGAGGTCCTGGATGGAATGCGAAGACGAGGGTTACTCTGAACGCAGCTCCGATTGGGGCAACGCGTAAGACCTCCGCGCCATGTGGGATGTGCCAGAACGGTGTTCGTGAACGTGTGCGAGTGCTGAGGAAACCAAGCTGCTCCAAAAGAGAGGGCAGTGCGTTTCCCTACGCTCGGCGTGCGCAGAGGGGCTCTAAAGGGCTACGGGCCCGGATGTTGCTTAGCAGACCCAGGTGCGCCTGGGGTTACTCAGTGTTCCTGCCGGGAACAGGGTGCCCCGGCTAGCCTCCCAGGTGTCCAGAAAGCTGTGCTGCCGTTCAAGGTATGCAGGGCAGAGGCCACCGCCTCCTGGAAGCTGCAGCACGCCTCCGCTTCTGCACGGCAAATCAGGGCCTTACTTCCAGGCACGGGTTCACGCTGGGTGTGCCGGGAGCCACACAGCCTGCTAAGAGGCTGACTCTCTCCTCCAGCGGAGTGACTTCAGGTAAGAGGGCGGGCCTCGCAGTGTTCCAAGCACAGCGTTCTCTCATGGCAGCTCACACAAAGGGCCATGACAGAGTCTTCCTGGGCACTTGGCACTCACCAGCCTTGCTGTCCTGAGGGCGTTCGAGGGCTCTGGAGATGTAGCGCTCCTCAAGGAACGCGCAGGGTGTGGTGGCCCAGCACCCGGCACGCTCAGGGGTCCTCCGAGGGAATCAACCAATGGACCTCGACGTTGCTCAGCCGGCCCACAGCTGTCTGTCTGGAGGCACTCAGTGACCTTGGAGGGAAAATGATGCACACCCGTGGGGCCTAGGAGTCCCCGGACGTGTACTTCCTTTAAAGCAAAGCGACTACGAACTCCTGGAAAGAGCTGCATGCCTCCCTTTCTGCACGGCTACTCAGGGCCTAACCTGGAGGCGAGTTCTCACGTTGAGGTTCCCTTTAGCTCTAGAGCCTGTCATGCGGACCGCCACCGCGGCCACGGAAGCCCCTGGTTGAGAGAGAGCAAACTCACAATTTTCCCTGAAGCATTCTTCCAGGGCTCACTGGCCTGTCGGGAGCCGGGAATGTCAGGGAGCTTCAAGGCAGGCATGAATGCCGCCCTCCAAATGGGAAAGCAGGGCTAGTTCCAGCAGGCCCCCGTTTTCATGGGCACACTCAGCGTACATCCCCGTGGTTTCTAAGGCGTCCCAAGAGACACCGGTTGCCCTGTGTTTCCTTCCCTGAGTCAACTTATCGAAGTAGGGAGTCCCGCATCCAGCGAACGGTCTCAACCAAGGAACGCCGTAGCTGCTCCTCTGGGCCTGGGGCTGCCGGCGGTGCCAAAGAAGGAACAGGACTTGCATGGCAGTAAGAACCCAAGCCGCCGTCCTCTAGGAGGCACGGTGCCTTCAGTCAGGAGGTCCTGGATGGAATGCGAAGACGAGGGTTACTCTGAGCGCAGCTCCGATTGGGGCAACGCGTAAGACCTCCGCGCCATGTGGCATGTGCCAGAACGGTGTTCGTGAACGTGTGCGAGTGCTGAGGAAACCAAGCTGCTCCAAAAGAGAGGGCAGTGCGTTTCCCTACGCTCGGCGTGCGCAGAGGGGCTCTAAAGGGCTACGGGCCCGGATGTTGCTTAGCAGACCCAGGTGCGCCTGGGGTTACTCAGTGTTCCTGCCGGGAACAGGGTGCCCCGGCTAGCCTCCCAGGTGTCCAGAAAGCTGTGCTGCCGTTCAAGGTATGCAGGGCAGAGGCCACCGCCTCCTGGAAGCTGCAGCACGCCTCCGCTTCTGCACGGCAAATCAGGGCCTTACTTCCAGGCACGGGTTCACGCTGGGTGTGCCGGGAGCCACACAGCCTGCTAAGAGGCTGACTCTCTCCTCCAGCGGAGTGACTTCAGGTACGAGGGCGGGCCTCGCAGTGTTCCAAGCACAGCGTTCTCTCATGGCAGCTCACACAAAGGGCCATGACAGAGTCTTCCTGGGCACTTGGCACTCACCAGCCATGCTGTCCTGAGGGCGTTCGAGGGCTCCGGAGATGTAGCGCTCCTCAAGGAACGCGCAGGGTGTGGTGGCCCAGCACCCGGCACGCTCAGGGGTCCTCCGAGGGAATCAACCAATGGACCTCGACGTTGCTCAGCCGGCCCACAGGTGTCTGTCTGGAGGCACTCAGTGACCTTGGAGGGAAAATGATGCACACCCGTGGGGCCTAGGAGTCCCCGGACGTGTACTTCCTTTAAAGCAAAGCGACTACGAACTCCTGGAAAGAACTGCATGCCTCCCTTTCTGCACGGCTACTCAGGGACTAACCTGGAGGCAAGTTCTCACGTTGAGGTTCCCTTTAGCTCTAGAGCCTGTCATGCGGACCGCCACCGCGGCCACGGAAGCCCCTGGTTGAGAGAGAGCAAACTCACAATTTTCCCCGAAGCATTCTTCCAGGGCTCACTGGCCTGTCGGGAGCCGGGAATGTCAGGGAGCTTCAAGGCAGGCATGAATGCCGCCCTCCAAATGGGAAAGCAGGGCTAGTTCCAGCAGGCCCCCGTTTTCATGGGCACACTCAGCGTACATCCCCGTGGTTTCTAAGGCGTCCCAAGAGACACCGGTTGCCCTGTGTTTCCTTCCCTGAGTCAACTTATCGAAGTAGGGAGTCCCGCATCCAGCGAACGGTCTCAACCAAGGAACGCCGTAGCTGCTCCTCTGGGCCTGGGGCTGCCGGCGGTGCCAAAGAAGGAACAGGACTTGCATGGCAGTAAGAACCCAAGCCGCCGTCCTCTAGGAGGCACGGTGCCTTCAGTCAGGAGGTCCTGGATGGAATGCGAAGACGAGGGTTACTCTGAGCGCAGCTCCGATTGGGGCAACGCGTAAGACCTCCGCGCCATGTGGGATGTGCCAGAACGGTGTTCGTGAACGTGTGCGAGTGCTGAGGAAACCAAGCTGCTCCAAAAGAGAGGGCAGTGCGTTTCCCTACGCTCGGCGTGCGCAGAGGGGCTCTAAAGGGCTACGGGCCCGGATGTTGCTTAGCAGACCCAGGTGCGCCTGGGGTTACTCAGTGTTCCTGCCGGGAACAGGGTGCCCCGGCTAGCCTCCCAGGTGTCCAGAAAGCTGTGCTGCCGTTCAAGGTATGCAGGGCAGAGGCCACCGCCTCCTGGAAGCTGCAGCACGCCTCCGCTTCTGCACGGCAAATCAGGGCCTTACTTCCAGGCACGGGTTCACGCCGGGTGTGCCGGGAGCCACACAGCCTGCTAAGAGGCTGACTCTCTCCTCCAGCGGAGTGACTTCAGGTACGAGGGCGGGCCTCGCAGTGTTCCAAGCACAGCGTTCTCTCATGGCAGCTCACACAAAGGGCCATGACAGAGTCTTCCTGGGCACTTGGCACTCACCAGCCATGCTGTCCTGAGGGCGTTCGAGGGCTCTGGAGATGTAGCGCTCCTCAAGGAACGCGCAGGGTGTGGTGGCCCAGCACCCGGCACGCTCAGGGGTCCTCCGAGGGAATCAACCAATGGACCTCGACGTTGCTCAGCCGGCCCACAGGTGTCTGTCTGGAGGCACTCAGTGACCTTGGAGGGAAAATGATGCACACCCGTGGGGCCTAGGAGTCCCCGGACGTGTACTTCCTTTAAAGCAAAGCGACTACGAACTCCTGGAAAGAGCTGCATGCCTCCCTTTCTGCACGGCTACTCAGGGCCTAACCTGGAGGCGAGTTCTCACGTTGAGGTTCCCTTTAGCTCTAGAGCCTGTCATGCGGACCGCCACCGCGGCCACGGAAGCCCCTGGTTGAGAGAGAGCAAACTCACAATTTTCCCCGAAGCATTCTTCCAGGGCTCACTGGCCTGTCGGGAGCCGGGAATGTCAGGGAGCTTCAAGGCAGGCATGAATGCCGCCCTCCAAATGGGAAAGCAGGGCTAGTTCCAGCAGGCCCCCGTTTTCATGGGCACACTCAGCGTACATCCCCGTGGTTTCTAAGGCATCCCAAGAGACACCGGTTGCCCTGTGTTTCCTTCCCTGAGTCAACTTATCGAAGTAGGGAGTCCCGCATCCAGCGAACGGTCTCAACCAAGGAACGCCGTAGCTGCTCCTCTGGGCCTGGGGCTGCCGGCGGTGCCAAAGAAGGAACAGGACTTGCATGGCAGTAAGAACCCAAGCCGCCGTCCTCTAGGAGGCACGGTGCCTTCAGTCAGGAGGTCCTGGATGGAATGCGAAGACGAGGGTTACTCTGAGCGCAGCTCCGATTGGGGCAACGCGTAAGACCTCCGCGCCATGTGGGATGTGCCAGAACGGTGTTCGTGAACGTGTGCGAGTGCTGAGGAAACCAAGCTGCTCCAAAAGAGAGGGCAGTGCGTTTCCCTACGCTCGGCGTGCGCAGAGGGGCTCTAAAGGGCTACGGGCCCGGATGTTGCTTAGCAGACCCAGGTGCGCCTGGGGTTACTCAGTGTTCCTGCCGGGAACAGGGTGCCCCGGCTAGCCTCCCAGGTGTCCAGAAAGCTGTGCTGCCGTTCAAGGTATGCAGGGCAGAGGCCACCGCCTCCTGGAAGCTGCAGCACGCCTCCGCTTCTGCACGGCAAATCAGGGCCTTACTTCCAGGCACGGGTTCACGCCGGGTGTGCCGGGAGCCACACAGCCTGCTAAGAGGCTGACTCTCTCCTCCAGCGGAGTGACTTCAGGTACGAGGGCGGGCCTCGCAGTGTTCCAAGCACAGCGTTCTCTCATGGCAGCTCACACAAAGGGCCATGACAGAGTCTTCCTGGGCACTTGGCACTCACCAGCCATGCTGTCCTGAGGGCGTTCGAGGGCTCTGGAGATGTAGCGCTCCTCAAGAAACGCGCAGGGTGTGGTTGCCCAGCACCCGGCACGCTCAGGGGTCCTCCGAGGGAATCAACCAATGGACCTCGACGTTGCTCAGCCGGCCCACAGGTGTCTGTCTGGAGGCACTCAGTGGCCTTGGAGGGAAAATGATGCACACCCGTGGGGCCTAGGAGTCCCCGGACGTGTACTTCCTTTAAAGCAAAGCGACTACGAACTCCTGGAAAGAGCTGCATGCCTCCCTTTCTGCACGGCTACTCAGGGCCTAACCTGGAGGCGAGTTCTCACGTTGAGGTTCCCTTTAGCTCTAGAGCCTGTCATGCGAACCGCCACCGCGGCCACGGAAGCCCCTGGTTGAGAGAGAGCAAACTCACAATTATCCCCGAAGCATTCTTCCAGGGCTCACTGGCCTGTCGGGAGCCGGGAATGTCAGGGAGCTTCAAGGCAGGCATGAATGCCGCCCTCCAAATGGGAAAGCAGGGCTAGTTCCAGCAGGCCCCCGTTTTCATGGGCACACTTAGCGTACATCCCCGTGGTTTCTAAGGCGTCCCAAGAGACACCGGTTGCCCTGTGTTTCCTTCCCTGAGTCAACTTATCGAAGTAGGGAGTCCCGCATCCAGCGAACGGTCTCAACCAAGGAACGCCGTAGCTGCTCCTCTGGGCCTGGGGCTGCCGGCGGTGCCAAAGAAGGAACAGGACTTGCATGGCAGTAAGAACCCAAGCCGCCGTCCTCTAGGAGGCACGGTGCCTTCAGTCAGGAGGTCCTGGATGGAATGCGAAGACGAGGGTTACTCTGAGCGCAGCTCCGATTGGGGAAACGCGTAAGACCTCCGCGCCATGTGGCATGTGCCAGAACGGTGTTCGTGAACCTGTGCGAGTGCTGAGGAAACCAAGCTGCTCCAAAAGAGAGGGCAGTGCGTTTCCCTACGCTCGGCGTGCGCAGAGGGGCTCTAAAGGGCTTCGGGCCCGGATGTTGCTTAGCAGACCCAGGTGCGCCTGGGGTTACTCAGTGTTCCTGCCGGGAACAGGGTGCCCCGGCTAGCCTCCCAGGTGTCCAGAAAGCTGTGCTGCCGTTCAAGGTATGCAGGGCAGAGGCCACCGCCTCCTGGAAGCTGCAGCACGCCTCCGCTTCTGCACGGCAAATCAGGGCCTTACTTCCAGGCACGGGTTCAGGCCGGGTGTGCCGGAAGCCACACAGCCTGCTAAGAGGCTGACTCTCTCCTCCAGCGGAGTGACTTCAGGTACGAGGGCGGGCCTCGCAGTGTTCCAAGCACAGCGTTCTCTCATGGCAGCTCACACAAAGGGCCATGACAGAGTCTTCCTGGGCACTTGGCACTCACCAGCCATGCTGTCCTGAGGGCGTTCGAGGGCTCTGGAGATGTAGCGCTCCTCAAGGAACGCGCAGGGTGTGGTTGCCCAGCACCCGGCACGCTCAGGGGTGCTCCGAGGGAATCAACCAATGGACCTCGACGTTGCTCAGCCGGCCCACAGGTGTCTGTCTGGAGGCACTCAGTGGCCTTGGAGGGAAAATGATGCACACCCGTGGGGCCTAGGAGTCCCCGGACGTGTACTTCCTTTAAAGCAAAGCGACTACGAACTCCTGGAAAGAGCTGCATGCCTCCCTTTCTGCACGGCTACTCAGGGCCTAACCTGGAGGCGAGTTCTCACGTTGAGGTTCCCTTTAGCTCTAGAGCCTGTCATGCGGACCGCCACCGCGGCCACGGAAGCCCCTGGTTGAGAGAGAGCAAACTCACAATTTTCCCCGAAGCATTCTTCCAGGGCTCACTGGCCTGTCGGGAGCCGGGAATGTCAGGGAGCTTCAAGGCAGGCATGAATGCCGCCCTCCAAATGGGAAAGCAGGGCTAGTTCCAGCAGGCCCCCGTTTTCATGGGCACACTCAGCGTACATCCCCGTGGTTTCTAAGGCGTCCCAAGAGACACCGGTTGCCCTGTGTTTCCTTCCCTGAGTCAACTTATCGAAGTAGGGAGTCCCGCATCCAGCGAACGGTCTCAACCAAGGAACGCCGTAGCTGCTCCTCTGGGCCTGGGGCTGCCGGCGGTGCCAAAGAAGGATCAGGACTTGCATGGCAGTAAGAACCCAAGCCGCCGTCCTCTAGGAGGCACGGTGCCTTCAGTCAGGAGGTCCTGGATGGAATGCGAAGACGAGGGTTACTCTGAGCGCAGCTCCGATTGGGGCAACGCGTAAGACCTCCGCGCCATGTGGGATGTGCCAGAACGGTGTTCGTGAACGTGTGCGAGTGCTGAGGAAACCAAGCTGCTCCAAAAGAGAGGGCAGTGCGTTTCCCTACGCTCGGCGTGCGCAGAGGGGCTCTAAAGGGCTACGGGCCCGGATGTTGCTTAGCAGACCCAGGTGCGCCTGGGGTTACTCAGTGTTCCTGCCGGGAACAGGGTGCCCCGGCTAGCCTCCCAGGTGTCCAGAAAGCTGTGCTGCCGTTCAAGGTAGGCAGGGCAGAGGCCACCGCCTCCTGGAAGCTGCAGCACGCCTCCGCTTCTGCACGGCAAATCAGGGCCTTACTTCCAGGCACGGGTTCACGCTGGGTGTGCCGGGAGCCACACAGCCTGCTAAGAGGCTGACTCTCTCCTCCAGCGGAGTGACTTCAGGTACGAGGGCGGGCCTCGCAGTGTTCCAAGCACAGCGTTCTCTCATGGCAGCTCACACAAAGGGCCATGACAGAGTCTTCCTGGGCACTTGGCACTCACCAGCCATGCTGTCCTGAGGGCGTTCGAGGGCTCCGGAGATGTAGCGCTCCTCAAGGAACGCGCAGTGTGTGGTTGCCCAGCACCCGGCACGCTCAGGGGTCCTCCGAGGGAATCAACCAATGGACTTCGACGTTGCTCAGCCGGCCCACAGGTGTCTGTCTGGAGGCACTCAGTGACCTTGGAGGGAAAATGATGCACACCCGTGGGGCCTAGGAGTCCCCGGACGCGTACTTCCTTTAAAGCAAAGCGACTAAGAACTCCTGGAAAGAGCTGCATGCCTCCCTTTCTGCACGGCTACTCAGGGCCTAACCTGGAGGCGAGTTCTCACGCTGAGGTTCCCTTTAGCTCTAGAGCCTGTCATGCGGACCGCCACCGCGGCCACGGAAGCCCCTGGTTGAGAGAGAGCAAACTCACAATTTTCCCCGAAGCATTCTTCCAGGGCTCACTGGCCTGTCGGGAGCCGGGAATGTCAGGGAGCTTCAAGGCAGGCATGAATGCCGCCCTCCAAATGGGAAAGCAGGGCTAGTTCCAGCAGGCCCCCGTTTTCATGGGCACACTCAGCGTACATCCCCGTGGTTTCTAAGGCGTCCCAAGAGACACCGGTTGCCCTGTGTTTCCTTCCCTGAGTCAACTTATCGAAGTAGGGAGTCCCGCATCCAGCGAACGGTCTCAACCAAGGAACGCCGTAGCTGCTCCTCTGGGCCTGGGGCTGCCGGCGGTGCCAAAGAAGGAACAGGACTTGCATGGCAGTAAGAACCCAAGCCGCCGTCCTCTAGGAGGCACGGTGCCTTCAGTCAGGAGGTCCTGGATGGAATGCGAAGACGAGGGTTACTCTGAGCGCAGCTCCGATTGGGGCAACGCGTAAGACCTCCGCGCCATGTGGCATGTGCCAGAACGGTGTTCGTGAACGTGTGCGAGTGCTGAGGAAACCAAGCTGCTCCAAAAGAGAGGGCAGTGCGTTTCCCTACGCTCGGCGTGCGCAGAGGGGCTCTAAAGGGCCACGGGCCCGGATGTTGCTTAGCAGACCCAGGTGCGCCTGGGGTTACTCAGTGTTCCTGCCGGGAACAGGGTGCCCCGGCTAGCCTCCCAGGTGTCCAGAAAGCTGTGCTGCCGTGCAAGGTAGGCAGGGCAGAGGCCACCGCCTCCTGGAAGCTGCAGCACGCCTCCGCTTCTGCACGGCAAATCAGGGCCTTACTTCCAGGCACGGGTTCACGCTGGGTGTGCCGGGAGCCACACAGCCTGCTAAGAGGCTGACTCTCTCCTCCAGCGGAGTGACTTCAGGTACGAGGGCGGGCCTCGCAGTGTTCCAAGCACAGCGTTCTCTCATGGCAGCTCACACAAAGGGCCATGACAGAGTCTTCCTGGGCACTTGGCACTCACCAGCCATGCTGTCCTGAGGGCGTTCGAGGGCTCCGGAGATGTAGCGCTCCTCAAGGAACGCGCAGTGTGTGGTTGCCCAGCACCCGGCACGCTCAGGGGTCCTCCGAGGGAATCAACCAATGGACCTCGACGTTGCTCAGCCGGCCCACAGGTGTCTGTCTGGAGGCACTCAGTGACCTTGCAGGGAAAATGATGCACACCCGTGGGGCCTAGGAGTCCCCGGACGCGTACTTCCTTTAAAGCAAAGCGACTAAGAACTCCTGGAAAGAGCTGCATGCCTCCCTTTCTGCACGGCTACTCAGGGCCTAACCTGGAGGCGAGTTCTCACGCTGAGGTTCCCTTTAGCTCTAGAGCCTGTCATGCGGACCGCCACCGCGGCCACGGAAGCCCCTGGTTGAGAGAGAGCAAACTCACAATTTTCCCCGAAGCATTCTTCCAGGGCTCACTGGCCTGTCGGGAGCCGGGAATGTCAGGGAGCTTCAAGGCAGGCATGAATGCCGCCCTCCAAATGGGAAAGCAGCGCTAGTTCCAGCAGGCCCCCGTTTTCATGGGCACACTCAGCGTACATCCCCGTGGTTTCTAAGGCGTCCCAAGAGACACCGGTTGCCCTGTGTTTCCTTCCCTGAGTCAACTTATCGAAGTAGGGAGTCCCGCATCCAGCGAACGGTCTCAACCAAGGAACGCCGTAGCTGCTCCTCTGGGCCTGGGGCTGCCGGCGGTGCCAAAGAAGGAACAGGACTTGCATGGCAGTAAGAACCCAAGCCGCCGTCCTCTAGGAGGCACGGTGCCTTCAGTCAGGAGGTCCTGGATGGAATGCGAAGACGAGGGTTACTCTGAGCGCAGCTCCGATTGGGGCAACGCGTAAGACCTCCGCGCCATGTGGCATGTGCCAGAACGGTGTTCGTGAACGTGTGCGAGTGCTGAGGAAACCAAGCTGCTCCAAAAGAGAGGGCAGTGCGTTTCCCTACGCTCGGCGTGCGCAGAGGGGCTCTAAAGGGCCACGGGCCCGGATGTTGCTTAGCAGACCCAGGTGCGCCTGGGGTTACTCAGTGTTCCTGCCGGGAACAGGGTGCCCCGGCTAGCCTCCCAGGTGTCCAGAAAGCTGTGCTGCCGTTCAAGGTAGGCAGGGCAGAGGCCACCGCCTCCTGGAAGCTGCAGCACGCCTCCGCTTCTGCACGGCAAATCAGGGCCTTACTTCCAGGCACGGGTTCACGCTGGGTGTGCCGGGAGCCACACAGCCTGCTAAGAGGCTGACTCTCTCCTCCAGCGGAGTGACTTCAGGTACGAGGGCGGGCCTCGCAGTGTTCCAAGCACAGCGTTCTCTCATGGCAGCTCACAGAAAGGGCCATGACAGAGTCTTCCTGGGCACTTGGCACTCACCAGCCATGCTGTCCTGAGGGCGTTCGAGGGCTCCGGAGATGTAGCGCTCCTCAAGGAACGCGCAGTGTGTGGCTGCCCAGCACCCGGCACGCTCAGGGGTCCTCCGAGGGAATCAACCAATGGACCTCGACGTTGCTCAGCCGGCCCACAGGTGTCTGTCTGGAGGCACTCAGTGACCTTGCAGGGAAAATGATGCACACCCGTGGGGCCTAGGAGTCCCCGGACGCGTACTTCCTTTAAAGCAAAGCGACTAAGAACTCCTGGAAAGAGCTGCATGCCTCCCTTTCTGCACGGCTACTCAGGGCCTAACCTGGAGGCGAGTTCTCACGCTGAGGTTCCCTTTAGCTCTAGAGCCTGTCATGCGGACCGCCACCGCGGCCACGGAAGCCCCTGGTTGAGAGAGAGCAAACTCACAATTTTCCCCGAAGCATTCTTCCAGGGCTCACTGGCCTGTCGGGAGCCGGGAATGTCAGGGAGCTTCAAGGCAGGCATGAATGCCGCCCTCCAAATGGGAAAGCAGCGCTAGTTCCAGCAGGCCCCCGTTTTCATGGGCACACTCAGCGTACATCCCCGTGGTTTCTAAGGCGTCCCAAGAGACACCGGTTGCCCTGTGTTTCCTTCCCTGAGTCAACTTATCGAAGTAGGGAGTCCCGCATCCAGCGAACGGTCTCAACCAAGGAACGCCGTAGCTGCTCCTCTGGGCCTGGGGCTGCCGGCGGTGCCAAAGAAGGAACAGGACTTGCATGGCAGTAAGAACCCAAGCCGCCGTCCTCTAGGAGGCACGGTGCCTTCAGTCAGGAGGTCCTGGATGGAATGCGAAGACGAGGGTTACTCTGAGCGCAGCTCCGATTGGGGCAACGCGTAAGACCTCCGCGCCATGTGGCATGTGCCAGAACGGTGTTCGTGAACGTGTGCGAGTGCTGAGGAAACCAAGCTGCTCCAAAAGAGAGGGCAGTGCGTTTCCCTACGCTCGGCGTGCGCAGAGGGGCTCTAAAGGGCCACGGGCCCGGATGTTGCTTAGCAGACCCAGGTGCGCCTGGGGTTACTCAGTGTTCCTGCCGGGAACAGGGTGCCCCGGCTAGCCTCCCAGGTGTCCAGAAAGCTGTGCTGCCGTGCAAGGTAGGCAGGGCAGAGGCCACCGCCTCCTGGAAGCTGCAGCACGCCTCCGCTTCTGCACGGCAAATCAGGGCCTTACTTCCAGGCACGGGTTCACGCTGGGTGTGCCGGGAGCCACACAGCCTGCTAAGAGGCTGACTCTCTCCTCCAGCGGAGTGACTTCAGGTACGAGGGCGGGCCTCGCAGTGTTCCAAGCACAGCGTTCTCTCATGGCAGCTCACAGAAAGGGCCATGACAGAGTCTTCCTGGGCACTTGGCACTCACCAGCCATGCTGTCCTGAGGGCGTTCGAGGGCTCCGGAGATGTAGCGCTCCTCAAGGAACGCGCAGTGTGTGGTTGCCCAGCACCCGGCACGCTCAGGGGTCCTCCGAGGGAATCAACCAATGGACCTCGACGTTGCTCAGCCGGCCCACAGGTGTCTGTCTGGAGGCACTCAGTGACCTTGGAGGGAAAATGATGCACACCCGTGGGGCCTAGGAGTCCCCGGACGCGTACTTCCTTTAAAGCAAAGCGACTAAGAACTCCTGGAAAGAGCTGCATGCCTCCCTTTCTGCACGGCTACTCAGGGCCTAACCTGGAGGCGAGTTCTCACGCTGAGGTTCCCTTTAGCTCTAGAGCCTGTCATGCGGACCGCCACCGCGGCCACGGAAGCCCCTGGTTGAGAGAGAGCAAACTCACAATTTTCCCCGAAGCATTCTTCCAGGGCTCACTGGCCTGTCGGGAGCCGGGAATGTCAGGGAGCTTCAAGGCAGGCATGAATGCCGCCCTCCAAATGGGAAAGCAGCGCTAGTTCCAGCAGGCCCCCGTTTTCATGGGCACACTCAGCGTACATCCCCGTGGTTTCTAAGGCGTCCCAAGAGACACCGGTTGCCCTGTGTTTCCTTCCCTGAGTCAACTTATCGAAGTAGGGAGTCCCGCATCCAGCGAACGGTCTCAACCAAGGAACGCCGTAGCTGCTCCTCTGGGCCTGGGGCTGCCGGCGGTGCCAAAGAAGGAACAGGACTTGCATGGCAGTAAGAACCCAAGCCGCCGTCCTCTAGGAGGCACGGTGCCTTCAGTCAGGAGGTCCTGGATGGAATGCGAAGACGAGGGTTACTCTGAGCGCAGCTCCGATTGGGGCAACGCGTAAGACCTCCGCGCCATGTGGGATGTGCCAGAACGGTGTTCGTGAACGTGTGCGAGTGCTGAGGAAACCAAGCTGCTCCAAAAGAGAGGGCAGTGCGTTTCCCTACGCTCGGCGTGCGCAGAGGGGCTCTAAAGGGCCACGGGCCCGGATGTTGCTTAGCAGACCCAGGTGCGCCTGGGGTTACTCAGTGTTCCTGCCGGGAACAGGGTGCCCCGGCTAGCCTCCCAGGTGTCCAGAAAGCTGTGCTGCCGTGCAAGGTAGGCAGGGCAGAGGCCACCGCCTCCTGGAAGCTGCAGCACGCCTCCGCTTCTGCACGGCAAATCAGGGCCTTACTTCCAGGCACGGGTTCACGCTGGGTGTGCCGGGAGCCACACAGCCTGCTAAGAGGCTGACTCTCTCCTCCAGCGGAGTGACTTCAGGTACGAGGGCGGGCCTCGCAGTGTTCCAAGCACAGCGTTCTCTCATGGCAGCTCACACAAAGGGCCATGACAGAGTCTTCCTGGGCACTTGGCACTCACCAGCCATGCTGTCCTGAGGGCGTTCGAGGGCTCCGGAGATGTAGCGCTCCTCAAGGAACGCGCAGTGTGTGGTTGCCCAGCACCCGGCACGCTCAGGGGTCCTCCGAGGGAATCAACCAATGGACCTCGACGTTGCTCAGCCGGCCCACAGGTGTCTGTCTGGAGGCACTCAGTGACCTTGCAGGGAAAATGATGCACACCCGTGGGGCCTAGGAGTCCCCGGACGCGTACTTCCTTTAAAGCAAAGCGACTAAGAACTCCTGGAAAGAGCTGCATGCCTCCCTTTCTGCACGGCTACTCAGGGCCTAACCTGGAGGCGAGTTCTCACGCTGAGGTTCCCTTTAGCTCTAGAGCCTGTCATGCGGACCGCCACCGCGGCCACGGAAGCCCCTGGTTGAGAGAGAGCAAACTCACAATTTTCCCCGAAGCATTCTTCCAGGGCTCACTGGCCTGTCGGGAGCCGGGAATGTCAGGGAGCTTCAAGGCAGGCATGAATGCCGCCCTCCAAATGGGAAAGCAGCGCTAGTTCCAGCAGGCCCCCGTTTTCATGGGCACACTCAGCGTACATCCCCGTGGTTTCTAAGGCGTCCCAAGAGACACCGGTTGCCCTGTGTTTCCTTCCCTGAGTCAACTTATCGAAGTAGGGAGTCCCGCATCCAGCGAACGGTCTCAACCAAGGAACGCCGTAGCTGCTCCTCTGGGCCTGGGGCTGCCGGCGGTGCCAAAGAAGGAACAGGACTTGCATGGCAGTAAGAACCCAAGCCGCCGTCCTCTAGGAGGCACGGTGCCTTCAGTCAGGAGGTCCTGGATGGAATGCGAAGACGAGGGTTACTCTGAGCGCAGCTCCGATTGGGGCAACGCGTAAGACCTCCGCGCCATGTGGGATGTGCCAGAACGGTGTTCGTGAACGTGTGCGAGTGCTGAGGAAACCAAGCTGCTCCAAAAGAGAGGGCAGTGCGTTTCCCTACGCTCGGCGTGCGCAGAGGGGCTCTAAAGGGCCACGGGCCCGGATGTTGCTTAGCAGACCCAGGTGCGCCTGGGGTTACTCAGTGTTCCTGCCGGGAACAGGGTGCCCCGGCTAGCCTCCCAGGTGTCCAGAAAGCTGTGCTGCCGTTCAAGGTATGCAGGGCAGAGGCCACCGCCTCCTGGAAGCTGCAGCACGCCTCCGCTTCTGCACGGCAAATCAGGGCCTTACTTCCAGGCACGGTTTCACGCCGGGTGTGCCGGGAGCCACACAGCCTGCTAAGAGGCTGACTCTCTCCTCCAGCGGAGTGACTTCAGGTACGAGGGCGGGCCTCGCAGTGTTCCAAGCACAGCGTTCTCTCATGGCAGCTCACACAAAGGGCCATGACAGAGTCTTCCTGGGCACTTGGCACTCACCAGCCATGCTGTCCTGAGGGCGTTCGAGGGCTCCGGAGATGTAGCGCTCCTCAAGGAACGCGCAGTGTGTGGTTGCCCAGCACCCGGCACGCTCAGGGGTCCTCCGAGGGAATCAACCAATGGACCTCGACGTTGCTCAGCCGGCCCACAGGTGTCTGTCTGGAGGCACTCAGTGACCTTGGAGGGAAAATGATGCACACCCGTGGGGCCTAGGAGTCCCCGGACGCGTACTTCCTTTAAAGCAAAGCGACTAAGAACTCCTGGAAAGAGCTGCATGCCTCCCTTTCTGCACGGCTACTCAGGGCCTAACCTGGAGGCGAGTTCTCACGCTGAGGTTCCCTTTAGCTCTAGAGCCTGTCATGCGGACCGCCACCGCGGCCACGGAAGCCCCTGGTTGAGAGAGAGCAAACTCACAATTTTCCCCGAAGCATTCTTCCAGGGCTCACTGGCCTGTCGGGAGCCGGGAATGTCAGGGAGCTTCAAGGCAGGCATGAATGCCGCCCTCCAAATGGGAAAGCAGCGCTAGTTCCAGCAGGCCCCCGTTTTCATGGGCACACTCAGCGTACATCCCCGTGGTTTCTAAGGCGTCCCAAGAGACACCGGTTGCCCTGTGTTTCCTTCCCTGAGTCAACTTATCGAAGTAGGGAGTCCCGCATCCAGCGAACGGTCTCAACCAAGGAACGCCGTAGCTGCTCCTCTGGGCCTGGGGCTGCCGGCGGTGCCAAAGAAGGAACAGGACTTGCATGGCAGTAAGAACCCAAGCCGCCGTCCTCTAGGAGGCACGGTGCCTTCAGTCAGGAGGTCCTGGATGGAATGCGAAGACGAGGGTTACTCTGAGCGCAGCTCCGATTGGGGCAACGCGTAAGACCTCCGCGCCATGTGGCATGTGCCAGAACGGTGTTCGTGAACGTGTGCGAGTGCTGAGGAAACCAAGCTGCTCCAAAAGAGAGGGCAGTGCGTTTCCCTACGCTCGGCGTGCGCAGAGGGGCTCTAAAGGGCCACGGGCCCGGATGTTGCTTAGCAGACCCAGGTGCGCCTGGGGTTACTCAGTGTTCCTGCCGGGAACAGGGTGCCCCGGCTAGCCTCCCAGGTGTCCAGAAAGCTGTGCTGCCGTTCAAGGTATGCAGGGCAGAGGCCACCGCCTCCTGGAAGCTGCAGCACGCCTCCGCTTCTGCACGGCAAATCAGGGCCTTACTTCCAGGCACGGTTTCACGCCGGGTGTGCCGGGAGCCACACAGCCTGCTAAGAGGCTGACTCTCTCCTCCAGCGGAGTGACTTCAGGTACGAGGGCGGGCCTCGCAGTGTTCCAAGCACAGCGTTCTCTCATGGCAGCTCACACAAAGGGCCATGACAGAGTCTTCCTGGGCACTTGGCACTCACCAGCCATGCTGTCCTGAGGGCGTTCGAGGGCTCCGGAGATGTAGCGCTCCTCAAGGAACGCGCAGTGTGTGGTTGCCCAGCACCCGGCACGCTCAGGGGTCCTCCGAGGGAATCAACCAATGGACCTCGACGTTGCTCAGCCGGCCCACAGGTGTCTGTCTGGAGGCACTCAGTGACCTTGCAGGGAAAATGATGCACACCCGTGGGGCCTAGGAGTCCCCGGACGCGTACTTCCTTTAAAGCAAAGCGACTAAGAACTCCTGGAAAGAGCTGCATGCCTCCCTTTCTGCACGGCTACTCAGGGCCTAACCTGGAGGCGAGTTCTCACGCTGAGGTTCCCTTTAGCTCTAGAGCCTGTCATGCGGACCGCCACCGCGGCCACGGAAGCCCCTGGTTGAGAGAGAGCAAACTCACAATTTTCCCCGAAGCATTCTTCCAGGGCTCACTGGCCTGTCGGGAGCCGGGAATGTCAGGGAGCTTCAAGGCAGGCATGAATGCCGCCCTCCAAATGGGAAAGCAGCGCTAGTTCCAGCAGGCCCCCGTTTTCATGGGCACACTCAGCGTACATCCCCGTGGTTTCTAAGGCGTCCCAAGAGACACCGGTTGCCCTGTGTTTCCTTCCCTGAGTCAACTTATCGAAGTAGGGAGTCCCGCATCCAGCGAACGGTCTCAACCAAGGAACGCCGTAGCTGCTCCTCTGGGCCTGGGGCTGCCGGCGGTGCCAAAGAAGGAACAGGACTTGCATGGCAGTAAGAACCCAAGCCGCCGTCCTCTAGGAGGCACGGTGCCTTCAGTCAGGAGGTCCTGGATGGAATGCGAAGACGAGGGTTACTCTGAGCGCAGCTCCGATTGGGGCAACGCGTAAGACCTCCGCGCCATGTGGGATGTGCCAGAACGGTGTTCGTGAACGTGTGCGAGTGCTGAGGAAACCAAGCTGCTCCAAAAGAGAGGGCAGTGCGTTTCCCTACGCTCGGCGTGCGCAGAGGGGCTCTAAAGGGCCACGGGCCCGGATGTTGCTTAGCAGACCCAGGTGCGCCTGGGGTTACTCAGTGTTCCTGCCGGGAACAGGGTGCCCCGGCTAGCCTCCCAGGTGTCCAGAAAGCTGTGCTGCCGTTCAAGGTATGCAGGGCAGAGGCCACCGCCTCCTGGAAGCTGCAGCACGCCTCCGCTTCTGCACGGCACATCACGGCCTTACTTCCAGGCACGGGTTCATGCCGGGTGTGCCGGGAGCCACACAGCCTGCTAAGAGGCTGACTCTCTCCTCCAGCGGAGTGACTTCAGGTACGAGGGCGGGCCTCGCAGTGTTCCAAGCACAGCGTTCTCTCATGGCAGCTCACACAAAGGGCCATGACAGAGTCTTCCTGGGCACTTGGCACTCACCAGCCATGCTGTCCTGAGGGCGTTCGAGGGCTCCGGAGATGTAGCGCTCCTCAAGGAACGCGCAGTGTGTGGTTGCCCAGCACCCGGCACGCTCAGGGGTCCTCCGAGGGAATCAACCAATGGACCTCGACGTTGCTCAGCCGGCCCACAGGTGTCTGTCTGGAGGCACTCAGTGACCTTGGAGGGAAAATGATGCACACCCGTGGGGCCTAGGAGTCCCCGGACGCGTACTTCCTTTAAAGCAAAGCGACTAAGAACTCCTGGAAAGAGCTGCATGCCTCCCTTTCTGCACGGCTACTCAGGGCCTAACCTGGAGGCGAGTTCTCACGCTGAGGTTCCCTTTAGCTCTAGAGCCTGTCATGCGGACCGCCACCGCGGCCACGGAAGCCCCTGGTTGAGAGAGAGCAAACTCACAATTTTCCCCGAAGCATTCTTCCAGGGCTCACTGGCCTGTCGGGAGCCGGGAATGTCAGGGAGCTTCAAGGCAGGCATGAATGCCGCCCTCCAAATGGGAAAGCAGCGCTAGTTCCAGCAGGCCCCCGTTTTCATGGGCACACTCAGCGTACATCCCCGTGGTTTCTAAGGCGTCCCAAGAGACACCGGTTGCCCTGTGTTTCCTTCCCTGAGTCAACTTATCGAAGTAGGGAGTCCCGCATCCAGCGAACGGTCTCAACCAAGGAACGCCGTAGCTGCTCCTCTGGGCCTGGGGCTGCCGGCGGTGCCAAAGAAGGAACAGGACTTGCATGGCAGTAAGAACCCAAGCCGCCGTCCTCTAGGAGGCACGGTGCCTTCAGTCAGGAGGTCCTGGATGGAATGCGAAGACGAGGGTTACTCTGAGCGCAGCTCCGATTGGGGCAACGCGTAAGACCTCCGCGCCATGTGGGATGTGCCAGAACGGTGTTCGTGAACGTGTGCGAGTGCTGAGGAAACCAAGCTGCTCCAAAAGAGAGGGCAGTGCGTTTCCCTACGCTCGGCGTGCGCAGAGGGGCTCTAAAGGGCCACGGGCCCGGATGTTGCTTAGCAGACCCAGGTGCGCCTGGGGTTACTCAGTGTTCCTGCCGGGAACAGGGTGCCCCGGCTAGCCTCCCAGGTGTCCAGAAAGCTGTGCTGCCGTTCAAGGTATGCAGGGCAGAGGCCACCGCCTCCTGGAAGCTGCAGCACGCCTCCGCTTCTGCACGGCAAATCAGGGCCTTACTTCCAGGCACGGGTTCATGCCGGGTGTGCCGGGAGCCACACAGCCTGCTAAGAGGCTGACTCTCTCCTCCAGCGGAGTGACTTCAGGTACGAGGGCGGGCCTCGCAGTGTTCCAAGCACAGCGTTCTCTCATGGCAGCTCACACAAAGGGCCATGACAGAGTCTTCCTGGGCACTTGGCACTCACCAGCCATGCTGTCCTGAGGGCGTTCGAGGGCTCCGGAGATGTAGCGCTCCTCAAGGAACGCGCAGTGTGTGGTTGCCCAGCACCCGGCACGCTCAGGGGTCCTCCGAGGGAATCAACCAATGGACCTCGACGTTGCTCAGCCGGCCCACAGGTGTCTGTCTGGAGGCACTCAGTGACCTTGCAGGGAAAATGATGCACACCCGTGGGGCCTAGGAGTCCCCGGACGCGTACTTCCTTTAAAGCAAAGCGACTAAGAACTCCTGGAAAGAGCTGCATGCCTCCCTTTCTGCACGGCTACTCAGGGCCTAACCTGGAGGCGAGTTCTCACGCTGAGGTTCCCTTTAGCTCTAGAGCCTGTCATGCGGACCGCCACCGCGGCCACGGAAGCCCCTGGTTGAGAGAGAGCAAACTCACAATTTTCCCCGAAGCATTCTTCCAGGGCTCACTGGCCTGTCGGGAGCCGGGAATGTCAGGGAGCTTCAAGGCAGGCATGAATGCCGCCCTCCAAATGGGAAAGCAGCGCTAGTTCCAGCAGGCCCCCGTTTTCATGGGCACACTCAGCGTACATCCCCGTGGTTTCTAAGGCGTCCCAAGAGACACCGGTTGCCCTGTGTTTCCTTCCCTGAGTCAACTTATCGAAGTAGGGAGTCCCGCATCCAGCGAACGGTCTCAACCAAGGAACGCCGTAGCTGCTCCTCTGGGCCTGGGGCTGCCGGCGGTGCCAAAGAAGGAACAGGACTTGCATGGCAGTAAGAACCCAAGCCGCCGTCCTCTAGGAGGCACGGTGCCTTCAGTCAGGAGGTCCTGGATGGAATGCGAAGACGAGGGTTACTCTGAGCGCAGCTCCGATTGGGGCAACGCGTAAGACCTCCGCGCCATGTGGGATGTGCCAGAACGGTGTTCGTGAACGTGTGCGAGTGCTGAGGAAACCAAGCTGCTCCAAAAGAGAGGGCAGTGCGTTTCCCTACGCTCGGCGTGCGCAGAGGGGCTCTAAAGGGCCACGGGCCCGGATGTTGCTTAGCAGACCCAGGTGCGCCTGGGGTTACTCAGTGTTCCTGCCGGGAACAGGGTGCCCCGGCTAGCCTCCCAGGTGTCCAGAAAGCTGTGCTGCCGTTCAAGGTATGCAGGGCAGAGGCCACCGCCTCCTGGAAGCTGCAGCACGCCTCCGCTTCTGCACGGCAAATCAGGGCCTTACTTCCAGGCACGGGTTCACGCCGGGTGTGCCGGGAGCCACACAGCCTGCTAAGAGGCTGACTCTCTCCTCCAGCGGAGTGACTTCAGGTACGAGGGCGGGCCTCGCAGTGTTCCAAGCACAGCGTTCTCTCATGGCAGCTCACACAAAGGGCCATGACAGAGTCTTCCTGGGCACTTGGCACTCACCAGCCATGCTGTCCTGAGGGCGTTCGAGGGCTCCGGAGATGTAGCGCTCCTCAAGGAACGCGCAGTGTGTGGTTGCCCAGCACCCGGCACGCTCAGGGGTCCTCCGAGGGAATCAACCAATGGACCTCGACGTTGCTCAGCCGGCCCACAGGTGTCTGTCTGGAGGCACTCAGTGACCTTGGAGGGAAAATGATGCACACCCGTGGGGCCTAGGAGTCCCCGGACGCGTACTTCCTTTAAAGCAAAGCGACTAAGAACTCCTGGAAAGAGCTGCATGCCTCCCTTTCTGCACGGCTACTCAGGGCCTAACCTGGAGGCGAGTTCTCACGCTGAGGTTCCCTTTAGCTCTAGAGCCTGTCATGCGGACCGCCACCGCGGCCACGGAAGCCCCTGGTTGAGAGAGAGCAAACTCACAATTTTCCCCGAAGCATTCTTCCAGGGCTCACTGGCCTGTCGGGAGCCGGGAATGTCAGGGAGCTTCAAGGCAGGCATGAATGCCGCCCTCCAAATGGGAAAGCAGGGCTAGTTCCAGCAGGCCCCCGTTTTCATGGGCACACTCAGCGTACATCCCCGTGGTTTCTAAGGCGTCCCAAGAGACACCGGTTGCCCTGTGTTTCCTTCCCTGAGTCAACTTATCGAAGTAGGGAGTCCCGCATCCAGCGAACGGTCTCAACCAAGGAACGCCGTAGCTGCTCCTCTGGGCCTGGGGCTGCCGGCGGTGCCAAAGAAGGAACAGGACTTGCATGGCAGTAAGAACCCAAGCCGCCGTCCTCTAGGAGGCACGGTGCCTTCAGTCAGGAGGTCCTGGATGGAATGCGAAGACGAGGGTTACTCTGAGCGCAGCTCCGATTGGGGCAACGCGTAAGACCTCCGCGCCATGTGGCATGTGCCAGAACGGTGTTCGTGAACGTGTGCGAGTGCTGAGGAAACCAAGCTGCTCCAAAAGAGAGGGCAGTGCGTTTCCCTACGCTCGGCGTGCGCAGAGGGGCTCTAAAGGGCCACGGGCCCGGATGTTGCTTAGCAGACCCAGGTGCGCCTGGGGTTACTCAGTGTTCCTGCCGGGAACAGGGTGCCCCGGCTAGCCTCCCAGGTGTCCAGAAAGCTGTGCTGCCGTTCAAGGTATGCAGGGCAGAGGCCACCGCCTCCTGGAAGCTGCAGCACGCCTCCGCTTCTGCACGGCAAATCAGGGCCTTACTTCCAGGCACGGGTTCACGCTGGGTGTGCCGGGAGCCACACAGCCTGCTAAGAGGCTGACTCTCTCCTCCAGCGGAGTGACTTCAGGTACGAGGGCGGGCCTCGCAGTGTTCCAAGCACAGCGTTCTCTCATGGCAGCTCACACAAAGGGCCATGACAGAGTCTTCCTGGGCACTTGGCACTCACCAGCCATGCTGTCCTGAGGGCGTTCGAGGGCTCCGGAGATGTAGCGCTCCTCAAGGAACGCGCAGTGTGTGGTTGCCCAGCACCCGGCACGCTCAGGGGTCCTCCGAGGGAATCAACCAATGGACCTCGACGTTGCTCAGCCGGCCCACAGTTGTCTGTCTGGAGGCACTCAGTGACCTTGCAGGGAAAATGATGCACACCCGTGGGGCCTAGGAGTCCCCGGACGCGTACTTCCTTTAAAGCAAAGCGACTAAGAACTCCTGGAAAGAGCTGCATGCCTCCCTTTCTGCACGGCTACTCAGGGCCTAACCTGGAGGCGAGTTCTCACGCTGAGGTTCCCTTTAGCTCTAGAGCCTGTCATGCGGACCGCCACCGCGGCCACGGAAGCCCCTGGTTGAGAGAGAGCAAACTCACAATTTTCCCCGAAGCATTCTTCCAGGGCTCACTGGCCTGTCGGGAGCCGGGAATGTCAGGGAGCTTCAAGGCAGGCATGAATGCCGCCCTCCAAATGGGAAAGCAGCGCTAGTTCCAGCAGGCCCCCGTTTTCATGGGCACACTCAGCGTACATCCCCGTGGTTTCTAAGGCGTCCCAAGAGACACCGGTTGCCCTGTGTTTCCTTCCCTGAGTCAACTTATCGAAGTAGGGAGTCCCGCATCCAGCGAACGGTCTCAACCAAGGAACGCCGTAGCTGCTCCTCTGGGCCTGGGGCTGCCGGCGGTGCCAAAGAAGGAACAGGACTTGCATGGCAGTAAGAACCCAAGCCGCCGTCCTCTAGGAGGCACGGTGCCTTCAGTCAGGAGGTCCTGGATGGAATGCGAAGACGAGGGTTACTCTGAGCGCAGCTCCGATTGGGGCAACGCGTAAGACCTCCGCGCCATGTGGGATGTGCCAGAACGGTGTTCGTGAACGTGTGCGAGTGCTGAGGAAACCAAGCTGCTCCAAAAGAGAGGGCAGTGCGTTTCCCTACGCTCGGCGTGCGCAGAGGGGCTCTAAAGGGCCACGGGCCCGGATGTTGCTTAGCAGACCCAGGTGCGCCTGGGGTTACTCAGTGTTCCTGCCGGGAACAGGGTGCCCCGGCTAGCCTCCCAGGTGTCCAGAAAGCTGTGCTGCCGTTCAAGGTATGCAGGGCAGAGGCCACCGCCTCCTGGAAGCTGCAGCACGCCTCCGCTTCTGCACGGCAAATCAGGGCCTTACTTCCAGGCACGGGTTCACGCCGGGTGTGCCGGGAGCCACACAGCCTGCTAAGAGGCTGACTCTCTCCTCCAGCGGAGTGACTTCAGGTACGAGGGCGGGCCTCGCAGTGTTCCAAGCACAGCGTTCTCTCATGGCAGCTCACACAAAGGGCCATGACAGAGTCTTCCTGGGCACTTGGCACTCACCAGCCATGCTGTCCTGAGGGCGTTCGAGGGCTCCGGAGATGTAGCGCTCCTCAAGGAACGCGCAGTGTGTGGTTGCCCAGCACCCGGCACGCTCAGGGGTCCTCCGAGGGAATCAACCAATGGACCTCGACGTTGCTCAGCCGGCCCACAGGTGTCTGTCTGGAGGCACTCAGTGACCTTGGAGGGAAAATGATGCACACCCGTGGGGCCTAGGAGTCCCCGGACGCGTACTTCCTTTAAAGCAAAGCGACTAAGAACTCCTGGAAAGAGCTGCATGCCTCCCTTTCTGCACGGCTACTCAGGGCCTAACCTGGAGGCGAGTTCTCACGCTGAGGTTCCCTTTAGCTCTAGAGCCTGTCATGCGGACCGCCACCGCGGCCACGGAAGCCCCTGGTTGAGAGAGAGCAAACTCACAATTTTCCCCGAAGCATTCTTCCAGGGCTCACTGGCCTGTCGGGAGCCGGGAATGTCAGGGAGCTTCAAGGCAGGCATGAATGCCGCCCTCCAAATGGGAAAGCAGGGCTAGTTCCAGCAGGCCCCCGTTTTCATGGGCACACTCAGCGTACATCCCCGTGGTTTCTAAGGCGTCCCAAGAGACACCGGTTGCCCTGTGTTTCCTTCCCTGAGTCAACTTATCGAAGTAGGGAGTCCCGCATCCAGCGAACGGTCTCAACCAAGGAACGCCGTAGCTGCTCCTCTGGGCCTGGGGCTGCCGGCGGTGCCAAAGAAGGAACAGGACTTGCATGGCAGTAAGAACCCAAGCCGCCGTCCTCTAGGAGGCACGGTGCCTTCAGTCAGGAGGTCCTGGATGGAATGCGAAGACGAGGGTTACTCTGAGCGCAGCTCCGATTGGGGCAACGCGTAAGACCTCCGCGCCATGTGGGATGTGCCAGAACGGTGTTCGTGAACGTGTGCGAGTGCTGAGGAAACCAAGCTGCTCCAAAAGAGAGGGCAGTGCGTTTCCCTACGCTCGGCGTGCGCAGAGGGGCTCTAAAGGGCCACGGGCCCGGATGTTGCTTAGCAGACCCAGGTGCGCCTGGGGTTACTCAGTGTTCCTGCCGGGAACAGGGTGCCCCGGCTAGCCTCCCAGGTGTCCAGAAAGCTGTGCTGCCGTTCAAGGTATGCAGGGCAGAGGCCACCGCCTCCTGGAAGCTGCAGCACGCCTCCGCTTCTGCACGGCAAATCAGGGCCTTACTTCCAGGCACGGGTTCACGCTGGGTGTGCCGGGAGCCACACAGCCTGCTAAGAGGCTGACTCTCTCCTCCAGCGGAGTGACTTCAGGTACGAGGGCGGGCCTCGCAGTGTTCCAAGCACAGCGTTCTCTCATGGCAGCTCACACAAAGGGCCATGACAGAGTCTTCCTGGGCACTTGGCACTCACCAGCCATGCTGTCCTGAGGGCGTTCGAGGGCTCCGGAGATGTAGCGCTCCTCAAGGAACGCGCAGTGTGTGGTTGCCCAGCACCCGGCACGCTCAGGGGTCCTCCGAGGGAATCAACCAATGGACCTCGACGTTGCTCAGCCGGCCCACAGGTGTCTGTCTGGAGGCACTCAGTGACCTTGCAGGGAAAATGATGCACACCCGTGGGGCCTAGGAGTCCCCGGACGCGTACTTCCTTTAAAGCAAAGCGACTAAGAACTCCTGGAAAGAGCTGCATGCCTCCCTTTCTGCACGGCTACTCAGGGCCTAACCTGGAGGCGAGTTCTCACGCTGAGGTTCCCTTTAGCTCTAGAGCCTGTCATGCGGACCGCCACCGCGGCCACGGAAGCCCCTGGTTGAGAGAGAGCAAACTCACAATTTTCCCCGAAGCATTCTTCCAGGGCTCACTGGCCTGTCGGGAGCCGGGAATGTCAGGGAGCTTCAAGGCAGGCATGAATGCCGCCCTCCAAATGGGAAAGCAGCGCTAGTTCCAGCAGGCCCCCGTTTTCATGGGCACACTCAGCGTACATCCCCGTGGTTTCTAAGGCGTCCCAAGAGACACCGGTTGCCCTGTGTTTCCTTCCCTGAGTCAACTTATCGAAGTAGGGAGTCCCGCATCCAGCGAACGGTCTCAACCAAGGAACGCCGTAGCTGCTCCTCTGGGCCTGGGGCTGCCGGCGGTGCCAAAGAAGGAACAGGACTTGCATGGCAGTAAGAACCCAAGCCGCCGTCCTCTAGGAGGCACGGTGCCTTCAGTCAGGAGGTCCTGGATGGAATGCGAAGACGAGGGTTACTCTGAGCGCAGCTCCGATTGGGGCAACGCGTAAGACCTCCGCGCCATGTGGGATGTGCCAGAACGGTGTTCGTGAACGTGTGCGAGTGCTGAGGAAACCAAGCTGCTCCAAAAGAGAGGGCAGTGCGTTTCCCTACGCTCGGCGTGTGCAGAGGGGCTCTAAAGGGCCACGGGCCCGGATGTTGCTTAGCAGACCCAGGTGCGCCTGGGGTTACTCAGTGTTCCTGCCGGGAACAGGGTGCCCCGGCTAGCCTCCCAGGTGTCCAGAAAGCTGTGCTGCCGTTCAAGGTATGCAGGGCAGAGGCCACCGCCTCCTGGAAGCTGCAGCACGCCTCCGCTTCTGCACGGCAAATCAGGGCCTTACTTCCAGGCACGGGTTCACGCTGGGTGTGCCGGGAGCCACACAGCCTGCTAAGAGGCTGACTCTCTCCTCCAGCGGAGTGACTTCAGGTACGAGGGCGGGCCTCGCAGTGTTCCAAGCACAGCGTTCTCTCATGGCAGCTCACACAAAGGGCCATGACAGAGTCTTCCTGGGCACTTGGCACTCACCAGCCATGCTGTCCTGAGGGCGTTCGAGGGCTCCGGAGATGTAGCGCTCCTCAAGGAACGCGCAGTGTGTGGTTGCCCAGCACCCGGCACGCTCAGGGGTCCTCCGAGGGAATCAACCAATGGACCTCGACGTTGCTCAGCCGGCCCACAGGTGTCTGTCTGGAGGCACTCAGTGACCTTGGAGGGAAAATGATGCACACCCGTGGGGCCTAGGAGTCCCCGGACGCGTACTTCCTTTAAAGCAAAGCGACTAAGAACTCCTGGAAAGAGCTGCATGCCTCCCTTTCTGCACGGCTACTCAGGGCCTAACCTGGAGGCGAGTTCTCACGCTGAGGTTCCCTTTAGCTCTAGAGCCTGTCATGCGGACCGCCACCGCGGCCACGGAAGCCCCTGGTTGAGAGAGAGCAAACTCACAATTTTCCCCGAAGCATTCTTCCAGGGCTCACTGGCCTGTCGGGAGCCGGGAATGTCAGGGAGCTTCAAGGCAGGCATGAATGCCGCCCTCCAAATGGGAAAGCAGGGCTAGTTCCAGCAGGCCCCCGTTTTCATGGGCACACTCAGCGTACATCCCCGTGGTTTCTAAGGCGTCCCAAGAGACACCGGTTGCCCTGTGTTTCCTTCCCTGAGTCAACTTATCGAAGTAGGGAGTCCCGCATCCAGCGAACGGTCTCAACCAAGGAACGCCGTAGCTGCTCCTCTGGGCCTGGGGCTGCCGGCGGTGCCAAAGAAGGAACAGGACTTGCATGGCAGTAAGAACCCAAGCCGCCGTCCTCTAGGAGGCACGGTGCCTTCAGTCAGGAGGTCCTGGATGGAATGCGAAGACGAGGGTTACTCTGAGCGCAGCTCCGATTGGGGCAACGCGTAAGACCTCCGCGCCATGTGGCATGTGCCAGAACGGTGTTCGTGAACGTGTGCGAGTGCTGAGGAAACCAAGCTGCTCCAAAAGAGAGGGCAGTGCGTTTCCCTACGCTCGGCGTGCGCAGAGGGGCTCTAAAGGGCCACGGGCCCGGATGTTGCTTAGCAGACCCAGGTGCGCCTGGGGTTACTCAGTGTTCCTGCCGGGAACAGGGTGCCCCGGCTAGCCTCCCAGGTGTCCAGAAAGCTGTGCTGCCGTTCAAGGTAGGCAGGGCAGAGGCCACCGCCTCCTGGAAGCTGCAGCACGCCTCCGCTTCTGCACGGCAAATCAGGGCCTTACTTCCAGGCACGGGTTCACGCTGGGTGTGCCGGGAGCCACACAGCCTGCTAAGAGGCTGACTCTCTCCTCCAGCGGAGTGACTTCAGGTACGAGGGCGGGCCTCGCAGTGTTCCAAGCACAGCGTTCTCTCATGGCAGCTCACACAAAGGGCCATGACAGAGTCTTCCTGGGCACTTGGCACTCACCAGCCATGCTGTCCTGAGGGCGTTCGAGGGCTCCGGAGATGTAGCGCTCCTCAAGGAACGCGCAGTGTGTGGTTGCCCAGCTCCCGGCACGCTCAGGGGTCCTCCGAGGGAATCAACCAATGGACCTCGACGTTGCTCAGCCGGCCCACAGGTGTCTGTCTGGAGGCACTCAGTGACCTTGCAGGGAAAATGATGCACATCCGTGGGGCCTAGGAGTCCCCGGACGCGTACTTCCTTTAAAGCAAAGCGACTAAGAACTCCTGGAAAGAGCTGCATGCCTCCCTTTCTGCACGGCTACTCAGGGCCTAACCTGGAGGCGAGTTCTCACGCTGAGGTTCCCTTTAGCTCTAGAGCCTGTCATGCGGACCGCCACCGCGGCCACGGAAGCCCCTGGTTGAGAGAGAGCAAACTCACAATTTTCCCCGAAGCATTCTTCCAGGGCTCACTGGCCTGTCGGGAGCCGGGAATGTCAGGGAGCTTCAAGGCAGGCATGAATGCCGCCCTCCAAATGGGAAAGCAGCGCTAGTTCCAGCAGGCCCCCGTTTTCATGGGCACACTCAGCGTACATCCCCGTGGTTTCTAAGGCGTCCCAAGAGACACCGGTTGCCCTGTGTTTCCTTCCCTGAGTCAACTTATCGAAGTAGGGAGTCCCGCATCCAGCGAACGGTCTCAACCAAGGAACGCCGTAGCTGCTCCTCTGGGCCTGGGGCTGCCGGCGGTGCCAAAGAAGGAACAGGACTTGCATGGCAGTAAGAACCCAAGCCGCCGTCCTCTAGGAGGCACGGTGCCTTCAGTCAGGAGGTCCTGGATGGAATGCGAAGACGAGGGTTACTCTGAGCGCAGCTCCGATTGGGGCAACGCGTAAGACCTCCGCGCCATGTGGCATGTGCCAGAACGGTGTTCGTGAACGTGTGCGAGTGCTGAGGAAACCAAGCTGCTCCAAAAGAGAGGGCAGTGCGTTTCCCTACGCTCGGCGTGCGCAGAGGGGCTCTAAAGGGCCACGGGCCCGGATGTTGCTTAGCAGACCCAGGTGCGCCTGGGGTTACTCAGTGTTCCTGCCGGGAACAGGGTGCCCCGGCTAGCCTCCCAGGTGTCCAGAAAGCTGTGCTGCCGTTCAAGGTAGGCAGGGCAGAGGCCACCGCCTCCTGGAAGCTGCAGCACGCCTCCGCTTCTGCACGGCAAATCAGGGCCTTACTTCCAGGCACGGGTTCACGCTGGGTGTGCCGGGAGCCACACAGCCTGCTAAGAGGCTGACTCTCTCCTCCAGCGGAGTGACTTCAGGTACGAGGGCGGGCCTCGCAGTGTTCCAAGCACAGCGTTCTCTCATGGCAGCTCACAGAAAGGGCCATGACAGAGTCTTCCTGGGCACTTGGCACTCACCAGCCATGCTGTCCTGAGGGCGTTCGAGGGCTCCGGAGATGTAGCGCTCCTCAAGGAACGCGCAGTGTGTGGTTGCCCAGCACCCGGCACGCTCAGGGGTCCTCCGAGGGAATCAACCAATGGACCTCGACGTTGCTCAGCCGGCCCACAGGTGTCTGTCTGGAGGCACTCAGTGACCTTGGAGGGAAAATGATGCACACCCGTGGGGCCTAGGAGTCCCCGGACGCGTACTTCCTTTAAAGCAAAGCGACTAAGAACTCCTGGAAAGAGCTGCATGCCTCCCTTTCTGCACGGCTACTCAGGGCCTAACCTGGAGGCGAGTTCTCACGCTGAGGTTCCCTTTAGCTCTAGAGCCTGTCATGCGGACCGCCACCGCGGCCACGGAAGCCCCTGGTTGAGAGAGAGCAAACTCACAATTTTCCCCGAAGCATTCTTCCAGGGCTCACTGGCCTGTCGGGAGCCGGGAATGTCAGGGAGCTTCAAGGCAGGCATGAATGCCGCCCTCCAAATGGGAAAGCAGCGCTAGTTCCAGCAGGCCCCCGTTTTCATGGGCACACTCAGCGTACATCCCCGTGGTTTCTAAGGCGTCCCAAGAGACACCGGTTGCCCTGTGTTTCCTTCCCTGAGTCAACTTATCGAAGTAGGGAGTCCCGCATCCAGCGAACGGTCTCAACCAAGGAACGCCGTAGCTGCTCCTCTGGGCCTGGGGCTGCCGGCGGTGCCAAAGAAGGAACAGGACTTGCATGGCAGTAAGAACCCAAGCCGCCGTCCTCTAGGAGGCACGGTGCCTTCAGTCAGGAGGTCCTGGATGGAATGCGAAGACGAGGGTTACTCTGAGCGCAGCTCCGATTGGGGCAACGCGTAAGACCTCCGCGCCATGTGGGATGTGCCAGAACGGTGTTCGTGAACGTGTGCGAGTGCTGAGGAAACCAAGCTGCTCCAAAAGAGAGGGCAGTGCGTTTCCCTACGCTCGGCGTGCGCAGAGGGGCTCTAAAGGGCCACGGGCCCGGATGTTGCTTAGCAGACCCAGGTGCGCCTGGGGTTACTCAGTGTTCCTGCCGGGAACAGGGTGCCCCGGCTAGCCTCCCAGGTGTCCAGAAAGCTGTGCTGCCGTGCAAGGTAGGCAGGGCAGAGGCCACCGCCTCCTGGAAGCTGCAGCACGCCTCCGCTTCTGCACGGCAAATCAGGGCCTTACTTCCAGGCACGGGTTCACGCTGGGTGTGCCGGGAGCCACACAGCCTGCTAAGAGGCTGACTCTCTCCTCCAGCGGAGTGACTTCAGGTACGAGGGCGGGCCTCGCAGTGTTCCAAGCACAGCGTTCTCTCATGGCAGCTCACACAAAGGGCCATGACAGAGTCTTCCTGGGCACTTGGCACTCACCAGCCATGCTGTCCTGAGGGCGTTCGAGGGCTCCGGAGATGTAGCGCTCCTCAAGGAACGCGCAGTGTGTGGTTGCCCAGCACCCGGCACGCTCAGGGGTCCTCCGAGGGAATCAACCAATGGACCTCGACGTTGCTCAGCCGGCCCACAGGTGTCTGTCTGGAGGCACTCAGTGACCTTGCAGGGAAAATGATGCACACCCGTGGGGCCTAGGAGTCCCCGGACGCGTACTTCCTTTAAAGCAAAGCGACTAAGAACTCCTGGAAAGAGCTGCATGCCTCCCTTTCTGCACGGCTACTCAGGGCCTAACCTGGAGGCGAGTTCTCACGCTGAGGTTCCCTTTAGCTCTAGAGCCTGTCATGCGGACCGCCACCGCGGCCACGGAAGCCCCTGGTTGAGAGAGAGCAAACTCACAATTTTCCCCGAAGCATTCTTCCAGGGCTCACTGGCCTGTCGGGAGCCGGGAATGTCAGGGAGCTTCAAGGCAGGCATGAATGCCGCCCTCCAAATGGGAAAGCAGCGCTAGTTCCAGCAGGCCCCCGTTTTCATGGGCACACTCAGCGTACATCCCCGTGGTTTCTAAGGCGTCCCAAGAGACACCGGTTGCCCTGTGTTTCCTTCCCTGAGTCAACTTATCGAAGTAGGGAGTCCCGCATCCAGCGAACGGTCTCAACCAAGGAACGCCGTAGCTGCTCCTCTGGGCCTGGGGCTGCCGGCGGTGCCAAAGAAGGAACAGGACTTGCATGGCAGTAAGAACCCAAGCCGCCGTCCTCTAGGAGGCACGGTGCCTTCAGTCAGGAGGTCCTGGATGGAATGCGAAGACGAGGGTTACTCTGAGCGCAGCTCCGATTGGGGCAACGCGTAAGACCTCCGCGCCATGTGGGATGTGCCAGAACGGTGTTCGTGAACGTGTGCGAGTGCTGAGGAAACCAAGCTGCTCCAAAAGAGAGGGCAGTGCGTTTCCCTACGCTCGGCGTGCGCAGAGGGGCTCTAAAGGGCCACGGGCCCGGATGTTGCTTAGCAGACCCAGGTGCGCCTGGGGTTACTCAGTGTTCCTGCCGGGAACAGGGTGCCCCGGCTAGCCTCCCAGGTGTCCAGAAAGCTGTGCTGCCGTTCAAGGTATGCAGGGCAGAGGCCACCGCCTCCTGGAAGCTGCAGCACGCCTCCGCTTCTGCACGGCAAATCAGGGCCTTACTTCCAGGCACGGTTTCACGCCGGGTGTGCCGGGAGCCACACAGCCTGCTAAGAGGCTGACTCTCTCCTCCAGCGGAGTGACTTCAGGTACGAGGGCGGGCCTCGCAGTGTTCCAAGCACAGCGTTCTCTCATGGCAGCTCACACAAAGGGCCATGACAGAGTCTTCCTGGGCACTTGGCACTCACCAGCCATGCTGTCCTGAGGGCGTTCGAGGGCTCCGGAGATGTAGCGCTCCTCAAGGAACGCGCAGTGTGTGGTTGCCCAGCACCCAGCACGCTCAGGGGTCCTCCGAGGGAATCAACCAATGGACCTCGACGTTGCTCAGCCGGCCCACAGGTGTCTGTCTGGAGGCACTCAGTGACCTTGGAGGGAAAATGATGCACACCCGTGGGGCCTAGGAGTCCCCGGACGCGTACTTCCTTTAAAGCAAAGCGACTAAGAACTCCTGGAAAGAGCTGCATGCCTCCCTTTCTGCACGGCTACTCAGGGCCTAACCTGGAGGCGAGTTCTCACGCTGAGGTTCCCTTTAGCTCTAGAGCCTGTCATGCGGACCGCCACCGCGGCCACGGAAGCCCCTGGTTGAGAGAGAGCAAACTCACAATTTTCCCCGAAGCATTCTTCCAGGGCTCACTGGCCTGTCGGGAGCCGGGAATGTCAGGGAGCTTCAAGGCAGGCATGAATGCCGCCCTCCAAATGGGAAAGCAGCGCTAGTTCCAGCAGGCCCCCGTTTTCATGGGCACACTCAGCGTACATCCCCGTGGTTTCTAAGGCGTCCCAAGAGACACCGGTTGCCCTGTGTTTCCTTCCCTGAGTCAACTTATCGAAGTAGGGAGTCCCGCATCCAGCGAACGGTCTCAACCAAGGAACGCCGTAGCTGCTCCTCTGGGCCTGGGGCTGCCGGCGGTGCCAAAGAAGGAACAGGACTTGCATGGCAGTAAGAACCCAAGCCGCCGTCCTCTAGGAGGCACGGTGCCTTCAGTCAGGAGGTCCTGGATGGAATGCGAAGACGAGGGTTACTCTGAGCGCAGCTCCGATTGGGGCAACGCGTAAGACCTCCGCGCCATGTGGCATGTGCCAGAACGGTGTTCGTGAACGTGTGCGAGTGCTGAGGAAACCAAGCTGCTCCAAAAGAGAGGGCAGTGCGTTTCCCTACGCTCGGCGTGCGCAGAGGGGCTCTAAAGGGCCACGGGCCCGGATGTTGCTTAGCAGACCCAGGTGCGCCTGGGGTTACTCAGTGTTCCTGCCGGGAACAGGGTGCCCCGGCTAGCCTCCCAGGTGTCCAGAAAGCTGTGCTGCCGTTCAAGGTATGCAGGGCAGAGGCCACCGCCTCCTGGAAGCTGCAGCACGCCTCCGCTTCTGCACGGCAAATCAGGGCCTTACTTCCAGGCACGGGTTCACGCCGGGTGTGCCGGGAGCCACACAGCCTGCTAAGAGGCTGACTCTCTCCTCCAGCGGAGTGACTTCAGGTACGAGGGCGGGCCTCGCAGTGTTCCAAGCACAGCGTTCTCTCATGGCAGCTCACACAAAGGGCCATGACAGAGTCTTCCTGGGCACTTGGCACTCACCAGCCATGCTGTCCTGAGGGCGTTCGAGGGCTCCGGAGATGTAGCGCTCCTCAAGGAACGCGCAGTGTGTGGTTGCCCAGCACCCGGCACGCTCAGGGGTCCTCCGAGGGAATCAACCAATGGACCTCGACGTTGCTCAGCCGGCCCACAGGTGTCTGTCTGGAGGCACTCAGTGACCTTGCAGGGAAAATGATGCACACCCGTGGGGCCTAGGAGTCCCCGGACGCGTACTTCCTTTAAAGCAAAGCGACTAAGAACTCCTGGAAAGAGCTGCATGCCTCCCTTTCTGCACGGCTACTCAGGGCCTAACCTGGAGGCGAGTTCTCACGCTGAGGTTCCCTTTAGCTCTAGAGCCTGTCATGCGGACCGCCACCGCGGCCACGGAAGCCCCTGGTTGAGAGAGAGCAAACTCACAATTTTCCCCGAAGCATTCTTCCAGGGCTCACTGGCCTGTCGGGAGCCGGGAATGTCAGGGAGCTTCAAGGCAGGCATGAATGCCGCCCTCCAAATGGGAAAGCAGCGCTAGTTCCAGCAGGCCCCCGTTTTCATGGGCACACTCAGCGTACATCCCCGTGGTTTCTAAGGCGTCCCAAGAGACACCGGTTGCCCTGTGTTTCCTTCCCTGAGTCAACTTATCGAAGTAGGGAGTCCCGCATCCAGCGAACGGTCTCAACCAAGGAACGCCGTAGCTGCTCCTCTGGGCCTGGGGCTGCCGGCGGTGCCAAAGAAGGAACAGGACTTGCATGGCAGTAAGAACCCAAGCCGCCGTCCTCTAGGAGGCACGGTGCCTTCAGTCAGGAGGTCCTGGATGGAATGCGAAGACGAGGGTTACTCTGAGCGCAGCTCCGATTGGGGCAACGCGTAAGACCTCCGCGCCATGTGGCATGTGCCAGAACGGTGTTCGTGAACGTGTGCGAGTGCTGAGGAAACCAAGCTGCTCCAAAAGAGAGGGCAGTGCGTTTCCCTACGCTCGGCGTGCGCAGAGGGGCTCTAAAGGGCCACGGGCCCGGATGTTGCTTAGCAGACCCAGGTGCGCCTGGGGTTACTCAGTGTTCCTGCCGGGAACAGGGTGCCCCGGCTAGCCTCCCAGGTGTCCAGAAAGCTGTGCTGCCGTTCAAGGTATGCAGGGCAGAGGCCACCGCCTCCTGGAAGCTGCAGCACGCCTCCACTTCTGCACGGCAAATCAGGGCCTTACTTCCAGGCACGGGTTCATGCCGGGTGTGCCGGGAGCCACACAGCCTGCTAAGAGGCTGACTCTCTCCTCCAGCGGAGTGACTTCAGGTACGAGGGCGGGCCTCGCAGTGTTCCAAGCACAGCGTTCTCTCATGGCAGCTCACACAAAGGGCCATGACAGAGTCTTCCTGGGCACTTGGCACTCACCAGCCATGCTGTCCTGAGGGCGTTCGAGGGCTCCGGAGATGTAGCGCTCCTCAAGGAACGCGCAGTGTGTGGTTGCCCAGCACCCGGCACGCTCAGGGGTCCTCCGAGGGAATCAACCAATGGACCTCGACGTTGCTCAGCCGGCCCACAGGTGTCTGTCTGGAGGCACTCAGTGACCTTGGAGGGAAAATGATGCACACCCGTGGGGCCTAGGAGTCCCCGGACGCGTACTTCCTTTAAAGCAAAGCGACTAAGAACTCCTGGAAAGAGCTGCATGCCTCCCTTTCTGCACGGCTACTCAGGGCCTAACCTGGAGGCGAGTTCTCACGCTGAGGTTCCCTTTAGCTCTAGAGCCTGTCATGCGGACCGCCACCGCGGCCACGGAAGCCCCTGGTTGAGAGAGAGCAAACTCACAATTTTCCCCGAAGCATTCTTCCAGGGCTCACTGGCCTGTCGGGAGCCGGGAATGTCAGGGAGCTTCAAGGCAGGCATGAATGCCGCCCTCCAAATGGGAAAGCAGCGCTAGTTCCAGCAGGCCCCCGTTTTCATGGGCACACTCAGCGTACATCCCCGTGGTTTCTAAGGCGTCCCAAGAGACACCGGTTGCCCTGTGTTTCCTTCCCTGAGTCAACTTATCGAAGTAGGGAGTCCCGCATCCAGCGAACGGTCTCAACCAAGGAACGCCGTAGCTGCTCCTCTGGGCCTGGGGCTGCCGGCGGTGCCAAAGAAGGAACAGGACTTGCATGGCAGTAAGAACCCAAGCCGCCGTCCTCTAGGAGGCACGGTGCCTTCAGTCAGGAGGTCCTGGATGGAATGCGAAGACGAGGGTTACTCTGAGCGCAGCTCCGATTGGGGCAACGCGTAAGACCTCCGCGCCATGTGGGATGTGCCAGAACGGTGTTCGTGAACGTGTGCGAGTGCTGAGGAAACCAAGCTGCTCCAAAAGAGAGGGCAGTGCGTTTCCCTACGCTCGGCGTGCGCAGAGGGGCTCTAAAGGGCCACGGGCCCGGATGTTGCTTAGCAGACCCAGGTGCGCCTGGGGTTACTCAGTGTTCCTGCCGGGAACAGGGTGCCCCGGCTAGCCTCCCAGGTGTCCAGAAAGCTGTGCTGCCGTTCAAGGTATGCAGGGCAGAGGCCACCGCCTCCTGGAAGCTGCAGCACGCCTCCGCTTCTGCACGGCAAATCAGGGCCTTACTTCCAGGCACGGGTTCATGCCGGGTGTGCCGGGAGCCACACAGCCTGCTAAGAGGCTGACTCTCTCCTCCAGCGGAGTGACTTCAGGTACGAGGGCGGGCCTCGCAGTGTTCCAAGCACAGCGTTCTCTCATGGCAGCTCACACAAAGGGCCATGACAGAGTCTTCCTGGGCACTTGGCACTCACCAGCCATGCTGTCCTGAGGGCGTTCGAGGGCTCCGGAGATGTAGCGCTCCTCAAGGAACGCGCAGTGTGTGGTTGCCCAGCACCCGGCACGCTCAGGGGTCCTCCGAGGGAATCAACCAATGGACCTCGACGTTGCTCAGCCGGCCCACAGGTGTCTGTCTGGAGGCACTCAGTGACCTTGGAGGGAAAATGATGCACACCCGTGGGGCCTAGGAGTCCCCGGACGCGTACTTCCTTTAAAGCAAAGCGACTAAGAACTCCTGGAAAGAGCTGCATGCCTCCCTTTCTGCACGGCTACTCAGGGCCTAACCTGGAGGCGAGTTCTCACGCTGAGGTTCCCTTTAGCTCTAGAGCCTGTCATGCGGACCGCCACCGCGGCCACGGAAGCCCCTGGTTGAGAGAGAGCAAACTCACAATTTTCCCCGAAGCATTCTTCCAGGGCTCACTGGCCTGTCGGGAGCCGGGAATGTCAGGGAGCTTCAAGGCAGGCATGAATGCCGCCCTCCAAATGGGAAAGCAGCGCTAGTTCCAGCAGGCCCCCGTTTTCATGGGCACACTCAGCGTACATCCCCGTGGTTTCTAAGGCGTCCCAAGAGACACCGGTTGCCCTGTGTTTCCTTCCCTGAGTCAACTTATCGAAGTAGGGAGTCCCGCATCCAGCGAACGGTCTCAACCAAGGAACGCCGTAGCTGCTCCTCTGGGCCTGGGGCTGCCGGCGGTGCCAAAGAAGGAACAGGACTTGCATGGCAGTAAGAACCCAAGCCGCCGTCCTCTAGGAGGCACGGTGCCTTCAGTCAGGAGGTCCTGGATGGAATGCGAAGACGAGGGTTACTCTGAGCGCAGCTCCGATTGGGGCAACGCGTAAGACCTCCGCGCCATGTGGGATGTGCCAGAACGGTGTTCGTGAACGTGTGCGAGTGCTGAGGAAACCAAGCTGCTCCAAAAGAGAGGGCAGTGCGTTTCCCTACGCTCGGCGTGCGCAGAGGGGCTCTAAAGGGCCACGGGCCCGGATGTTGCTTAGCAGACCCAGGTGCGCCTGGGGTTACTCAGTGTTCCTGCCGGGAACAGGGTGCCCCGGCTAGCCTCCCAGGTGTCCAGAAAGCTGTGCTGCCGTTCAAGGTATGCAGGGCAGAGGCCACCGCCTCCTGGAAGCTGCAGCACGCCTCCGCTTCTGCACGGCAAATCAGGGCCTTACTTCCAGGCACGGGTTCACGCCGGGTGTGCCGGGAGCCACACAGCCTGCTAAGAGGCTGACTCTCTCCTCCAGCGGAGTGACTTCAGGTACGAGGGCGGGCCTCGCAGTGTTCCAAGCACAGCGTTCTCTCATGGCAGCTCACACAAAGGGCCATGACAGAGTCTTCCTGGGCACTTGGCACTCACCAGCCATGCTGTCCTGAGGGCGTTCGAGGGCTCCGGAGATGTAGCGCTCCTCAAGGAACGCGCAGTGTGTGGTTGCCCAGCACCCGGCACGCTCAGGGGTCCTCCGAGGGAATCAACCAATGGACCTCGACGTTGCTCAGCCGGCCCACAGGTGTCTGTCTGGAGGCACTCAGTGACCTTGGAGGGAAAATGATGCACACCCGTGGGGCCTAGGAGTCCCCGGACGCGTACTTCCTTTAAAGCAAAGCGACTAAGAACTCCTGGAAAGAGCTGCATGCCTCCCTTTCTGCACGGCTACTCAGGGCCTAACCTGGAGGCGAGTTCTCACGCTGAGGTTCCCTTTAGCTCTAGAGCCTGTCATGCGGACCGCCACCGCGGCCACGGAAGCCCCTGGTTGAGAGAGAGCAAACTCACAATTTTCCCCGAAGCATTCTTCCAGGGCTCACTGGCCTGTCGGGACCCGGGAATGTCAGGGAGCTTCAAGGCAGGCATGAATGCCGCCCTCCAAATGGGAAAGCAGGGCTAGTTCCAGCAGGCCCCCGTTTTCATGGGCACACTCAGCGTACATCCCCGTGGTTTCTAAGGCGTCCCAAGAGACACCGGTTGCCCTGTGTTTCCTTCCCTGAGTCAACTTATCGAAGTAGGGAGTCCCGCATCCAGCGAACGGTCTCAACCAAGGAACGCCGTAGCTGCTCCTCTGGGCCTGGGGCTGCCGGCGGTGCCAAAGAAGGAACAGGACTTGCATGGCAGTAAGAACCCAAGCCGCCGTCCTCTAGGAGGCACGGTGCCTTCAGTCAGGAGGTCCTGGATGGAATGCGAAGACGAGGGTTACTCTGAGCGCAGCTCCGATTGGGGCAACGCGTAAGACCTCCGCGCCATGTGGGATGTGCCAGAACGGTGTTCGTGAACGTGTGCGAGTGCTGAGGAAACCAAGCTGCTCCAAAAGAGAGGGCAGTGCGTTTCCCTACGCTCGGCGTGCGCAGAGGGGCTCTAAAGGGCCACGGGCCCGGATGTTGCTTAGCAGACCCAGGTGCGCCTGGGGTTACTCAGTGTTCCTGCCGGGAACAGGGTGCCCCGGCTAGCCTCCCAGGTGTCCAGAAAGCTGTGCTGCCGTTCAAGGTATGCAGGGCAGAGGCCACCGCCTCCTGGAAGCTGCAGCACGCCTCCGCTTCTGCACGGCAAATCAGGGCCTTACTTCCAGGCACGGGTTCACGCCGGGTGTGCCGGGAGCCACACAGCCTGCTAAGAGGCTGACTCTCTCCTCCAGCGGAGTGACTTCAGGTACGAGGGCGGGCCTCGCAGTGTTCCAAGCACAGCGTTCTCTCATGGCAGCTCACACAAAGGGCCATGACAGAGTCTTCCTGGGCACTTGGCACTCACCAGCCATGCTGTCCTGAGGGCGTTCGAGGGCTCCGGAGATGTAGCGCTCCTCAAGGAACGCGCAGTGTGTGGTTGCCCAGCACCCGGCACGCTCAGGGGTCCTCCGAGGGAATCAACCAATGGACCTCGACGTTGCTCAGCCGGCCCACAGGTGTCTGTCTGGAGGCACTCAGTGACCTTGCAGGGAAAATGATGCACACCCGTGGGGCCTAGGAGTCCCCGGACGCGTACTTCCTTTAAAGCAAAGCGACTAAGAACTCCTGGAAAGAGCTGCATGCCTCCCTTTCTGCACGGCTACTCAGGGCCTAACCTGGAGGCGAGTTCTCACGCTGAGGTTCCCTTTAGCTCTAGAGCCTGTCATGCGGACCGCCACCGCGGCCACGGAAGCCCCTGGTTGAGAGAGAGCAAACTCACAATTTTCCCCGAAGCATTCTTCCAGGGCTCACTGGCCTGTCGGGAGCCGGGAATGTCAGGGAGCTTCAAGGCAGGCATGAATGCCGCCCTCCAAATGGGAAAGCAGCGCTAGTTCCAGCAGGCCCCCGTTTTCAAGGGCACACTCAGCGTACATCCCCGTGGTTTCTAAGGCGTCCCAAGAGACACCGGTTGCCCTGTGTTTCCTTCCCTGAGTCAACTTATCGAAGTAGGGAGTCCCGCATCCAGCGAACGGTCTCAACCAAGGAACGCCGTAGCTGCTCCTCTGGGCCTGGGGCTGCCGGCGGTGCCAAAGAAGGAACAGGACTTGCATGGCAGTAAGAACCCAAGCCGCCGTCCTCTAGGAGGCACGGTGCCTTCAGTCAGGAGGTCCTGGATGGAATGCGAAGACGAGGGTTACTCTGAGCGCAGCTCCGATTGGGGCAACGCGTAAGACCTCCGCGCCATGTGGGATGTGCCAGAACGGTGTTCGTGAACGTGTGCGAGTGCTGAGGAAACCAAGCTGCTCCAAAAGAGAGGGCAGTGCGTTTCCCTACGCTCGGCGTGCGCAGAGGGGCTCTAAAGGGCCACGGGCCCGGATGTTGCTTAGCAGACTCAGGTGCGCCTGGGGTTACTCAGTGTTCCTGCCGGGAACAGGGTGCCCCGGCTAGCCTCCCAGGTGTCCAGAAAGCTGTGCTGCCGTTCAAGGTATGCAGGGCAGAGGCCACCGCCTCCTGGAAGCTGCAGCACGCCTCCGCTTCTGCACGGCAAATCAGGGCCTTACTTCCAGGCACGGGTTCACGCTGGGTGTGCCGGGAGCCACACAGCCTGCTAAGAGGCTGACTCTCTCCTCCAGCGGAGTGACTTCAGGTACGAGGGCGGGCCTCGCAGTGTTCCAAGCACAGCGTTCTCTCATGGCAGCTCACACAAAGGGCCATGACAGAGTCTTCCTGGGCACTTGGCACTCACCAGCCATGCTGTCCTGAGGGCGTTCGAGGGCTCCGGAGATGTAGCGCTCCTCAAGGAACGCGCAGTGTGTGGTTGCCCAGCACCCGGCACGCTCAGGGGTCCTCCGAGGGAATCAACCAATGGACCTCGACGTTGCTCAGCCGGCCCACAGGTGTCTGTCTGGAGGCACTCAGTGACCTTGGAGGGAAAATGATGCACACCCGTGGGGCCTAGGAGTCCCCGGACGCGTACTTCCTTTAAAGCAAAGCGACTAAGAACTCCTGGAAAGAGCTGCATGCCTCCCTTTCTGCACGGCTACTCAGGGCCTAACCTGGAGGCGAGTTCTCACGCTGAGGTTCCCTTTAGCTCTAGAGCCTGTCATGCGGACCGCCACCGCGGCCACGGAAGCCCCTGGTTGAGAGAGAGCAAACTCACAATTTTCCCCGAAGCATTCTTCCAGGGCTCACTGGCCTGTCGGGAGCCGGGAATGTCAGGGAGCTTCAAGGCAGGCATGAATGCCGCCCTCCAAATGGGAAAGCAGCGCTAGTTCCAGCAGGCCCCCGTTTTCATGGGCACACTCAGCGTACATCCCCGTGGTTTCTAAGGCGTCCCAAGAGACACCGGTTGCCCTGTGTTTCCTTCCCTGAGTCAACTTATCGAAGTAGGGAGTCCCGCATCCAGCGAACGGTCTCAACCAAGGAACGCCGTAGCTGCTCCTCTGGGCCTGGGGCTGCCGGCGGTGCCAAAGAAGGAACAGGACTTGCATGGCAGTAAGAACCCAAGCCGCCGTCCTCTAGGAGGCACGGTGCCTTCAGTCAGGAGGTCCTGGATGGAATGCGAAGACGAGGGTTACTCTGAGCGCAGCTCCGATTGGGGCAACGCGTAAGACCTCCGCGCCATGTGGGATGTGCCAGAACGGTGTTCGTGAACGTGTGCGAGTGCTGAGGAAACCAAGCTGCTCCAAAAGAGAGGGCAGTGCGTTTCCCTACGCTCGGCGTGCGCAGAGGGGCTCTAAAGGGCCACGGGCCCGGATGTTGCTTAGCAGACCCAGGTGCGCCTGGGGTTACTCAGTGTTCCTGCCGGGAACAGGGTGCCCCGGCTAGCCTCCCAGGTGTCCAGAAAGCTGTGCTGCCGTTCAAGGTATGCAGGGCAGAGGCCACCGCCTCCTGGAAGCTGCAGCACGCCTCCGCTTCTGCACGGCAAATCAGGGCCTTACTTCCAGGCACGGGTTCACGCTGGGTGTGCCGGGAGCCACACAGCCTGCTAAGAGGCTGACTCTCTCCTCCAGCGGAGTGACTTCAGGTACGAGGGCGGGCCTCGCAGTGTTCCAAGCACAGCGTTCTCTCATGGCAGCTCACACAAAGGGCCATGACAGAGTCTTCCTGGGCACTTGGCACTCACCAGCCATGCTGTCCTGAGGGCGTTCGAGGGCTCCGGAGATGTAGCGCTCCTCAAGGAACGCGCAGTGTGTGGTTGCCCAGCACCCGGCACGCTCAGGGGTCCTCCGAGGGAATCAACCAATGGACCTCGACGTTGCTCAGCCGGCCCACAGGTGTCTGTCTGGAGGCACTCAGTGACCTTGGAGGGAAAATGATGCACACCCGTGGGGCCTAGGAGTCCCCGGACGCGTACTTCCTTTAAAGCAAAGCGACTAAGAACTCCTGGAAAGAGCTGCATGCCTCCCTTTCTGCACGGCTACTCAGGGCCTAACCTGGAGGCGAGTTCTCACGCTGAGGTTCCCTTTAGCTCTAGAGCCTGTCATGCGGACCGCCACCGCGGCCACGGAAGCCCCTGGTTGAGAGAGAGCAAACTCACAATTTTCCCCGAAGCATTCTTCCAGGGCTCACTGGCCTGTCGGGAGCCGGGAATGTCAGGGAGCTTCAAGGCAGGCATGAATGCCGCCCTCCAAATGGGAAAGCAGCGCTAGTTCCAGCAGGCCCCCGTTTTCATGGGCACACTCAGCGTACATCCCCGTGGTTTCTAAGGCGTCCCAAGAGACACCGGTTGCCCTGTGTTTCCTTCCCTGAGTCAACTTATCGAAGTAGGGAGTCCCGCATCCAGCGAACGGTCTCAACCAAGGAACGCCGTAGCTGCTCCTCTGGGCCTGGGGCTGCCGGCGGTGCCAAAGAAGGAACAGGACTTGCATGGCAGTAAGAACCCAAGCCGCCGTCCTCTAGGAGGCACGGTGCCTTCAGTCAGGAGGTCCTGGATGGAATGCGAAGACGAGGGTTACTCTGAGCGCAGCTCCGATTGGGGCAACGCGTAAGACCTCCGCGCCATGTGGGATGTGCCAGAACGGTGTTCGTGAACGTGTGCGAGTGCTGAGGAAACCAAGCTGCTCCAAAAGAGAGGGCAGTGCGTTTCCCTACGCTCGGCGTGCGCAGAGGGGCTCTAAAGGGCCACGGGCCCGGATGTTGCTTAGCAGACCCAGGTGCGCCTGGGGTTACTCAGTGTTCCTGCCGGGAACAGGGTGCCCCGGCTAGCCTCCCAGGTGTCCAGAAAGCTGTGCTGCCGTTCAAGGTATGCAGGGCAGAGGCCACCGCCTCCTGGAAGCTGCAGCACGCCTCCGCTTCTGCACGGCAAATCAGGGCCTTACTTCCAGGCACGGGTTCACGCCGGGTGTGCCGGGAGCCACACAGCCTGCTAAGAGGCTGACTCTCTCCTCCAGCGGAGTGACTTCAGGTACGAGGGCGGGCCTCGCAGTGTTCCAAGCACAGCGTTCTCTCATGGCAGCTCACACAAAGGGCCATGACAGAGTCTTCCTGGGCACTTGGCACTCACCAGCCATGCTGTCCTGAGGGCGTTCGAGGGCTCCGGAGATGTAGCGCTCCTCAAGGAACGCGCAGTGTGTGGTTGCCCAGCACCCGGCACGCTCAGGGGTCCTCCGAGGGAATCAACCAATGGACCTCGACGTTGCTCAGCCGGCCCACAGGTGTCTGTCTGGAGGCACTCAGTGACCTTGGAGGGAAAATGATGCACACCCGTGGGGCCTAGGAGTCCCCGGACGCGTACTTCCTTTAAAGCAAAGCGACTAAGAACTCCTGGAAAGAGCTGCATGCCTCCCTTTCTGCACGGCTACTCAGGGCCTAACCTGGAGGCGAGTTCTCACGCTGAGGTTCCCTTTAGCTCTAGAGCCTGTCATGCGGACCGCCACCGCGGCCACGGAAGCCCCTGGTTGAGAGAGAGCAAACTCACAATTTTCCCCGAAGCATTCTTCCAGGGCTCACTGGCCTGTCGGGAGCCGGGAATGTCAGGGAGCTTCAAGGCAGGCATGAATGCCGCCCTCCAAATGGGAAAGCAGCGCTAGTTCCAGCAGGCCCCCGTTTTCAAGGGCACACTCAGCGTACATCCCCGTGGTTTCTAAGGCGTCCCAAGAGACACCGGTTGCCCTGTGTTTCCTTCCCTGAGTCAACTTATCGAAGTAGGGAGTCCCGCATCCAGCGAACGGTCTCAACCAAGGAACGCCGTAGCTGCTCCTCTGGGCCTGGGGCTGCCGGCGGTGCCAAAGAAGGAACAGGACTTGCATGGCAGTAAGAACCCAAGCCGCCGTCCTCTAGGAGGCACGGTGCCTTCAGTCAGGAGGTCCTGGATGGAATGCGAAGACGAGGGTTACTCTGAGCGCAGCTCCGATTGGGGCAACGCGTAAGACCTCCGCGCCATGTGGGATGTGCCAGAACGGTGTTCGTGAACGTGTGCGAGTGCTGAGGAAACCAAGCTGCTCCAAAAGAGAGGGCAGTGCGTTTCCCTACGCTCGGCGTGCGCAGAGGGGCTCTAAAGGGCCACGGGCCCGGATGTTGCTTAGCAGACCCAGGTGCGCCTGGGGTTACTCAGTGTTCCTGCCGGGAACAGGGTGCCCCGGCTAGCCTCCCAGGTGTCCAGAAAGCTGTGCTGCCGTTCAAGGTATGCAGGGCAGAGGCCACCGCCTCCTGGAAGCTGCAGCACGCCTCCGCTTCTGCACGGCAAATCAGGGCCTTACTTCCAGGCACGGGTTCACGCTGGGTGTGCCGGGAGCCACACAGCCTGCTAAGAGGCTGACTCTCTCCTCCAGCGGAGTGACTTCAGGTACGAGGGCGGGCCTCGCAGTGTTCCAAGCACAGCGTTCTCTCATGGCAGCTCACACAAAGGGCCATGACAGAGTCTTCCTGGGCACTTGGCACTCACCAGCCATGCTGTCCTGAGGGCGTTCGAGGGCTCCGGAGATGTAGCGCTCCTCAAGGAACGCGCAGTGTGTGGTTGCCCAGCACCCGGCACGCTCAGGGGTCCTCCGAGGGAATCAACCAATGGACCTCGACGTTGCTCAGCCGGCCCACAGGTGTCTGTCTGGAGGCACTCAGTGACCTTGGAGGGAAAATGATGCACACCCGTGGGGCCTAGGAGTCCCCGGACGCGTACTTCCTTTAAAGCAAAGCGACTAAGAACTCCTGGAAAGAGCTGCATGCCTCCCTTTCTGCACGGCTACTCAGGGCCTAACCTGGAGGCGAGTTCTCACGCTGAGGTTCCCTTTAGCTCTAGAGCCTGTCATGCGGACCGCCACCGCGGCCACGGAAGCCCCTGGTTGAGAGAGAGCAAACTCACAATTTTCCCCGAAGCATTCTTCCAGGGCTCACTGGCCTGTCGGGAGCCGGGAATGTCAGGGAGCTTCAAGGCAGGCATGAATGCCGCCCTCCAAATGGGAAAGCAGCGCTAGTTCCAGCAGGCCCCCGTTTTCATGGGCACACTCAGCGTACATCCCCGTGGTTTCTAAGGCGTCCCAAGAGACACCGGTTGCCCTGTGTTTCCTTCCCTGAGTCAACTTATCGAAGTAGGGAGTCCCGCATCCAGCGAACGGTCTCAACCAAGGAACGCCGTAGCTGCTCCTCTGGGCCTGGGGCTGCCGGCGGTGCCAAAGAAGGAACAGGACTTGCATGGCAGTAAGAACCCAAGCCGCCGTCCTCTAGGAGGCACGGTGCCTTCAGTCAGGAGGTCCTGGATGGAATGCGAAGACGAGGGTTACTCTGAGCGCAGCTCCGATTGGGGCAACGCGTAAGACCTCCGCGCCATGTGGGATGTGCCAGAACGGTGTTCGTGAACGTGTGCGAGTGCTGAGGAAACCAAGCTGCTCCAAAAGAGAGGGCAGTGCGTTTCCCTACGCTCGGCGTGCGCAGAGGGGCTCTAAAGGGCCACGGGCCCGGATGTTGCTTAGCAGACCCAGGTGCGCCTGGGGTTACTCAGTGTTCCTGCCGGGAACAGGGTGCCCCGGCTAGCCTCCCAGGTGTCCAGAAAGCTGTGCTGCCGTTCAAGGTATGCAGGGCAGAGGCCACCGCCTCCTGGAAGCTGCAGCACGCCTCCGCTTCTGCACGGCAAATCAGGGCCTTACTTCCAGGCACGGGTTCACGCTGGGTGTGCCGGGAGCCACACAGCCTGCTAAGAGGCTGACTCTCTCCTCCAGCGGAGTGACTTCAGGTACGAGGGCGGGCCTCGCAGTGTTCCAAGCACAGCGTTCTCTCATGGCAGCTCACACAAAGGGCCATGACAGAGTCTTCCTCGGCACTTGGCACTCACCAGCCATGCTGTCCTGAGGGCGTTCGAGGGCTCCGGAGATGTAGCGCTCCTCAAGGAACGCGCAGTGTGTGGTTGCCCAGCACCCGGCACGCTCAGGGGTCCTCCGAGGGAATCAACCAATGGACCTCGACGTTGCTCAGCCGGCCCACAGGTGTCTGTCTGGAGGCACTCAGTGACCTTGGAGGGAAAATGATGCACACCCGTGGGGCCTAGGAGTCCCCGGACGCGTACTTCCTTTAAAGCAAAGCGACTAAGAAATCCTGGAAAGAGCTGCATGCCTCCCTTTCTGCACGGCTACTCAGGGCCTAACCTGGAGGCGAGTTCTCACGCTGAGGTTCCCTTTAGCTCTAGAGCCTGTCATGCGGACCGCCACCGCGGCCACGGAAGCCCCTGGTTGAGAGAGAGCAAACTCACAATTTTCCCCGAAGCATTCTTCCAGGGCTCACTGGCCTGTCGGGAGCCGGGAATGTCAGGGAGCTTCAAGGCAGGCATGAATGCCGCCCTCCAAATGGGAAAGCAGGGCTAGTTCCAGCAGGCCCCCATTTTCATGGGCACACTCAGCGTACATCCCCGTGGTTTCTAAGGCGTCCCAAGAGACACCGGTTGCCCTGTGTTTCCTTCCTTGAGTCAACATATCGAAGTAGGGAGTCCCGCATCCAGCGAACGGTCTCAACCAAGGAACGCCGTAGCTGCTCCTCTGGGCCTGGGGCTGCCGGCGGTGCCAAAGAAGGAACAGGACTTGCATGGCAGTAAGAACCCAAGCCGCCGTCCTCTAGGAGGCACGGTGCCTTCAGTCAGGAGGTCCTGGATGGAATGCGAAGACGAGGGTTACTCTGAGCGCAGCTCCGATTGGGGCAACGCGTAAGACCTCCGCGCCATGTGGGATGTGCCAGAACGGTGCTCGTGAACGTGTGCGAGTGCTGAGGAAACCAAGCTGCTCCAAAAGAGAGGGCAGTGCGTTTCCCTACGCTCGGCGTGCGCAGAGGGGCTCTAAAGGGCCACGGGCCCGGATGTTGCTTAGCAGACCCAGGTGCGCCTGGGGTTACTCAGTGTTCCTGCCGGGAACAGGGTGCCCCGGCTAGCCTCCCAGGTGTCCAGAAAGCTGTGCTGCCGTTCAAGGTAGGCAGGGCAGAGGCCACCGCCTCCTGGAAGCTGCAGCACGCCTCCGCTTCTGCACGGCAAATCAGGGCCTTACTTCCAGGCACGGGTTCACGCTGGGTGTGCCGGGAGCCACACAGCCTGCTAAGAGGCTGACTCTCTCCTCCAGCGGAGTGACTTCAGGTACGAGGGCGGGCCTCGCAGTGTTCCAAGCACAGCGTTCTCTCATGGCAGCTCACACAAAGGGCCATGACAGAGTCTTCCTGGGCACTTGGCACTCACCAGCCATGCTGTCCTGAGGGCGTTCGAGGGCTCCGGAGATGTAGCGCTCCTCAAGGAACGCGCAGTGTGTGGTTGCCCAGCACCCGGCACGCTCAGGGGTCCTCCGAGGGAATCAACCAATGGACCTCGACGTTGCTCAGCCTGCCCACAGGTGTCTGTCTGGAGGCACTCAGTGACCTTGGAGGGAAAATGATGCACACCCGTGGGGCCTAGGAGTCCCCGGACGCGTACTTCCTTTAAAGCAAAGCGACTAACAACTCCTGGAAAGAGCTGCATGCCTCCCTTTCTGCACGGCTACTCAGGGCCTAACCTGGAGGCGAGTTCTCACGCTGAGGTTCCCTTTAGCTCTAGAGCCTGTCATGCGGACCGCCACCGCGGCCACGGAAGCCCCTGGTTGAGAGAGAGCAAACTCACAATTTTCCCCGAAGCATTCTTCCAGGGCTCACTGGCCTGTCGGGAGCCGGGAATGTCAGGGAGCTTCAAGGCAGGCATGAATGCCGCCCTCCAAATGGGAAAGCAGGGCTAGTTCCAGCAGGCCCCCGTTTTCATGGGCACACTCAGCGTACATCCCCGTGGTTTCTAAGGCGTCCCAAGAGACACCGGTTGCCCTGTGTTTCCTTCCCTGAGTCAACATATCGAAGTAGGGAGTCCCGCATCCAGCGAACGGTCTCAACCAAGGAACGCCGTAGCTGCTCCTCTGGGCCTGGGGCTGCCGGCGGTGCCAAAGAAGGAACAGGACTTGCATGGCAGTAAGAACCCAAGCCGCCGTCCTCTAGGAGGCACGGTGCCTTCAGTCAGGAGGTCCTGGATGGAATGCGAAGACGAGGGTTACTCTGAGCGCAGCTCCGATTGGGGCAACGCGTAAGACCTCCGCGCCATGTGGGATGTGCCAGAACGGTGTTCGTGAACGTGTGCGAGTGCTGAGGAAACCAAGCTGCTCCAAAAGAGAGGGCAGTGCGTTTCCCTACGCTCGGCGTGCGCAGAGGGACTCTAAAGGGCCACCGGCCCGGATGTTGCTTAGCAGACCCAGGTGCGCCTGGGGTTACTCAGTGTTCCTGCCGGGAACAGGGTGCCCCGGCTAGCCTCCCAGGTGTCCAGAAAGCTGTGCTGCCGTTCAAGGTATGCAGGGCAGAGGCCACCGCCTCCTGGAAGCTGCAGCACGCCTCCGCTTCTGCACGGCAAATCAGGGCCTTACTTCCAGGCACGGGTTCACGCTGGGTGTGCCGGGAGCCACACAGCCTGCTAAGAGGCTGACTCTCTCCTCCAGCGGAGTGACTTCAGGTACGAGGGCGGGCCTCGCAGTGTTCCAAGCACAGCGTTCTCTCATGGCAGCTCACACAAAGGGCCATGACAGAGTCTTCCTGGGCACTTGGCACTCACCAGCCATGCTGTCCTGAGGGCGTTCGAGGGCTCCGGAGATGTAGCGCTCCTCAAGAAACGCGCAGTGTGTGCTTGCCCAGCACCCGGCACGCTCAGGGGTCCTCCGAGGGAATCAATCAATGGACCTCGACGTTGCTCAGCCTGCCCACAGGTGTCTGTCTGGAGGCACTCAGTGACCTTGGAGGGAAAATGATGCACACCCGTGGGGCCTAGGAGTCCCCGGACGCGTACTTCCTTTAAAGCAAAGCGACTAAGAACTCCTGGAAAGAGCTGCATGCCTCCCTTTCTGCACGGCTACTCAGGGCCTAACCTGGAGGCGAGTTCTCACGCTGAGGTTCCCTTTAGCTCTAGAGCCTGTCATGCGGACCGCCACCGCGGCCACGGAAGCCCCTGGTTGAGAGAGAGCAAACTCACAATTTTCCCCGAAGCATTCTTCCAGGGCTCACTGGCCTGTCGGGAGCCGGGAATGTCAGGGAGCTTCAAGGCAGGCATGAATGCCGCCCTCCAAATGGGAAAGCAGGGCTAGTTCCAGCAGGCCCCCGTTTTCATGGGCACACTCAGCGTACATCCCCGTGGTTTCTAAGGCGTCCCAAGAGACACCGGTTACCCTGTGTTTCCTTCCCTGAGTCAACTTATCGAAGTAGGGAGTCCCGCATCCAGCGAACGGTCTCAACCAAGGAACGCCGTAGCTGCTCCTCTGGGCCTGGGGCTGCCGGCGGTGCCAAAGAAGGAACAGGACTTGCATGGCAGTAAGAACCCAAGCCGCCGTCCTCTAGGAGGCACGGTGCCTTCAGTCAGGAGGTCCTGGGTGGAATGCGAAGACGAGGGTTACTCTGAGCGCAGCTCCGATTGGGGCAACGCGTAAGACCTCCGCACCATGTGGGATGTTGCAGAACGGTGTTCGTGAACGTGTGCGAGTGCTGAGGAAACCAAGCTGCTCCAAAAGAGAGGGCAGTGCGTTTCCCTATGCTCGGCGTGCGCAGAGGGGCTCTAAAGGGCCACGGGCCCGGATGTTGCTTAGCAGACCCAGGTGCGCCTGGGGTTACTCAGTGTTCCTGCCGGGAACAGGGTGCCCCGGCTAGCCTCCCAGGTGTCCAGAAAGCTGTGCTGCCGTTCAAGGTAGGCAGGGCAGAGGCCACCGCCTCCTGGAAGCTGCAGCACGCCTCCGCTTCTGCACGGCAAATCAGGGCCTTACTTCCAGGCACGGGTTCACGCTGGGTGTGCCGGGAGCCACACAGCCTGCTAAGAGGCTGACTCTCTCCTCCAGCGGAGTGACTTCAGGTACGAGGGCGGGCCTCGCAGTGTTCCAAGCACAGCGTTCTCTCATGGCAGCTCACACAAAGGGCCATGACAGAGTCTTCCTGGGCACTTGGCACTCACCAACCATGCTGTCCTGAGGGCGTTCGAGGGCTCCGGAGATGTAGCGCTCCTCAAGGAACGCGCAGTGTGTGGTTGCCCAGCACCCGGCACGCTCAGGGGTCCTCCGAGGGAATCAACCAATGGACCTCGACGTTGCTCAGCCGGCCCACAGGTGTCTGTCTGGAGGCACTCAGTGACCTTGGAGGGAAAATGATGCACACCCGTGGGGCCTAGGAGTCCCCGGACGCGTACTTCCTTTAAAGCAAAGCGACTAAGAACTCCTGGAAAGAGCTGCATGCCTCCCTTTCTGCACGGCTACTCAGGGCCTAACCTGGAGGCGAGTTCTCACGCTGAGGTTCCCTTTAGCTCTAGAGCCTGTCATGCGGACCGCCACCGCGGCCACGGAAGCCCCTGGTTGAGAGAGAGCAAACTCACAATTTTCCCCGAAGCATTCTTCCAGGGCTCACTGGCCTGTCGGGAGCCGGGAATGTCAGGGAGCTTCAAGGCAGGCATGAATGCCGCCCTCCAAATGGGAAAGCAGCGCTAGTTCCAGCAGGCCCCCGTTTTCATGGGCACACTCAGCGTACATCCCCGTGGTTTCTAAGGCGTCCCAAGAGACACCGGTTGCCCTGTGTTTCCTTCCCTGAGTCAACTTATCGAAGTAGGGAGTCCCGCATCCAGCGAACGGTCTCAACCAAGGAACGCCGTAGCTGCTGCTCTGGGCCTGGGGCTGCCGGCGGTGCCAAAGAAGGAACAGGACTTGCATGGCAGTAAGAACCCAAGCCGCCGTCCTCTAGGAGGCACGGTGCCTTCAGTCAGGAGGTCCTGGATGGAATGCGAAGACGAGGGTTACTCTGAGCGCAGCTCCGATTGGGGCAACGCGTAAGACCTCCGCGCCATGTGGGATGTGCCAGAACGGTGTTCGTGAACGTGTGCGAGTGCTGAGGAAACCAAGCTGCTCCAAAAGAGAGGGCAGTGCGTTTCCCTACGCTCGGCGTGCGCAGAGGGGCTCTAAAGGGCCACGGGCCCGGATGTTGCTTAGCAGACCCAGGTGCGCCTGGGGTTACTCAGTGTTCCTGCCGGGAACAGGGTGCCCCGGCTAGCCTCCCAGGTGTCCAGAAAGCTGTGCTGCCGTTCAAGGTAGGCAGGGCAGAGGCCACCGCCTCCTGGAAGCTGCAGCACGCCTCCGCTTCTGCACGGCAAATCAGGGCCTTACTTCCAGGCACGGGTTCACGCTGGGTGTGCCGGGAGCCACACAGCCTGCTAAGAGGCTGACTCTCTCCTCCAGCGGAGTGACTTCAGGTACGAGGGCGGGCCTCGCAGTGTTCCAAGCACAGCGTTCTCTCATGGCAGCTCACACAAAGGGCCATGACAGAGTCTTCCTGGGCACTTGGCACTCACCAGCCATGCTGTCCTGAGGGCGTTCGAGGGCTCCGGAGATGTAGCGCTCCTCAAGGAACGCGCAGTGTGTGGTTGCCCAGCACCCGGCACGCTCAGGGGTCCTCCGAGGGAATCAACCAATGGACCTCGACGTTGCTCAGCCGGCCCACAGGTGTCTGTCTGGAGGCACTCAGTGACCTTGGAGGGAAAATGATGCACACCCGTGGGGCCTAGGAGTCCCCGGACGCGTACTTCCTTTAAAGCAAAGCGACTAAGAACTCCTGGAAAGAGCTGCATGCCTCCCTTTCTGCACGGCTACTCAGGGCCTAACCTGGAGGTGAGTTCTCACGCTGAGGTTCCCTTTAGCTCTAGAGCCTGTCATGCGGACCGCCACCGCGGCCACGGAAGCCCCTGGTTGAGAGAGAGCAAACTCACAATTTTCCCCGAAGCATTCTTCCAGGGCTCACTGGCCTGTCGGGAGCCGGGAATGTCAGGGAGCTTCAAGGCAGGCATGAATGCCGCCCTCCAAATGGGAAAGCAGGGCTAGTTCCAGCAGGCCCCCGTTTTCATGGGCACACTCAGCGTACATCCCCGTGGTTTCTAAGGCGTCCCAAGAGACACCGGTTGCCCTGTGTTTCCTTCCCTGAGTCAACTTATCGAAGTAGGGAGTCCCGCATCCAGCGAACGGTCTCAACCAAGGAACGCCGTAGCTGCTCCTCTGGGCCTGGGGCTGCCGGCGGTGCCAAAGAAGGAACAGGACTTGCATGGCAGTAAGAACCCAAGCCGCCGTCCTCTAGGAGGCACGGTGCCTTCAGTCAGGAGGTCCTGGATGGAATGCGAAGACGAGGGTTACTCTGAGCGCAGCTCCGATTGGGGCAACGCGTAAGACCTCCGCGCCGTGTGGCATGTGCCAGAACGGTGTTCGTGAACGTGTGCGAGTGCTGAGGAAACCAAGCTGCTCCAAAAGAGAGGGCAGTGCGTTTCCCTACGCTCGGCGTGCGCAGAGGGGCTCTAAAGGGCCACGGGCCCGGATGTTGCTTAGCAGACCCAGGTGCGCCTGGGGTTACTCAGTGTTCCTGCCGGGAACAGGGTGCCCCGGCTAGCCTCCCAGGTGTCCAGAAAGCTGTGCTGCCGTGCAAGGTAGGCAGGGCAGAGGCCACCGCCTCCTGGAAGCTGCAGCACGCCTCCGCTTCTGCACGGCAAATCAGGGCCTTACTTCCAGGCACGGGTTCACGCTGGGTGTGCCGGGAGCCACACAGCCTGCTAAGAGGCTGACTCTCTCCTCCAGCGGAGTGACTTCAGGTACGAGGGCGGGCCTCGCAGTGTTCCAAGCACAGCGTTCTCTCATGGCAGCTCACACAAAGGGCCATGACAGAGTCTTCCTGGGCACTTGGCACTCACCAGCCATGCTGTCCTGAGGGCGTTCGAGGGCTCCGGAGATGTAGCGCTCCTCAAGGAACGCGCAGTGTGTGGTTGCCCAGCACCCGGCACGCTCAGGGGTCCTCCGAGGGAATCAACCAATGGACCTCGACGTTGCTCAGCCGGCCCACAGGTGTCTGTCTGGAGGCACTCAGTGACCTTGGAGGGAAAATGATGCACACCCGTGGGGCCTAGGAGTCCCCGGATGCGTACTTCCTTTAAAGCAAAGCGACTAAGAACTCCTGGAAAGAGCTGCATGCCTCCCTTTCTGCACGGCTACTCAGGGCCTAACCTGGAGGCGAGTTATCACGCTGAGGTTCCGTTTAGCTCTAGAGCCTGTCATGCGGACCGCCACCGCGGCCACGGAAGCCCCTGGTTGAGAGAGAGCAAACTCACAATTTTCCCCGAAGCATTCTTCCAGGGCTCACTGGCCTGTCGGGAGCCGGGAATGTCAGGGAGCTTCAAGGCAGGCATGAATGCCGCCCTCCAAATGGGAAAGCAGGGCTAGTTCCAGCAGGCCCCCGTTTTCATGGGCACACTCAGCGTACATCCCCGTGCTTTCTAAGGCGTCCCAAGAGACACCGGTTGCCCTGTGTTTCCTTCCCTGAGTCAACTTATCGAAGTAGGGAGTCCCGCATCCAGCGAACGGTCTCAACCAAGGAACGCCGTAGCTGCTCCTCTGGGCCTGGGGCTGCCGGCGGTGCCAAAGAAGGAACAGGACTTGCATGGCAGTAAGAACCCAAGCCGCCGTCCTCTAGGAGGCACGGTGCCTTCAGTCAGGAGGTCCTGGATGGAATGCGAAGACGAGGGTTACTCTGAGCGCAGCTCCGATTGGGGCAACGCGTAAGACCTCCGCGCCATGTGGGATGTGCCAGAACGGTGTTCGTGAACGTGTGCGAGTGCTGAGGAAACCAAGCTGCTCCAAAAGAGAGGGCAGTGCGTTTCCCTACGCTCGGCGTGCGCAGAGGGGCTCTAAAGGGCCACGGGCCCGGATGTTGCTTAGCAGACCCAGGTGCGCCTGGGGTTACTCAGTGTTCCTGCCGGGAACAGGGTGCCCCGGCTAGCCTCCCAGGTGTCCAGAAAGCTGTGCTGCCGTTCAAGGTAAGCAGGGCAGAGGCCACCGCCTCCTGGAAGCTGCAGCACGCCTCCGCTTCTGCACGGCAAATCAGGGCCTTACTTCCAGGCACGGGTTCACGCTGGGTGTGCCGGGAGCCACACAGCCTGCTAAGAGGCTGACTCTCTCCTCCAGCGGAGTGACTTCAGGTACGAGGGCGGGCCTCGCAGTGTTCCAAGCACAGCGTTCTCTCATGACAGCTCACACAAAGGGCCATGACAGAGTCTTCCTGGGCACTTGGCACTCACCAGCCATGCTGTCCTGAGGGCGTTCGAGGGCTCCGGAGATGTAGCGCTCCTCAAGGAACACGCAGTGTGTGGTTGCCCAGCACCCGGCACGCTCAGGGGTCCTCCGAGGGAATCAACCAATGGACCTCGACGTTGCTCAGCCGGCCCACAGGTGTCTGTCTGGAGGCACTCAGTGACCTTGGAGGGAAAATGATGCACACCCGTGGGGCCTAGGAGTCCCCGGACGCGTACTTCCTTTAAAGCAAAGCGACTAAGAACTCCTGGAAAGAGCTGCATGCCTCCCTATCTGCACGGCTACTCAGGGCCTAACCTGGAGGCGAGTTCTCACGCTGAGGTTCCCTTTAGCTCTAGAGCCTGTCATGCGGACCGCCACCGCGGCCACGGAAGCCCCTGGTTGAGAGAGAGCAAACTCACAATTTTCCCCGAAGCATTCTTCCAGGGCTCACTGGCCTGTCGGGAGCCGGGAATGTCAGGGAGTTTCAAGGCAGGCATGAATGCCGCCCTCCAAATGGGAAAGCAGGGCTAGTTCCAGCAGGCCCCCGTTTTCATGGGCACACTCAGCGTACATCCCCGTGGTTTCTAAGGCGTCCCAAGAGACACCGGTTGCCCTTTGTTTCCTTCCCTGAGTCAACTTATCGAAGTAGGGAGTCCCGCATCCAGCGAACGGTCTCAACCAAGGATCGCCATAGCTGCTCCTCTGGGCCTGGGGCTGCCGGCAGTGCCAAAGAAGGAACAGGACTTGCATGGCAGTAAGAACCCAAGCCGCCGCCCTCTAGGAGGCACGGTGCCTTCAGTCAGGAGGTCCTGGATGGAATGCGAAGACGAGGGTTACTCTGAGCGCAGCTCCGATTGGGGCAACGCGTAAGACCTCCGCGCCATGTGGGATGTGCCAGAACGGTGTTCGTGAACGTGTGCGAGTGCTGAGGAAACCAAGCTGCTCCAAAAGAGAGGGCAGTGCGTTTCCCTACGCTCGGCGTGCGCAGAGGGGCTCTAAAGGGCCACGGGCCCGGATGTTGCTTAGCAGACCCAGGTGCGCCTGGGGTTACTCAGTGTTCCTGCCGGGAACAGGGTGCCCCGGCTAGCCTCCCAGGTGTCCAGAAAGCTGTGCTGCCGTTCAAGGTATGCAGGGCAGAGGCCACCGCCTCCTGGAAGCTGCAGCACGCCTCCGCTTCTGCACGGCAAATCAGGGCCTTACTTCCAGGCACGGGTTCACGCTGGGTGTGCCGGGAGCCACACAGCCTGCTAAGAGGCTGACTCTCTCCTCCAGCGGAGTGACTTCAGGTACGAGGGCGGGCCTCGCAGTGTTCCAAGCACAGCGTTCTCTCATGGCAGCTCACACAAAGGGCCATGACAGAGTCTTCCTGGGCACTTGGCACTCACCAGCCATGCTGTCCTGAGGGCGTTCGAGGGCTCCGGAGATGTAGCGCTCCTCAAGGAACGCGCAGTGTGTGGTTGCCCAGCACCCGGCACGCTCAGGGGTCCTCCGAGGGAATCAACCAATGGACCTCGACGTTGCTCAGCCGGCCCACAGGTGTCTGTCTGGAGGCACTCAGTGACCTTGGAGGGAAAATGATGCACACCCGTGGGGCCTAGGAGTCCCCGGACGCGTACTTCCTTTAAAGCAAAGCGACTAAGAACTCCTGGAAAGAGCTGCATGCCTCCCTTTCTGCACGGCTACTCAGGGCCTAACCTGGAGGCGAGTTCTCACGCTGAGGTTCCCTTTAGCTCTAGAGCCTGTCATGCGGACCGCCACCGCGGCCACGGAAGCCCCTGGTTGAGAGAGAGCAAACTCACAATTTTCCCCGAAGCATTCTTCCAGGGCTCACTGGCCTGTCGGGAGCCGGGAATGTCAGGGAGCTTCAAGGCAGGCATGAATGCCGCCCTCCAAATGGGAAAGCAGGGCTAGTTCCAGCAGGCCCCCGTTTTCATGGGCACACTCAGCGTACATCCCCGTGGTTTCTAAGGCGTCCCAAGAGACACCGGTTGCCCTGTGTTTCCTTCCCTGAGTCAACTTATCGAAGTAGGGAGTCCCGCATCCAGCGAACGGTCTCAACCAAGGAACGCCGTAGCTGCTCCTCTGGGCCTGGGGCTGCCGGCGGTGCCAAAGAAGGAACAGGACTTGCATGGCAGTAAGAACCCAAGCCGCCGTCCTCTAGGAGGCACGGTGCCTTCAGTCAGGAGGTCCTGGATGGAATGCGAAGACGAGGGTTACTCTGAGCGCAGCTCCGATTGGGGCAACGCGTAAGACCTCCGCGCCATGTGGGATGTGCCAGAACGGTGTTCGTGAACGTGTGCGAGTGCTGAGGAAACCAAGCTGCTCCAAAAGAGAGGGCAGTGCGTTTCCCTACCCTCGGCGTGCGCAGAGGGGCTCTAAAGGGCCACGGGCCCGGATGTTGCTTAGCAGACCCAGGTGCGCCTGGGGTTACTCAGTGTTCCTGCCGGGAACAGGGTGCCCCGGCTAGCCTCCCAGGTGTCCAGAAAGCTGTGCTGCCGTTCAAGGTAGGCAGGGCAGAGGCCACCGCCTCCTGGAAGCTGCAGCACGCCTCCGCTTCTGCACGGCAAATCAGGGCCTTACTTCCAGGCACGGGTTCACGCTGGGTGTGCCGGGAGCCACACAGCCTGCTAAGAGGCTGACTCTCTCCTCCAGCGGAGTGACTTCAGGTACGAGGGCGGGCCTCGCAGTGTTCCAAGCACAGCGTTCTCTCATGGCAGCTCACACAAAGGGCCATGACAGAGTCTTCCTGGGCACTTGGCACTCACCAGCCATGCTGTCCTGAGGGCGTTCGAGGGCTCCGGAGATGTAGCGCTCCTCAAGGAACGCGCAGTGTGTGGTTGCCCAGCACCCGGCACGCTCAGGGGTCCTCCGAGGGAATCAACCAATGGACCTCGACGTTGCTCAGCCGGCCCACAGGTGTCTGTCTGGAGGCACTCAGTGACCTTGGAGGGAAAATGATGCACACCCGTGGGGCCTAGGAGTCCCCGGACGTGTACTTCCTTTAAAGCAAAGCGACTAAGAACTCCTGGAAAGAGCTGCATGCCTCCCTTTCTGCACGGCTACTCAGGGCCTAACCTGGAGGCGAGTTCTCACGCTGAGGTTCCCTTTAGCTCTAGAGCCTGTCATGCGGACCGCCACCGCGGCCACGGAAGCCCCTGGTTGAGAGAGAGCAAACTCACAATTTTCCCCGAAGCATTCTTCCAGGGCTCACTGGCCTGTCGGGAGCCGGGAATGTCAGGGAGTTTCAAGGCAGGCATGAATGCCGCCCTCCAAATGGGAAAGCAGGGCTAGTTCCAGCAGGCCCCCGTTTTCATGGGCACACTCAGCGTACATCCCCGTGGTTTCTAAGGCGTCCCAAGAGACACCGGTTGCCCTTTGTTTCCTTCCCTGAGTCAACTTATCGAAGTAGGGAGTCCCGCATCCAGCGAACGGTCTCAACCAAGGAACGCCATAGCTGCTCCTCTGGGCCTGGGGCTGCCGGCAGTGCCAAAGAAGGAACAGGACTTGCATGGCAGTAAGAACCCAAGCCGCCGCCCTCTAGGAGGCACGGTGCCTTCAGTCAGGAGGTCCTGGATGGAATGCGAAGACGAGGGTTACTCTGAGCGCAGCTCCGATTGGGGCAACGCGTAAGACCTCCGCGCCATGTGGGATGTGCCAGAACGGTGTTCGTGAACGTGTGCGAGTGCTGAGGAAACCAAGCTGCTCCAAAAGAGAGGGCAGTGCGTTTCCCTACGCTCGGCGTGCGCAGAGGGGCTCTAAAGGGCCACGGGCCCGGATGTTGCTTAGCAGACCCAGGTGCGCCTGGGGTTACTCAGTGTTCCTGCCGGGAACAGGGTGCCCCGGCTAGCCTCCCAGGTGTCCAGAAAGCTGTGCTGCCGTTCAAGGTATGCAGGGCAGAGGCCACCGCCTCCTGGAAGCTGCAGCACGCCTCCGCTTCTGCACGGCAAATCAGGGCCTTACTTCCAGGCACGGGTTCACGCTGGGTGTGCCGGGAGCCACACAGCCTGCTAAGAGGCTGACTCTCTCCTCCAGCGGAGTGACTTCAGGTACGAGGGCGGGCCTCGCAGTGTTCCAAGCACAGCGTTCTCTCATGGCAGCTCACACAAAGGGCCATGACAGAGTCTTCCTGGGCACTTGGCACTCACCAGCCATGCTGTCCTGAGGGCGTTCGAGGGCTCCGGAGATGTAGCGCTCCTCAAGGAACGCGCAGTGTGTGGTTGCCCAGCACCCGGCACGCTCAGGGGTCCTCCGAGGGAATCAACCAATGGACCTCGACGTTGCTCAGCCGGCCCACAGGTGTCTGTCTGGAGGCACTCAGTGACCTTGGAGGGAAAATGATGCACACCCGTGGGGCCTAGGAGTCCCCGGACGCGTACTTCCTTTAAAGAAAAGCGACTAAGAACTCCTGGAAAGAGCTGCATGCCTCCCTTTCTGCACGGCTACTCAGGGCCTAACCTGGAGGCGAGTTCTCACGCTGAGGTTCCCTTTAGCTCTAGAGCCTGTCATGCGGACCGCCACCGCGGCCACGGAAGCCCCTGGTTGAGAGAGAGCAAACTCACAATTTTCCCCGAAGCATTCTTCCAGGGCTCACTGGCCTGTCGGGAGCCGGGAATGTCAGGGAGCTTCAAGGCAGGCATGAATGCCGCCCTCCAAATGGGAAAGCAGGGCTAGTTCCAGCAGGCCCCCGTTTTCATGGGCACACTCAGCGTACATCCCCGTGGTTTCTAAGGCGTCCCAAGAGACACCGGTTGCCCTGTGTTTCCTTCCCTGAGTCAACTTATCGAAGTAGGGAGTCCCGCATCCAGCGAACGGTCTCAACCAAGGAACGCCGTAGCTGCTCCTCTGGGCCTGGGGCTGCCGGCGGTGCCAAAGAAGGAACAGGACTTGCATGGCAGTAAGAACCCAAGCCGCCGTCCTCTAGGAGGCACGGTGCCTTCAGTCAGGAGGTCCTGGATGGAATGCGAAGACGAGGGTTACTCTGAGCGCAGCTCCGATTGGGGCAACGCGTAAGACCTCCGCGCCATGTGGGATGTGCCAGAACGGTGTTCGTGAACGTGTGCGAGTGCTGAGGAAACCAAGCTGCTCCAAAAGAGAGGGCAGTGCGTTTCCCTACCCTCGGCGTGCGCAGAGGGGCTCTAAAGGGCCACGGGCCCGGATGTTGCTTAGCAGACCCAGGTGCGCCTGGGGTTACTCAGTGTTCCTGCCGGGAACAGGGTGCCCCGGCTAGCCTCCCAGGTGTCCAGAAAGCTGTGCTGCCGTTCAAGGTAGGCAGGGCAGAGGCCACCGCCTCCTGGAAGCTGCAGCACGCCTCCGCTTCTGCACGGCAAATCAGGGCCTTACTTCCAGGCACGGGTTCACGCTGGGTGTGCCGGGAGCCACACAGCCTGCTAAGAGGCTGACTCTCTCCTCCAGCGGAGTGACTTCAGGTACGAGGGCGGGCCTCGCAGTGTTCCAAGCACAGCGTTCTCTCATGGCAGCTCACACATAGGGCCATGACAGAGTCTTCCTGGGCACTTGGCACTCACCAGCCATGCTGTCCTGAGGGCGTTCGAGGGCTCCGGAGATGTAGCGCTCCTCAAGGAACGCGCAGTGTGTGGTTGCCCAGCACCCGGCACGCTCAGGGGTCCTCCGAGGGAATCAACCAATGGACCTCGACGTTGCTCAGCCGGCCCACAGGTGTCTGTCTGGAGGCACTCAGTGACCTTGGAGGGAAAATGATGCACACCCGTGGGGCCTAGGAGTCCCCGGACACGTACTTCCTTTAAAGCAAAGCGACTAAGAACTCCTGGAAAGAGCTGCATGCCTCCCTTTCTGCACGGCTACTCAGGGCCTAACCTGGAGGCGAGTTCTCACGCTGAGGTTCCCTTTAGCTCTAGAGCCTGTCATGCGGACCGCCACCGCGGCCACGGAAGCCCCTGGTTGAGAGAGAGCAAACTCACAATTTTCCCCGAAGCATTCTTCCACGGCTCACTGGCCTGTCGGGAGCCGGGAATGTCAGGGAGCTTCAAGGCAGGCATGAATGCCGCCCTCCAAATGGGAAAGCAGGGCTAGTTCCAGCAGGCCCCCGTTTTCATGGGCACACTCAGCGTACATCCCCGTGGTTTCTAAGGCGTCCCAAGAGACACCGGTTGCCCTGTGTTTCCTTCCCTGAGTCAACTTATCGAAGTAGGGAGTCCCGCATCCAGCGAACGGTCTCAACCAAGGAACGCCGTAGCTGCTCCTCTGGGCCTGGGGCTGCCGGCGGTGCCAAAGAAGGAACAGGACTTGCATGGCAGTAAGAACCCAAGCCGCCGTCCTCTAGGAGGCACGGTGCCTTCAGTCAGGAGGTCCTGGATGGAATGCGAAGACGAGGGTTACTCTGAGCGCAGCTCCGATTGGGGCAACGCGTAAGACCTCCGCGCCATGTGGGATGTGCCAGAACGGTGTTCGTGAACGTGTGCGAGTGCTGAGGAAACCAAGCTGCTCCAAAAGAGAGGGCGGTGCGTTTCCCTACGCTCGGCGTGCGCAGAGGGGCTCTAAAGGGCCACGGGCCCGGATGTTGCTTAGCAGACCCAGGTGCGCCTGGGGTTACTCAGTGTTCCTGCCGGGAACAGGGTGCCCCGGCTAGCCTCCCAGGTGTCCAGAAAGCTGTGCTGCCGTGCAAGGTAGGCAGGGCAGAGGCCACCGCCTCCTGGAAGCTGCAGCACGCCTCCGCTTCTGCACGGCAAATCAGGGCCTTACTTCCAGGCACGGGTTCACGCTGGGTGTGCCGGGAGCCACACAGCCTGCTAAGAGGCTGACTCTCTCCTCCAGCGGAGTGACTTCAGGTACGAGGGCGGGCCTCGCAGTGTTCCAAGCACAGCGTTCTCTCATGGCAGCTCACACAAAGGGCCATGACAGAGTCTTCCTGGGCACTTGGCACTCACCAGCCATGCTGTCCTGAGGGCGTTCGAGGGCTCCGGAGATGTAGCGCTCCTCAAGGAACGCGCAGTGTGTGGTTGCCCAGCACCCGGCACGCTCAGGGGTCCTCCGAGGGAATCAACCAATGGACCTCGACGTTGCTCAGCCGGCCCACAGGTGTCTGTCTGGAGGCACTCAGTGACCTTGGAGGGAAAATGATGCACACCCGTGGGGCCTAGGAGTCCCCGGACGCGTACTTCCTTTAAAGCAAAGCGACTAAGAACTCCTGGAAAGAGCTGCATGCCTCCCTTTCTGCACGGCTACTCAGGGCCTAACCTGGAGGCGAGTTCTCACGCTGAGGTTCCCTTTAGCTCTAGAGCCTGTCATGCGGACCGCCACCGCGGCCACGGAAGCCCCTGGTTGAGAGAGAGCAAACTCACAATTTTCCCCGAAGCATTCTTCCAGGGCTCACTGGCCTGTCGGGAGCCGGGAATGTCAGGGAGCTTCAAGGCAGGCATGAATGCCGCCCTCCAAATGGGAAAGCAGGGCTAGTTCCAGCAGGCCCCCGTTTTCATGGGCACACTCAGCGTACATCCCCGTGGTTTCTAAGGCGTCCCAAGAGACACCGGTTGCCCTGTGTTTCCTTCCCTGAGTCAACTTATCGAAGTAGGGAGTCCCGCATCCAGCGAACGGTCTCAACCAAGGAACGCCGTAGCTGCTCCTCTGGGCCTGGGGCTGCCGGCGGTGCCAAAGAAGGAACAGGACTTGCATGGCAGTAAGAACCCAAGCCGCCGTCCTCTAGGAGGCACGGTGCCTTCAGTCAGGAGGTCCTGGATGGAATGCGAAGACGAGGGTTACTCTGAGCGCAGCTCCGATTGGGGCAACGCGTAAGACCTCCGCGCCATGTGGCATGTGCCAGAACGGTGTTCGTGAACGTGTGCGAGTGCTGAGGAAACCAAGCTGCTCCAAAAGAGAGGGCAGTGCGTTTCCCTACGCTCGGCGTGCGCAGAGGGGCTCTAAAGGGCCACGGGCCCGGATGTTGCTTAGCAGACCCAGGTGCGCCTGGGGTTACTCAGTGTTCCTGCCGGGAACAGGGTGCCCCGGCTAGCCTCCCAGGTGTCCAGAAAGCTGTGCTGCCGTTCAAGGTAGGCAGGGCAGAGGCCACCGCCTCCTGGAAGCTGCAGCACACCTCCGCTTCTGCACGGCAAATCAGGGCCTTACTTCCAGGCACGGGTTCACGCTGGGTGTGCCGGGAGCCACACAGCCTGCTAAGAGGCTGACTCTCTCCTCCAGCGGAGTGACTTCAGGTACGAGGGCGGGCCTCGCAGTGTTCCAAGCACAGCGTTCTCTCATGGCAGCTCACACAAAGGGCCATGACAGAGTCTTCCTGGGCACTTGGCACTCACCAGCCATGCTGTCCTGAGGGCGTTCGAGGGCTCCGGAGATGTAGCGCTCCTCAAGGAACGCGCAGTGTGTGGTTGCCCAGCACCCGGCACGCTCAGGGGTCCTCCGAGGGAATCAACCAATGGACCTCGACGTTGCTCAGCCGGCCCACAGGTGTCTGTCTGGAGGCACTCAGTGACCTTGGAGGGAAAATGATGCACACCCGTGGGGCCTAGGAGTCCCCGGACGTGTACTTCCTTTAAAGCAAAGCGACTAAGAACTCCTGGAAAGAGCTGCATGCCTCCCTTTCTGCACGGCTACTCAGGGCCTAACCTGGAGGCGAGTTCTCACGCTGAGGTTCCCTTTAGCTCTAGAGCCTGTCATGCGGACCGCCACCGCGGCCACGGAAGCCCCTGGTTGAGAGAGAGCAAACTCACAATTTTCCCCGAAGCATTCTTCCAGGGCTCACTGGCCTGTCGGGAGCCGGGAATGTCAGGGAGCTTCAAGGCAGGCATGAATGCCGCCCTCCAAATGGGAAAGCAGGGCTAGTTCCAGCAGGCCCCCGTTTTCATGGGCACACTCAGCGTACATCCCCGTGGTTTCTAAGGCGTCCCAAGAGACACCGGTTGCCCTGTGTTTCCTTCCCTGAGTCAACTTATCGAAGTAGGGAGTCCCGCATCCAGCGAACGGTCTCAACCAAGGAACGCCGTAGCTGCTCCTCTGGGCCTGGGGCTGCCGGCGGTGCCAAAGAAGGAACAGGACTTGCATGGCAGTAAGAACCCAAGCCGCCGTCCTCTAGGAGGCACGGTGCCTTCAGTCAGGAGGTCCTGGATGGAATGCGAAGACGAGGGTTACTCTGAGCGCAGCTCCGATTGGGGCAACGCGTAAGACCTCCGCGCCATGTGGGATGTGCCAGAACGGTGTTCGTGAACGTGTGCGAGTGCTGAGGAAACCAAGCTGCTCCAAAAGAGAGGGCAGTGCGTTTCCCTACGCTCGGCGTGCGCAGAGGGGCTCTAAAGGGCCACGGGCCCGGATGTTGCTTAGCAGACCCAGGTGCGCCTGGGGTTACTCAGTGTTCCTGCCGGGAACAGGGTGCCCCGGCTAGCCTCCCAGGTGTCCAGAAAGCTGTGCTGCCGTTCAAGGTAGGCAGGGCAGAGGCCACCGCCTCCTGGAAGCTGCAGCACGCCTCCGCTTCTGCACGGCAAATCAGGGCCTTACTTCCAGGCACGGGTTCACGCTGGGTGTGCCGGGAGCCACACAGCCTGCTAAGAGGCTGACTCTCTCCTCCAGCGGAGTGACTTCAGGTACGAGGGCGGGCCTCGCAGTGTTCCAAGCACAGCGTTCTCTCATGGCAGCTCACACAAAGGGCCATGACAGAGTCTTCCTGGGCACTTGGCACTCACCAGCCATGCTGTCCTGAGGGCGTTCGAGGGCTCCGGAGATGTAGCGCTCCTCAAGGAACGCGCAGTGTGTGGTTGCCCAGCACCCGGCACGCTCAGGGGTCCTCCGAGGGAATCAACCAATGGACCTCGACGTTGCTCAGCCGGCCCACAGGTGTCTGTCTGGAGGCACTCAGTGACCTTGGAGGGAAAATGATGCACACCCGTGGGGCCTAGGAGTCCCCGGACGCGTACTTCCTTTAAAGCAAAGCGACTAAGAACTCCTGGAAAGAGCTGCATGCCTCCCTTTCTGCACGGCTACTCAGGGCCTAACCTGGAGGCGAGTTCTCACGCTGAGGTTCCCTTTAGCTCTAGAGCCTGTCATGCGGACCGCCACCGCGGCCACGGAAGCCCCTGGTTGAGAGAGAGCAAACTCACAATTTTCCCCGAAGCATTCTTCCAGGGCTCACTGGCCTGTCGGGAGCCGGGAATGTCAGGGAGCTTCAAGGCAGGCATGAATGCCGCCCTCCAAATGGGAAAGCAGGGCTAGTTCCAGCAGGCCCCCGTTTTCATGGGCACACTCAGCGTACATCCCCGTGGTTTCTAAGGCGTCCCAAGAGACACCGGTTGCCCTGTGTTTCCTTCCCTGAGTCAACTTATCGAAGTAGGGAGTCCCGCATCCAGCGAACGGTCTCAACCAAGGAACGCCGTAGCTGCTCCTCTGGGCCTGGGGCTGCCGGCGGTGCCAAAGAAGGAACAGGACTTGCATGGCAGTAAGAACCCAAGCCGCCGTCCTCTAGGAGGCACGGTGCCTTCAGTCAGGAGGTCCTGGATGGAATGCGAAGACGAGGGTTACTCTGAGCGCAGCTCCGATTGGGGCAACGCGTAAGACCTCCGCGCCATGTGGGATGTGCCAGAACGGTGTTCGTGAACGTGTGCGAGTGCTGAGGAAACCAAGCTGCTCCAAAAGAGAGGGCAGTGCGTTTCCCTACGCTCGGCGTGCGCAGAGGGGCTCTAAAGGGCCACGGGCCCGGATGTTGCTTAGCAGACCCAGGTGCGCCTGGGGTTACTCAGTGTTCCTGCCGGGAACAGGGTGCCCCGGCTAGCCTCCCAGGTGTCCAGAAAGCTGTGCTGCCGTGCAAGGTAGGCAGGGCAGAGGCCACCGCCTCCTGGAAGCTGCAGCACACCTCCGCTTCTGCACGGCAAATCAGGGCCTTACTTCCAGGCACGGGTTCACGCTGGGTGTGCCGGGAGCCACACAGCCTGCTAAGAGGCTGACTCTCTCCTCCAGCGGAGTGACTTCAGGTACGAGGGCGGGCCTCGCAGTGTTCCAAGCACAGCGTTCTCTCATGGCAGCTCACACAAAGGGCCATGACAGAGTCTTCCTGGGCACTTGGCACTCACCAGCCATGCTGTCCTGAGGGCGTTCGAGGGCTCCGGAGATGTAGCGCTCCTCAAGGAACGCGCAGTGTGTGGTTGCCCAGCACCCGGCACGCTCAGGGGTCCTCCGAGGCAATCAACCAATGGACCTCGACGTTGCTCAGCCGGCCCACAGGTGTCTGTCTGGAGGCACTCAGTGACCTTGGAGGGAAAATGATGCACACCCGTGGGGCCTAGGAGTCCCCGGACGCGTACTTCCTTTAAAGCAAAGCGACTAAGAACTCCTGGAAAGAGCTGCATGCCTCCCTTTCTGCACGGCTACTCAGGGCCTAACCTGGAGGCGAGTTCTCACGCTGAGGTTCCCTTTAGCTCTAGAGCCTGTCATGCGGACCGCCACCGCGGCCACGGAAGCCCCTGGTTGAGAGAGAGCAAACTCACAATTTTCCCCGAAGCATTCTTCCAGGGCTCACTGGCCTGTCGGGAGCCGGGAATGTCAGGGAGCTTCAAGGCAGGCATGAATGCCGCCCTCCAAATGGGAAAGCAGGGCTAGTTCCAGCAGGCCCCCGTTTTCATGGGCACACTCAGCGTACATCCCCGTGGTTTCTAAGGCGTCCCAAGAGACACCGGTTGCCCTGTGTTTCCTTCCCTGAGTCAACTTATCGAAGTAGGGAGTCCCGCATCCAGCGAACGGTCTCAACCAAGGAACGCCGTAGCTGCTCCTCTGGGCCTGGGGCTGCCGGCGGTGCCAAAGAAGGAACAGGACTTGCATGGCAGTAAGAACCCAAGCCGCCGTCCTCTAGGAGGCACGGTGCCTTCAGTCAGGAGGTCCTGGATGGAATGCGAAGACGAGGGTTACTCTGAGCGCAGCTCCGATTGGGGCAACGCGTAAGACCTCCGCGCCATGTGGCATGTGCCAGAACGGTGTTCGTGAACGTGTGCGAGTGCTGAGGAAACCAAGCTGCTCCAAAAGAGAGGGCAGTGCGTTTCCCTACGCTCGGCGTGCGCAGAGGGGCTCTAAAGGGCCACGGGCCCGGATGTTGCTTAGCAGACCCAGGTGCGCCTGGGGTTACTCAGTGTTCCTGCCGGGAACAGGGTGCCCCGGCTAGCCTCCCAGGTGTCCAGAAAGCTGTGCTGCCGTGCAAGGTAGGCAGGGCAGAGGCCACCGCCTCCTGGAAGCTGCAGCACGCCTCCGCTTCTGCACGGCAAATCAGGGCCTTACTTCCAGGCACGGGTTCACGCTGGGTGTGCCGGGAGCCACACAGCCTGCTAAGAGGCTGACTCTCTCCTCCAGCGGAGTGACTTCAGGTACGAGGGCGGGCCTCGCAGTGTTCCAAGCACAGCGTTCTCTCATGGCAGCTCACACAAAGGGCCATGACAGAGTCTTCCTGGGCACTTGGCACTCACCAGCCATGCTGTCCTGAGGGCGTTCGAGGGCTCCGGAGATGTAGCGCTCCTCAAGGAACGCGCAGTGTGTGGTTGCCCAGCACCCGGCACGCTCAGGGGTCCTCCGAGGGAATCAACCAATGGACCTCGACGTTGCTCAGCCGGCCCACAGGTGTCTGTCTGGAGGCACTCAGTGACCTTGGAGGGAAAATGATGCAAACCCGTGGGGCCTAGGAGTCCCCGGACGCGTACTTCCTTTAAAGCAAAGCGACTAAGAACTCCTGGAAAGAGCTGCATGCCTCCCTTTCTGCACGGCTACTCAGGGCCTAACCTGGAGGCGAGTTCTCACGCTGAGGTTCCCTTTAGCTCTAGAGCCTGTCATGCGGACCGCCACCGCGGCCACGGAAGCCCCTGGTTGAGAGAGAGCAAACTCACAATTTTCCCCGAAGCATTCTTCCAGGGCTCACTGGCCTGTCGGGAGCCGGGAATGTCAGGGAGCTTCAAGGCAGGCATGAATGCCGCCCTCCAAATGGGAAAGCAGGGCTAGTTCCAGCAGGCCCCCGTTTTCATGGGCACACTCAGCGTACATCCCCGTGGTTTCTAAGGCGTCCCAAGAGACACCGGTTGCCCTGTGTTTCCTTCCCTGAGTCAACTTATCGAAGTAGGGAGTCCCGCATCCAGCGAACGGTCTCAACCAAGGAACGCCGTAGCTGCTCCTCTGGGCCTGGGGCTGCCGGCGGTGCCAAAGAAGGAACAGGACTTGCATGGCAGTAAGAACCCAAGCCGCCGTCCTCTAGGAGGCACGGTGCCTTCAGTCAGGAGGTCCTGGATGGAATGCGAAGACGAGGGTTACTCTGAGCGCAGCTCCGATTGGGGCAACGCGTAAGACCTCCGCGCCATGTGGCATGTGCCAGAACGGTGTTCGTGAACGTGTGCGAGTGCTGAGGAAACCAAGCTGCTCCAAAAGAGAGGGCAGTGCGTTTCCCTACGCTCGGCGTGCGCAGAGGGGCTCTAAAGGGCCACGGGCCCGGATGTTGCTTAGCAGACCCAGGTGCGCCTGGGGTTACTCAGTGTTCCTGCCGGGAACAGGGTGCCCCGGCTAGCCTCCCAGGTGTCCAGAAAGCTGTGGTGCCGTGCAAGGTAGGCAGGGCAGAGGCCACCGCCTCCTGGAAGCTGCAGCACGCCTCCGCTTCTGCACGGCAAATCAGGGCCTTACTTCCAGGCACGGGTTCACGCTGGGTGTGCCGGGAGCCACACAGCCTGCTAAGAGGCTGACTCTCTCCTCCAGCGGAGTGACTTCAGGTACGAGGGCGGGCCTCGCAGTGTTCCAAGCACAGCGTTCTCTCATGGCAGCTCACACAAAGGGCCATGACAGAGTCTTCCTGGGCACTTGGCACTCACCAGCCATGCTGTCCTGAGGGCGTTCGAGGGCTCCGGAGATGTAGCGCTCCTCAAGGAACGCGCAGTGTGTGGTTGCCCAGCACCCGGCACGCTCAGGGGTCCTCCGAGGGAATCAACCAATGGACCTCGACGTTGCTCAGCCGGCCCACAGGTGTCTGTCTGGAGGCACTCAGTGACCTTGGAGGGAAAATGATGCACACCCGTGGGGCCTAGGAGTCCCCGGACGCGTACTTCCTTTAAAGCAAAGCGACTAAGAACTCCTGGAAAGAGCTGCATGCCTCCCTTTCTGCACGGCTACTCAGGGCCTAACCTGGAGGCGAGTTCTCACGCTGAGGTTCCCTTTAGCTCTAGAGCCTGTCATGCGGACCGCCACCGCGGCCACGGAAGCCCCTGGTTGAGAGAGAGCAAACTCACAATTTTCCCCGAAGCATTCTTCCAGGGCTCACTGGCCTGTCGGGAGCCGGGAATGTCAGGGAGCTTCAAGGCAGGCATGAATGCCGCCCTCCAAATGGGAAAGCAGGGCTAGTTCCAGCAGGCCCCCGTTTTCATGGGCACACTCAGCGTACATCCCCGTGGTTTCTAAGGCGTCCCAAGAGACACCGGTTGCCCTGTGTTTCCTTCCCTGAGTCAACTTATCGAAGTAGGGAGTCCCGCATCCAGCGAACGGTCTCAACCAAGGAACGCCGTAGCTGCTCCTCTGGGCCTGGGGCTGCCGGCGGTGCCAAAGAAGGAACAGGACTTGCATGGCAGTAAGAACCCAAGCCGCCGTCCTCTAGGAGGCACGGTGCCTTCAGTCAGGAGGTCCTGGATGGAATGCGAAGACGAGGGTTACTCTGAGCGCAGCTCCGATTGGGGCAACGCGTAAGACCTCCGCGCCATGTGGCATGTGCCAGAACGGTGTTCGTGAACGTGTGCGAGTGCTGAGGAAACCAAGCTGCTCCAAAAGAGAGGGCAGTGCGTTTCCCTACGCTCGGCGTGCGCAGAGGGGCTCTAAAGGGCCACGGGCCCGGATGTTGCTTAGCAGACCCAGGTGCGCCTGGGGTTACTCAGTGTTCCTGCCGGGAACAGGGTGCCCCGGCTAGCCTCCCAGGTGTCCAGAAAGCTGTGCTGCCGTGCAAGGTAGGCAGGGCAGAGGCCACCGCCTCCTGGAAGCTGCAGCACGCCTCCGCTTCTGCACGGCAAATCAGGGCCTTACTTCCAGGCACGGGTTCACGCTGGGTGTGCCGGGAGCCACACAGCCTGCTAAGAGGCTGACTCTCTCCTCCAGCGGAGTGACTTCAGGTACGAGGGCGGGCCTCGCAGTGTTCCAAGCACAGCGTTCTCTCATGGCAGCTCACACAAAGGGCCATGACAGAGTCTTCCTGGGCACTTGGCACTCACCAGCCATGCTGTCCTGAGGGCGTTCGAGGGCTCCGGAGATGTAGCGCTCCTCAAGGAACGCGCAGTGTGTGGTTGCCCAGCACCCGGCACGCTCAGGGGTCCTCCGAGGGAATCAACCAATGGACCTCGACGTTGCTCAGCCGGCCCACAGGTGTCTGTCTGGAGGCACTCAGTGACCTTGGAGGGAAAATGATGCACACCCGTGGGGCCTAGGAGTCCCCGGACGCGTACTTCCTTTAAAGCAAAGCGACTAAGAACTCCTGGAAAGAGCTGCATGCCTCCCTTTCTGCACGGCTACTCAGGGCCTAACCTGGAGGCGAGTTCTCACGCTGAGGTTCCCTTTAGCTCTAGAGCCTGTCATGCGGACCGCCACCGCGGCCACGGAAGCCCCTGGTTGAGAGAGAGCAAACTCACAATTTTCCCCGAAGCATTCTTCCAGGGCTCACTGGCCTGTCGGGAGCCGGGAATGTCAGGGAGCTTCAAGGCAGGCATGAATGCCGCCCTCCAAATGGGAAAGCAGGGCTAGTTCCAGCAGGCCCCCGTTTTCATGGGCACACTCAGCGTACATCCCCGTGGTTTCTAAGGCGTCCCAAGAGACACCGGTTGCCCTGTGTTTCCTTCCCTGAGTCAACCTATCGAAGTAGGGAGTCCCGCATCCAGCGAACGGTCTCAACCAAGGAACGCCGTAGCTGCTCCTCTGGGCCTGGGGCTGCCGGCGGTGCCAAAGAAGGAACAGGACTTGCATGGCAGTAAGAACCCAAGCCGCCGTCCTCTAGGAGGCACGGTGCCTTCAGTCAGGAGGTCCTGGATGGAATGCGAAGACGAGGGTTACTCTGAGCGCAGCTCCGATTGGGGCAACGCGTAAGACCTCCGCGCCATGTGGCATGTGCCAGAACGGTGTTCGTGAACGTGTGCGAGTGCTGAGGAAACCAAGCTGCTCCAAAAGAGAGGGCAGTGCGTTTCCCTACGCTCGGCGTGCGCAGAGGGGCTCTAAAGGGCCACGGGCCCGGATGTTGCTTAGCAGACCCAGGTGCGCCTGGGGTTACTCAGTGTTCCTGCCGGGAACAGGGTGCCCCGGCTAGCCTCCCAGGTGTCCAGAAAGCTGTGCTGCCGTGCAAGGTAGGCAGGGCAGAGGCCACCGCCTCCTGGAAGCTGCAGCACGCCTCCGCTTCTGCACGGCAAATCAGGGCCTTACTTCCAGGCACGGGTTCACGCTGGGTGTGCCGGGAGCCACACAGCCTGCTAAGAGGCTGACTCTCTCCTCCAGCGGAGTGACTTCAGGTACGAGGGCGGGCCTCGCAGTGTTCCAAGCACAGCGTTCTCTCATGGCAGCTCACACAAAGGGCCATGACAGAGTCTTCCTGGGCACTTGGCACTCACCAGCCATGCTGTCCTGAGGGCGTTCGAGGGCTCCGGAGATGTAGCGCTCCTCAAGGAACGCGCAGTGTGTGGTTGCCCAGCACCCGGCACGCTCAGGGGTCCTCCGAGGCAATCAACCAATGGACCTCGACGTTGCTCAGCCGGCCCACAGGTGTCTGTCTGGAGGCACTCAGTGACCTTGGAGGGAAAATGATGCACACCCGTGGGGCCTAGGAGTCCCCGGACGCGTACTTCCTTTAAAGCAAAGCGACTAAGAACTCCTGGAAAGAGCTGCATGCCTCCCTTTCTGCACGGCTACTCAGGGCCTAACCTGGAGGCGAGTTCTCACGCTGAGGTTCCCTTTAGCTCTAGAGCCTGTCATGCGGACCGCCACCGCGGCCACGGAAGCCCCTGGTTGAGAGAGAGCAAACTCACAATTTTCCCCGAAGCATTCTTCCAGGGCTCACTGGCCTGTCGGGAGCCGGGAATGTCAGGGAGCTTCAAGGCAGGCAGGAATGCCGCCCTCCAAATGGGAAAGCAGGGCTAGTTCCAGCAGGCCCCCGTTTTCATGGGCACACTCAGCGTACATCCCCGTGGTTTCTAAGGCGTCCCAAGAGACACCGGTTGCCCTGTGTTTCCTTCCCTGAGTCAACTTATCGAAGTAGGGAGTCCCGCATCCAGCGAACGGTCTCAACCAAGGAACGCCGTAGCTGCTCCTCTGGGCCTGGGGCTGCCGGCGGTGCCAAAGAAGGAACAGGACTTGCATGGCAGTAAGAACCCAAGCCGCCGTCCTCTAGGAGGCACGGTGCCTTCAGTCAGGAGGTCCTGGATGGAATGCGAAGACGAGGGTTACTCTGAGCGCAGCTCCGATTGGGGCAACGCGTAAGACCTCCGCGCCATGTGGCATGTGCCAGAACGGTGTTCGTGAACGTGTGCGAGTGCTGAGGAAACCAAGCTGCTCCAAAAGAGAGGGCAGTGCGTTTCCCTACGCTCGGCGTGCGCAGAGGGGCTCTAAAGGGCCACGGGCCCGGATGTTGCTTAGCAGACCCAGGTGCGCCTGGGGTTACTCAGTGTTCCTGCCGGGAACAGGGTGCCCCGGCTAGCCTCCCAGGTGTCCAGAAAGCTGTGCTGCCGTGCAAGGTAGGCAGGGCAGAGGCCACCGCCTCCTGGAAGCTGCAGCACGCCTCCGCTTCTGCACGGCAAATCAGGGCCTTACTTCCAGGCACGGGTTCACGCTGGGTGTGCCGGGAGCCACACAGCCTGCTAAGAGGCTGACTCTCTCCTCCAGCGGAGTGACTTCAGGTACGAGGGCGGGCCTCGCAGTGTTCCAAGCACAGCGTTCTCTCATGGCAGCTCACACAAAGGGCCATGACAGAGTCTTCCTGGGCACTTGGCACTCACCAGCCATGCTGTCCTGAGGGCGTTCGAGGGCTCCGGAGATGTAGCGCTCCTCAAGGAACGCGCAGTGTGTGGTTGCCCAGCACCCGGCACGCTCAGGGGTCCTCCGAGGGAATCAACCAATGGACCTCGACGTTGCTCAGCCGGCCCACAGGTGTCTGTCTGGAGGCACTCAGTGACCTTGGAGGGAAAATGATGCACACCCGTGGGGCCTAGGAGTCCCCGGACGCGTACTTCCTTTAAAGCAAAGCGACTAAGAACTCCTGGAAAGAGCTGCATGCCTCCCTTTCTGCACGGCTACTCAGGGCCTAACCTGGAGGCGAGTTCTCACGCTGAGGTTCCCTTTAGCTCTAGAGCCTGTCATGCGGACCGCCACCGCGGCCACGGAAGCCCCTGGTTGAGAGAGAGCAAACTCACAATTTTCCCCGAAGCATTCTTCCAGGGCTCACTGGCCTGTCGGGAGCCGGGAATGTCAGGGAGCTTCAAGGCAGGCAGGAATGCCGCCCTCCAAATGGGAAAGCAGGGCTAGTTCCAGCAGGCCCCCGTTTTCATGGGCACACTCAGCGTACATCCCCGTGGTTTCTAAGGCGTCCCAAGAGACACCGGTTGCCCTGTGTTTCCTTCCCTGAGTCAACTTATCGAAGTAGGGAGTCCCGCATCCAGCGAACGGTCTCAACCAAGGAACGCCGTAGCTGCTCCTCTGGGCCTGGGGCTGCCGGCGGTGCCAAAGAAGGAACAGGACTTGCATGGCAGTAAGAACCCAAGCCGCCGTCCTCTAGGAGGCACGGTGCCTTCAGTCAGGAGGTCCTGGATGGAATGCGAAGACGAGGGTTACTCTGAGCGCAGCTCCGATTGGGGCAACGCGTAAGACCTCCGCGCCATGTGGCATGTGCCAGAACGGTGTTCGTGAACGTGTGCGAGTGCTGAGGAAACCAAGCTGCTCCAAAAGAGAGGGCAGTGCGTTTCCCTACGCTCGGCGTGCGCAGAGGGGCTCTAAAGGGCCACGGGCCCGGATGTTGCTTAGCAGACCCAGGTGCGCCTGGGGTTACTCAGTGTTCCTGCCGGGAACAGGGTGCCCCGGCTAGCCTCCCAGGTGTCCAGAAAGCTGTGCTGCCGTGCAAGGTAGGCAGGGCAGAGGCCACCGCCTCCTGGAAGCTGCAGCACGCCTCCGCTTCTGCACGGCAAATCAGGGCCTTACTTCCAGGCACGGGTTCACGCTGGGTGTGCCGGGAGCCACACAGCCTGCTAAGAGGCTGACTCTCTCCTCCAGCGGAGTGACTTCAGGTACGAGGGCGGGCCTCGCAGTGTTCCAAGCACAGCGTTCTCTCATGGCAGCTCACACAAAGGGCCATGACAGAGTCTTCCTGGGCACTTGGCACTCACCAGCCATGCTGTCCTGAGGGCGTTCGAGGGCTCCGGAGATGTAGCGCTCCTCAAGGAACGCGCAGTGTGTGGTTGCCCAGCACCCGGCACGCTCAGGGGTCCTCCGAGGGAATCAACCAATGGACCTCGACGTTGCTCAGCCGGCCCACAGGTGTCTGTCTGGAGGCACTCAGTGACCTTGGAGGGAAAATGATGCACACCCGTGGGGCCTAGGAGTCCCCGGACGCGTACTTCCTTTAAAGCAAAGCGACTAAGAACTCCTGGAAAGAGCTGCATGCCTCCCTTTCTGCACGGCTACTCAGGGCCTAACCTGGAGGCGAGTTCTCACGCTGAGGTTCCCTTTAGCTCTAGAGCCTGTCATGCGGACCGCCACCGCGGCCACGGAAGCCCCTGGTTGAGAGAGAGCAAACTCACAATTTTCCCCGAAGCATTCTTCCAGGGCTCACTGGCCTGTCGGGAGCCGGGAATGTCAGGGAGCTTCAAGGCAGGCATGAATGCCGCCCTCCAAATGGGAAAGCAGGGCTAGTTCCAGCAGGCCCCCGTTTTCATGGGCACACTCAGCGTACATCCCCGTGGTTTCTAAGGCGTCCCAAGAGACACCGGTTGCCCTGTGTTTCCTTCCCTGAGTCAACCTATCGAAGTAGGGAGTCCCGCATCCAGCGAACGGTCTCAACCAAGGAACGCCGTAGCTGCTCCTCTGGGCCTGGGGCTGCCGGCGGTGCCAAAGAAGGAACAGGACTTGCATGGCAGTAAGAACCCAAGCCGCCGTCCTCTAGGAGGCACGGTGCCTTCAGTCAGGAGGTCCTGGATGGAATGCGAAGACGAGGGTTACTCTGAGCGCAGCTCCGATTGGGGCAACGCGTAAGACCTCCGCGCCATGTGGCATGTGCCAGAACGGTGTTCGTGAACGTGTGCGAGTGCTGAGGAAACCAAGCTGCTCCAAAAGAGAGGGCAGTGCGTTTCCCTACGCTCGGCGTGCGCAGAGGGGCTCTAAAGGGCCACGGGCCCGGATGTTGCTTAGCAGACCCAGGTGCGCCTGGGGTTACTCAGTGTTCCTGCCGGGAACAGGGTGCCCCGGCTAGCCTCCCAGGTGTCCAGAAAGCTGTGCTGCCGTGCAAGGTAGGCAGGGCAGAGGCCACCGCCTCCTGGAAGCTGCAGCACGCCTCCGCTTCTGCACGGCAAATCAGGGCCTTACTTCCAGGCACGGGTTCACGCTGGGTGTGCCGGGAGCCACACAGCCTGCTAAGAGGCTGACTCTCTCCTCCAGCGGAGTGACTTCAGGTACGAGGGCGGGCCTCGCAGTGTTCCAAGCACAGCGTTCTCTCATGGCAGCTCACACAAAGGGCCATGACAGAGTCTTCCTGGGCACTTGGCACTCACCAGCCATGCTGTCCTGAGGGCGTTCGAGGGCTCCGGAGATGTAGCGCTCCTCAAGGAACGCGCAGTGTGTGGTTGCCCAGCACCCGGCACGCTCAGGGGTCCTCCGAGGCAATCAACCAATGGACCTCGACGTTGCTCAGCCGGCCCACAGGTGTCTGTCTGGAGGCACTCAGTGACCTTGGAGGGAAAATGATGCACACCCGTGGGGCCTAGGAGTCCCCGGACGCGTACTTCCTTTAAAGCAAAGCGACTAAGAACTCCTGGAAAGAGCTGCATGCCTCCCTTTCTGCACGGCTACTCAGGGCCTAACCTGGAGGCGAGTTCTCACGCTGAGGTTCCCTTTAGCTCTAGAGCCTGTCATGCGGACCGCCACCGCGGCCACGGAAGCCCCTGGTTGAGAGAGAGCAAACTCACAATTTTCCCCGAAGCATTCTTCCAGGGCTCACTGGCCTGTCGGGAGCCGGGAATGTCAGGGAGCTTCAAGGCAGGCAGGAATGCCGCCCTCCAAATGGGAAAGCAGGGCTAGTTCCAGCAGGCCCCCGTTTTCATGGGCACACTCAGCGTACATCCCCGTGGTTTCTAAGGCGTCCCAAGAGACACCGGTTGCCCTGTGTTTCCTTCCCTGAGTCAACCTATCGAAGTAGGGAGTCCCGCATCCAGCGAACGGTCTCAACCAAGGAACGCCGTAGCTGCTCCTCTGGGCCTGGGGCTGCCGGCGGTGCCAAAGAAGGAACAGGACTTGCATGGCAGTAAGAACCCAAGCCGCCGTCCTCTAGGAGGCACGGTGCCTTCAGTCAGGAGGTCCTGGATGGAATGCGAAGACGAGGGTTACTCTGAGCGCAGCTCCGATTGGGGCAACGCGTAAGACCTCCGCGCCATGTGGCATGTGCCAGAACGGTGTTCGTGAACGTGTGCGAGTGCTGAGGAAACCAAGCTGCTCCAAAAGAGAGGGCAGTGCGTTTCCCTACGCTCGGCGTGCGCAGAGGGGCTCTAAAGGGCCACGGGCCCGGATGTTGCTTAGCAGACCCAGGTGCGCCTGGGGTTACTCAGTGTTCCTGCCGGGAACAGGGTGCCCCGGCTAGCCTCCCAGGTGTCCAGAAAGCTGTGCTGCCGTGCAAGGTAGGCAGGGCAGAGGCCACCGCCTCCTGGAAGCTGCAGCACGCCTCCGCTTCTGCACGGCAAATCAGGGCCTTACTTCCAGGCACGGGTTCACGCTGGGTGTGCCGGGAGCCACACAGCCTGCTAAGAGGCTGACTCTCTCCTCCAGCGGAGTGACTTCAGGTACGAGGGCGGGCCTCGCAGTGTTCCAAGCACAGCGTTCTCTCATGGCAGCTCACACAAAGGGCCATGACAGAGTCTTCCTGGGCACTTGGCACTCACCAGCCATGCTGTCCTGAGGGCGTTCGAGGGCTCCGGAGATGTAGCGCTCCTCAAGGAACGCGCAGTGTGTGGTTGCCCAGCACCCGGCACGCTCAGGGGTCCTCCGAGGGAATCAACCAATGGACCTCGACGTTGCTCAGCCGGCCCACAGGTGTCTGTCTGGAGGCACTCAGTGACCTTGGAGGGAAAATGATGCACACCCGTGGGGCCTAGGAGTCCCCGGACGCGTACTTCCTTTAAAGCAAAGCGACTAAGAACTCCTGGAAAGAGCTGCATGCCTCCCTTTCTGCACGGCTACTCAGGGCCTAACCTGGAGGCGAGTTCTCACGCTGAGGTTCCCTTTAGCTCTAGAGCCTGTCATGCGGACCGCCACCGCGGCCACGGAAGCCCCTGGTTGAGAGAGAGCAAACTCACAATTTTCCCCGAAGCATTCTTCCAGGGCTCACTGGCCTGTCGGGAGCCGGGAATGTCAGGGAGCTTCAAGGCAGGCAGGAATGCCGCCCTCCAAATGGGAAAGCAGGGCTAGTTCCAGCAGGCCCCCGTTTTCATGGGCACACTCAGCGTACATCCCCGTGGTTTCTAAGGCGTCCCAAGAGACACCGGTTGCCCTGTGTTTCCTTCCCTGAGTCAACCTATCGAAGTAGGGAGTCCCGCATCCAGCGAACGGTCTCAACCAAGGAACGCCGTAGCTGCTCCTCTGGGCCTGGGGCTGCCGGCGGTGCCAAAGAAGGAACAGGACTTGCATGGCAGTAAGAACCCAAGCCGCCGTCCTCTAGGAGGCACGGTGCCTTCAGTCAGGAGGTCCTGGATGGAATGCGAAGACGAGGGTTACTCTGAGCGCAGCTCCGATTGGGGCAACGCGTAAGACCTCCGCGCCACGTGGGATGTGCCAGAACGGTGTTCGTGAACGTGTGCGAGTGCTGAGGAAACCAAGCTGCTCCAAAAGAGAGGGCAGTGCGTTTCCCTACGCTCGGCGTGCGCAGAGGGGCTCTAAAGGGCCCCGGGCCCGGATGTTGCTTAGCAGACCCAGGTGCGCCTGGGGTTACTCAGTGTTCCTGCCGGGAACAGGGTGCCCCGGCTAGCCTCCCAGGTGTCCAGAAAGCTGTGCTGCCGTGCAAGGTAGGCAGGGCAGAGGCCACCGCCTCCTGGAAGCTGCAGCACGCCTCCGCTTCTGCACGGCAAATCAGGGCCTTACTTCCAGGCACGGGTTCACGCTGGGTGTGCCGGGAGCCACACAGCCTGCTAAGAGGCTGACTCTCTCCTCCAGCGGAGTGACTTCAGGTACGAGGGCGGGCCTCGCAGTGTTCCAAGCACAGCGTTCTCTCATGGCAGCTCACACAAAGGGCCATGACAGAGTCTTCCTGGGCACTTGGCACTCACCAGCCATGCTGTCCTGAGGGCGTTCGAGGGCTCCGGAGATGTAGCGCTCCTCAAGGAACGCGCAGTGTGTGGTTGCCCAGCACCCGGCACGCTCAGGGGTCCTCCGAGGGAATCAACCAATGGACCTCGACGTTGCTCAGCCGGCCCACAGGTGTCTGTCTGGAGGCACTCAGTGACCTTGGAGGGAAAATGATGCACACCCGTGGGGCCTAGGAGTCCCCGGACGCGTACTTCCTTTAAAGCAAAGCGACTAAGAACTCCTGGAAAGAGCTGCATGCCTCCCTTTCTGCACGGCTACTCAGGGCCTAACCTGGAGGCGAGTTCTCACGCTGAGGTTCCCTTTAGCTCTAGAGCCTGTCATGCGGACCGCCACCGCGGCCACGGAAGCCCCTGGTTGAGAGAGAGCAAACTCACAATTTTCCCCGAAGCATTCTTCCAGGGCTCACTGGCCTGTCGGGAGCCGGGAATGTCAGGGAGCTTCAAGGCAGGCAGGAATGCCGCCCTCCAAATGGGAAAGCAGGGCTAGTTCCAGCAGGCCCCCGTTTTCATGGGCACACTCAGCGTACATCCCCGTGGTTTCTAAGGCGTCCCAAGAGACACCGGTTGCCCTGTGTTTCCTTCCCTGAGTCAACCTATCGAAGTAGGGAGTCCCGCATTCAGCGAACGGTCTCAACCAAGGAACGCCGTAGCTGCTCCTCTGGGCCTGGGGCTGCCGGCGGTGCCAAAGAAGGAACAGGACTTGCATGGCAGTAAGAACCCAAGCCGCCGTCCTCTAGGAGGCACGGTGCCTTCAGTCAGGAGGTCCTGGATGGAATGCGAAGACGAGGGTTACTCTGAGCGCAGCTCCGATTGGGGCAACGCGTAAGACCTCCGCGCCATGTGGCATGTGCCAGAACGGTGTTCGTGAACGTGTGCGAGTGCTGAGGAAACCAAGCTGCTCCAAAAGAGAGGGCAGTGCGTTTCCCTACGCTCGGCGTGCGCAGAGGGGCTCTAAAGGGCCCCGGTCCCGGATGTTGCTTAGCAGACCCAGGTGCGCCTGGGGTTACTCAGTGTTCCTGCCGGGAACAGGGTGCCCCGGCTAGCCTCCCAGGTGTCCAGAAAGCTGTGCTGCCGTGCAAGGTAGGCAGGGCAGAGGCCACCGCCTCCTGGAAGCTGCAGCACGCCTCCGCTTCTGCACGGCAAATCAGGGCCTTACTTCCAGGCACGGGTTCACGCTGGGTGTGCCGGGAGCCACACAGCCTGCTAAGAGGCTGACTCTCTCCTCCAGCGGAGTGACTTCAGGTACGAGGGCGGGCCTCGCAGTGTTCCAAGCACAGCGTTCTCTCATGGCAGCTCACACAAAGGGCCATGACAGAGTCTTCCTGGGCACTTGGCACTCACCAGCCATGCTGTCCTGAGGGCGTTCGAGGGCTCCGGAGATGTAGCGCTCCTCAAGGAACGCGCAGTGTGTGGTTGCCCAGCACCCGGCACGCTCAGGGGTCCTCCGAGGGAATCAACCAATGGACCTCGACGTTGCTCAGCCGGCCCACAGGTGTCTGTCTGGAGGCACTCAGTGACCTTGGAGGGAAAATGATGCACACCCGTGGGGCCTAGGAGTCCCCGGACGCGTACTTCCTTTAAAGCAAAGCGACTAAGAACTCCTGGAAAGAGCTGCATGCCTCCCTTTCTGCACGGCTACTCAGGGCCTAACCTGGAGGCGAGTTCTCACGCTGAGGTTCCCTTTAGCTCTAGAGCCTGTCATGCGGACCGCCACCGCGGCCACGGAAGCCCCTGGTTGAGAGAGAGCAAACTCACAATTTTCCCCGAAGCATTCTTCCAGGGCTCACTGGCCTGTCGGGAGCCGGGAATGTCAGGGAGCTTCAAGGCAGGCAGGAATGCCGCCCTCCAAATGGGAAAGCAGGGCTAGTTCCAGCAGGCCCCCGTTTTCATGGGCACACTCAGCGTACATCCCCGTGGTTTCTAAGGCGTCCCAAGAGACACCGGTTGCCCTGTGTTTCCTTCCCTGAGTCAACCTATCGAAGTAGGGAGTCCCGCATCCAGCGAACGGTCTCAACCAAGGAACGCCGTAGCTGCTCCTCTGGGCCTGGGGCTGCCGGCGGTGCCAAAGAAGGAACAGGACTTGCATGGCAGTAAGAACCCAAGCCGCCGTCCTCTAGGAGGCACGGTGCCTTCAGTCAGGAGGTCCTGGATGGAATGCGAAGACGAGGGTTACTCTGAGCGCAGCTCCGATTGGGGCAACGCGTAAGACCTCCGCGCCACGTGGGATGTGCCAGAACGGTGTTCGTGAACGTGTGCGAGTGCTGAGGAAACCAAGCTGCTCCAAAAGAGAGGGCAGTGCGTTTCCCTACGCTCGGCGTGCGCAGAGGGGCTCTAAAGGGCCACGGGCCCGGATGTTGCTTAGCAGACCCAGGTGCGCCTGGGGTTACTCAGTGTTCCTGCCGGGAACAGGGTGCCCCGGCTAGCCTCCCAGGTGTCCAGAAAGCTGTGCTGCCGTGCAAGGTAGGCAGGGCAGAGGCCACCGCCTCCTGGAAGCTGCAGCACGCCTCCGCTTCTGCACGGCAAATCAGGGCCTTACTTCCAGGCACGGGTTCACGCTGGGTGTGCCGGGAGCCACACAGCCTGCTAAGAGGCTGACTCTCTCCTCCAGCGGAGTGACTTCAGGTACGAGGGCGGGCCTCGCAGTGTTCCAAGCACAGCGTTCTCTCATGGCAGCTCACACAAAGGGCCATGACAGAGTCTTCCTGGGCACTTGGCACTCACCAGCCATGCTGTCCTGAGGGCGTTCGAGGGCTCCGGAGATGTAGCGCTCCTCAAGGAACGCGCAGTGTGTGGTTGCCCAGCACCCGGCACGCTCAGGGGTCCTCCGAGGGAATCAACCAATGGACCTCGACGTTGCTCAGCCGGCCCACAGGTGTCTGTCTGGAGGTACTCAGTGACCTTGGAGGGAAAATGATGCACACCCGTGGGGCCTAGGAGTCCCCGGACGCGTACTTCCTTTAAAGCAAAGCGACTAAGAACTCCTGGAAAGAGCTGCATGCCTCCCTTTCTGCACGGCTACTCAGGGCCTAACCTGGAGGCGAGTTCTCACGCTGAGGTTCCCTTTAGCTCTAGAGCCTGTCATGCGGACCGCCACCGCGGCCACGGAAGCCCCTGGTTGAGAGAGAGCAAACTCACAATTTTCCCCGAAGCATTCTTCCAGGGCTCACTGGCCTGTCGGGAGCCGGGAATGTCAGGGAGCTTCAAGGCAGGCAGGAATGCCGCCCTCCAAATGGGAAAGCAGGGCTAGTTCCAGCAGGCCCCCGTTTTCATGGGCACACTCAGCGTACATCCCCGTGGTTTCTAAGGCGTCCCAAGAGACACCGGTTGCCCTGTGTTTCCTTCCCTGAGTCAACCTATCGAAGTAGGGAGTCCCGCATCCAGCGAACGGTCTCAACCAAGGAACGCTGTAGCTGCTCCTCTGGGCCTGGGGCTGCCGGCGGTGCCAAAGAAGGAACAGGACTTGCATGGCAGTAAGAACCCAAGCCGCCGTCCTCTAGGAGGCACGGTGCCTTCAGTCAGGAGGTCCTGGATGGAATGCGAAGACGAGGGTTACTCTGAGCGCAGCTCCGATTGGGGCAACGCGTAAGACCTCCGCGCCACGTGGGATGTGCCAGAACGGTGTTCGTGAACGTGTGCGAGTGCTGAGGAAACCAAGCTGCTCCAAAAGAGAGGGCAGTGCGTTTCCCTACGCTCGGCGTGCGCAGAGGGGCTCTAAAGGGCCACGGGCCCGGATGTTGCTTAGCAGACCCAGGTGCGCCTGGGGTTACTCAGTGTTCCTGCCGGGAACAGGGTGCCCCGGCTAGCCTCCCAGGTGTCCAGAAAGCTGTGCTGCCGTGCAAGGTAGGCAGGGCAGAGGCCACCGCCTCCTGGAAGCTGCAGCACGCCTCCGCTTCTGCACGGCAAATCAGGGCCTTACTTCCAGGCACGGGTTCACGCTGGGTGTGCCGGGAGCCACACAGCCTGCTAAGAGGCTGACTCTCTCCTCCAGCGGAGTGACTTCAGGTACGAGGGCGGGCCTCGCAGTGTTCCAAGCACAGCGTTCTCTCATGGCAGCTCACACAAAGGGCCATGACAGAGTCTTCCTGGGCACTTGGCACTCACCAGCCATGCTGTCCTGAGGGCGTTCGAGGGCTCCGGAGATGTAGCGCTCCTCAAGGAACGCGCAGTGTGTGGTTGCCCAGCACCCGGCACGCTCAGGGGTCCTCCGAGGGAATCAACCAATGGACCTCGACGTTGCTCAGCCGGCCCACAGGTGTCTGTCTGGAGGCACTCAGTGACCTTGGAGGGAAAATGATGCACACCCGTGGGGCCTAGGAGTCCCCGGACGCGTACTTCCTTTAAAGCAAAGCGACTAAGAACTCCTGGAAAGAGCTGCATGCCTCCCTTTCTGCACGGCTACTCAGGGCCTAACCTGGAGGCGAGTTCTCACGCTGAGGTTCCCTTTAGCTCTAGAGCCTGTCATGCGGACCGCCACCGCGGCCACGGAAGCCCCTGGTTGAGAGAGAGCAAACTCACAATTTTCCCCGAAGCATTCTTCCAGGGCTCACTGGCCTGTCGGGAGCCGGGAATGTCAGGGAGCTTCAAGGCAGGCAGGAATGCCGCCCTCCAAATGGGAAAGCAGGGCTAGTTCCAGCAGGCCCCCGTTTTCATGGGCACACTCAGCGTACATCCCCGTGGTTTCTAAGGCGTCCCAAGAGACACCGGTTGCCCTGTGTTTCCTTCCCTGAGTCAACTTATCGAAGTAGGGAGTCCCGCATCCAGCGAACGGTCTCAACCAAGGAACGCCGTAGCTGCTCCTCTGGGCCTGGGGCTGCCGGCGGTGCCAAAGAAGGAACAGGACTTGCATGGCAGTAAGAACCCAAGCCGCCGTCCTCTAGGAGGCACGGTGCCTTCAGTCAGGAGGTCCTGGATGGAATGCGAAGACGAGGGTTACTCTGAGCGCAGCTCCGATTGGGGCAACGCGTAAGACCTCCGCGCCATGTGGGATGTGCCAGAACGGTGTTCGTGAACGTGTGCGAGTGCTGAGGAAACCAAGCTGCTCCAAAAGAGAGGGCAGTGCGTTTCCCTACGCTCGGCGTGCGCAGAGGGGCTCTAAAGGGCCACGGGCCCGGATGTTGCTTAGCAGACCCAGGTGCGCCTGGGGTTACTCAGTGTTCCTGCCGGGAACAGGGTGCCCCGGCTAGCCTCCCAGGTGTCCAGAAAGCTGTGCTGCCGTGCAAGGTAGGCAGGGCAGAGGCCACCGCCTCCTGGAAGCTGCAGCACGCCTCCGCTTCTGCACGGCAAATCAGGGCCTTACTTCCAGGCACGGGTTCACGCTGGGTGTGCCGGGAGCCACACAGCCTGCTAAGAGGCTGACTCTCTCCTCCAGCGGAGTGACTTCAGGTACGAGGGCGGGCCTCGCAGTGTTCCAAGCACAGCGTTCTCTCATGGCAGCTCACACAAAGGGCCATGACAGAGTCTTCCTGGGCACTTGGCACTCACCAGCCATGCTGTCCTGAGGGCGTTCGAGGGCTCCGGAGATGTAGCGCTCCTCAAGGAACGCGCAGTGTGTGGTTGCCCAGCACCCGGCACGCTCAGGGGTCCTCCGAGGGAATCAACCAATGGACCTCGACGTTGCTCAGCCGGCCCACAGGTGTCTGTCTGGAGGCACTCAGTGACCTTGGAGGGAAAATGATGCACACCCGTGGGGCCTAGGAGTCCCCGGACGCGTACTTCCTTTAAAGCAAAGCGACTAAGAACTCCTGGAAAGAGCTGCATGCCTCCCTTTCTGCACGGCTACTCAGGGCCTAACCTGGAGGCGAGTTCTCACGCTGAGGTTCCCTTTAGCTCTAGAGCCTGTCATGCGGACCGCCACCGCGGCCACGGAAGCCCCTGGTTGAGAGAGAGCAAACTCACAATTTTCCCCGAAGCATTCTTCCAGGGCTCACTGGCCTGTCGGGAGCCGGGAATGTCAGGGAGCTTCAAGGCAGGCAGGAATGCCGCCCTCCAAATGGGAAAGCAGGGCTAGTTCCAGCAGGACCCCGTTTTCATGGGCACACTCAGCGTACATCCCCGTGGTTTCTAAGGCGTCCCAAGAGACACCGGTTGCCCTGTGTTTCCTTCCCTGAGTCAACTTATCGAAGTAGGGAGTCCCGCATCCAGCGAACGGTCTCAACCAAGGAACGCCGTAGCTGCTCCTCTGGGCCTGGGGCTGCCGGCGGTGCCAAAGAAGGAACAGGACTTGCATGGCAGTAAGAACCCAAGCCGCCGTCCTCTAGGAGGCACGGTGCCTTCAGTCAGGAGGTCCTGGATGGAATGCGAAGACGAGGGTTACTCTGAGCGCAGCTCCGATTGGGGCAACGCGTAAGACCTCCGCGCCATGTGGGATGTGCCAGAACGGTGTTCGTGAACGTGTGCGAGTGCTGAGGAAACCAAGCTGCTCCAAAAGAGAGGGCAGTGCGTTTCCCTACGCTCGGCGTGCGCAGAGGGGCTCTAAAGGGCCACGGGCCCGGATGTTGCTTAGCAGACCCAGGTGCGCCTGGGGTTACTCAGTGTTCCTGCCGGGAACAGGGTGCCCCGGCTAGCCTCCCAGGTGTCCAGAAAGCTGTGCTGCCGTGCAAGGTAGGCAGGGCAGAGGCCACCGCCTCCTGGAAGCTGCAGCACGCCTCCGCTTCTGCACGGCAAATCAGGGCCTTACTTCCAGGCACGGGTTCACGCTGGGTGTGCCGGGAGCCACACAGCCTGCTAAGAGGCTGACTCTCTCCTCCAGCGGAGTGACTTCAGGTACGAGGGCGGGCCTCGCAGTGTTCCAAGCACAGCGTTCTCTCATGGCAGCTCACACAAAGGGCCATGACAGAGTCTTCCTGGGCACTTGGCACTCACCAGCCATGCTGTCCTGAGGGCGTTCGAGGGCTCCGGAGATGTAGCGCTCCTCAAGGAACGCGCAGTGTGTGGTTGCCCAGCACCCGGCACGCTCAGGGGTCCTCCGAGGGAATCAACCAATGGACCTCGACGTTGCTCAGCCGGCCCACAGGTGTCTGTCTGGAGGCACTCAGTGACCTTGGAGGGAAAATGATGCACACCCGTGGGGCCTAGGAGTCCCCGGACGCGTACTTCCTTTAAAGCAAAGCGACTAAGAACTCCTGGAAAGAGCTGCATGCCTCCCTTTCTGCACGGCTACTCAGGGCCTAACCTGGAGGCGAGTTCTCACGCTGAGGTTCCCTTTAGCTCTAGAGCCTGTCATGCGGACCGCCACCGCGGCCACGGAAGCCCCTGGTTGAGAGAGAGCAAACTCACAATTTTCCCCGAAGCATTCTTCCAGGGCTCACTGGCCTGTCGGGAGCCGGGAATGTCAGGGAGCTTCAAGGCAGGCATGAATGCCGCCCTCCAAATGGGAAAGCAGGGCTAGTTCCAGCAGGCCCCCGTTTTCATGGGCACACTCAGCGTACATCCCCGTGGTTTCTAAGGCGTCCCAAGAGACACCGGTTGCCCTGTGTTTCCTTCCCTGAGTCAACCTATCGAAGTAGGGAGTCCCGCATCCAGCGAACGGTCTCAACCAAGGAACGCCGTAGCTGCTCCTCTGGGCCTGGGGCTGCCGGCGGTGCCAAAGAAGGAACAGGACTTGCATGGCAGTAAGAACCCAAGCCGCCGTCCTCTAGGAGGCACGGTGCCTTCAGTCAGGAGGTCCTGGATGGAATGCGAAGACGAGGGTTACTCTGAGCGCAGCTCCGATTGGGGCAACGCGTAAGACCTCCGCGCCATGTGGCATGTGCCAGAACGGTGTTCGTGAACGTGTGCGAGTGCTGAGGAAACCAAGCTGCTCCAAAAGAGAGGGCAGTGCGTTTCCCTACGCTCGGCGTGCGCAGAGGGGCTCTAAAGGGCCACGGGCCCGGATGTTGCTTAGCAGACCCAGGTGCGCCTGGGGTTACTCAGTGTTCCTGCCGGGAACAGGGTGCCCCGGCTAGCCTCCCAGGTGTCCAGAAAGCTGTGCTGCCGTGCAAGGTAGGCAGGGCAGAGGCCACCGCCTCCTGGAAGCTGCAGCACGCCTCCGCTTCTGCACGGCAAATCAGGGCCTTACTTCCAGGCACGGGTTCACGCTGGGTGTGCCGGGAGCCACACAGCCTGCTAAGAGGCTGACTCTCTCCTCCAGCGGAGTGACTTCAGGTACGAGGGCGGGCCTCGCAGTGTTCCAAGCACAGCGTTCTCTCATGGCAGCTCACACAAAGGGCCATGACAGAGTCTTCCTGGGCACTTGGCACTCACCAGCCATGCTGTCCTGAGGGCGTTCGAGGGCTCCGGAGATGTAGCGCTCCTCAAGGAACGCGCAGTGTGTGGTTGCCCAGCACCCGGCACGCTCAGGGGTCCTCCGAGGGAATCAACCAATGGACCTCGACGTTGCTCAGCCGGCCCACAGGTGTCTGTCTGGAGGCACTCAGTGACCTTGGAGGGAAAATGATGCACACCCGTGGGGCCTAGGAGTCCCCGGACGCGTACTTCCTTTAAAGCAAAGCGACTAAGAACTCCTGGAAAGAGCTGCATGCCTCCCTTTCTGCACGGCTACTCAGGGCCTAACCTGGAGGCGAGTTCTCACGCTGAGGTTCCCTTTAGCTCTAGAGCCTGTCATGCGGACCGCCACCGCGGCCACGGAAGCCCCTGGTTGAGAGAGAGCAAACTCACAATTTTCCCCGAAGCATTCTTCCAGGGCTCACTGGCCTGTCGGGAGCCGGGAATGTCAGGGAGCTTCAAGGCAGGCAGGAATGCCGCCCTCCAAATGGGAAAGCAGGGCTAGTTCCAGCAGGCCCCCGTTTTCATGGGCACACTCAGCGTACATCCCCGTGGTTTCTAAGGCGTCCCAAGAGACACCGGTTGCCCTGTGTTTCCTTCCCTGAGTCAACCTATCGAAGTAGGGAGTCCCGCATCCAGCGAACGGTCTCAACCAAGGAACGCCGTAGCTGCTCCTCTGGGCCTGGGGCTGCCGGCGGTGCCAAAGAAGGAACAGGACTTGCATGGCAGTAAGAACCCAAGCCGCCGTCCTCTAGGAGGCACGGTGCCTTCAGTCAGGAGGTCCTGGATGGAATGCGAAGACGAGGGTTACTCTGAGCGCAGCTCCGATTGGGGCAACGCGTAAGACCTCCGCGCCATGTGGGATGTGCCAGAACGGTGTTCGTGAACGTGTGCGAGTGCTGAGGAAACCAAGCTGCTCCAAAAGAGAGGGCAGTGCGTTTCCCTACGCTCGGCGTGCGCAGAGGGGCTCTAAAGGGCCACGGGCCCGGATGTTGCTTAGCAGACCCAGGTGCGCCTGGGGTTACTCAGTGTTCCTGCCGGGAACAGGGTGCCCCGGCTAGCCTCCCAGGTGTCCAGAAAGCTGTGCTGCCGTGCAAGGTAGGCAGGGCAGAGGCCACCGCCTCCTGGAAGCTGCAGCACGCCTCCGCTTCTGCACGGCAAATCAGGGCCTTACTTCCAGGCACGGGTTCACGCTGGGTGTGCCGGGAGCCACACAGCCTGCTAAGAGGCTGACTCTCTCCTCCAGCGGAGTGACTTCAGGTACGAGGGCGGGCCTCGCAGTGTTCCAAGCACAGCGTTCTCTCATGGCAGCTCACACAAAGGGCCATGACAGAGTCTTCCTGGGCACTTGGCACTCACCAGCCATGCTGTCCTGAGGGCGTTCGAGGGCTCCGGAGATGTAGCGCTCCTCAAGGAACGCGCAGTGTGTGGTTGCCCAGCACCCGGCACGCTCAGGGGTCCTCCGAGGGAATCAACCAATGGACCTCGACGTTGCTCAGCCGGCCCACAGGTGTCTGTCTGGAGGCACTCAGTGACCTTGGAGGGAAAATGATGCACACCCGTGGGGCCTAGGAGTCCCCGGACGCGTACTTCCTTTAAAGCAAAGCGACTAAGAACTCCTGGAAAGAGCTGCATGCCTCCCTTTCTGCACGGCTACTCAGGGCCTAACCTGGAGGCGAGTTCTCACGCTGAGGTTCCCTTTAGCTCTAGAGCCTGTCATGCGGACCGCCACCGCGGCCACGGAAGCCCCTGGTTGAGAGAGAGCAAACTCACAATTTTCCCCGAAGCATTCTTCCAGGGCTCACTGGCCTGTCGGGAGCCGGGAATGTCAGGGAGCTTCAAGGCAGGCATGAATGCCGCCCTCCAAATGGGAAAGCAGGGCTAGTTCCAGCAGGCCCCCGTTTTCATGGGCACACTCAGCGTACATCCCCGTGGTTTCTAAGGCGTCCCAAGAGACACCGGTTGCCCTGTGTTTCCTTCCCTGAGTCAACCTATCGAAGTAGGGAGTCCCGCATCCAGCGAACGGTCTCAACCAAGGAACGCCGTAGCTGCTCCTCTGGGCCTGGGGCTGCCGGCGGTGCCAAAGAAGGAACAGGACTTGCATGGCAGTAAGAACCCAAGCCGCCGTCCTCTAGGAGGCACGGTGCCTTCAGTCAGGAGGTCCTGGATGGAATGCGAAGACGAGGGTTACTCTGAGCGCAGCTCCGATTGGGGCAACGCGTAAGACCTCCGCGCCATGTGGCATGTGCCAGAACGGTGTTCGTGAACGTGTGCGAGTGCTGAGGAAACCAAGCTGCTCCAAAAGAGAGGGCAGTGCGTTTCCCTACGCTCGGCGTGCGCAGAGGGGCTCTAAAGGGCCACGGGCCCGGATGTTGCTTAGCAGACCCAGGTGCGCCTGGGGTTACTCAGTGTTCCTGCCGGGAACAGGGTGCCCCGGCTAGCCTCCCAGGTGTCCAGAAAGCTGTGCTGCCGTGCAAGGTAGGCAGGGCAGAGGCCACCGCCTCCTGGAAGCTGCAGCACGCCTCCGCTTCTGCACGGCAAATCAGGGCCTTACTTCCAGGCACGGGTTCACGCTGGGTGTGCCGGGAGCCACACAGCCTGCTAAGAGGCTGACTCTCTCCTCCAGCGGAGTGACTTCAGGTACGAGGGCGGGCCTCGCAGTGTTCCAAGCACAGCGTTCTCTCATGGCAGCTCACACAAAGGGCCATGACAGAGTCTTCCTGGGCACTTGGCACTCACCAGCCATGCTGTCCTGAGGGCGTTCGAGGGCTCCGGAGATGTAGCGCTCCTCAAGGAACGCGCAGTGTGTGGTTGCCCAGCACCCGGCACGCTCAGGGGTCCTCCGAGGCAATCAACCAATGGACCTCGACGTTGCTCAGCCGGCCCACAGGTGTCTGTCTGGAGGCACTCAGTGACCTTGGAGGGAAAATGATGCACACCCGTGGGGCCTAGGAGTCCCCGGACGCGTACTTCCTTTAAAGCAAAGCGACTAAGAACTCCTGGAAAGAGCTGCATGCCTCCCTTTCTGCACGGCTACTCAGGGCCTAACCTGGAGGCGAGTTCTCACGCTGAGGTTCCCTTTAGCTCTAGAGCCTGTCATGCGGACCGCCACCGCGGCCACGGAAGCCCCTGGTTGAGAGAGAGCAAACTCACAATTTTCCCCGAAGCATTCTTCCAGGGCTCACTGGCCTGTCGGGAGCCGGGAATGTCAGGGAGCTTCAAGGCAGGCATGAATGCCGCCCTCCAAATGGGAAAGCAGGGCTAGTTCCAGCAGGCCCCCGTTTTCATGGGCACACTCAGCGTACATCCCCGTGGTTTCTAAGGCGTCCCAAGAGACACCGGTTGCCCTGTGTTTCCTTCCCTGAGTCAACCTATCGAAGTAGGGAGTCCCGCATCCAGCGAACGGTCTCAACCAAGGAACGCCGTAGCTGCTCCTCTGGGCCTGGGGCTGCCGGCGGTGCCAAAGAAGGAACAGGACTTGCATGGCAGTAAGAACCCAAGCCGCCGTCCTCTAGGAGGCACGGTGCCTTCAGTCAGGAGGTCCTGGATGGAATGCGAAGACGAGGGTTACTCTGAGCGCAGCTCCGATTGGGGCAACGCGTAAGACCTCCGCGCCATGTGGCATGTGCCAGAACGGTGTTCGTGAACGTGTGCGAGTGCTGAGGAAACCAAGCTGCTCCAAAAGAGAGGGCAGTGCGTTTCCCTACGCTCGGCGTGCGCAGAGGGGCTCTAAAGGGCCACGGGCCCGGATGTTGCTTAGCAGACCCAGGTGCGCCTGGGGTTACTCAGTGTTCCTGCCGGGAACAGGGTGCCCCGGCTAGCCTCCCAGGTGTCCAGAAAGCTGTGCTGCCGTGCAAGGTAGGCAGGGCAGAGGCCACCGCCTCCTGGAAGCTGCAGCACGCCTCCGCTTCTGCACGGCAAATCAGGGCCTTACTTCCAGGCACGGGTTCACGCTGGGTGTGCCGGGAGCCACACAGCCTGCTAAGAGGCTGACTCTCTCCTCCAGCGGAGTGACTTCAGGTACGAGGGCGGGCCTCGCAGTGTTCCAAGCACAGCGTTCTCTCATGGCAGCTCACACAAAGGGCCATGACAGAGTCTTCCTGGGCACTTGGCACTCACCAGCCATGCTGTCCTGAGGGCGTTCGAGGGCTCCGGAGATGTAGCGCTCCTCAAGGAACGCGCAGTGTGTGGTTGCCCAGCACCCGGCACGCTCAGGGGTCCTCCGAGGCAATCAACCAATGGACCTCGACGTTGCTCAGCCGGCCCACAGGTGTCTGTCTGGAGGCACTCAGTGACCTTGGAGGGAAAATGATGCACACCCGTGGGGCCTAGGAGTCCCCGGACGCGTACTTCCTTTAAAGCAAAGCGACTAAGAACTCCTGGAAAGAGCTGCATGCCTCCCTTTCTGCACGGCTACTCAGGGCCTAACCTGGAGGCGAGTTCTCACGCTGAGGTTCCCTTTAGCTCTAGAGCCTGTCATGCGGACCGCCACCGCGGCCACGGAAGCCCCTGGTTGAGAGAGAGCAAACTCACAATTTTCCCCGAAGCATTCTTCCAGGGCTCACTGGCCTGTCGGGAGCCGGGAATGTCAGGGAGCTTCAAGGCAGGCATGAATGCCGCCCTCCAAATGGGAAAGCAGGGCTAGTTCCAGCAGGCCCCCGTTTTCATGGGCACACTCAGCGTACATCCCCGTGGTTTCTAAGGCGTCCCAAGAGACACCGGTTGCCCTGTGTTTCCTTCCCTGAGTCAACCTATCGAAGTAGGGAGTCCCGCATCCAGCGAACGGTCTCAACCAAGGAACGCCGTAGCTGCTCCTCTGGGCCTGGGGCTGCCGGCGGTGCCAAAGAAGGAACAGGACTTGCATGGCAGTAAGAACCCAAGCCGCCGTCCTCTAGGAGGCACGGTGCCTTCAGTCAGGAGGTCCTGGATGGAATGCGAAGACGAGGGTTACTCTGAGCGCAGCTCCGATTGGGGCAACGCGTAAGACCTCCGCGCCATGTGGGATGTGCCAGAACGGTGTTCGTGAACGTGTGCGAGTGCTGAGGAAACCAAGCTGCTCCAAAAGAGAGGGCAGTGCGTTTCCCTACGCTCGGCGTGCGCAGAGGGGCTCTAAAGGGCCACGGGCCCGGATGTTGCTTAGCAGACCCAGGTGCGCCTGGGGTTACTCAGTGTTCCTGCCGGGAACAGGGTGCCCCGGCTAGCCTCCCAGGTGTCCAGAAAGCTGTGCTGCCGTGCAAGGTAGGCAGGGCAGAGGCCACCGCCTCCTGGAAGCTGCAGCACGCCTCCGCTTCTGCACGGCAAATCAGGGCCTTACTTCCAGGCACGGGTTCACGCTGGGTGTGCCGGGAGCCACACAGCCTGCTAAGAGGCTGACTCTCTCCTCCAGCGGAGTGACTTCAGGTACGAGGGCGGGCCTCGCAGTGTTCCAAGCACAGCGTTCTCTCATGGCAGCTCACACAAAGGGCCATGACAGAGTCTTCCTGGGCACTTGGCACTCACCAGCCATGCTGTCCTGAGGGCGTTCGAGGGCTCCGGAGATGTAGCGCTCCTCAAGGAACGCGCAGTGTGTGGTTGCCCAGCACCCGGCACGCTCAGGGGTCCTCCGAGGGAATCAACCAATGGACCTCGACGTTGCTCAGCCGGCCCACAGGTGTCTGTCTGGAGGCACTCAGTGACCTTGGAGGGAAAATGATGCACACCCGTGGGGCCTAGGAGTCCCCGGACGCGTACTTCCTTTAAAGCAAAGCGACTAAGAACTCCTGGAAAGAGCTGCATGCCTCCCTTTCTGCACGGCTACTCAGGGCCTAACCTGGAGGCGAGTTCTCACGCTGAGGTTCCCTTTAGCTCTAGAGCCTGTCATGCGGACCGCCACCGCGGCCACGGAAGCCCCTGGTTGAGAGAGAGCAAACTCACAATTTTCCCCGAAGCATTCTTCCAGGGCTCACTGGCCTGTCGGGAGCCGGGAATGTCAGGGAGCTTCAAGGCAGGCATGAATGCCGCCCTCCAAATGGGAAAGCAGGGCTAGTTCCAGCAGGCCCCCGTTTTCATGGGCACACTCAGCGTACATCCCCGTGGTTTCTAAGGCGTCCCAAGAGACACCGGTTGCCCTGTGTTTCCTTCCCTGAGTCAACCTATCGAAGTAGGGAGTCCCGCATCCAGCGAACGGTCTCAACCAAGGAACGCCGTAGCTGCTCCTCTGGGCCTGGGGCTGCCGGCGGTGCCAAAGAAGGAACAGGACTTGCATGGCAGTAAGAACCCAAGCCGCCGTCCTCTAGGAGGCACGGTGCCTTCAGTCAGGAGGTCCTGGATGGAATGCGAAGACGAGGGTTACTCTGAGCGCAGCTCCGATTGGGGCAACGCGTAAGACCTCCGCGCCATGTGGGATGTGCCAGAACGGTGTTCGTGAACGTGTGCGAGTGCTGAGGAAACCAAGCTGCTCCAAAAGAGAGGGCAGTGCGTTTCCCTACGCTCGGCGTGCGCAGAGGGGCTCTAAAGGGCCACGGGCCCGGATGTTGCTTAGCAGACCCAGGTGCGCCTGGGGTTACTCAGTGTTCCTGCCGGGAACAGGGTGCCCCGGCTAGCCTCCCAGGTGTCCAGAAAGCTGTGCTGCCGTGCAAGGTAGGCAGGGCAGAGGCCACCGCCTCCTGGAAGCTGCAGCACGCCTCCGCTTCTGCACGGCAAATCAGGGCCTTACTTCCAGGCACGGGTTCACGCTGGGTGTGCCGGGAGCCACACAGCCTGCTAAGAGGCTGACTCTCTCCTCCAGCGGAGTGACTTCAGGTACGAGGGCGGGCCTCGCAGTGTTCCAAGCACAGCGTTCTCTCATGGCAGCTCACACAAAGGGCCATGACAGAGTCTTCCTGGGCACTTGGCACTCACCAGCCATGCTGTCCTGAGGGCGTTCGAGGGCTCCGGAGATGTAGCGCTCCTCAAGGAACGCGCAGTGTGTGGTTGCCCAGCACCCGGCACGCTCAGGGGTCCTCCGAGGGAATCAACCAATGGACCTCGACGTTGCTCAGCCGGCCCACAGGTGTCTGTCTGGAGGCACTCAGTGACCTTGGAGGGAAAATGATGCACACCCGTGGGGCCTAGGAGTCCCCGGACGCGTACTTCCTTTAAAGCAAAGCGACTAAGAACTCCTGGAAAGAGCTGCATGCCTCCCTTTCTGCACGGCTACTCAGGGCCTAACCTGGAGGCGAGTTCTCACGCTGAGGTTCCCTTTAGCTCTAGAGCCTGTCATGCGGACCGCCACCGCGGCCACGGAAGCCCCTGGTTGAGAGAGAGCAAACTCACAATTTTCCCCGAAGCATTCTTCCACGGCTCACTGGCCTGTCGGGAGCCGGGAATGTCAGGGAGCTTCAAGGCAGGCATGAATGCCGCCCTCCAAATGGGAAAGCAGGGCTAGTTCCAGCAGGCCCCCGTTTTCATGGGCACACTCAGCGTACATCCCCGTGGTTTCTAAGGCGTCCCAAGAGACACCGGTTGCCCTGTGTTTCCTTCCCTGAGTCAACCTATCGAAGTAGGGAGTCCCGCATCCAGCGAACGGTCTCAACCAAGGAACGCCGTAGCTGCTCCTCTGGGCCTGGGGCTGCCGGCGGTGCCAAAGAAGGAACAGGACTTGCATGGCAGTAAGAACCCAAGCCGCCGTCCTCTAGGAGGCACGGTGCCTTCAGTCAGGAGGTCCTGGATGGAATGCGAAGACGAGGGTTACTCTGAGCGCAGCTCCGATTGGGGCAACGCGTAAGACCTCCGCGCCATGTGGCATGTGCCAGAACGGTGTTCGTGAACGTGTGCGAGTGCTGAGGAAACCAAGCTGCTCCAAAAGAGAGGGCAGTGCGTTTCCCTACGCTCGGCGTGCGCAGAGGGGCTCTAAAGGGCCACGGGCCCGGATGTTGCTTAGCAGACCCAGGTGCGCCTGGGGTTACTCAGTGTTCCTGCCGGGAACAGGGTGCCCCGGCTAGCCTCCCAGGTGTCCAGAAAGCTGTGCTGCCGTGCAAGGTAGGCAGGGCAGAGGCCACCGCCTCCTGGAAGCTGCAGCACGCCTCCGCTTCTGCACGGCAAATCAGGGCCTTACTTCCAGGCACGGGTTCACGCTGGGTGTGCCGGGAGCCACACAGCCTGCTAAGAGGCTGACTCTCTCCTCCAGCGGAGTGACTTCAGGTACGAGGGCGGGCCTCGCAGTGTTCCAAGCACAGCGTTCTCTCATGGCAGCTCACACAAAGGGCCATGACAGAGTCTTCCTGGGCACTTGGCACTCACCAGCCATGCTGTCCTGAGGGCGTTCGAGGGCTCCGGAGATGTAGCGCTCCTCAAGGAACGCGCAGTGTGTGGTTGCCCAGCACCCGGCACGCTCAGGGGTCCTCCGAGGCAATCAACCAATGGACCTCGACGTTGCTCAGCCGGCCCACAGGTGTCTGTCTGGAGGCACTCAGTGACCTTGGAGGGAAAATGATGCACACCCGTGGGGCCTAGGAGTCCCCGGACGCGTACTTCCTTTAAAGCAAAGCGACTAAGAACTCCTGGAAAGAGCTGCATGCCTCCCTTTCTGCACGGCTACTCAGGGCCTAACCTGGAGGCGAGTTCTCACGCTGAGGTTCCCTTTAGCTCTAGAGCCTGTCATGCGGACCGCCACCGCGGCCACGGAAGCCCCTGGTTGAGAGAGAGCAAACTCACAATTTTCCCCGAAGCATTCTTCCAGGGCTCACTGGCCTGTCGGGAGCCGGGAATGTCAGGGAGCTTCAAGGCAGGCATGAATGCCGCCCTCCAAATGGGAAAGCAGGGCTAGTTCCAGCAGGCCCCCGTTTTCATGGGCACACTCAGCGTACATCCCCGTGGTTTCTAAGGCGTCCCAAGAGACACCGGTTGCCCTGTGTTTCCTTCCCTGAGTCAACCTATCGAAGTAGGGAGTCCCGCATCCAGCGAACGGTCTCAACCAAGGAACGCCGTAGCTGCTCCTCTGGGCCTGGGGCTGCCGGCGGTGCCAAAGAAGGAACAGGACTTGCATGGCAGTAAGAACCCAAGCCGCCGTCCTCTAGGAGGCACGGTGCCTTCAGTCAGGAGGTCCTGGATGGAATGCGAAGACGAGGGTTACTCTGAGCGCAGCTCCGATTGGGGCAACGCGTAAGACCTCCGCGCCATGTGGGATGTGCCAGAACGGTGTTCGTGAACGTGTGCGAGTGCTGAGGAAACCAAGCTGCTCCAAAAGAGAGGGCAGTGCGTTTCCCTACGCTCGGCGTGCGCAGAGGGGCTCTAAAGGGCCACGGGCCCGGATGTTGCTTAGCAGACCCAGGTGCGCCTGGGGTTACTCAGTGTTCCTGCCGGGAACAGGGTGCCCCGGCTAGCCTCCCAGGTGTCCAGAAAGCTGTGCTGCCGTGCAAGGTAGGCAGGGCAGAGGCCACCGCCTCCTGGAAGCTGCAGCACGCCTCCGCTTCTGCACGGCAAATCAGGGCCTTACTTCCAGGCACGGGTTCACGCTGGGTGTGCCGGGAGCCACACAGCGTGCTAAGAGGCTGACTCTCTCCTCCAGCGGAGTGACTTCAGGTACGAGGGCGGGCCTCGCAGTGTTCCAAGCACAGCGTTCTCTCATGGCAGCTCACACAAAGGGCCATGACAGAGTCTTCCTGGGCACTTGGCACTCACCAGCCATGCTGTCCTGAGGGCGTTCGAGGGCTCCGGAGATGTAGCGCTCCTCAAGGAACGCGCAGTGTGTGGTTGCCCAGCACCCGGCACGCTCAGGGGTCCTCCGAGGCAATCAACCAATGGACCTCGACGTTGCTCAGCCGGCCCACAGGTGTCTGTCTGGAGGCACTCAGTGACCTTGGAGGGAAAATGATGCACACCCGTGGGGCCTAGGAGTCCCCGGACGCGTACTTCCTTTAAAGCAAAGCGACTAAGAACTCCTGGAAAGAGCTGCATGCCTCCCTTTCTGCACGGCTACTCAGGGCCTAACCTGGAGGCGAGTTCTCACGCTGAGGTTCCCTTTAGCTCTAGAGCCTGTCATGCGGACCGCCACCGCGGCCACGGAAGCCCCTGGTTGAGAGAGAGCAAACTCACAATTTTCCCCGAAGCATTCTTCCAGGGCTCACTGGCCTGTCGGGAGCCGGGAATGTCAGGGAGCTTCAAGGCAGGCATGAATGCCGCCCTCCAAATGGGAAAGCAGGGCTAGTTCCAGCAGGCCCCCGTTTTCATGGGCACACTCAGCGTACATCCCCGTGCTTTCTAAGGCGTCCCAAGAGACACCGGCTGCCCTGTGATTCCTTCCCTGAGTCAACTTATCGAAGTAGGGAGTCCCGCATCCAGCGAACGGTCTCAACCAAGGAACGCCGTAGCTGCTCCTCTGGGCCTGGGGCTGCCGGCGGTGCCAAAGAAGGAACAGGACTTGCATGGCAGTAAGAACCCAAGCCGCCGTCCTCTAGGAGGCACGGTGCCTTCAGTCAGGAGGTCCTGGATGGAATGCGAAGACGAGGGTTACTCTGAGCGCAGCTCCGATTGGGGCAACGCGTAAGACCTCCGCGCCATGTGGCATGTGCCAGAACGGTGTTCGTGAACGTGTGCGAGTGCTGAGGAAACCAAGCTGCTCCAAAAGAGAGGGCAGTGCGTTTCCCTACGCTCGGCGTGCGCAGAGGGGCTCTAAAGGGCCACGGGCCCGGATGTTGCTTAGCAGACCCAGGTGCGCCTGGGGTTACTCAGTGTTCCTGCCGGGAACAGGGTGCCCCGGCTAGCCTCCCAGGTGTCCAGAAAGCTGTGCTGCCGTGCAAGGTAGGCAGGGCAGAGGCCACCGCCTCCTGGAAGCTGCAGCACGCCTCCGCTTCTGCACGGCAAATCAGGGCCTTACTTCCAGGCACGGGTTCACGCTGGGTGTGCCGGGAGCCACACAGCCTGCTAAGAGGCTGACTCTCTCCTCCAGCGGAGTGACTTCAGGTACGAGGGCGGGCCTCGCAGTGTTCCAAGCACAGCGTTCTCTCATGGCAGCTCACACAAAGGGCCATGACAGAGTCTTCCTGGGCACTTGGCACTCACCAGCCATGCTGTCCTGAGGGCGTTCGAGGGCTCCGGAGATGTAGCGCTCCTCAAGGAACGCGCAGTGTGTGGTTGCCCAGCACCCGGCACGCTCAGGGGTCCTCCGAGGCAATCAACCAATGGACCTCGACGTTGCTCAGCCGGCCCACAGGTGTCTGTCTGGAGGCACTCAGTGACCTTGGAGGGAAAATGATGCACACCCGTGGGGCCTAGGAGTCCCCGGACGCGTACTTCCTTTAAAGCAAAGCGACTAAGAACTCCTGGAAAGAGCTGCATGCCTCCCTTTCTGCACGGCTACTCAGGGCCTAACCTGGAGGCGAGTTCTCACGCTGAGGTTCCCTTTAGCTCTAGAGCCTGTCATGCGGACCGCCACCGCGGCCACGGAAGCCCCTGGTTGAGAGAGAGCAAACTCACAATTTTCCCCGAAGCATTCTTCCAGGGCTCACTGGCCTGTCGGGAGCCGGGAATGTCAGGGAGCTTCAAGGCAGGCATGAATGCCGCCCTCCAAATGGGAAAGCAGGGCTAGTTCCAGCAGGCCCCCGTTTTCATGGGCACACTCAGCGTACATCCCCGTGGTTTCTAAGGCGTCCCAAGAGACACCGGCTGCCCTGTGTTTCCTTCCCTGAGTCAACTTATCGAAGTAGGGAGTCCCGCATCCAGCGAACGGTCTCAACCAAGGAACGCCGTAGCTGCTCCTCTGGGCCTGGGGCTGCCGGCGGTGCCAAAGAAGGAACAGGACTTGCATGGCAGTAAGAACCCAAGCCGCCGTCCTCTAGGAGGCACGGTGCCTTCAGTCAGGAGGTCCTGGATGGAATGCGAAGACGAGGGTTACTCTGAGCGCAGCTCCGATTGGGGCAACGCGTAAGACCTCCGCGCCACGTGGGATGTGCCAGAACGGTGTTCGTGAACGTGTGCGAGTGCTGAGGAAACCAAGCTGCTCCAAAAGAGAGGGCAGTGCGTTTCCCTACGCTCGGCGTGCGCAGAGGGGCTCTAAAGGGCCACGGGCCCGGATGTTGCTTAGCAGACCCAGGTGCGCCTGGGGTTACTCAGTGTTCCTGCCGGGAACAGGGTGCCCCGGCTAGCCTCCCAGGTGTCCAGAAAGCTGTGCTGCCGTGCAAGGTAGGCAGGGCAGAGGCCACCGCCTCCTGGAAGCTGCAGCACGCCTCCCCTTCTGCACGGCAAATCAGGGCCTTACTTCCAGGCACGGGTTCACGCTGGGTGTGCCGGGAGCCACACAGCCTGCTAAGAGGCTGACACTCTCCTCCAGCGGAGTGACTTCAGGTACGAGGGCGGGCCTCGCAGTGTTCCAAGCACAGCGTTCTCTCATGGCAGCTCACACAAAGGGCCATGACAGAGTCTTCCTGGGCACTTGGCACTCACCAGCCATGCTGTCCTGAGGGCGTTCGAGGGCTCCGGAGATGTAGCGCTCCTCAAGGAACGCGCAGTGTGTGGTTGCCCAGCACCCGGCACGCTCAGGGGTCCTCCGAGGGAATCAACCAATGGACCTCGACGTTGCTCAGCCGGCCCACAGGTGTCTGTCTGGAGGCACTCAGTGACCTTGGAGGGAAAATGATGCACACCCGTGGGGCCTAGGAGTCCCCGGACGCGTACTTCCTTTAAAGCAAAGCGACTAAGAACTCCTGGAAAGAGCTGCATGCCTCCCTTTCTGCACGGCTACTCAGGGCCTAACCTGGAGGCGAGTTCTCACGCTGAGGTTCCCTTTAGCTCTAGAGCCTGTCATGCGGACCGCCACCGCGGCCACGGAAGCCCCTGGTTGAGAGAGAGCAAACTCACAATTTTCCCCGAAGCATTCTTCCAGGGCTCACTGGCCTGTCGGGAGCCGGGAATGTCAGGGAGCTTCAAGGCAGGCATGAATGCCGCCCTCCAAATGGGAAAGCAGGGCTAGTTCCAGCAGGCCCCCGTTTTCATGGGCACACTCAGCGTACATCCCCGTGGTTTCTAAGGCGTCCCAAGAGACACCGGTTGCCCTGTGTTTCCTTCCCTGAGTCAACTTATCGAAGTAGGGAGTCCCGCATCCAGCGAACGGTCTCAACCAAGGAACGCCGTAGCTGCTCCTCTGGGCCTGGGGCTGCCGGCGGTGCCAAAGAAGGAACAGGACTTGCATGGCAGTAAGAACCCAAGCCGCCGTCCTCTAGGAGGCACGGTGCCTTCAGTCAGGAGGTCCTGGATGGAATGCGAAGACGAGGGTTACTCTGAGCGCAGCTCCGATTGGGGCAACGCGTAAGACCTCCGCGCCACGTGGGATGTGCCAGAACGGTGTTCGTGAACGTGTGCGAGTGCTGAGGAAACCAAGCTGCTCCAAAAGAGAGGGCAGTGCGTTTCCCTACGTTCGGCGTGCGCAGAGGGGCTCTAAAGGGCCACGGGCCCGGATGTTGCTTAGCAGACCCAGGTGCGCCTGGGGTTACTCAGTGTTCCTGCCGGGAACAGGGTGCCCCGGCTAGCCTCCCAGGTGTCCAGAAAGCTGTGCTGCCGTGCAAGGTAGGCAGGGCAGAGGCCACCGCCTCCTGGAAGCTGCAGCACGCCTCCCCTTCTGCACGGCAAATCAGGGCCTTACTTCCAGGCACGGGTTCACGCTGGGTGTGCCGGGAGCCACACAGCCTGCTAAGAGGCTGACACTCTCCTCCAGCGGAGTGACTTCAGGTACGAGGGCGGGCCTCGCAGTGTTCCAAGCACAGCGTTCTCTCATGGCAGCTCACACAAAGGGCCATGACAGAGTCTTCCTGGGCACTTGGCACTCACCAGCCATGCTGTCCTGAGGGCGTTCGAGGGCTCCGGAGATGTAGCGCTCCTCAAGGAACGCGCAGTGTGTGGTTGCCCAGCACCCGGCACGCTCAGGGGTCCTCCGAGGCAATCAACCAATGGACCTCGACGTTGCTCAGCCGGCCCACAGGTGTCTGTCTGGAGGCACTCAGTGACCTTGGAGGGAAAATGATGCACACCCGTGGGGCCTAGGAGTCCCCGGACGCGTACTTCCTTTAAAGCAAAGCGACTAAGAACTCCTGGAAAGAGCTGCATGCCTCCCTTTCTGCACGGCTACTCAGGGCCTAACCTGGAGGCGAGTTCTCACGCTGAGGTTCCCTTTAGCTCTAGAGCCTGTCATGCGGACCGCCACCGCGGCCACGGAAGCCCCTGGTTGAGAGAGAGCAAACTCACAATTTTCCCCGAAGCATTCTTCCAGGGCTCACTGGCCTGTCGGGAGCCGGGAATGTCAGGGAGCTTCAAGGCAGGCATGAATGCCGCCCTCCAAATGGGAAAGCAGGGCTAGTTCCAGCAGGCCCCCGTTTTCATGGGCACACTCAGCGTACATCCCCGTGGTTTCTAAGGCGTCCCAAGAGACACCGGTTGCCCTGTGTTTCCTTCCCTGAGTCAACCTATCGAAGTAGGGAGTCCCGCATCCAGCGAACGGTCTCAACCAAGGAACGCCGTAGCTGCTCCTCTGGGCCTGGGGCTGCCGGCGGTGCCAAAGAAGGAACAGGACTTGCATGGCAGTAAGAACCCAAGCCGCCGTCCTCTAGGAGGCACGGTGCCTTCAGTCAGGAGGTCCTGGATGGAATGCGAAGACGAGGGTTACTCTGAGCGCAGCTCCGATTGGGGCAACGCGTAAGACCTCCGCGCCATGTGGGATGTGCCAGAACGGTGTTCGTGAACGTGTGCGAGTGCTGAGGAAACCAAGCTGCTCCAAAAGAGAGGGCAGTGCGTTTCCCTACGCTCGGCGTGCGCCGAGGGGCTCTAAAGGGCCACGGGCCCGGATGTTGCTTAGCAGACCCAGGTGCGCCTGGGGTTACTCAGTGTTCCTGCCGGGAACAGGGTGCCCCGGCTAGCCTCCCAGGTGTCCAGAAAGCTGTGCTGCCGTGCAAGGTAGGCAGGGCAGAGGCCACCGCCTCCTGGAAGCTGCAGCACGCCTCCGCTTCTGCACGGCAAATCAGGGCCTTACTTCCAGGCACGGGTTCACGCTGGGTGTGCCGGGAGCCACACAGCCTGCTAAGAGGCTGACTCTCTCCTCCAGCGGAGTGACTTCAGGTACGAGGGCGGGCCTCGCAGTGTTCCAAGCACAGCGTTCTCTCATGGCAGCTCACACAAAGGGCCATGACAGAGTCTTCCTGGGCACTTGGCACTCACCAGCCATGCTGTCCTGAGGGCGTTCGAGGGCTCCGGAGATGTAGCGCTCCTCAAGGAACGCGCAGTGTGTGGTTGCCCAGCACCCGGCACGCTCAGGGGTCCTCCGAGGGAATCAACCAATGGACCTCGACGTTGCTCAGCCGGCCCACAGGTGTCTGTCTGGAGGCACTCAGTGACCTTGGAGGGAAAATGATGCACACCCGTGGGGCCTAGGAGTCCCCGGACGCGTACTTCCTTTAAAGCAAAGCGACTAAGAACTCCTGGAAAGAGCTGCATGCCTCCCTTTCTGCACGGCTACTCAGGGCCTAACCTGGAGGCGAGTTCTCACGCTGAGGTTCCCTTTAGCTCTAGAGCCTGTCATGCGGACCGCCACCGCGGCCACGGAAGCCCCTGGTTGAGAGAGAGCAAACTCACAATTTTCCCCGAAGCATTCTTCCAGGGCTCACTGGCCTGTCGGGAGCCGGGAATGTCAGGGAGCTTCAAGGCAGGCATGAATGCCGCCCTCCAAATGGGAAAGCAGGGCTAGTTCCAGCAGGCCCCCGTTTTCATGGGCACACTCAGTGTACATCCCCGTGGTTTCTAAGGCGTCCCAAGAGACACCGGTTGCCCTGTGTTTCCTTCCCTGAGTCAACCTATCGAAGTAGGGAGTCCCGCATCCAGCGAACGGTCTCAACCAAGGAACGCCGTAGCTGCTCCTCTGGGCCTGGGGCTGCCGGCGGTGCCAAAGAAGGAACAGGACTTGCATGGCAGTAAGAACCCAAGCCGCCGTCCTCTAGGAGGCACGGTGCCTTCAGTCAGGTGGTCCTGGATGGAATGCGAAGACGAGGGTTACTCTGAGCGCAGCTCCGATTGGGGCAACGCGTAAGACCTCCGCGCCATGTGGGATGTGCCAGAACGGTGTTCGTGAACGTGTGCGAGTGCTGAGGAAACCAAGCTGCTCCAAAAGAGAGGGCAGTGCGTTTCCCTACGCTCGGCGTGCGCAGAGGGGCTCTAAAGGGCCACGGGCCCGGATGTTGCTTAGCAGACCCAGGTGCGCCTGGGGTTACTCAGTGTTCCTGCCGGGAACAGGGTGCCCCGGCTAGCCTCCCAGGTGTCCAGAAAGCTGTGCTGCCGTGCAAGGTAGGCAGGGCAGAGGCCACCGCCTCCTGGAAGCTGCAGCACGCCTCCGCTTCTGCACGGCAAATCAGGGCCTTACTTCCAGGCACGGGTTCACGCTGGGTGTGCCGGGAGCCACACAGCCTGCTAAGAGGCTGACTCTCTCCTCCAGCGGAGTGACTTCAGGTACGAGGGCGGGCCTCGCAGTGTTCCAAGCACAGCGTTCTCTCATGGCAGCTCACACAAAGGGCCATGACAGAGTCTTCCTGGGCACTTGGCACTCACCAGCCATGCTGTCCTGAGGGCGTTCGAGGGCTCCGGAGATGTAGCGCTCCTCAAGGAACGCGCAGTGTGTGGTTGCCCAGCACCCGGCACGCTCAGGGGTCCTCCGAGGGAATCAACCAATGGACCTCGACGTTGCTCAGCCGGCCCACAGGTGTCTGTCTGGAGGCACTCAGTGACCTTGGAGGGAAAATGATGCACACCCGTGGGGCCTAGGAGTCCCCGGACGCGTACTTCCTTTAAAGCAAAGCGACTAAGAACTCCTGGAAAGAGCTGCATGCCTCCCTTTCTGCACGGCTACTCAGGGCCTAACCTGGAGGCGAGTTCTCACGCTGAGGTTCCCTTTAGCTCTAGAGCCTGTCATGCGGACCGCCACCGCGGCCACGGAAGCCCCTGGTTGAGAGAGAGCAAACTCACAATTTTCCCCGAAGCATTCTTCCAGGGCTCACTGGCCTGTCGGGAGCCGGGAATGTCAGGGAGCTTCAAGGCAGGCATGAATGCCGCCCTCCAAATGGGAAAGCAGGGCTAGTTCCAGCAGGCCCCCGTTTTCATGGGCACACTCAGCGTACATCCCCGTGGTTTCTAAGGCGTCCCAAGAGACACCGGTTGCCCTGTGTTTCCTTCCCTGAGTCAACCTATCGAAGTAGGGAGTCCCGCATCCAGCGAACGGTCTCAACCAAGGAACGCCGTAGCTGCTCCTCTGGGCCTGGGGCTGCCGGCGGTGCCAAAGAAGGAACAGGACTTGCATGGCAGTAAGAACCCAAGCCGCCGTCCTCTAGGAGGCACGGTGCCTTCAGTCAGGAGGTCCTGGATGGAATGCGAAGACGAGGGTTACTCTGAGCGCAGCTCCGATTGGGGCAACGCGTAAGACCTCCGCGCCATGTGGGATGTGCCAGAACGGTGTTCGTGAACGTGTGCGAGTGCTGAGGAAACCAAGCTGCTCCAAAAGAGAGGGCAGTGCGTTTCCCTACGCTCGGCGTGCGCCGAGGGGCTCTAAAGGGCCACGGGCCCGGATGTTGCTTAGCAGACCCAGGTGCGCCTGGGGTTACTCAGTGTTCCTGCCGGGAACAGGGTGCCCCGGCTAGCCTCCCAGGTGTCCAGAAAGCTGTGCTGCCGTGCAAGGTAGGCAGGGCAGAGGCCACCGCCTCCTGGAAGCTGCAGCACGCCTCCGCTTCTGCACGGCAAATCAGGGCCTTACTTCCAGGCACGGGTTCACGCTGGGTGTGCCGGGAGCCACACAGCCTGCTAAGAGGCTGACTCTCTCCTCCAGCGGAGTGACTTCAGGCACGAGGGCGGGCCTCGCAGTGTTCCAAGCACAGCGTTCTCTCATGGCAGCTCACACAAAGGGCCATGACAGAGTCTTCCTGGGCACTTGGCACTCACCAGCCATGCTGTCCTGAGGGCGTTCGAGGGCTCCGGAGATGTAGCGCTCCTCAAGGAACGCGCAGTGTGTGGTTGCCCAGCACCCGGCACGCTCAGGGGTCCTCCGAGGGAATCAACCAATGGACCTCGACGTTGCTCAGCCGGCCCACAGGTGTCTGTCTGGAGGCACTCAGTGACCTTGGAGGGAAAATGATGCACACCCGTGGGGCCTAGGAGTCCCCGGACGCGTACTTCCTTTAAAGCAAAGCGACTAAGAACTCCTGGAAAGAGCTGCATGCCTCCCTTTCTGCACGGCTACTCAGGGCCTAACCTGGAGGCGAGTTCTCACGCTGAGGTTCCCTTTAGCTCTAGAGCCTGTCATGCGGACCGCCACCGCGGCCACGGAAGCCCCTGGTTGAGAGAGAGCAAACTCACAATTTTCCCCGAAGCATTCTTCCAGGGCTCACTGGCCTGTCGGGAGCCGGGAATGTCAGGGAGCTTCAAGGCAGGCATGAATGCCGCCCTCCAAATGGGAAAGCAGGGCTAGTTCCAGCAGGCCCCCGTTTTCATGGGCACACTCAGCGTACATCCCCGTGGTTTCTAAGGCGTCCCAAGAGACACCGGTTGCCCTGTGTTTCCTTCCCTGAGTCAACCTATCGAAGTAGGGAGTCCCGCATCCAGCGAACGGTCTCAACCAAGGAACGCCGTAGCTGCTCCTCTGGGCCTGGGGCTGCCGGCGGTGCCAAAGAAGGAACAGGACTTGCATGGCAGTAAGAACCCAAGCCGCCGTCCTCTAGGAGGCACGGTGCCTTCAGTCAGGAGGTCCTGGATGGAATGCGAAGACGAGGGTTACTCTGAGCGCAGCTCCGATTGGGGCAACGCGTAAGACCTCCGCGCCATGTGGCATGTGCCAGAACGGTGTTCGTGAACGTGTGCGAGTGCTGAGGAAACCAAGCTGCTCCAAAAGAGAGGGCAGTGCGTTTCCCTACGCTCGGCGTGCGCAGAGGGGCTCTAAAGGGCCACGGGCCCGGATGTTGCTTAGCAGACCCAGGTGCGCCTGGGGTTACTCAGTGTTCCTGCCGGGAACAGGGTGCCCCGGCTAGCCTCCCAGGTGTCCAGAAAGCTGTGCTGCCGTGCAAGGTAGGCAGGGCAGAGGCCACCGCCTCCTGGAAGCTGCAGCACGCCTCCGCTTCTGCACGGCAAATCAGGGCCTTACTTCCAGGCACGGGTTCACGCTGGGTGTGCCGGGAGCCACACAGCCTGCTAAGAGGCTGACTCTCTCCTCCAGCGGAGTGACTTCAGGCACGAGGGCGGGCCTCGCAGTGTTCCAAGCACAGCGTTCTCTCATGGCAGCTCACACAAAGGGCCATGACAGAGTCTTCCTGGGCACTTGGCACTCACCAGCCATGCTGTCCTGAGGGCGTTCGAGGGCTCCGGAGATGTAGCGCTCCTCAAGGAACGCGCAGTGTGTGGTTGCCCAGCACCCGGCACGCTCAGGGGTCCTCCGAGGCAATCAACCAATGGACCTCGACGTTGCTCAGCCGGCCCACAGGTGTCTGTCTGGAGGCACTCAGTGACCTTGGAGGGAAAATGATGCACACCCGTGGGGCCTAGGAGTCCCCGGACGCGTACTTCCTTTAAAGCAAAGCGACTAAGAACTCCTGGAAAGAGCTGCATGCCTCCCTTTCTGCACGGCTACTCAGGGCCTAACCTGGAGGCGAGTTCTCACGCTGAGGTTCCCTTTAGCTCTAGAGCCTGTCATGCGGACCGCCACCGCGGCCACGGAAGCCCCTGGTTGAGAGAGAGCAAACTCACAATTTTCCCCGAAGCATTCTTCCAGGGCTCACTGGCCTGTCGGGAGCCGGGAATGTCAGGGAGCTTCAAGGCAGGCATGAATGCCGCCCTCCAAATGGGAAAGCAGGGCTAGTTCCAGCAGGCCCCCGTTTTCATGGGCACACTCAGCGTACATCCCCGTGGTTTCTAAGGCGTCCCAAGAGACACCGGTTGCCCTGTGTTTCCTTCCCTGAGTCAACCTATCGAAGTAGGGAGTCCCGCATCCAGCGAACGGTCTCAACCAAGGAACGCCGTAGCTGCTCCTCTGGGCCTGGGGCTGCCGGCGGTGCCAAAGAAGGAACAGGACTTGCATGGCAGTAAGAACCCAAGCCGCCGTCCTCTAGGAGGCACGGTGCCTTCAGTCAGGAGGTCCTGGATGGAATGCGAAGACGAGGGTTACTCTGAGCGCAGCTCCGATTGGGGCAACGCGTAAGACCTCCGCGCCATGTGGGATGTGCCAGAACGGTGTTCGTGAACGTGTGCGAGTGCTGAGGAAACCAAGCTGCTCCAAAAGAGAGGGCAGTGCGTTTCCCTACGCTCGGCGTGCGCAGAGGGGCTCTAAAGGGCCACGGGCCCGGATGTTGCTTAGCAGACCCAGGTGCGCCTGGGGTTACTCAGTGTTCCTGCCGGGAACAGGGTGCCCCGGCTAGCCTCCCAGGTGTCCAGAAAGCTGTGCTGCCGTGCAAGGTAGGCAGGGCAGAGGCCACCGCCTCCTGGAAGCTGCAGCACGCCTCCGCTTCTGCACGGCAAATCAGGGCCTTACTTCCAGGCACGGGTTCACGCTGGGTGTGCCGGGAGCCACACAGCCTGCTAAGAGGCTGACTCTCTCCTCCAGCGGAGTGACTTCAGGTACGAGGGCGGGCCTCGCAGTGTTCCAAGCACAGCGTTCTCTCATGGCAGCTCACACAAAGGGCCATGACAGAGTCTTCCTGGGCACTTGGCACTCACCAGCCATGCTGTCCTGAGGGCGTTCGAGGGCTCCGGAGATGTAGCGCTCCTCAAGGAACGCGCAGTGTGTGGTTGCCCAGCACCCGGCACGCTCAGGGGTCCTCCGAGGGAATCAACCAATGGACCTCGACGTTGCTCAGCCGGCCCACAGGTGTCTGTCTGGAGGCACTCAGTGACCTTGGAGGGAAAATGATGCACACCCGTGGGGCCTAGGAGTCCCCGGACGCGTACTTCCTTTAAAGCAAAGCGACTAAGAACTCCTGGAAAGAGCTGCATGCCTCCCTTTCTGCACGGCTACTCAGGGCCTAACCTGGAGGCGAGTTCTCACGCTGAGGTTCCCTTTAGCTCTAGAGCCTGTCATGCGGACCGCCACCGCGGCCACGGAAGCCCCTGGTTGAGAGAGAGCAAACTCACAATTTTCCCCGAAGCATTCTTCCAGGGCTCACTGGCCTGTCGGGAGCCGGGAATGTCAGGGAGCTTCAAGGCAGGCATGAATGCCGCCCTCCAAATGGGAAAGCAGGGCTAGTTCCAGCAGGCCCCCGTTTTCATGGGCACACTCAGCGTACATCCCCGTGGTTTCTAAGGCGTCCCAAGAGACACCGGTTGCCCTGTGTTTCCTTCCCTGAGTCAACTTATCGAAGTAGGGAGTCCCGCATCCAGCGAACGGTCTCAACCAAGGAACGCCGTAGCTGCTCCTCTGGGCCTGGGGCTGCCGGCGGTGCCAAAGAAGGAACAGGACTTGCATGGCAGTAAGAACCCAAGCCGCCGTCCTCTAGGAGGCACGGTGCCTTCAGTCAGGAGGTCCTGGATGGAATGCGAAGACGAGGGTTACTCTGAGCGCAGCTCCGATTGGGGCAACGCGTAAGACCTCCGCGCCATGTGGGATGTGCCAGAACGGTGTTCGTGAACGTGTGCGAGTGCTGAGGAAACCAAGCTGCTCCAAAAGAGAGGGCGGTGCGTTTCCCTACGCTCGGCGTGCGCAGAGGGGCTCTAAAGGGCCACGGGCCCGGATGTTGCTTAGCAGACCCAGGTGCGCCTGGGGTTACTCAGTGTTCCTGCCGGGAACAGGGTGCCCCGGCTAGCCTCCCAGGTGTCCAGAAAGCTGTGCTGCCGTGCAAGGTAGGCAGGGCAGAGGCCACCGCCTCCTGGAAGCTGCAGCACGCCTCCGCTTCTGCACGGCAAATCAGGGCCTTACTTCCAGGCACGGGTTCACGCTGGGTGTGCCGGGAGCCACACAGCCTGCTAAGAGGCTGACTCTCTCCTCCAGCGGAGTGACTTCAGGTACGAGGGCGGGCCTCGCAGTGTTCCAAGCACAGCGTTCTCTCATGGCAGCTCACACAAAGGGCCATGACAGAGTCTTCCTGGGCACTTGGCACTCACCAGCCATGCTGTCCTGAGGGCGTTCGAGGGCTCCGGAGATGTAGCGCTCCTCAAGGAACGCGCAGTGTGTGGTTGCCCAGCACCCGGCACGCTCAGGGGTCCTCCGAGGGAATCAACCAATGGACCTCGACGTTGCTCAGCCGGCCCACAGGTGTCTGTCTGGAGGCACTCAGTGACCTTGGAGGGAAAATGATGCACACCCGTGGGGCCTAGGGGTCCCCGGACGCGTACTTCCTTTAAAGCAAAGCGACTAAGAACTCCTGGAAAGAGCTGCATGCCTCCCTTTCTGCACGGCTACTCAGGGCCTAACCTGGAGGCGAGTTCTCACGCTGAGGTTCCCTTTAGCTCTAGAGCCTGTCATGCGGACCGCCACCGCGGCCACGGAAGCCCCTGGTTGAGAGAGAGCAAACTCACAATTTTCCCCGAAGCATTCTTCCAGGGCTCACTGGCCTGTCGGGAGCCGGGAATGTCAGGGAGCTTCAAGGCAGGCATGAATGCCGCCCTCCAAATGGGAAAGCAGGGCTAGTTCCAGCAGGCCCCCGTTTTCATGGGCACACTCAGCGTACATCCCCGTGGTTTCTAAGGCGTCCCAAGAGACACCGGTTGCCCTGTGTTTCCTTCCCTGAGTCAACTTATCGAAGTAGGGAGTCCCGCATCCAGCGAACGGTCTCAACCAAGGAACGCCGTAGCTGCTCCTCTGGGCCTGGGGCTGCCGGCGGTGCCAAAGAAGGAACAGGACTTGCATGGCAGTAAGAACCCAAGCCGCCGTCCTCTAGGAGGCACGGTGCCTTCAGTCAGGAGGTCCTGGATGGAATGCGAAGACGAGGGTTACTCTGAGCGCAGCTCCGATTGGGGCAACGCGTAAGACCTCCGCGCCATGTGGGATGTGCCAGAACGGTGTTCGTGAACGTGTGCGAGTGCTGAGGAAACCAAGCTGCTCCAAAAGAGAGGGCGGTGCGTTTCCCTACGCTCGGCGTGCGCAGAGGGGCTCTAAAGGGCCACGGGCCCGGATGTTGCTTAGCAGACCCAGGTGCGCCTGGGGTTACTCAGTGTTCCTGCCGGGAACAGGGTGCCCCGGCTAGCCTCCCAGGTGTCCAGAAAGCTGTGCTGCCGTGCAAGGTAGGCAGGGCAGAGGCCACCGCCTCCTGGAAGCTGCAGCACGCCTCCGCTTCTGCACGGCAAATCAGGGCCTTACTTCCAGGCACGGGTTCACGCTGGGTGTGCCGGGAGCCACACAGCCTGCTAAGAGGCTGACTCTCTCCTCCAGCGGAGTGACTTCAGGTACGAGGGCGGGCCTCGCAGTGTTCCAAGCACAGCGTTCTCTCATGGCAGCTCACACAAAGGGCCATGACAGAGTCTTCCTGGGCACTTGGCACTCACCAGCCATGCTGTCCTGAGGGCGTTCGAGGGCTCCGGAGATGTAGCGCTCCTCAAGGAACGCGCAGTGTGTGGTTGCCCAGCACCCGGCACGCTCAGGGGTCCTCCGAGGGAATCAACCAATGGACCTCGACGTTGCTCAGCCGGCCCACAGGTGTCTGTCTGGAGGCACTCAGTGACCTTGGAGGGAAAATGATGCACACCCGTGGGGCCTAGGAGTCCCCGGACGCGTACTTCCTTTAAAGCAAAGCGACTAAGAACTCCTGGAAAGAGCTGCATGCCTCCCTTTCTGCACGGCTACTCAGGGCCTAACCTGGAGGCGAGTTCTCACGCTGAGGTTCCCTTTAGCTCTAGAGCCTGTCATGCGGACCGCCACCGCGGCCACGGAAGCCCCTGGTTGAGAGAGAGCAAACTCACAATTTTCCCCGAAGCATTCTTCCAGGGCTCACTGGCCTGTCGGGAGCCGGGAATGTCAGGGAGCTTCAAGGCAGGCATGAATGCCGCCCTCCAAATGGGAAAGCAGGGCTAGTTCCAGCAGGCCCCCGTTTTCATGGGCACACTCAGCGTACATCCCCGTGGTTTCTAAGGCGTCCCAAGAGACACCGGTTGCCCTGTGTTTCCTTCCCTGAGTCAACTTATCGAAGTAGGGAGTCCCGCATCCAGCGAACGGTCTCAACCAAGGAACGCCGTAGCTGCTCCTCTGGGCCTGGGGCTGCCGGCGGTGCCAAAGAAGGAACAGGACTTGCATGGCAGTAAGAACCCAAGCCGCCGTCCTCTAGGAGGCACGGTGCCTTCAGTCAGGAGGTCCTGGATGGAATGCGAAGACGAGGGTTACTCTGAGCGCAGCTCCGATTGGGGCAACGCGTAAGACCTCCGCGCCATGTGGGATGTGCCAGAACGGTGTTCGTGAACGTGTGCGAGTGCTGAGGAAACCAAGCTGCTCCAAAAGAGAGGGCGGTGCGTTTCCCTACGCTCGGCGTGCGCAGAGGGGCTCTAAAGGGCCACGGGCCCGGATGTTGCTTAGCAGACCCAGGTGCGCCTGGGGTTACTCAGTGTTCCTGCCGGGAACAGGGTGCCCCGGCTAGCCTCCCAGGTGTCCAGAAAGCTGTGCTGCCGTGCAAGGTAGGCAGGGCAGAGGCCACCGCCTCCTGGAAGCTGCAGCACGCCTCCGCTTCTGCACGGCAAATCAGGGCCTTACTTCCAGGCACGGGTTCACGCTGGGTGTGCCGGGAGCCACACAGCCTGCTAAGAGGCTGACTCTCTCCTCCAGCGGAGTGACTTCAGGTACGAGGGCGGGCCTCGCAGTGTTCCAAGCACAGCGTTCTCTCATGGCAGCTCACACAAAGGGCCATGACAGAGTCTTCCTGGGCACTTGGCACTCACCAGCCATGCTGTCCTGAGGGCGTTCGAGGGCTCCGGAGATGTAGCGCTCCTCAAGGAACGCGCAGTGTGTGGTTGCCCAGCACCCGGCACGCTCAGGGGTCCTCCGAGGGAATCAACCAATGGACCTCGACGTTGCTCAGCCGGCCCACAGGTGTCTGTCTGGAGGCACTCAGTGACCTTGGAGGGAAAATGATGCACACCCGTGGGGCCTAGGAGTCCCCGGACGCGTACTTCCTTTAAAGCAAAGCGACTAAGAACTCCTGGAAAGAGCTGCATGCCTCCCTTTCTGCACGGCTACTCAGGGCCTAACCTGGAGGCGAGTTCTCACGCTGAGGTTCCCTTTAGCTCTAGAGCCTGTCATGCGGACCGCCACCGCGGCCACGGAAGCCCCTGGTTGAGAGAGAGCAAACTCACAATTTTCCCCGAAGCATTCTTCCAGGGCTCACTGGCCTGTCGGGAGCCGGGAATGTCAGGGAGCTTCAAGGCAGGCATGAATGCCGCCCTCCAAATGGGAAAGCAGGGCTAGTTCCAGCAGGCCCCCGTTTTCATGGGCACACTCAGCGTACATCCCCGTGGTTTCTAAGGCGTCCCAAGAGACACCGGTTGCCCTGTGTTTCCTTCCCTGAGTCAACTTATCGAAGTAGGGAGTCCCGCATCCAGCGAACGGTCTCAACCAAGGAACGCCGTAGCTGCTCCTCTGGGCCTGGGGCTGCCGGCGGTGCCAAAGAAGGAACAGGACTTGCATGGCAGTAAGAACCCAAGCCGCCGTCCTCTAGGAGGCACGGTGCCTTCAGTCAGGAGGTCCTGGATGGAATGCGAAGACGAGGGTTACTCTGAGCGCAGCTCCGATTGGGGCAACGCGTAAGACCTCCGCGCCATGTGGGATGTGCCAGAACGGTGTTCGTGAACGTGTGCGAGTGCTGAGGAAACCAAGCTGCTCCAAAAGAGAGGGCGGTGCGTTTCCCTACGCTCGGCGTGCGCAGAGGGGCTCTAAAGGGCCACGGGCCCGGATGTTGCTTAGCAGACCCAGGTGCGCCTGGGGTTACTCAGTGTTCCTGCCGGGAACAGGGTGCCCCGGCTAGCCTCCCAGGTGTCCAGAAAGCTGTGCTGCCGTGCAAGGTAGGCAGGGCAGAGGCCACCGCCTCCTGGAAGCTGCAGCACGCCTCCGCTTCTGCACGGCAAATCAGGGCCTTACTTCCAGGCACGGGTTCACGCTGGGTGTGCCGGGAGCCACACAGCCTGCTAAGAGGCTGACTCTCTCCTCCAGCGGAGTGACTTCAGGTACGAGGGCGGGCCTCGCAGTGTTCCAAGCACAGCGTTCTCTCATGGCAGCTCACACAAAGGGCCATGACAGAGTCTTCCTGGGCACTTGGCACTCACCAGCCATGCTGTCCTGAGGGCGTTCGAGGGCTCCGGAGATGTAGCGCTCCTCAAGGAACGCGCAGTGTGTGGTTGCCCAGCACCCGGCACGCTCAGGGGTCCTCCGAGGGAATCAACCAATGGACCTCGACGTTGCTCAGCCGGCCCACAGGTGTCTGTCTGGAGGCACTCAGTGACCTTGGAGGGAAAATGATGCACACCCGTGGGGCCTAGGAGTCCCCGGACGCGTACTTCCTTTAAAGCAAAGCGACTAAGAACTCCTGGAAAGAGCTGCATGCCTCCCTTTCTGCACGGCTACTCAGGGCCTAACCTGGAGGCGAGTTCTCACGCTGAGGTTCCCTTTAGCTCTAGAGCCTGTCATGCGGACCGCCACCGCGGCCACGGAAGCCCCTGGTTGAGAGAGAGCAAACTCACAATTTTCCCCGAAGCATTCTTCCAGGGCTCACTGGCCTGTCGGGAGCCGGGAATGTCAGGGAGCTTCAAGGCAGGCATGAATGCCGCCCTCCAAATGGGAAAGCAGGGCTAGTTCCAGCAGGCCCCCGTTTTCATGGGCACACTCAGCGTACATCCCCGTGGTTTCTAAGGCGTCCCAAGAGACACCGGTTGCCCTGTGTTTCCTTCCCTGAGTCAACTTATCGAAGTAGGGAGTCCCGCATCCAGCGAACGGTCTCAACCAAGGAACGCCGTAGCTGCTCCTCTGGGCCTGGGGCTGCCGGCGGTGCCAAAGAAGGAACAGGACTTGCATGGCAGTAAGAACCCAAGCCGCCGTCCTCTAGGAGGCACGGTGCCTTCAGTCAGGAGGTCCTGGATGGAATGCGAAGACGAGGGTTACTCTGAGCGCAGCTCCGATTGGGGCAACGCGTAAGACCTCCGCGCCATGTGGGATGTGCCAGAACGGTGTTCGTGAACGTGTGCGAGTGCTGAGGAAACCAAGCTGCTCCAAAAGAGAGGGCGGTGCGTTTCCCTACGCTCGGCGTGCGCAGAGGGGCTCTAAAGGGCCACGGGCCCGGATGTTGCTTAGCAGACCCAGGTGCGCCTGGGGTTACTCAGTGTTCCTGCCGGGAACAGGGTGCCCCGGCTAGCCTCCCAGGTGTCCAGAAAGCTGTGCTGCCGTGCAAGGTAGGCAGGGCAGAGGCCACCGCCTCCTGGAAGCTGCAGCACGCCTCCGCTTCTGCACGGCAAATCAGGGCCTTACTTCCAGGCACGGGTTCACGCTGGGTGTGCCGGGAGCCACACAGCCTGCTAAGAGGCTGACTCTCTCCTCCAGCGGAGTGACTTCAGGTACGAGGGCGGGCCTCGCAGTGTTCCAAGCACAGCGTTCTCTCATGGCAGCTCACACAAAGGGCCATGACAGAGTCTTCCTGGGCACTTGGCACTCACCAGCCATGCTGTCCTGAGGGCGTTCGAGGGCTCCGGAGATGTAGCGCTCCTCAAGGAACGCGCAGTGTGTGGTTGCCCAGCACCCGGCACGCTCAGGGGTCCTCCGAGGGAATCAACCAATGGACCTCGACGTTGCTCAGCCGGCCCACAGGTGTCTGTCTGGAGGCACTCAGTGACCTTGGAGGGAAAATGATGCACACCCGTGGGGCCTAGGAGTCCCCGGACGCGTACTTCCTTTAAAGCAAAGCGACTAAGAACTCCTGGAAAGAGCTGCATGCCTCCCTTTCTGCACGGCTACTCAGGGCCTAACCTGGAGGCGAGTTCTCACGCTGAGGTTCCCTTTAGCTCTAGAGCCTGTCATGCGGACCGCCACCGCGGCCACGGAAGCCCCTGGTTGAGAGAGAGCAAACTCACAATTTTCCCCGAAGCATTCTTCCAGGGCTCACTGGCCTGTCGGGAGCCGGGAATGTCAGGGAGCTTCAAGGCAGGCATGAATGCCGCCCTCCAAATGGGAAAGCAGGGCTAGTTCCAGCAGGCCCCCGTTTTCATGGGCACACTCAGCGTACATCCCCGTGGTTTCTAAGGCGTCCCAAGAGACACCGGTTGCCCTGTGTTTCCTTCCCTGAGTCAACTTATCGAAGTAGGGAGTCCCGCATCCAGCGAACGGTCTCAACCAAGGAACGCCGTAGCTGCTCCTCTGGGCCTGGGGCTGCCGGCGGTGCCAAAGAAGGAACAGGACTTGCATGGCAGTAAGAACCCAAGCCGCCGTCCTCTAGGAGGCACGGTGCCTTCAGTCAGGAGGTCCTGGATGGAATGCGAAGACGAGGGTTACTCTGAGCGCAGCTCCGATTGGGGCAACGCGTAAGACCTCCGCGCCATGTGGGATGTGCCAGAACGGTGTTCGTGAACGTGTGCGAGTGCTGAGGAAACCAAGCTGCTCCAAAAGAGAGGGCGGTGCGTTTCCCTACGCTCGGCGTGCGCAGAGGGGCTCTAAAGGGCCACGGGCCCGGATGTTGCTTAGCAGACCCAGGTGCGCCTGGGGTTACTCAGTGTTCCTGCCGGGAACAGGGTGCCCCGGCTAGCCTCCCAGGTGTCCAGAAAGCTGTGCTGCCGTGCAAGGTAGGCAGGGCAGAGGCCACCGCCTCCTGGAAGCTGCAGCACGCCTCCGCTTCTGCACGGCAAATCAGGGCCTTACTTCCAGGCACGGGTTCACGCTGGGTGTGCCGGGAGCCACACAGCCTGCTAAGAGGCTGACTCTCTCCTCCAGCGGAGTGACTTCAGGTACGAGGGCGGGCCTCGCAGTGTTCCAAGCACAGCGTTCTCTCATGGCAGCTCACACAAAGGGCCATGACAGAGTCTTCCTGGGCACTTGGCACTCACCAGCCATGCTGTCCTGAGGGCGTTCGAGGGCTCCGGAGATGTAGCGCTCCTCAAGGAACGCGCAGTGTGTGGTTGCCCAGCACCCGGCACGCTCAGGGGTCCTCCGAGGGAATCAACCAATGGACCTCGACGTTGCTCAGCCGGCCCACAGGTGTCTGTCTGGAGGCACTCAGTGACCTTGGAGGGAAAATGATGCACACCCGTGGGGCCTAGGAGTCCCCGGACGCGTACTTCCTTTAAAGCAAAGCGACTAAGAACTCCTGGAAAGAGCTGCATGCCTCCGTTTCTGCACGGCTACTCAGGGCCTAACCTGGAGGCGAGTTCTCACGCTGAGGTTCCCTTTAGCTCTAGAGCCTGTCATGCGGACCGCCACCGCGGCCACGGAAGCCCCTGGTTGAGAGAGAGCAAACTCACAATTTTCCCCGAAGCATTCTTCCAGGGCTCACTGGCCTGTCGGGAGCCGGGAATGTCAGGGAGCTTCAAGGCAGGCATGAATGCCGCCCTCCAAATGGGAAAGCAGGGCTAGTTCCAGCAGGCCCCCGTTTTCATGGGCACACTCAGCGTACATCCCCGTGGTTTCTAAGGCGTCCCAAGAGACACCGGTTGCCCTGTGTTTCCTTCCCTGAGTCAACTTATCGAAGTAGGGAGTCCCGCATCCAGCGAACGGTCTCAACCAAGGAACGCCGTAGCTGCTCCTCTGGGCCTGGGGCTGCCGGCGGTGCCAAAGAAGGAACAGGACTTGCATGGCAGTAAGAACCCAAGCCGCCGTCCTCTAGGAGGCACGGTGCCTTCAGTCAGGAGGTCCTGGATGGAATGCGAAGACGAGGGTTACTCTGAGCGCAGCTCCGATTGGGGCAACGCGTAAGACCTCCGCGCCATGTGGGATGTGCCAGAACGGTGTTCGTGAACGTGTGCGAGTGCTGAGGAAACCAAGCTGCTCCAAAAGAGAGGGCGGTGCGTTTCCCTACGCTCGGCGTGCGCAGAGGGGCTCTAAAGGGCCACGGGCCCGGATGTTGCTTAGCAGACCCAGGTGCGCCTGGGGTTACTCAGTGTTCCTGCCGGGAACAGGGTGCCCCGGCTAGCCTCCCAGGTGTCCAGAAAGCTGTGCTGCCGTGCAAGGTAGGCAGGGCAGAGGCCACCGCCTCCTGGAAGCTGCAGCACGCCTCCGCTTCTGCACGGCAAATCAGGGCCTTACTTCCAGGCACGGGTTCACGCTGGGTGTGCCGGGAGCCACACAGCCTGCTAAGAGGCTGACTCTCTCCTCCAGCGGAGTGACTTCAGGTACGAGGGCGGGCCTCGCAGTGTTCCAAGCACAGCGTTCTCTCATGGCAGCTCACACAAAGGGCCATGACAGAGTCTTCCTGGGCACTTGGCACTCACCAGCCATGCTGTCCTGAGGGCGTTCGAGGGCTCCGGAGATGTAGCGCTCCTCAAGGAACGCGCAGTGTGTGGTTGCCCAGCACCCGGCACGCTCAGGGGTCCTCCGAGGGAATCAACCAATGGACCTCGACGTTGCTCAGCCGGCCCACAGGTGTCTGTCTGGAGGCACTCAGTGACCTTGGAGGGAAAATGATGCACACCCGTGGGGCCTAGGAGTCCCCGGACGCGTACTTCCTTTAAAGCAAAGCGACTAAGAACTCCTGGAAAGAGCTGCATGCCTCCCTTTCTGCACGGCTACTCAGGGCCTAACCTGGAGGCGAGTTCTCACGCTGAGGTTCCCTTTAGCTCTAGAGCCTGTCATACGGACCGCCACCGCGGCCACGGAAGCCCCTGGTTGAGAGAGAGCAAACTCACAATTTTCCCCGAAGCATTCTTCCAGGGCTCACTGGCCTGTCGGGAGCCGGGAATGTCAGGGAGCTTCAAGGCAGGCATGAATGCCGCCCTCCAAATGGGAAAGCAGGGCTAGTTCCAGCAGGCCCCCGTTTTCATGGGCACACTCAGCGTACATCCCCGTGGTTTCTAAGGCGTCCCAAGAGACACCGGTTGCCCTGTGTTTCCTTCCCTGAGTCAACTTATCGAAGTAGGGAGTCCCGCATCCAGCGAACGGTCTCAACCAAGGAACGCCGTAGCTGCTCCTCTGGGCCTGGGGCTGCCGGCGGTGCCAAAGAAGGAACAGGACTTGCATGGCAGTAAGAACCCAAGCCGCCGTCCTCTAGGAGGCACGGTGCCTTCAGTCAGGAGGTCCTGGATGGAATGCGAAGACGAGGGTTACTCTGAGCGCAGCTCCGATTGGGGCAACGCGTAAGACCTCCGCGCCATGTGGGATGTGCCAGAACGGTGTTCGTGAACGTGTGCGAGTGCTGAGGAAACCAAGCTGCTCCAAAAGAGAGGGCGGTGCGTTTCCCTACGCTCGGCGTGCGCAGAGGGGCTCTAAAGGGCCACGGGCCCGGATGTTGCTTAGCAGACCCAGGTGCGCCTGGGGTTACTCAGTGTTCCTGCCGGGAACAGGGTGCCCCGGCTAGCCTCCCAGGTGTCCAGAAAGCTGTGCTGCCGTGCAAGGTAGGCAGGGCAGAGGCCACCGCCTCCTGGAAGCTGCAGCACGCCTCCGCTTCTGCACGGCAAATCAGGGCCTTACTTCCAGGCACGGGTTCACGCTGGGTGTGCCGGGAGCCACACAGCCTGCTAAGAGGCTGACTCTCTCCTCCAGCGGAGTGACTTCAGGTACGAGGGCGGGCCTCGCAGTGTTCCAAGCACAGCGTTCTCTCATGGCAGCTCACACAAAGGGCCATGACAGAGTCTTCCTGGGCACTTGGCACTCACCAGCCATGCTGTCCTGAGGGCGTTCGAGGGCTCCGGAGATGTAGCGCTCCTCAAGGAACGCGCAGTGTGTGGTTGCCCAGCACCCGGCACGCTCAGGGGTCCTCCGAGGGAATCAACCAATGGACCTCGACGTTGCTCAGCCGGCCCACAGGTGTCTGTCTGGAGGCACTCAGTGACCTTGGAGGGAAAATGATGCACACCCGTGGGGCCTAGGAGTCCCCGGACGCGTACTTCCTTTAAAGCAAAGCGACTAAGAACTCCTGGAAAGAGCTGCATGCCTCCCTTTCTGCACGGCTACTCAGGGCCTAACCTGGAGGCGAGTTCTCACGCTGAGGTTCCCTTTAGCTCTAGAGCCTGTCATGCGGACCGCCACCGCGGCCACGGAAGCCCCTGGTTGAGAGAGAGCAAACTCACAATTTTCCCCGAAGCATTCTTCCAGGGCTCACTGGCCTGTCGGGAGCCGGGAATGTCAGGGAGCTTCAAGGCAGGCATGAATGCCGCCCTCCAAATGGGAAATCAGGGCTAGTTCCAGCAGGCCCCCGTTTTCATGGGCACACTCAGCGTACATCCCCGTGGTTTCTAAGGCGTCCCAAGAGACACCGGTTGCCCTGTGTTTCCTTCCCTGAGTCAACTTATCGAAGTAGGGAGTCCCGCATCCAGCGAACGGTCTCAACCAAGGAACGCCGTAGCTGCTCCTCTGGGCCTGGGGCTGCCGGCGGTGCCAAAGAAGGAACAGGACTTGCATGGCAGTAAGAACCCAAGCCGCCGTCCTCTAGGAGGCACGGTGCCTTCAGTCAGGAGGTCCTGGATGGAATGCGAAGACGAGGGTTACTCTGAGCGCAGCTCCGATTGGGGCAACGCGTAAGACCTCCGCGCCATGTGGGATGTGCCAGAACGGTGTTCGTGAACGTGTGCGAGTGCTGAGGAAACCAAGCTGCTCCAAAAGAGAGGGCGGTGCGTTTCCCTACGCTCGGCGTGCGCAGAGGGGCTCTAAAGGGCCACGGGCCCGGATGTTGCTTAGCAGACCCAGGTGCGCCTGGGGTTACTCAGTGTTCCTGCCGGGAACAGGGTGCCCCGGCTAGCCTCCCAGGTGTCCAGAAAGCTGTGCTGCCGTGCAAGGTAGGCAGGGCAGAGGCCACCGCCTCCTGGAAGCTGCAGCACGCCTCCGCTTCTGCACGGCAAATCAGGGCCTTACTTCCAGGCACGGGTTCACGCTGGGTGTGCCGGGAGCCACACAGCCTGCTAAGAGGCTGACTCTCTCCTCCAGCGGAGTGACTTCAGGTACGAGGGCGGGCCTCGCAGTGTTCCAAGCACAGCGTTCTCTCATGGCAGCTCACACAAAGGGCCATGACAGAGTCTTCCTGGGCACTTGGCACTCACCAGCCATGCTGTCCTGAGGGCGTTCGAGGGCTCCGGAGATGTAGCGCTCCTCAAGGAACGCGCAGTGTGTGGTTGCCCAGCACCCGGCACGCTCAGGGGTCCTCCGAGGGAATCAACCAATGGACCTCGACGTTGCTCAGCCGGCCCACAGGTGTCTGTCTGGAGGCACTCAGTGACCTTGGAGGGAAAATGATGCACACCCGTGGGGCCTAGGAGTCCCCGGACGCGTACTTCCTTTAAAGCAAAGCGACTAAGAACTCCTGGAAAGAGCTGCATGCCTCCCTTTCTGCACGGCTACTCACGGCCTAACCTGGAGGCGAGTTCTCACGCTGAGGTTCCCTTTAGCTCTAGAGCCTGTCATGCGGACCGCCACCGCGGCCACGGAAGCCCCTGGTTGAGAGAGAGCAAACTCACAATTTTCCCCGAAGCATTCTTCCAGGGCTCACTGGCCTGTCGGGAGCCGGGAATGTCAGGGAGCTTCAAGGCAGGCATGAATGCCGCCCTCCAAATGGGAAATCAGGGCTAGTTCCAGCAGGCCCCCGTTTTCATGGGCACACTCAGCGTACATCCCCGTGGTTTCTAAGGCGTCCCAAGAGACACCGGTTGCCCTGTGTTTCCTTCCCTGAGTCAACTTATCGAAGTAGGGAGTCCCGCATCCAGCGAACGGTCTCAACCAAGGAACGCCGTAGCTGCTCCTCTGGGCCTGGGGCTGCCGGCGGTGCCAAAGAAGGAACAGGACTTGCATGGCAGTAAGAACCCAAGCCGCCGTCCTCTAGGAGGCACGGTGCCTTCAGTCAGGAGGTCCTGGATGGAATGCGAAGACGAGGGTTACTCTGAGCGCAGCTCCGATTGGGGCAACGCGTAAGACCTCCGCGCCATGTGGGATGTGCCAGAACGGTGTTCGTGAACGTGTGCGAGTGCTGAGGAAACCAAGCTGCTCCAAAAGAGAGGGCAGTGCGTTTCCCTACGCTCGGCGTGCGCAGAGGGGCTCTAAAGGGCCACGGGCCCGGATGTTGCTTAGCAGACCCAGGTGCGCCTGGGGTTACTCAGTGTTCCTGCCGGGAACAGGGTGCCCCGGCTAGCCTCCCAGGTGTCCAGAAAGCTGTGCTGCCGTGCAAGGTAGGCAGGGCAGAGGCCACCGCCTCCTGGAAGCTGCAGCACGCCTCCGCTTCTGCACGGCAAATCAGGGCCTTACTTCCAGGCACGGGTTCACGCTGGGTGTGCCGGGAGCCACACAGCCTGCTAAGAGGCTGACTCTCTCCTCCAGCGGAGTGACTTCAGGTACGAGGGCGGGCCTCGCAGTGTTCCAAGCACAGCGTTCTCTCATGGCAGCTCACACAAAGGGCCATGACAGAGTCTTCCTGGGCACTTGGCACTCACCAGCCATGCTGTCCTGAGGGCGTTCGAGGGCTCCGGAGATGTAGCGCTCCTCAAGGAACGCGCAGTGTGTGGTTGCCCAGCACCCGGCACGCTCAGGGGTCCTCCGAGGGAATCAACCAATGGACCTCGACGTTGCTCAGCCGGCCCACAGGTGTCTGTCTGGAGGCACTCAGTGACCTTGGAGGGAAAATGATGCACACCCGTGGGGCCTAGGAGTCCCCGGACGCGTACTTCCTTTAAAGCAAAGCGACTAAGAACTCCTGGAAAGAGCTGCATGCCTCCCTTTCTGCACGGCTACTCAGGGCCTAACCTGGAGGCGAGTTCTCACGCTGAGGTTCCCTTTAGCTCTAGAGCCTGTCATGCGGACCGCCACCGCGGCCACGGAAGCCCCTGGTTGAGAGAGAGCAAACTCACAATTTTCCCCGAAGCATTCTTCCAGGGCTCACTGGCCTGTCGGGAGCCGGGAATGTCAGGGAGCTTCAAGGCAGGCATGAATGCCGCCCTCCAAATGGGAAAGCAGGGCTAGTTCCAGCAGGCCCCCGTTTTCATGGGCACACTCAGCGTACATCCCCGTGGTTTCTAAGGCGTCCCAAGAGACACCGGTTGCCCTGTGTTTCCTTCCCTGAGTCAACTTATCGAAGTAGGGAGTCCCGCATCCAGCGAACGGTCTCAACCAAGGAACGCCGTAGCTGCTCCTCTGGGCCTGGGGCTGCCGGCGGTGCCAAAGAAGGAACAGGACTTGCATGGCAGTAAGAACCCAAGCCGCCGTCCTCTAGGAGGCACGGTGCCTTCAGTCAGGAGGTCCTGGATGGAATGCGAAGACGAGGGTTACTCTGAGCGCAGCTCCGATTGGGGCAACGCGTAAGACCTCCGCGCCATGTGGGATGTGCCAGAACGGTGTTCGTGAACGTGTGCGAGTGCTGAGGAAACCAAGCTGCTCCAAAAGAGAGGGCGGTGCGTTTCCCTACGCTCGGCGTGCGCAGAGGGGCTCTAAAGGGCCACGGGCCCGGATGTTGCTTAGCAGACCCAGGTGCGCCTGGGGTTACTCAGTGTTCCTGCCGGGAACAGGGTGCCCCGGCTAGCCTCCCAGGTGTCCAGAAAGCTGTGCTGCCGTGCAAGGTAGGCAGGGCAGAGGCCACCGCCTCCTGGAAGCTGCAGCACGCCTCCGCTTCTGCACGGCAAATCAGGGCCTTACTTCCAGGCACGGGTTCACGCTGGGTGTGCCGGGAGCCACACAGCCTGCTAAGAGGCTGACTCTCTCCTCCAGCGGAGTGACTTCAGGTACGAGGGCGGGCCTCGCAGTGTTCCAAGCACAGCGTTCTCTCATGGCAGCTCACACAAAGGGCCATGACAGAGTCTTCCTGGGCACTTGGCACTCACCAGCCATGCTGTCCTGAGGGCGTTCGAGGGCTCCGGAGATGTAGCGCTCCTCAAGGAACGCGCAGTGTGTGGTTGCCCAGCACCCGGCACGCTCAGGGGTCCTCCGAGGGAATCAACCAATGGACCTCGACGTTGCTCAGCCGGCCCACAGGTGTCTGTCTGGAGGCACTCAGTGACCTTGGAGGGAAAATGATGCACACCCGTGGGGCCTAGGAGTCCCCGGACGCGTACTTCCTTTAAAGCAAAGCGACTAAGAACTCCTGGAAAGAGCTGCATGCCTCCCTTTCTGCACGGCTACTGAGGGCCTAACCTGGAGGCGAGTTCTCACGCTGAGGTTCCCTTTAGCTCTAGAGCCTGTCATGCGGACCACCACCGCGGCCACGGAAGCCCCTGGTTGAGAGAGAGCAAACTCACAATTTTCCCCGAAGCATTCTTCCAGGGCTCACTGGCCTGTCGGGAGCCGGGAATGTCAGGGAGCTTCAAGGCAGGCATGAATGCCGCCCTCCAAATGGGAAAGCAGGGCTAGTTCCAGCAGGCCCCCGTTTTCATGGGCACACTCAGCGTACATCCCCGTGGTTTCTAAGGCGTCCCAAGAGACACCGGTTGCCCTGTGTTTCCTTCCCTGAGTCAACTTATCGAAGTAGGGAGTCCCGCATCCAGCGAACGGTCTCAACCAAGGAACGCCGTAGCTGCTCCTCTGGGCCTGGGGCTGCCGGCGGTGCCAAAGAAGGAACAGGACTTGCATGGCAGTAAGAACCCAAGCCGCCGTCCTCTAGGAGGCACGGTGCCTTCAGTCAGGAGGTCCTGGATGGAATGCGAAGACGAGGGTTACTCTGAGCGCAGCTCCGATTGGGGCAACGCGTAAGACCTCCGCGCCATGTGGGATGTGCCAGAACGGTGTTCGTGAACGTGTGCGAGTGCTGAGGAAACCAAGCTGCTCCAAAAGAGAGGGCGGTGCGTTTCCCTACGCTCGGCGTGCGCAGAGGGGCTCTAAAGGGCCACGGGCCCGGATGTTGCTTAGCAGACCCAGGTGCGCCTGGGGTTACTCAGTGTTCCTGCCGGGAACAGGGTGCCCCGGCTAGCCTCCCAGGTGTCCAGAAAGCTGTGCTGCCGTGCAAGGTAGGCAGGGCAGAGGCCACCGCCTCCTGGAAGCTGCAGCACGCCTCCGCTTCTGCACGGCAAATCAGGGCCTTACTTCCAGGCACGGGTTCACGCTGGGTGTGCCGGGAGCCACACAGCCTGCTAAGAGGCTGACTCTCTCCTCCAGCGGAGTGACTTCAGGTACGAGGGCGGGCCTCGCAGTGTTCCAAGCACAGCGTTCTCTCATGGCAGCTCACACAAAGGGCCATGACAGAGTCTTCCTGGGCACTTGGCACTCACCAGCCATGCTGTCCTGAGGGCGTTCGAGGGCTCCGGAGATGTAGCGCTCCTCAAGGAACGCGCAGTGTGTGGTTGCCCAGCACCCGGCACGCTCAGGGGTCCTCCGAGGGAATCAACCAATGGACCTCGACGTTGCTCAGCCGGCCCACAGGTGTCTGTCTGGAGGCACTCAGTGACCTTGGAGGGAAAATGATGCACACCCGTGGGGCCTAGGAGTCCCCGGACGCGTACTTCCTTTAAAGCAAAGCGACTAAGAACTCCTGGAAAGAGCTGCATGCCTCCCTTTCTGCACGGCTACTCAGGGCCTAACCTGGAGGCGAGTTCTCACGCTGAGGTTCCCTTTAGCTCTAGAGCCTGTCATGCGGACCGCCACCGCGGCCACGGAAGCCCCTGGTTGAGAGAGAGCAAACTCACAATTTTCCCCGAAGCATTCTTCCAGGGCTCACTGGCCTGTCGGGAGCCGGGAATGTCAGGGAGCTTCAAGGCAGGCATGAATGCCGCCCTCCAAATGGGAAAGCAGGGCTAGTTCCAGCAGGCCCCCGTTTTCATGGGCACACTCAGCGTACATCCCCGTGCTTTCTAAGGCGTCCCAAGAGACACCGGTTGCCCTGTGTTTCCTTCCCTGAGTCAACTTATCGAAGTAGGGAGTCCCGCATCCAGCGAACGGTCTCAACCAAGGAACGCCGTAGCTGCTCCTCTGGGCCTGGGGCTGCCGGCGGTGCCAAAGAAGGAACAGGACTTGCATGGCAGTAAGAACCCAAGCCGCCGTCCTCTAGGAGGCACGGTGCCTTCAGTCAGGAGGTCCTGGATGGAATGCGAAGACGAGGGTTACTCTGAGCGCAGCTCCGATTGGGGCAACGCGTAAGACCTCCGCGCCATGTGGGATGTGCCAGAACGGTGTTCGTGAACGTGTGCGAGTGCTGAGGAAACCAAGCTGCTCCAAAAGAGAGGGCGGTGCGTTTCCCTACGCTCGGCGTGCGCAGAGGGGCTCTAAAGGGCCACGGGCCCGGATGTTGCTTAGCAGACCCAGGTGCGCCTGGGGTTACTCAGTGTTCCTGCCGGGAACAGGGTGCCCCGGCTAGCCTCCCAGGTGTCCAGAAAGCTGTGCTGCCGTGCAAGGTAGGCAGGGCAGAGGCCACCGCCTCCTGGAAGCTGCAGCACGCCTCCGCTTCTGCACGGCAAATCAGGGCCTTACTTCCAGGCACGGGTTCACGCTGGGTGTGCCGGGAGCCACACAGCCTGCTAAGAGGCTGACTCTCTCCTCCAGCGGAGTGACTTCAGGTACGAGGGCGGGCCTCGCAGTGTTCCAAGCACAGCGTTCTCTCATGGCAGCTCACACAAAGGGCCATGACAGAGTCTTCCTGGGCACTTGGCACTCACCAGCCATGCTGTCCTGAGGGCGTTCGAGGGCTCCGGAGATGTAGCGCTCCTCAAGGAACGCGCAGTGTGTGGTTGCCCAGCACCCGGCACGCTCAGGGGTCCTCCGAGGGAATCAACCAATGGACCTCGACGTTGCTCAGCCGGCCCACAGGTGTCTGTCTGGAGGCACTCAGTGACCTTGGAGGGAAAATGATGCACACCCGTGGGGCCTAGGAGTCCCCGGACGCGTACTTCCTTTAAAGCAAAGCGACTAAGAACTCCTGGAAAGAGCTGCATGCCTCCCTTTCTGCACGGCTACTCAGGGCCTAACCTGGAGGCGAGTTCTCACGCTGAGGTTCCCTTTAGCTCTAGAGCCTGTCATGCGGACCGCCACCGCGGCCACGGAAGCCCCTGGTTGAGAGAGAGCAAACTCACAATTTTCCCCGAAGCATTCTTCCAGGGCTCACTGGCCTGTCGGGAGCCGGGAATGTCAGGGAGCTTCAAGGCAGGCATGAATGCCGCCCTCCAAATGGGAAAGCAGGGCTAGTTCCAGCAGGCCCCCGTTTTCATGGGCACACTCAGCGTACATCCCCGTGGTTTCTAAGGCGTCCCAAGAGACACCGGTTGCCCTGTGTTTCCTTCCCTGAGTCAACTTATCGAAGTAGGGAGTCCCGCATCCAGCGAACGGTCTCAACCAAGGAACGCCGTAGCTGCTCCTCTGGGCCTGGGGCTGCCGGCGGTGCCAAAGAAGGAACAGGACTTGCATGGCAGTAAGAACCCAAGCCGCCGTCCTCTAGGAGGCACGGTGCCTTCAGTCAGGAGGTCCTGGATGGAATGCGAAGACGAGGGTTACTCTGAGCACAGCTCCGATTGGGGCAACGCGTAAGACCTCCGCGCCATGTGGGATGTGCCAGAACGGTGTTCGTGAACGTGTGCGAGTGCTGAGGAAACCAAGCTGCTCCAAAAGAGAGGGCGGTGCGTTTCCCTACGCTCGGCGTGCGCAGAGGGGCTCTAAAGGGCCACGGGCCCGGATGTTGCTTAGCAGACCCAGGTGCGCCTGGGGTTACTCAGTGTTCCTGCCGGGAACAGGGTGCCCCGGCTAGCCTCCCAGGTGTCCAGAAAGCTGTGCTGCCGTGCAAGGTAGGCAGGGCAGAGGCCACCGCCTCCTGGAAGCTGCAGCACGCCTCCGCTTCTGCACGGCAAATCAGGGCCTTACTTCCAGGCACGGGTTCACGCTGGGTGTGCCGGGAGCCACACAGCCTGCTAAGAGGCTGACTCTCTCCTCCAGCGGAGTGACTTCAGGTACGAGGGCGGGCCTCGCAGTGTTCCAAGCACAGCGTTCTCTCATGGCAGCTCACACAAAGGGCCATGACAGAGTCTTCCTGGGCACTTGGCACTCACCAGCCATGCTGTCCTGAGGGCGTTCGAGGGCTCCGGAGATGTAGCGCTCCTCAAGGAACGCGCAGTGTGTGGTTGCCCAGCACCCGGCACGCTCAGGGGTCCTCCGAGGGAATCAACCAATGGACCTCGACGTTGCTCAGCCGGCCCACAGGTGTCTGTCTGGAGGCACTCAGTGACCTTGGAGGGAAAATGATGCACACCCGTGGGGCCTAGGAGTCCCCGGACGCGTACTTCCTTTAAAGCAAAGCGACTAAGAACTCCTGGAAAGAGCTGCATGCCTCCCTTTCTGCACGGCTACTCAGGGCCTAACCTGGAGGCGAGTTCTCACGCTGAGGTTCCCTTTAGCTCTAGAGCCTGTCATGCGGACCGCCACCGCGGCCACGGAAGCCCCTGGTTGAGAGAGAGCAAACTCACAATTTTCCCCGAAGCATTCTTCCAGGGCTCACTGGCCTGTCGGGAGCCGGGAATGTCAGGGAGCTTCAAGGCAGGCATGAATGCCGCCCTCCAAATGGGAAAGCAGGGCTAGTTCCAGCAGGCCCCCGTTTTCATGGGCACACTCAGCGTACATCCCCGTGGTTTCTAAGGCGTCCCAAGAGACACCGGTTGCCCTGTGTTTCCTTCCCTGAGTCAACTTATCGAAGTAGGGAGTCCCGCATCCAGCGAACGGTCTCAACCAAGGAACGCCGTAGCTGCTCCTCTGGGCCTGGGGCTGCCGGCGGTGCCAAAGAAGGAACAGGACTTGCATGGCAGTAAGAACCCAAGCCGCCGTCCTCTAGGAGGCACGGTGCCTTCAGTCAGGAGGTCCTGGATGGAATGCGAAGACGAGGGTTACTCTGAGCGCAGCTCCGATTGGGGCAACGCGTAAGACCTCCGCGCCATGTGGGATGTGCCAGAACGGTGTTCGTGAACGTGTGCGAGTGCTGAGGAAACCAAGCTGCTCCAAAAGAGAGGGCGGTGCGTTTCCCTACGCTCGGCGTGCGCAGAGGGGCTCTAAAGGGCCACGGGCCCGGATGTTGCTTAGCAGACCCAGGTGCGCCTGGGGTTACTCAGTGTTCCTGCCGGGAACAGGGTGCCCCGGCTAGCCTCCCAGGTGTCCAGAAAGCTGTGCTGCCGTGCAAGGTAGGCAGGGCAGAGGCCACCGCCTCCTGGAAGCTGCAGCACGCCTCCGCTTCTGCACGGCAAATCAGGGCCTTACTTCCAGGCACGGGTTCACGCTGGGTGTGCCGGGAGCCACACAGCCTGCTAAGAGGCTGACTCTCTCCTCCAGCGGAGTGACTTCAGGTACGAGGGCGGGCCTCGCAGTGTTCCAAGCACAGCGTTCTCTCATGGCAGCTCACACAAAGGGCCATGACAGAGTCTTCCTGGGCACTTGGCACTCACCAGCCATGCTGTCCTGAGGGCGTTCGAGGGCTCCGGAGATGTAGCGCTCCTCAAGGAACGCGCAGTGTGTGGTTGCCCAGCACCCGGCACGCTCAGGGGTCCTCCGAGGGAATCAACCAATGGACCTCGACGTTGCTCAGCCGGCCCACAGGTGTCTGTCTGGAGGCACTCAGTGACCTTGGAGGGAAAATGATGCACACCCGTGGGGCCTAGGAGTCCCCGGACGCGTACTTCCTTTAAAGCAAAGCGACTAAGAACTCCTGGAAAGAGCTGCATGCCTCCCTTTCTGCACGGCTACTCAGGGCCTAACCTGGAGGCGAGTTCTCACGCTGAGGTTCCCTTTAGCTCTAGAGCCTGTCATGCGGACCGCCACCGCGGCCACGGAAGCCCCTGGTTGAGAGAGAGCAAACTCACAATTTTCCCCGAAGCATTCTTCCAGGGCTCACTGGCCTGTCGGGAGCCGGGAATGTCAGGGAGCTTCAAGGCAGGCATGAATGCCGCCCTCCAAATGGGAAAGCAGGGCTAGTTCCAGCAGGCCCCCGTTTTCATGGGCACACTCAGCGTACATCCCCGTGCTTTCTAAGGCGTCCCAAGAGACACCGGTTGCCCTGTGTTTCCTTCCCTGAGTCAACTTATCGAAGTAGGGAGTCCCGCATCCAGCGAACGGTCTCAACCAAGGAACGCCGTAGCTGCTCCTCTGGGCCTGGGGCTGCCGGCGGTGCCAAAGAAGGAACAGGACTTGCATGGCAGTAAGAACCCAAGCCGCCGTCCTCTAGGAGGCACGGTGCCTTCAGTCAGGAGGTCCTGGATGGAATGCGAAGACGAGGGTTACTCTGAGCGCAGCTCCGATTGGGGCAACGCGTAAGACCTCCGCGCCATGTGGGATGTGCCAGAACGGTGTTCGTGAACGTGTGCGAGTGCTGAGGAAACCAAGCTGCTCCAAAAGAGAGGGCGGTGCGTTTCCCTACGCTCGGCGTGCGCAGAGGGGCTCTAAAGGGCCACGGGCCCGGATGTTGCTTAGCAGACCCAGGTGCGCCTGGGGTTACTCAGTGTTCCTGCCGGGAACAGGGTGCCCCGGCTAGCCTCCCAGGTGTCCAGAAAGCTGTGCTGCCGTGCAAGGTAGGCAGGGCAGAGGCCACCGCCTCCTGGAAGCTGCAGCACGCCTCCGCTTCTGCACGGCAAATCAGGGCCTTACTTCCAGGCACGGGTTCACGCTGGGTGTGCCGGGAGCCACACAGCCTGCTAAGAGGCTGACTCTCTCCTCCAGCGGAGTGACTTCAGGTACGAGGGCGGGCCTCGCAGTGTTCCAAGCACAGCGTTCTCTCATGGCAGCTCACACAAAGGGCCATGACAGAGTCTTCCTGGGCACTTGGCACTCACCAGCCATGCTGTCCTGAGGGCGTTCGAGGGCTCCGGAGATGTAGCGCTCCTCAAGGAACGCGCAGTGTGTGGTTGCCCAGCACCCGGCACGCTCAGGGGTCCTCCGAGGGAATCAACCAATGGACCTCGACGTTGCTCAGCCGGCCCACAGGTGTCTGTCTGGAGGCACTCAGTGACCTTGGAGGGAAAATGATGCACACCCGTGGGGCCTAGGAGTCCCCGGACGCGTACTTCCTTTAAAGCAAAGCGACTAAGAACTCCTGGAAAGAGCTGCATGCCTCCCTTTCTGCACGGCTACTCAGGGCCTAACCTGGAGGCGAGTTCTCACGCTGAGGTTCCCTTTAGCTCTAGAGCCTGTCATGCGGACCGCCACCGCGGCCACGGAAGCCCCTGGTTGAGAGAGAGCAAACTCACAATTTTCCCCGAAGCATTCTTCCAGGGCTCACTGGCCTGTCGGGAGCCGGGAATGTCAGGGAGCTTCAAGGCAGGCATGAATGCCGCCCTCCAAATGGGAAAGCAGGGCTAGTTCCAGCAGGCCCCCGTTTTCATGGGCACACTCAGCGTACATCCCCGTGCTTTCTAAGGCGTCCCAAGAGACACCGGTTGCCCTGTGTTTCCTTCCCTGAGTCAACTTATCGAAGTAGGGAGTCCCGCATCCAGCGAACGGTCTCAACCAAGGAACGCCGTAGCTGCTCCTCTGGGCCTGGGGCTGCCGGCGGTGCCAAAGAAGGAACAGGACTTGCATGGCAGTAAGAACCCAAGCCGCCGTCCTCTAGGAGGCACGGTGCCTTCAGTCAGGAGGTCCTGGATGGAATGCGAAGACGAGGGTTACTCTGAGCGCAGCTCCGATTGGGGCAACGCGTAAGACCTCCGCGCCATGTGGCATGTGCCAGAACGGTGTTCGTGAACGTGTGCGAGTGCTGAGGAAACCAAGCTGCTCCAAAAGAGAGGGCAGTGCGTTTCCCTACGCTCGGCGTGCGCAGAGGGGCTCTAAAGGGCCACGGGCCCGGATGTTGCTTAGCAGACCCAGGTGCGCCTGGGGTTACTCAGTGTTCCTGCCGGGAACAGGGTGCCCCGGCTAGCCTCCCAGGTGTCCAGAAAGCTGTGCTGCCGTGCAAGGTAGGCAGGGCAGAGGCCACCGCCTCCTGGAAGCTGCAGCACGCCTCCGCTTCTGCACGGCAAATCAGGGCCTTACTTCCAGGCACGGGTTCACGCTGGGTGTGCCGGGAGCCACACAGCCTGCTAAGAGGCTGACTCTCTCCTCCAGCGGAGTGACTTCAGGTACGAGGGCGGGCCTCGCAGTGTTCCAAGCACAGCGTTCTCTCATGGCAGCTCACACAAAGGGCCATGACAGAGTCTTCCTGGGCACTTGGCACTCACCAGCCATGCTGTCCTGAGGGCGTTCGAGGGCTCCGGAGATGTAGCGCTCCTCAAGGAACGCGCAGTGTGTGGTTGCCCAGCACCCGGCACGCTCAGGGGTCCTCCGAGGGAATCAACCAATGGACCTCGACGTTGCTCAGCCGGCCCACAGGTGTCTGTCTGGAGGCACTCAGTGACCTTGGAGGGAAAATGATGCACACCCGTGGGGCCTAGGAGTCCCCGGACGCGTACTTCCTTTAAAGCAAAGCGACTAAGAACTCCTGGAAAGAGCTGCATGCCTCCCTTTCTGCACGGCTACTCAGGGCCTAACCTGGAGGCGAGTTCTCACGCTGAGGTTCCCTTTAGCTCTAGAGCCTGTCATGCGGACCGCCACCGCGGCCACGGAAGCCCCTGGTTGAGAGAGAGCAAACTCACAATTTTCCCCGAAGCATTCTTCCAGGGCTCACTGGCCTGTCGGGAGCCGGGAATGTCAGGGAGCTTCAAGGCAGGCATGAATGCCGCCCTCCAAATGGGAAAGCAGGGCTAGTTCCAGCAGGCCCCCGTTTTCATGGGCACACTCAGCGTACATCCCCGTGGTTTCTAAGGCGTCCCAAGAGACACCGGTTGCCCTGTGTTTCCTTCCCTGAGTCAACTTATCGAAGTAGGGAGTCCCGCATCCAGCGAACGGTCTCAACCAAGGAACGCCGTAGCTGCTCCTCTGGGCCTGGGGCTGCCGGCGGTGCCAAAGAAGGAACAGGACTTGCATGGCAGTAAGAACCCAAGCCGCCGTCCTCTAGGAGGCACGGTGCCTTCAGTCAGGAGGTCCTGGATGGAATGCGAAGACGAGGGTTACTCTGAGCGCAGCTCCGATTGGGGCAACGCGTAAGACCTCCGCGCCATGTGGGATGTGCCAGAACGGTGTTCGTGAACGTGTGCGAGTGCTGAGGAAACCAAGCTGCTCCAAAAGAGAGGGCGGTGCGTTTCCCTACGCTCGGCGTGCGCAGAGGGGCTCTAAAGGGCCACGGGCCCGGATGTTGCTTAGCAGACCCAGGTGCGCCTGGGGTTACTCAGTGTTCCTGCCGGGAACAGGGTGCCCCGGCTAGCCTCCCAGGTGTCCAGAAAGCTGTGCTGCCGTGCAAGGTAGGCAGGGCAGAGGCCACCGCCTCCTGGAAGCTGCAGCACGCCTCCGCTTCTGCACGGCAAATCAGGGCCTTACTTCCAGGCACGGGTTCACGCTGGGTGTGCCGGGAGCCACACAGCCTGCTAAGAGGCTGACTCTCTCCTCCAGCGGAGTGACTTCAGGTACGAGGGCGGGCCTCGCAGTGTTCCAAGCACAGCGTTCTCTCATGGCAGCTCACACAAAGGGCCATGACAGAGTCTTCCTGGGCACTTGGCACTCACCAGCCATGCTGTCCTGAGGGCGTTCGAGGGCTCCGGAGATGTAGCGCTCCTCAAGGAACGCGCAGTGTGTGGTTGCCCAGCACCCGGCACGCTCAGGGGTCCTCCGAGGGAATCAACCAATGGACCTCGACGTTGCTCAGCCGGCCCACAGGTGTCTGTCTGGAGGCACTCAGTGACCTTGGAGGGAAAATGATGCACACCCGTGGGGCCTAGGAGTCCCCGGACGCGTACTTCCTTTAAAGCAAAGCGACTAAGAACTCCTGGAAAGAGCTGCATGCCTCCCTTTCTGCACGGCTACTCAGGGCCTAACCTGGAGGCGAGTTCTCACGCTGAGGTTCCCTTTAGCTCTAGAGCCTGTCATGCGGACCGCCACCGCGGCCACGGAAGCCCCTGGTTGAGAGAGAGCAAACTCACAATTTTCCCCGAAGCATTCTTCCAGGGCTCACTGGCCTGTCGGGAGCCGGGAATGTCAGGGAGCTTCAAGGCAGGCATGAATGCCGCCCTCCAAATGGGAAAGCAGGGCTAGTTCCAGCAGGCCCCCGTTTTCATGGGCACACTCAGCGTACATCCCCGTGCTTTCTAAGGCGTCCCAAGAGACACCGGTTGCCCTGTGTTTCCTTCCCTGAGTCAACTTATCGAAGTAGGGAGTCCCGCATCCAGCGAACGGTCTCAACCAAGGAACGCCGTAGCTGCTCCTCTGGGCCTGGGGCTGCCGGCGGTGCCAAAGAAGGAACAGGACTTGCATGGCAGTAAGAACCCAAGCCGCCGTCCTCTAGGAGGCACGGTGCCTTCAGTCAGGAGGTCCTGGATGGAATGCGAAGACGAGGGTTACTCTGAGCGCAGCTCCGATTGGGGCAACGCGTAAGACCTCCGCGCCATGTGGGATGTGCCAGAACGGTGTTCGTGAACGTGTGCGAGTGCTGAGGAAACCAAGCTGCTCCAAAAGAGAGGGCGGTGCGTTTCCCTACGCTCGGCGTGCGCAGAGGGGCTCTAAAGGGCCACGGGCCCGGATGTTGCTTAGCAGACCCAGGTGCGCCTGGGGTTACTCAGTGTTCCTGCCGGGAACAGGGTGCCCCGGCTAGCCTCCCAGGTGTCCAGAAAGCTGTGCTGCCGTGCAAGGTAGGCAGGGCAGAGGCCACCGCCTCCTGGAAGCTGCAGCACGCCTCCGCTTCTGCACGGCAAATCAGGGCCTTACTTCCAGGCACGGGTTCACGCTGGGTGTGCCGGGAGCCACACAGCCTGCTAAGAGGCTGACTCTCTCCTCCAGCGGAGTGACTTCAGGTACGAGGGCGGGCCTCGCAGTGTTCCAAGCACAGCGTTCTCTCATGGCAGCTCACACAAAGGGCCATGACAGAGTCTTCCTGGGCACTTGGCACTCACCAGCCATGCTGTCCTGAGGGCGTTCGAGGGCTCCGGAGATGTAGCGCTCCTCAAGGAACGCGCAGTGTGTGGTTGCCCAGCACCCGGCACGCTCAGGGGTCCTCCGAGGGAATCAACCAATGGACCTCGACGTTGCTCAGCCGGCCCACAGGTGTCTGTCTGGAGGCACTCAGTGACCTTGGAGGGAAAATGATGCACACCCGTGGGGCCTAGGAGTCCCCGGACGCGTACTTCCTTTAAAGCAAAGCGACTAAGAACTCCTGGAAAGAGCTGCATGCCTCCCTTTCTGCACGGCTACTCAGGGCCTAACCTGGAGGCGAGTTCTCACGCTGAGGTTCCCTTTAGCTCTAGAGCCTGTCATGCGGACCGCCACCGCGGCCACGGAAGCCCCTGGTTGAGAGAGAGCAAACTCACAATTTTCCCCGAAGCATTCTTCCAGGGCTCACTGGCCTGTCGGGAGCCGGGAATGTCAGGGAGCTTCAAGGCAGGCATGAATGCCGCCCTCCAAATGGGAAAGCAGGGCTAGTTCCAGCAGGCCCCCGTTTTCATGGGCACACTCAGCGTACATCCCCGTGCTTTCTAAGGCGTCCCAAGAGACACCGGTTGCCCTGTGTTTCCTTCCCTGAGTCAACTTATCGAAGTAGGGAGTCCCGCATCCAGCGAACGGTCTCAACCAAGGAACGCCGTAGCTGCTCCTCTGGGCCTGGGGCTGCCGGCGGTGCCAAAGAAGGAACAGGACTTGCATGGCAGTAAGAACCCAAGCCGCCGTCCTCTAGGAGGCACGGTGCCTTCAGTCAGGAGGTCCTGGATGGAATGCGAAGACGAGGGTTACTCTGAGCGCAGCTCCGATTGGGGCAACGCGTAAGACCTCCGCGCCATGTGGGATGTGCCAGAACGGTGTTCGTGAACGTGTGCGAGTGCTGAGGAAACCAAGCTGCTCCAAAAGAGAGGGCGGTGCGTTTCCCTACGCTCGGCGTGCGCAGAGGGGCTCTAAAGGGCCACGGGCCCGGATGTTGCTTAGCAGACCCAGGTGCGCCTGGGGTTACTCAGTGTTCCTGCCGGGAACAGGGTGCCCCGGCTAGCCTCCCAGGTGTCCAGAAAGCTGTGCTGCCGTGCAAGGTAGGCAGGGCAGAGGCCACCGCCTCCTGGAAGCTGCAGCACGCCTCCGCTTCTGCACGGCAAATCAGGGCCTTACTTCCAGGCACGGGTTCACGCTGGGTGTGCCGGGAGCCACACAGCCTGCTAAGAGGCTGACTCTCTCCTCCAGCGGAGTGACTTCAGGTACGAGGGCGGGCCTCGCAGTGTTCCAAGCACAGCGTTCTCTCATGGCAGCTCACACAAAGGGCCATGACAGAGTCTTCCTGGGCACTTGGCACTCACCAGCCATGCTGTCCTGAGGGCGTTCGAGGGCTCCGGAGATGTAGCGCTCCTCAAGGAACGCGCAGTGTGTGGTTGCCCAGCACCCGGCACGCTCAGGGGTCCTCCGAGGGAATCAACCAATGGACCTCGACGTTGCTCAGCCGGCCCACAGGTGTCTGTCTGGAGGCACTCAGTGACCTTGGAGGGAAAATGATGCACACCCGTGGGGCCTAGGAGTCCCCGGACGCGTACTTCCTTTAAAGCAAAGCGACTAAGAACTCCTGGAAAGAGCTGCATGCCTCCCTTTCTGCACGGCTACTCAGGGCCTAACCTGGAGGCGAGTTCTCACGCTGAGGTTCCCTTTAGCTCTAGAGCCTGTCATGCGGACCGCCACCGCGGCCACGGAAGCCCCTGGTTGAGAGAGAGCAAACTCACAATTTTCCCCGAAGCATTCTTCCAGGGCTCACTGGCCTGTCGGGAGCCGGGAATGTCAGGGAGCTTCAAGGCAGGCATGAATGCCGCCCTCCAAATGGGAAAGCAGGGCTAGTTCCAGCAGGCCCCCGTTTTCATGGGCACACTCAGCGTACATCCCCGTGGTTTCTAAGGCGTCCCAAGAGACACCGGTTGCCCTGTGTTTCCTTCCCTGAGTCAACTTATCGAAGTAGGGAGTCCCGCATCCAGCGAACGGTCTCAACCAAGGAACGCCGTAGCTGCTCCTCTGGGCCTGGGGCTGCCGGCGGTGCCAAAGAAGGAACAGGACTTGCATGGCAGTAAGAACCCAAGCCGCCGTCCTCTAGGAGGCACGGTGCCTTCAGTCAGGAGGTCCTGGATGGAATGCGAAGACGAGGGTTACTCTGAGCGCAGCTCCGATTGGGGCAACGCGTAAGACCTCCGCGCCATGTGGGATGTGCCAGAACGGTGTTCGTGAACGTGTGCGAGTGCTGAGGAAACCAAGCTGCTCCAAAAGAGAGGGCGGTGCGTTTCCCTACGCTCGGCGTGCGCAGAGGGGCTCTAAAGGGCCACGGGCCCGGATGTTGCTTAGCAGACCCAGGTGCGCCTGGGGTTACTCAGTGTTCCTGCCGGGAACAGGGTGCCCCGGCTAGCCTCCCAGGTGTCCAGAAAGCTGTGCTGCCGTGCAAGGTAGGCAGGGCAGAGGCCACCGCCTCCTGGAAGCTGCAGCACGCCTCCGCTTCTGCACGGCAAATCAGGGCCTTACTTCCAGGCACGGGTTCACGCTGGGTGTGCCGGGAGCCACACAGCCTGCTAAGAGGCTGACTCTCTCCTCCAGCGGAGTGACTTCAGGTACGAGGGCGGGCCTCGCAGTGTTCCAAGCACAGCGTTCTCTCATGGCAGCTCACACAAAGGGCCATGACAGAGTCTTCCTGGGCACTTGGCACTCACCAGCCATGCTGTCCTGAGGGCGTTCGAGGGCTCCGGAGATGTAGCGCTCCTCAAGGAACGCGCAGTGTGTGGTTGCCCAGCACCCGGCACGCTCAGGGGTCCTCCGAGGGAATCAACCAATGGACCTCGACGTTGCTCAGCCGGCCCACAGGTGTCTGTCTGGAGGCACTCAGTGACCTTGGAGGGAAAATGATGCACACCCGTGGGGCCTAGGAGTCCCCGGACGCGTACTTCCTTTAAAGCAAAGCGACTAAGAACTCCTGGAAAGAGCTGCATGCCTCCCTTTCTGCACGGCTACTCAGGGCCTAACCTGGAGGCGAGTTCTCACGCTGAGGTTCCCTTTAGCTCTAGAGCCTGTCATGCGGACCGCCACCGCGGCCACGGAAGCCCCTGGTTGAGAGAGAGCAAACTCACAATTTTCCCCGAAGCATTCTTCCAGGGCTCACTGGCCTGTCGGGAGCCGGGAATGTCAGGGAGCTTCAAGGCAGGCATGAATGCCGCCCTCCAAATGGGAAAGCAGGGCTAGTTCCAGCAGGCCCCCGTTTTCATGGGCACACTCAGCGTACATCCCCGTGGTTTCTAAGGCGTCCCAAGAGACACCGGTTGCCCTGTGTTTCCTTCCCTGAGTCAACTTATCGAAGTAGGGAGTCCCGCATCCAGCGAACGGTCTCAACCAAGGAACACCGTAGCTGCTCCTCTGGGCCTGGGGCTGCCGGCGGTGCCAAAGAAGGAACAGGACTTGCATGGCAGTAAGAACCCAAGCCGCCGTCCTCTAGGAGGCACGGTGCCTTCAGTCAGGAGGTCCTGGATGGAATGCGAAGACGAGGGTTACTCTGAGCGCAGCTCCGATTGGGGCAACGCGTAAGACCTCCGCGCCATGTGGGATGTGCCAGAACGGTGTTCGTGAACGTGTGCGAGTGCTGAGGAAACCAAGCTGCTCCAAAAGAGAGGGCGGTGCGTTTCCCTACGCTCGGCGTGCGCAGAGGGGCTCTAAAGGGCCACGGGCCCGGATGTTGCTTAGCAGACCCAGGTGCGCCTGGGGTTACTCAGTGTTCCTGCCGGGAACAGGGTGCCCCGGCTAGCCTCCCAGGTGTCCAGAAAGCTGTGCTGCCGTGCAAGGTAGGCAGGGCAGAGGCCACCGCCTCCTGGAAGCTGCAGCACGCCTCCGCTTCTGCACGGCAAATCAGGGCCTTACTTCCAGGCACGGGTTCACGCTGGGTGTGCCGGGAGCCACACAGCCTGCTAAGAGGCTGACTCTCTCCTCCAGCGGAGTGACTTCAGGTACGAGGGCGGGCCTCGCAGTGTTCCAAGCACAGCGTTCTCTCATGGCAGCTCACACAAAGGGCCATGACAGAGTCTTCCTGGGCACTTGGCACTCACCAGCCATGCTGTCCTGAGGGCGTTCGAGGGCTCCGGAGATGTAGCGCTCCTCAAGGAACGCGCAGTGTGTGGTTGCCCAGCACCCGGCACGCTCAGGGGTCCTCCGAGGGAATCAACCAATGGACCTCGACGTTGCTCAGCCGGCCCACAGGTGTCTGTCTGGAGGCACTCAGTGACCTTGGAGGGAAAATGATGCACACCCGTGGGGCCTAGGAGTCCCCGGACGCGTACTTCCTTTAAAGCAAAGCGACTAAGAACTCCTGGAAAGAGCTGCATGCCTCCCTTTCTGCACGGCTACTCAGGGCCTAACCTGGAGGCGAGTTCTCACGCTGAGGTTCCCTTTAGCTCTAGAGCCTGTCATGCGGACCGCCACCGCGGCCACGGAAGCCCCTGGTTGAGAGAGAGCAAACTCACAATTTTCCCCGAAGCATTCTTCCAGGGCTCACTGGCCTGTCGGGAGCCGGGAATGTCAGGGAGCTTCAAGGCAGGCATGAATGCCGCCCTCCAAATGGGAAAGCAGGGCTAGTTCCAGCAGGCCCCCGTTTTCATGGGCACACTCAGCGTACATCCCCGTGGTTTCTAAGGCGTCCCAAGAGACACCGGTTGCCCTGTGTTTCCTTCCCTGAGTCAACTTATCGAAGTAGGGAGTCCCGCATCCAGCGAACGGTCTCAACCAAGGAACGCCGTAGCTGCTCCTCTGGGCCTGGGGCTGCCGGCGGTGCCAAAGAAGGAACAGGACTTGCATGGCAGTAAGAACCCAAGCCGCCGTCCTCTAGGAGGCACGGTGCCTTCAGTCAGGAGGTCCTGGATGGAATGCGAAGACGAGGGTTACTCTGAGCGCAGCTCCGATTGGGGCAACGCGTAAGACCTCCGCGCCATGTGGGATATGCCAGAACGGTGTTCGTGAACGTGTGCGAGTGCTGAGGAAACCAAGCTGCTCCAAAAGAGAGGGCAGTGCGTTTCCCTACGCTCGGCGTGCGCAGAGGGGCTCTAAAGGGCCACGGGCCCGGATGTTGCTTAGCAGACCCAGGTGCGCCTGGGGTTACTCAGTGTTCCTGCCGGGAACAGGGTGCCCCGGCTAGCCTCCCAGGTGTCCAGAAAGCTGTGCTGCCGTGCAAGGTAGGCAGGGCAGAGGCCACCGCCTCCTGGAAGCTGCAGCACGCCTCCGCTTCTGCACGGCAAATCAGGGCCTTACTTCCAGGCACGGGTTCACGCTGGGTGTGCCGGGAGCCACACAGCCTGCTAAGAGGCTGACTCTCTCCTCCAGCGGAGTGACTTCAGGTACGAGGGCGGGCCTCGCAGTGTTCCAAGCACAGCGTTCTCTCATGGCAGCTCACACAAAGGGCCATGACAGAGTCTTCCTGGGCACTTGGCACTCACCAGCCATGCTGTCCTGAGGGCGTTCGAGGGCTCCGGAGATGTAGCGCTCCTCAAGGAACGCGCAGTGTGTGGTTGCCCAGCACCCGGCACGCTCAGGGGTCCTCCGAGGGAATCAACCAATGGACCTCGACGTTGCTCAGCCGGCCCACAGGTGTCTGTCTGGAGGCACTCAGTGACCTTGGAGGGAAAATGATGCACACCCGTGGGGCCTAGGAGTCCCCGGACGCGTACTTCCTTTAAAGCAAAGCGACTAAGAACTCCTGGAAAGAGCTGCATGCCTCCCTTTCTGCACGGCTACTCAGGGCCTAACCTGGAGGCGAGTTCTCACGCTGAGGTTCCCTTTAGCTCTAGAGCCTGTCATGCGGACCGCCACCGCGGCCACGGAAGCCCCTGGTTGAGAGAGAGCAAACTCACAATTTTCCCCGAAGCATTCTTCCAGGGCTCACTGGCCTGTCGGGAGCCGGGAATGTCAGGGAGCTTCAAGGCAGGCATGAATGCCGCCCTCCAAATGGGAAAGCAGGGCTAGTTCCAGCAGGCCCCCGTTTTCATGGGCACACTCAGCGTACATCCCCGTGCTTTCTAAGGCGTCCCAAGAGACACCGGTTGCCCTGTGTTTCCTTCCCTGAGTCAACTTATCGAAGTAGGGAGTCCCGCATCCAGCGAACGGTCTCAACCAAGGAACGCCGTAGCTGCTCCTCTGGGCCTGGGGCTGCCGGCGGTGCCAAAGAAGGAACAGGACTTGCATGGCAGTAAGAACCCAAGCCGCCGTCCTCTAGGAGGCACGGTGCCTTCAGTCAGGAGGTCCTGGATGGAATGCGAAGACGAGGGTTACTCTGAGCGCAGCTCCGATTGGGGCAACGCGTAAGACCTCCGCGCCATGTGGGATGTGCCAGAACGGTGTTCGTGAACGTGTGCGAGTGCTGAGGAAACCAAGCTGCTCCAAAAGAGAGGGCGGTGCGTTTCCCTACGCTCGGCGTGCGCAGAGGGGCTCTAAAGGGCCACGGGCCCGGATGTTGCTTAGCAGACCCAGGTGCGCCTGGGGTTACTCAGTGTTCCTGCCGGGAACAGGGTGCCCCGGCTAGCCTCCCAGGTGTCCAGAAAGCTGTGCTGCCGTGCAAGGTAGGCAGGGCAGAGGCCACCGCCTCCTGGAAGCTGCAGCACGCCTCCGCTTCTGCACGGCAAATCAGGGCCTTACTTCCAGGCACGGGTTCACGCTGGGTGTGCCGGGAGCCACACAGCCTGCTAAGAGGCTGACTCTCTCCTCCAGCGGAGTGACTTCAGGTACGAGGGCGGGCCTCGCAGTGTTCCAAGCACAGCGTTCTCTCATGGCAGCTCACACAAAGGGCCATGACAGAGTCTTCCTGGGCACTTGGCACTCACCAGCCATGCTGTCCTGAGGGCGTTCGAGGGCTCCGGAGATGTAGCGCTCCTCAAGGAACGCGCAGTGTGTGGTTGCCCAGCACCCGGCACGCTCAGGGGTCCTCCGAGGGAATCAACCAATGGACCTCGACGTTGCTCAGCCGGCCCACAGGTGTCTGTCTGGAGGCACTCAGTGACCTTGGAGGGAAAATGATGCACACCCGTGGGGCCTAGGAGTCCCCGGACGCGTACTTCCTTTAAAGCAAAGCGACTAAGAACTCCTGGAAAGAGCTGCATGCCTCCCTTTCTGCACGGCTACTCAGGGCCTAACCTGGAGGCGAGTTCTCACGCTGAGGTTCCCTTTAGCTCTAGAGCCTGTCATGCGGACCGCCACCGCGGCCACGGAAGCCCCTGGTTGAGAGAGAGCAAACTCACAATTTTCCCCGAAGCATTCTTCCAGGGCTCACTGGCCTGTCGGGAGCCGGGAATGTCAGGGAGCTTCAAGGCAGGCATGAATGCCGCCCTCCAAATGGGAAAGCAGGGCTAGTTCCAGCAGGCCCCCGTTTTCATGGGCACACTCAGCGTACATCCCCGTGGTTTCTAAGGCGTCCCAAGAGACACCGGTTGCCCTGTGTTTCCTTCCCTGAGTCAACTTATCGAAGTAGGGAGTCCCGCATCCAGCGAACGGTCTCAACCAAGGAACGCCGTAGCTGCTCCTCTGGGCCTGGGGCTGCCGGCGGTGCCAAAGAAGGAACAGGACTTGCATGGCAGTAAGAACCCAAGCCGCCGTCCTCTAGGAGGCACGGTGCCTTCAGTCAGGAGGTCCTGGATGGAATGCGAAGACGAGGGTTACTCTGAGCGCAGCTCCGATTGGGGCAACGCGTAAGACCTCCGCGCCATGTGGGATGTGCCAGAACGGTGTTCGTGAACGTGTGCGAGTGCTGAGGAAACCAAGCTGCTCCAAAAGAGAGGGCGGTGCGTTTCCCTACGCTCGGCGTGCGCAGAGGGGCTCTAAAGGGCCACGGGCCCGGATGTTGCTTAGCAGACCCAGGTGCGCCTGGGGTTACTCAGTGTTCCTGCCGGGAACAGGGTGCCCCGGCTAGCCTCCCAGGTGTCCAGAAAGCTGTGCTGCCGTGCAAGGTAGGCAGGGCAGAGGCCACCGCCTCCTGGAAGCTGCAGCACGCCTCCGCTTCTGCACGGCAAATCAGGGCCTTACTTCCAGGCACGGGTTCACGCTGGGTGTGCCGGGAGCCACACAGCCTGCTAAGAGGCTGACTCTCTCCTCCAGCGGAGTGACTTCAGGTACGAGGGCGGGCCTCGCAGTGTTCCAAGCACAGCGTTCTCTCATGGCAGCTCACACAAAGGGCCATGACAGAGTCTTCCTGGGCACTTGGCACTCACCAGCCATGCTGTCCTGAGGGCGTTCGAGGGCTCCGGAGATGTAGCGCTCCTCAAGGAACGCGCAGTGTGTGGTTGCCCAGCACCCGGCACGCTCAGGGGTCCTCCGAGGGAATCAACCAATGGACCTCGACGTTGCTCAGCCGGCCCACAGGTGTCCGTCTGGAGGCACTCAGTGACCTTGGAGGGAAAATGATGCACACCCGTGGGGCCTAGGAGTCCCCGGACGCGTACTTCCTTTAAAGCAAAGCGACTAAGAACTCCTGGAAAGAGCTGCATGCCTCCCTTTCTGCACGGCTACTCAGGGCCTAACCTGGAGGCGAGTTCTCACGCTGAGGTTCCCTTTAGCTCTAGAGCCTGTCATGCGGACCACCACCGCGGCCACGGAAGCCCCTGGTTGAGAGAGAGCAAACTCACAATTTTCCCCGAAGCATTCTTCCAGGGCTCACTGGCCTGTCGGGAGCCGGGAATGTCAGGGAGCTTCAAGGCAGGCATGAATGCCGCCCTCCAAATGGGAAAGCAGGGCTAGTTCCAGCAGGCCCCCGTTTTCATGGGCACACTCAGCGTACATCCCCGTGGTTTCTAAGGCGTCCCAAGAGACACCGGTTGCCCTGTGTTTCCTTCCCTGAGTCAACTTATCGAAGTAGGGAGTCCCGCATCCAGCGAACGGTCTCAACCAAGGAACGCCGTAGCTGCTCCTCTGGGCCTGGGGCTGCCGGCGGTGCCAAAGAAGGAACAGGACTTGCATGGCAGTAAGAACCCAAGCCGCCGTCCTCTAGGAGGCACGGTGCCTTCAGTCAGGAGGTCCTGGATGGAATGCGAAGACGAGGGTTACTCTGAGCGCAGCTCCGATTGGGGCAACGCGTAAGACCTCCGCGCCATGTGGGATGTGCCAGAACGGTGTTCGTGAACGTGTGCGAGTGCTGAGGAAACCAAGCTGCTCCAAAGGAGAGGGCAGTGCGTTTCCCTACGCTTGGCATGCGCAGAGGGGCTCTAAAGGGCCACGGGCCCGGATGTTGCTTAGCAGACCCAGGTGCGCCTGGGGTTACTCAGTGTTCCTGCCGGGAACAGGGTGCCCCGGCTAGCCTCCCAGGTGTCCAGAAAGCTGTGCTGCCGTGCAAGGTAGGCAGGGCAGAGGCCACCGCCTCCTGGAAGCTGCAGCACGCCTCCGCTTCTGCACGGCAAATCAGGGCCTTACTTCCAGGCACGGGTTCACGCTGGGTGTGCCGGGAGCCACACAGCCTGCTAAGAGGCTGACTCTCTCCTCCAGCGGAGTGACTTCAGGTACGAGGGCGGGCCTCGCAGTGTTCCAAGCACAGCGTTCTCTCATGGCAGCTCACACAAAGGGCCATGACAGAGTCTTCCTGGGCACTTGGCACTCACCAGCCATGCTGTCCTGAGGGCGTTCGAGGGCTCCGGAGATGTAGCGCTCCTCAAGGAACGCGCAGTGTGTGGTTGCCCAGCACCCGGCACGCTCAGGGGTCCTCCGAGGGAATCAACCAATGGACCTCGACGTTGCTCAGCCGGCCCACAGGTGTCTGTCTGGAGGCACTCAGTGACCTTGGAGGGAAAATGATGCACACCCGTGGGGCCTAGGAGTCCCCGGACGCGTACTTCCTTTAAAGCAAAGCGACTAAGAACTCCTGGAAAGAGCTGCATGCCTCCCTTTCTGCACGGCTACTCAGGGCCTAACCTGGAGGCGAGTTCTCACGCTGAGGTTCCCTTTAGCTCTAGAGCCTGTCATGCGGACCGCCACCGCGGCCACGGAAGCCCCTGGTTGAGAGAGAGCAAACTCACAATTTTCCCCGAAGCATTCTTCCAGGGCTCACTGGCCTGTCGGGAGCCGGGAATGTCAGGGAGCTTCAAGGCAGGCATGAATGCCGCCCTCCAAATGGGAAAGCAGGGCTAGTTCCAGCAGGCCCCCGTTTTCATGGGCACACTCAGCGTACATCCCCGTGGTTTCTAAGGCGTCCCAAGAGACACCGGTTGCCCTGTGTTTCCTTCCCTGAGTCAACTTATCGAAGTAGGGAGTCCCGCATCCAGCGAACGGTCTCAACCAAGGAACGCCGTAGCTGCTCCTCTGGGCCTGGGGCTGCCGGCGGTGCCAAAGAAGGAACAGGACTTGCATGGCAGTAAGAACCCAAGCCGCCGTCCTCTAGGAGGCACGGTGCCTTCAGTCAGGAGGTCCTGGATGGAATGCGAAGACGAGGGTTACTCTGAGCGCAGCTCCGATTGGGGCAACGCGTAAGACCTCCGCGCCATGTGGGATGTGCCAGAACGGTGTTCGTGAACGTGTGCGAGTGCTGAGGAAACCAAGCTGCTCCAAAAGAGAGGGCGGTGCGTTTCCCTACGCTCGGCGTGCGCAGAGGGGCTCTAAAGGGCCACGGGCCCGGATGTTGCTTAGCAGACCCAGGTGCGCCTGGGGTTACTCAGTGTTCCTGCCGGGAACAGGGTGCCCCGGCTAGCCTCCCAGGTGTCCAGAAAGCTGTGCTGCCGTGCAAGGTAGGCAGGGCAGAGGCCACCGCCTCCTGGAAGCTGCAGCACGCCTCCGCTTCTGCACGGCAAATCAGGGCCTTACTTCCAGGCACGGGTTCACGCTGGGTGTGCCGGGAGCCACACAGCCTGCTAAGAGGCTGACTCTCTCCTCCAGCGGAGTGACTTCAGGTACGAGGGCGGGCCTCGCAGTGTTCCAAGCACAGCGTTCTCTCATGGCAGCTCACACAAAGGGCCATGACAGAGTCTTCCTGGGCACTTGGCACTCACCAGCCATGCTGTCCTGAGGGCGTTCGAGGGCTCCGGAGATGTAGCGCTCCTCAAGGAACGCGCAGTGTGTGGTTGCCCAGCACCCGGCACGCTCAGGGGTCCTCCGAGGGAATCAACCAATGGACCTCGACGTTGCTCAGCCGGCCCACAGGTGTCTGTCTGGAGGCACTCAGTGACCTTGGAGGGAAAATGGTGCACACCCGTGGGGCCTAGGAGTCCCCGGACGCGTACTTCCTTTAAAGCAAAGCGACTAAGAACTCCTGGAAAGAGCTGCATGCCTCCCTTTCTGCACGGCTACTCAGGGCCTAACCTGGAGGCGAGTTCTCACGCTGAGGTTCCCTTTAGCTCTAGAGCCTGTCATGCGGACCGCCACCGCGGCCACGGAAGCCCCTGGTTGAGAGAGAGCAAACTCACAATTTTCCCCGAAGCATTCTTCCAGGGCTCACTGGCCTGTCGGGAGCCGGGAATGTCAGGGAGCTTCAAGGCAGGCATGAATGCCGCCCTCCAAATGGGAAAGCAGGGCTAGTTCCAGCAGGCCCCCGTTTTCATGGGCACACTCAGCGTACATCCCCGTGGTTTCTAAGGCGTCCCAAGAGACACCGGTTGCCCTGTGTTTCCTTCCCTGAGTCAACTTATCGAAGTAGGGAGTCCCGCATCCAGCGAACGGTCTCAACCAAGGAACGCCGTAGCTGCTCCTCTGGGCCTGGGGCTGCCGGCGGTGCCAAAGAAGGAACAGGACTTGCATGGCAGTAAGAACCCAAGCCGCCGTCCTCTAGGAGGCACGGTGCCTTCAGTCAGGAGGTCCTGGATGGAATGCGAAGACGAGGGTTACTCTGAGCGCAGCTCCGATTGGGGCAATGCGTAAGACCTCCGCGCCATGTGGGATGTGCCAGAACGGTGTTCGTGAACGTGTGCGAGTGCTGAGGAAACCAAGCTGCTCCAAAAGAGAGGGCAGTGCGTTTCCCTACGCTCGGCGTGCGCAGAGGGGCTCTAAAGGGCCACGGGCCCGGATGTTGCTTAGCAGACCCAGGTGCGCCTGGGGTTACTCAGTGTTCCTGCCGGGAACAGGGTGCCCCGGCTAGCCTCCCAGGTGTCCAGAAAGCTGTGCTGCCGTGCAAGGTAGGCAGGGCAGAGGCCACCGCCTCCTGGAAGCTGCAGCACGCCTCCGCTTCTGCACGGCAAATCAGGGCCTTACTTCCAGGCACGGGTTCACGCTGGGTGTGCCGGGAGCCACACAGCCTGCTAAGAGGCTGACTCTCTCCTCCAGCGGAGTGACTTCAGGTACGAGGGCGGGCCTCGCAGTGTTCCAAGCACAGCGTTCTCTCATGGCAGCTCACACAAAGGGCCATGACAGAGTCTTCCTGGGCACTTGGCACTCACCAGCCATGCTGTCCTGAGGGCGTTCGAGGGCTCCGGAGATGTAGCGCTCCTCAAGGAACGCGCAGTGTGTGGTTGCCCAGCACCCGGCACGCTCAGGGGTCCTCCGAGGGAATCAACCAATGGACCTCGACGTTGCTCAGCCGGCCCACAGGTGTCCGTCTGGAGGCACTCAGTGACCTTGGAGGGAAAATGATGCACACCCGTGGGGCCTAGGAGTCCCCGGACGCGTACTTCCTTTAAAGCAAAGCGACTAAGAACTCCTGGAAAGAGCTGCATGCCTCCCTTTCTGCACGGCTACTCAGGGCCTAACCTGGAGGCGAGTTCTCACGCTGAGGTTCCCTTTAGCTCTAGAGCCTGTCATGCGGACCGCCACCGCGGCCACGGAAGCCCCTGGTTGAGAGAGAGCAAACTCACAATTTTCCCCGAAGCATTCTTCCAGGGCTCACTGGCCTGTCGGGAGCCGGGAATGTCAGGGAGCTTCAAGGCAGGCATGAATGCCGCCCTCCAAATGGGAAAGCAGGGCTAGTTCCAGCAGGCCCCCGTTTTCATGGGCACACTCAGCGTACATCCCCGTGGTTTCTAAGGCGTCCCAAGAGACACCGGTTGCCCTGTGTTTCCTTCCCTGAGTCAACTTATCGAAGTAGGGAGTCCCGCATCCAGCGAACGGTCTCAACCAAGGAACGCCGTAGCTGCTCCTCTGGGCCTGGGGCTGCCGGCGGTGCCAAAGAAGGAACAGGACTTGCATGGCAGTAAGAACCCAAGCCGCCGTCCTCTAGGAGGCACGGTGCCTTCAGTCAGGAGGTCCTGGATGGAATGCGAAGACGAGGGTTACTCTGAGCGCAGCTCCGATTGGGGCAACGCGTAAGACCTCCGCGCCATGTGGGATGTGCCAGAACGGTGTTCGTGAACGTGTGCGAGTGCTGAGGAAACCAAGCTGCTCCAAAGGAGAGGGCAGTGCGTTTCCCTACGCTCGGCGTGCGCAGAGGGGCTCTAAAGGGCCACGGGCCCGGATGTTGCTTAGCAGACCCAGGTGCGCCTGGGGTTACTCAGTGTTCCTGCCGGGAACAGGGTGCCCCGGCTAGCCTCCCAGGTGTCCAGAAAGCTGTGCTGCCGTGCAAGGTAGGCAGGGCAGAGGCCACCGCCTCCTGGAAGCTGCAGCACGCCTCCGCTTCTGCACGGCAAATCAGGGCCTTACTTCCAGGCACGGGTTCACGCTGGGTGTGCCGGGAGCCACACAGCCTGCTAAGAGGCTGACTCTCTCCTCCAGCGGAGTGACTTCAGGTACGAGGGCGGGCCTCGCAGTGTTCCAAGCACAGCGTTCTCTCATGGCAGCTCACACAAAGGGCCATGACAGAGTCTTCCTGGGCACTTGGCACTCACCAGCCATGCTGTCCTGAGGGCGTTCGAGGGCTCCGGAGATGTAGCGCTCCTCAAGGAACGCGCAGTGTGTGGTTGCCCAGCACCCGGCACGCTCAGGGGTCCTCCGAGGGAATCAACCAATGGACCTCGACGTTGCTCAGCCGGCCCACAGGTGTCCGTCTGGAGGCACTCAGTGACCTTGGAGGGAAAATGATGCACACCCGTGGGGCCTAGGAGTCCCCGGACGCGTACTTCCTTTAAAGCAAAGCGACTAAGAACTCCTGGAAAGAGCTGCATGCCTCCCTTTCTGCACGGCTACTCAGGGCCTAACCTGGAGGCGAGTTCTCACGCTGAGGTTCCCTTTAGCTCTAGAGCCTGTCATGCGGACCGCCACCGCGGCCACGGAAGCCCCTGGTTGAGAGAGAGCAAACTCACAATTTTCCCCGAAGCATTCTTCCAGGGCTCACTGGCCTGTCGGGAGCCGGGAATGTCAGGGAGCTTCAAGGCAGGCATGAATGCCGCCCTCCAAATGGGAAAGCAGGGCTAGTTCCAGCAGGCCCCCGTTTTCATGGGCACACTCAGCGTACATCCCCGTGGTTTCTAAGGCGTCCCAAGAGACACCGGTTGCCCTGTGTTTCCTTCCCTGAGTCAACTTATCGAAGTAGGGAGTCCCGCATCCAGCGAACGGTCTCAACCAAGGAACGCCGTAGCTGCTCCTCTGGGCCTGGGGCTGCCGGCGGTGCCAAAGAAGGAACAGGACTTGCATGGCAGTAAGAACCCAAGCCGCCGTCCTCTAGGAGGCACGGTGCCTTCAGTCAGGAGGTCCTGGATGGAATGCGAAGACGAGGGTTACTCTGAGCGCAGCTCCGATTGGGGCAACGCGTAAGACCTCCGCGCCATGTGGGATGTGCCAGAACGGTGTTCGTGAACGTGTGCGAGTGCTGAGGAAACCAAGCTGCTCCAAAAGAGAGGGCAGTGCGTTTCCCTACGCTCGGCGTGCGCAGAGGGGCTCTAAAGGGCCACGGGCCCGGATGTTGCTTAGCAGACCCAGGTGCGCCTGGGGTTACTCAGTGTTCCTGCCGGGAACAGGGTGCCCCGGCTAGCCTCCCAGGTGTCCAGAAAGCTGTGCTGCCGTGCAAGGTAGGCAGGGCAGAGGCCACCGCCTCCTGGAAGCTGCAGCACGCCTCCGCTTCTGCACGGCAAATCAGGGCCTTACTTCCAGGCACGGGTTCACGCTGGGTGTGCCGGGAGCCACACAGCCTGCTAAGAGGCTGACTCTCTCCTCCAGCGGAGTGACTTCAGGTACGAGGGCGGGCCTCGCAGTGTTCCAAGCACAGCGTTCTCTCATGGCAGCTCACACAAAGGGCCATGACAGAGTCTTCCTGGGCACTTGGCACTCACCAGCCATGCTGTCCTGAGGGCGTTCGAGGGCTCCGGAGATGTAGCGCTCCTCAAGGAACGCTCAGTGTGTGGTTGCCCAGCACCCGGCACGCTCAGGGGTCCTCCGAGGGAATCAACCAATGGACCTCGACGTTGCTCAGCCGGCCCACAGGTGTCTGTCTGGAGGCACTCAGTGACCTTGGAGGGAAAATGGTGCACACCCGTGGGGCCTAGGAGTCCCCGGACGCGTACTTCCTTTAAAGCAAAGCGACTAAGAACTCCTGGAAAGAGCTGCATGCCTCCCTTTCTGCACGGCTACTCAGGGCCTAACCTGGAGGCGAGTTCTCACGCTGAGGTTCCCTTTAGCTCTAGAGCCTGTCATGCGGACCGCCACCGCGGCCACGGAAGCCCCTGGTTGAGAGAGAGCAAACTCACAATTTTCCCCGAAGCATTCTTCCAGGGCTCACTGGCCTGTCGGGAGCCGGGAATGTCAGGGAGCTTCAAGGCAGGCATGAATGCCGCCCTCCAAATGGGAAAGCAGGGCTAGTTCCAGCAGGCCCCCGTTTTCATGGGCACACTCAGCGTACATCCCCGTGGTTTCTAAGGCGTCCCAAGAGACACCGGTTGCCCTGTGTTTCCTTCCCTGAGTCAACTTATCGAAGTAGGGAGTCCCGCATCCAGCGAACGGTCTCAACCAAGGAACGCCGTAGCTGCTCCTCTGGGCCTGGGGCTGCCGGCGGTGCCAAAGAAGGAACAGGACTTGCATGGCAGTAAGAACCCAAGCCGCCGTCCTCTAGGAGGCACGGTGCCTTCAGTCAGGAGGTCCTGGATGGAATGCGAAGACGAGGGTTACTCTGAGCGCAGCTCCGATTGGGGCAACGCGTAAGACCTCCGCGCCATGTGGGATGTGCCAGAACGGTGTTCGTGAACGTGTGCGAGTGCTGAGGAAACCAAGCTGCTCCAAAAGAGAGGGCAGTGCGTTTCCCTACGCTCGGCGTGCGCAGAGGGGCTCTAAAGGGCCACGGGCCCGGATGTTGCTTAGCAGACCCAGGTGCGCCTGGGGTTACTCAGTGTTCCTGCCGGGAACAGGGTGCCCCGGCTAGCCTCCCAGGTGTCCAGAAAGCTGTGCTGCCGTGCAAGGTAGGCAGGGCAGAGGCCACCGCCTCCTGGAAGCTGCAGCACGCCTCCGCTTCTGCACGGCAAATCAGGGCCTTACTTCCAGGCACGGGTTCACGCTGGGTGTGCCGGGAGCCACACAGCCTGCTAAGAGGCTGACTCTCTCCTCCAGCGGAGTGACTTCAGGTACGAGGGCGGGCCTCGCAGTGTTCCAAGCACAGCGTTCTCTCATGGCAGCTCACACAAAGGGCCATGACAGAGTCTTCCTGGGCACTTGGCACTCACCAGCCATGCTGTCCTGAGGGCGTTCGAGGGCTCCGGAGATGTAGCGCTCCTCAAGGAACGCTCAGTGTGTGGTTGCCCAGCACCCGGCACGCTCAGGGGTCCTCCGAGGGAATCAACCAATGGACCTCGACGTTGCTCAGCCGGCCCACAGGTGTCCGTCTGGAGGCACTCAGTGACCTTGGAGGGAAAATGGTGCACACCCGTGGGGCCTAGGAGTCCCCGGACGCGTACTTCCTTTAAAGCAAAGCGACTAAGAACTCCTGGAAAGAGCTGCATGCCTCCCTTTCTGCACGGCTACTCAGGGCCTAACCTGGAGGCGAGTTCTCACGCTGAGGTTCCCTTTAGCTCTAGAGCCTGTCATGCGGACCGCCACCGCGGCCACGGAAGCCCCTGGTTGAGAGAGAGCAAACTCACAATTTTCCCCGAAGCATTCTTCCAGGGCTCACTGGCCTGTCGGGAGCCGGGAATGTCAGGGAGCTTCAAGGCAGGCATGAATGCCGCCCTCCAAATGGGAAAGCAGGGCTAGTTCCAGCAGGCCCCCGTTTTCATGGGCACACTCAGCGTACATCCCCGTGGTTTCTAAGGCGTCCCAAGAGACACCGGTTGCCCTGTGTTTCCTTCCCTGAGTCAACTTATCGAAGTAGGGAGTCCCGCATCCAGCGAACGGTCTCAACCAAGGAACGCCGTAGCTGCTCCTCTGGGCCTGGGGCTGCCGGCGGTGCCAAAGAAGGAACAGGACTTGCATGGCAGTAAGAACCCAAGCCGCCGTCCTCTAGGAGGCACGGTGCCTTCAGTCAGGAGGTCCTGGATGGAATGCGAAGACGAGGGTTACTCTGAGCGCAGCTCCGATTGGGGCAACGCGTAAGACCTCCGCGCCATGTGGGATGTGCCAGAACGGTGTTCGTGAACGTGTGCGAGTGCTGAGGAAACCAAGCTGCTCCAAAAGAGAGGGCAGTGCGTTTCCCTACGCTCGGCGTGCGCAGAGGGGCTCTAAAGGGCCACGGGCCCGGATGTTGCTTAGCAGACCCAGGTGCGCCTGGGGTTACTCAGTGTTCCTGCCGGGAACAGGGTGCCCCGGCTAGCCTCCCAGGTGTCCAGAAAGCTGTGCTGCCGTGCAAGGTAGGCAGGGCAGAGGCCACCGCCTCCTGGAAGCTGCAGCACGCCTCCGCTTCTGCACGGCAAATCAGGGCCTTACTTCCAGGCACGGGTTCACGCTGGGTGTGCCGGGAGCCACACAGCCTGCTAAGAGGCTGACTCTCTCCTCCAGCGGAGTGACTTCAGGTACGAGGGCGGGCCTCGCAGTGTTCCAAGCACAGCGTTCTCTCATGGCAGCTCACACAAAGGGCCATGACAGAGTCTTCCTGGGCACTTGGCACTCACCAGCCATGCTGTCCTGAGGGCGTTCGAGGGCTCCGGAGATGTAGCGCTCCTCAAGGAACGCGCAGTGTGTGGTTGCCCAGCACCCGGCACGCTCAGGGGTCCTCCGAGGGAATCAACCAATGGACCTCGACGTTGCTCAGCCGGCCCACAGGTGTCCGTCTGGAGGCACTCAGTGACCTTGGAGGGAAAATGGTGCACACCCGTGGGGCCTAGGAGTCCCCGGACGCGTACTTCCTTTAAAGCAAAGCGACTAAGAACTCCTGGAAAGAGCTGCATGCCTCCCTTTCTGCACGGCTACTCAGGGCCTAACCTGGAGGCGAGTTCTCACGCTGAGGTTCCCTTTAGCTCTAGAGCCTGTCATGCGGACCGCCACCGCGGCCACGGAAGCCCCTGGTTGAGAGAGAGCAAACTCACAATTTTCCCCGAAGCATTCTTCCAGGGCTCACTGGCCTGTCGGGAGCCGGGAATGTCAGGGAGCTTCAAGGCAGGCATGAATGCCGCCCTCCAAATGGGAAAGCAGGGCTAGTTCCAGCAGGCCCCCGTTTTCATGGGCACACTCAGCGTACATCCCCGTGGTTTCTAAGGCGTCCCAAGAGACACCGGTTGCCCTGTGTTTCCTTCCCTGAGTCAACTTATCGAAGTAGGGAGTCCCGCATCCAGCGAACGGTCTCAACCAAGGAACGCCGTAGCTGCTCCTCTGGGCCTGGGGCTGCCGGCGGTGCCAAACTAGGAACAGGACTTGCATGGCAGAAAGAACCCAAGCCGCCGTCCTCTAGGAGGCACGGTGCCTTCAGTCAGGAGGTCCTGGATGGAATGCGAAGACGAGGGTTACTCTGAGCACAGCTCCGATTGGGGCAACGCGTAAGACCTCCGCGCCATGTGGGATGTGCCAGAACGGTGTTCGTGAACGTGTGCGAGTGCTGAGGAAACCAAGCTGCTCCAAAGGAGAGGGCAGTGCGTTTCCCTACGCTCGGCGTGCGCAGAGGGGCTCTAAAGGGCCACGGGCCCGGATGTTGCTTAGCAGACCCAGGTGCGCCTGGGGTTACTCAGTGTTCCTGCCGGGAACAGGGTGCCCCGGCTAGCCTCCCAGGTGTCCAGAAAGCTGTGCTGCCGTGCAAGGTAGGCAGGGCAGAGGCCACCGCCTCCTGGAAGCTGCAGCACGCCTCCGCTTCTGCACGGCAAATCAGGGCCTTACTTCCAGGCACGGGTTCACGCTGGGTGTGCCGGGAGCCACACAGCCTGCTAAGAGGCTGACTCTCTCCTCCAGCGGAGTGACTTCAGGTACGAGGGCGGGCCTCGCAGTGTTCCAAGCACAGCGTTCTCTCATGGCAGCTCACACAAGGAGCCATGACAGAGTCTTCCTGGGCACTTGGCACTCACCAGCCATGCTGTCCTGAGGGCGTTCGAGGGCTCCGGAGATGTAGCGCTCCTCAAGGAACGCGCAGTGTGTGGTTGCCCAGCACCCGGCACGCTCAGGGGTCCTCCGAGGGAATCAACCAATGGACCTCGACGTTGCTCAGCCGGCCCACAGGTGTCTGTCTGGAGGCACTCAGTGACCTTGGAGGGAAAATGATGCACACCCGTGGGGCCTAGGAGTCCCCGGACGCGTACTTCCTTTAAAGCAAAGCGACTAAGAACTCCTGGAAAGAGCTGCATGCCTCCCTTTCTGCACGGCTACTCAGGGCCTAACCTGGAGGCGAGTTCTCACGCTGAGGTTCCCTTTAGCTCTAGAGCCTGTCATGCGGACCGCCACCGCGGCCACGGAAGCCCCTGGTTGAGAGAGAGCAAACTCACAATTTTCCCCGAAGCATTCTTCCAGGGCTCACTGGCCTGTCGGGAGCCGGGAATGTCAGGGAGCTTCAAGGCAGGCATGAATGCCGCCCTCCAAATGGGAAAGCAGGGCTAGTTCCAGCAGGCCCCCGTTTTCATGGGCACACTCAGCGTACATCCCCGTGGTTTCTAAGGCGTCCCAAGAGACACCGGTTGCCCTGTGTTTCCTTCCCTGAGTCAACTTATCGAAGTAGGGAGTCCCGCATCCAGCGAACGGTCTCAACCAAGGAACGCCGTAGCTGCTCCTCTGGGCCTGGGGCTGCCGGCGGTGCCAAAGAAGGAACAGGACTTGCCTGGCAGTAAGAACCCAAGCCGCCGTCCTCTAGGAGGCACGGTGCCTTCAGTCAGGAGGTCCTGGATGGAATGCGAAGACGAGGGTTACTCTGAGCGCAGCTCCGATTGGGGCAACGCGTAAGACCTCCGCGCCATGTGGGATGTGCCAGAACGGTGTTCGTGAACGTGTGCGAGTGCTGAGGAAACCAAGCTGCTCCAAAGGAGAGGGCAGTGCGTTTCCCTACGCTCGGCGTGCTCAGAGGGGCTCTAAAGGGCCACGGGCCCGGATGTTGCTTAGCAGACCCAGGTGCGCCTGGGGTTACTCAGTGTTCCTGCCGGGAACAGGGTGCCCCGGCTAGCCTCCCAGGTGTCCAGAAAGCTGTGCTGCCGTTCAAGGTAGGCAGGGCAGAGGCCACCGCCTCCTGGAAGCTGCAGCACGCCTCCGCTTCTGCACGGCAAATCAGGGCCTTACTTCCAGGCACGGGTTCACGCTGGGTGTGCCGGGAGCCACACAGCCTGCTAAGAGGCTGACTCTCTCCTCCAGCGGAGTGACTTCAGGTACGAGGGCGGGCCTCGCAGTGTTCCAAGCACAGCGTTCTCTCATGGCAGCTCACACAAAGGGCCATGACAGAGTCTTCCTGGGCACTTGGCACTCACCAGCCATGCTGTCCTGAGGGCGTTCGAGGGCTCCGGAGATGTAGCGCTCCTCAAGGAACGCGCAGTGTGTGGTTGCCCAGCACCCGGCACGCTCAGGGGTCCTCCGAGGGAATCAACCAATGGACCTCGACGTTGCTCAGCCGGCCCACAGGTGTCTGTCTGGAGGCACTCAGTGACCTTGGAGGGAAAATGGTGCACACCCGTGGGGCCTAGGAGTCCCCGGACGCGTACTTCCTTTAAAGCAAAGCGACTAAGAACTCCTGGAAAGAGCTGCATGCCTCCCTTTCTGCACGGCTACTCAGGGCCTAACCTGGAGGCGAGTTCTCACGCTGAGGTTCCCTTTAGCTCTAGAGCCTGTCATGCGGACCGCCACCGCGGCCACGGAAGCCCCTGGTTGAGAGAGAGCAAACTCACAATTTTCCCCGAAGCATTCTTCCAGGGCTCACTGGCCTGTCGGGAGCCGGGAATGTCAGGGAGCTTCAAGGCAGGCATGAATGCCGCCCTCCAAATGGGAAAGCAGGGCTAGTTCCAGCAGGCCCCCGTTTTCATGGGCACACTCAGCGTACATCCCCGTGGTTTCTAAGGCGTCCCAAGAGACACCGGTTGCCCTGTGTTTCCTTCCCTGAGTCAACTTATCGAAGTAGGGAGTCCCGCATCCAGCGAACGGTCTCAACCAAGGAACGCCGTAGCTGCTCCTCTGGGCCTGGGGCTGCCGGCGGTGCCAAAGAAGGAACAGGATTTGCCTGGCAGTAAGAACCCAAGCCGCCGTCCTCTAGGAGGCACGGTGCCTTCAGTCAGGAGGTCCTGGATGGAATGCGAAGACGAGGGTTACTCTGAGCGCAGCTCCGATTGGGGCAACGCGTAAGACCTCCGCGCCATGTGGGATGTGCCAGAACGGTGTTCGTGAACGTGTGCGAGTGCTGAGGAAACCAAGCTGCTCCAAAAGAGAGGGCAGTGCGTTTCCCTACGCTCGGCGTGCGCAGAGGGGCTCTAAAGGGCCACGGGCCCGGATGTTGCTTAGCAGACCCAGGTGCGCCTGGGGTTACTCAGTGTTCCTGCCGGGAACAGGGTGCCCCGGCTAGCCTCCCAGGTGTCCAGAAACCTGTGCTGCCGTGCAAGGTAGGCAGGGCAGAGGCCACCGCCTCCTGGAAGCTGCAGCACGCCTCCGCTTCTGCACGGCAAATCAGGGCCTTACTTCCAGGCACGGGTTCACGCTGGGTGTGCCGGGAGCCACACAGCCTGCTAAGAGGCTGACTCTCTCCTCCAGCGGAGTGACTTCAGGTACGAGGGCGGGCCTCGCAGTGTTCCAAGCACAGCGTTCTCTCATGGCAGCTCACACAAAGGGCCATGACAGAGTCTTCCTGGGCACTTGGCACTCACCAGCCATGCTGTCCTGAGGGCGTTCGAGGGCTCCGGAGATGTAGCGCTCCTCAAGGAACGCGCAGTGTGTGGTTGCCCAGCACCCGGCACGCTCAGGGGTCCTCCGAGGGAATCAACCGATGGACCTCGACGTTGCTCAGCCGGCCCACAGGTGTCCGTCTGGAGGCACTCAGTGACCTTGGAGGGAAAATGGTGCACACCCGTGGGGCCTAGGAGTCCCCGGACGCGTACTTCCTTTAAAGCAAAGCGACTAAGAACTCCTGGAAAGAGCTGCATGCCTCCCTTTCTGCACGGCTACTCAGGGCCTAACCTGGAGGCGAGTTCTCACGCTGAGGTTCCCTTTAGCTCTAGAGCCTGTCATGCGGACCGCCACCGCGGCCACGGAAGCCCCTGGTTGAGAGAGAGCAAACTCACAATTTTCCCCGAAGCATTCTTCCAGGGCTCACTGGCCTGTCGGGAGCCGGGAATGTCAGGGAGCTTCAAGGCAGGCATGAATGCCGCCCTCCAAATGGGAAAGCAGGGCTAGTTCCAGCAGGCCCCCGTTTTCATGGGCACACTCAGCGTACATCCCCGTGGTTTCTAAGGCGTCCCAAGAGACACCGGTTGCCCTGTGTTTCCTTCCCTGAGTCAACTTATCGAAGTAGGGAGTCCCGCATCCAGCGAACGGTCTCAACCAAGGAACGCCGTAGCTGCTCCTCTGGGCCTGGGGCTGCCGGCGGTGCCAAAGAAGGAACAGGACTTGCATGGCAGTAAGAACCCAAGCCGCCGTCCTCTAGGAGGCACGGTGCCTTCAGTCAGGAGGTCCTGGATGGAATGCGAAGACGAGGGTTACTCTGAGCGCAGCTCCGATTGGGGCAACGCGTAAGACCTCCGCGCCATGTGGGATGTGCCAGAACGGTGTTCGTGAACGTGTGCGAGTGCTGAGGAAACCAAGCTGCTCCAAAAGAGAGGGCAGTGCGTTTCCCTACGCTCGGCGTGCGCAGAGGGGCTCTAAAGGGCCACGGGCCCGGATGTTGCTTAGCAGACCCAGGTGCGCCTGGGGTTACTCAGTGTTCCTGCCGGGAACAGGGTGCCCCGGCTAGCCTCCCAGGTGTCCAGAAAGCTGTGCTGCCGTGCAAGGTAGGCAGGGCAGAGGCCACCGCCTCCTGGAAGCTGCAGCACGCCTCCGCTTCTGCACGGCAAATCAGGGCCTTACTTCCAGGCACGGGTTCACGCTGGGTGTGCCGGGAGCCACACAGCCTGCTAAGAGGCTGACTCTCTCCTCCAGCGGAGTGACTTCAGGTACGAGGGCGGGCCTCGCAGTGTTCCAAGCACAGCGTTCTCTCATGGCAGCTCACACAAAGGGCCATGACAGAGTCTTCCTGGGCACTTGGCACTCACCAGCCATGCTGTCCTGAGGGCGTTCGAGGGCTCCGGAGATGTAGCGCTCCTCAAGGAACGCGCAGTGTGTGGTTGCCCAGCACCCGGCACGCTCAGGGGTCCTCCGAGGGAATCAACCAATGGACCTCGACGTTGCTCAGCCGGCCCACAGGTGTCTGTCTGGAGGCACTCAGTGACCTTGGAGGGAAAATGGTGCACACCCGTGGGGCCTAGGAGTCCCCGGACGCGTACTTCCTTTAAAGCAAAGCGACTAAGAACTCCTGGAAAGAGCTGCATGCCTCCCTTTCTGCACGGCTACTCAGGGCCTAACCTGGAGGCGAGTTCTCACGCTGAGGTTCCCTTTAGCTCTAGAGCCTGTCATGCGGACCGCCACCGCGGCCACGGAAGCCCCTGGTTGAGAGAGAGCAAACTCACAATTTTTCCCGAAGCATTCCTCCAGGGCTCACTGGCCTGTCGGGAGCCGGGAATGTCAGGGAGCTTCAAGGCAGGCATGAATGCCGCCCTCCAAATGGGAAAGCAGGGCTAGTTCCAGCAGGCCCCCGTTTTCATGGGCACACTCAGCGTACATCCCCGTGGTTTCTAAGGCGTCCCAAGAGACACCGGTTGCCCTGTGTTTCCTTCCCTGAGTCAACTTATCGAAGTAGGGAGTCCCGCATCCAGCGAACGGTCTCAACCAAGGAACGCCGTAGCTGCTCCTCTGGGCCTGGGGCTGCCGGCGGTGCCAAAGAAGGAACAGGACTTGCCTGGCAGTAAGAACCCAAGCCGCCGTCCTCTAGGAGGCACGGTGCCTTCAGTCAGGAGGTCCTGGATGGAATGCGAAGACGAGGGTTACTCTGAGCGCAGCTCCGATTGGGGCAACGCGTAAGACCTCCGCGCCATGTGGGATGTGCCAGAACGGTGTTCGTGAACGTGTGCGAGTGCTGAGGAAACCAAGCTGCTCCAAAAGAGAGGGCAGTGCGTTTCCCTACGCTCGGCGTGCGCAGAGGGGCTCTAAAGGGCCACGGGCCCGGATGTTGCTTAGCAGACCCAGGTGCGCCTGGGGTTACTCAGTGTTCCTGCCGGGAACAGGGTGCCCCGGCTAGCCTCCCAGGTGTCCAGAAAGCTGTGCTGCCGTGCAAGGTAGGCAGGGCAGAGGCCACCGCCTCCTGGAAGCTGCAGCACGCCTCCGCTTCTGCACGGCAAATCAGGGCCTTACTTCCAGGCACGGGTTCACGCTGGGTGTGCCGGGAGCCACACAGCCTGCTAAGAGGCTGACTCTCTCCTCCAGCGGAGTGACTTCAGGTACGAGGGCGGGCCTCGCAGTGTTCCAAGCACAGCGTTCTCTCATGGCAGCTCACACAAAGGGCCATGACAGAGTCTTCCTGGGCACTTGGCACTCACCAGCCATGCTGTCCTGAGGGCGTTCGAGGGCTCCGGAGATGTAGCGCTCCTCAAGGAACGCGCAGTGTGTGGTTGCCCAGCACCCGGCACGCTCAGGGGTCCTCCGAGGGAATCAACCAATGGACCTCGACGTTGCTCAGCCGGCCCACAGGTGTCTGTCTGGAGGCACTCAGTGACCTTGGAGGGAAAATGATGCACACCCGTGGGGCCTAGGAGTCCCCGGACGCGTACTTCCTTTAAAGCAAAGCGACTAAGAACTCCTGGAAAGAGCTGCATGCCTCCCTTTCTGCACGGCTACTCAGGGCCTAACCTGGAGGCGAGTTCTCACGCTGAGGTTCCCTTTAGCTCTAGAGCCTGTCATGCGGACCGCCACCGCGGCCACGGAAGCCCCTGGTTGAGAGAGAGCAAACTCACAATTTTCCCCGAAGCATTCTTCCAGGGCTCACTGGCCTGTCGGGAGCCGGGAATGTCAGGGAGCTTCAAGGCAGGCATGAATGCCGCCCTCCAAATGGGAAAGCAGGGCTAGTTCCAGCAGGCCCCCGTTTTCATGGGCACACTCAGCGTACATCCCCGTGGTTTCTAAGGCGTCCCAAGAGACACCGGTTGCCCTGTGTTTCCTTCCCTGAGTCAACTTATCGAAGTAGGGAGTCCCGCATCCAGCGAACGGTCTCAACCAAGGAACGCCGTAGCTGCTCCTCTGGGCCTGGGGCTGCCGGCGGTGCCAAAGAAGGAACAGGACTTGCATGGCAGTAAGAACCCAAGCCGCCGTCCTCTAGGAGGCACGGTGCCTTCAGTCAGGAGGTCCTGGATGGAATGCGAAGACGAGGGTTACTCTGAGCGCAGCTCCGATTGGGGCAACGCGTAAGACCTCCGCGCCATGTGGGATGTGCCAGAACGGTGTTCGTGAACGTGTGCGAGTGCTGAGGAAACCAAGCTGCTCCAAAAGAGAGGGCAGTGCGTTTCCCTACGCTCGGCGTGCGCAGAGGGGCTCTAAAGGGCCACGGGCCCGGATGTTGCTTAGCAGACCCAGGTGCGCCTGGGGTTACTCAGTGTTCCTGCCGGGAACAGGGTGCCCCGGCTAGCCTCCCAGGTGTCCAGAAAGCTGTGCTGCCGTGCAAGGTAGGCAGGGCAGAGGCCACCGCCTCCTGGAAGCTGCAGCACGCCTCCGCTTCTGCACGGCAAATCAGGGCCTTACTTCCAGGCACGGGTTCACGCTGGGTGTGCCGGGAGCCACACAGCCTGCTAAGAGGCTGACTCTCTCCTCCAGCGGAGTGACTTCAGGTACGAGGGCGGGCCTCGCAGTGTTCCAAGCACAGCGTTCTCTCATGGCAGCTCACACAAAGGGCCATGACAGAGTCTTCCTGGGCACTTGGCACTCACCAGCCATGCTGTCCTGAGGGCGTTCGAGGGCTCCGGAGATGTAGCGCTCCTCAAGGAACGCGCAGTGTGTGGTTGCCCAGCACCCGGCACGCTCAGGGGTCCTCCGAGGGAATCAACCAATGGACCTCGACGTTGCTCAGCCGGCCCACAGGTGTCTGTCTGGAGGCACTCAGTGACCTTGGAGGGAAAATGGTGCACACCCGTGGGGCCTAGGAGTCCCCGGACGCGTACTTCCTTTAAAGCAAAGCGACTAAGAACTCCTGGAAAGAGCTGCATGCCTCCCTTTCTGCACGGCTACTCAGGGCCTAACCTGGAGGCGAGTTCTCACGCTGAGGTTCCCTTTAGCTCTAGAGCCTGTCATGCGGACCGCCACCGCGGCCACGGAAGCCCCTGGTTGAGAGAGAGCAAACTCACAATTTTCCCCGAAGCATTCTTCCAGGGCTCACTGGCCTGTCGGGAGCCGGGAATGTCAGGGAGCTTCAAGGCAGGCATGAATGCCGCCCTCCAAATGGGAAAGCAGGGCTAGTTCCAGCAGGCCCCCGTTTTCATGGGCACACTCAGCGTACATCCCCGTGGTTTCTAAGGCGTCCCAAGAGACACCGGTTGCCCTGTGTTTCCTTCCCTGAGTCAACTTATCGAAGTAGGGAGTCCCGCATCCAGCGAACGGTCTCAACCAAGGAACGCCGTAGCTGCTCCTCTGGGCCTGGGGCTGCCGGCGGTGCCAAAGAAGTAACAGGACTTGCATGGCAGTAAGAACCCAAGCCGCCGTCCTCTAGGAGGCACGGTGCCTTCAGTCAGGAGGTCCTGGATGGAATGCGAAGACGAGGGTTACTCTGAGCGCAGCTCCGATTGGGGCAACGCGTAAGACCTCCGCGCCATGTGGGATGTGCCAGAACGGTGTTCGTGAACGTGTGCGAGTGCTGAGGAAACCAAGCTGCTCCAAAAGAGAGGGCAGTGCGTTTCCCTACGCTCGGCGTGCGCAGAGGGGCTCTAAAGGGCCACGGGCCCGGATGTTGCTTAGCAGACCCAGGTGCGCCTGGGGTTACTCAGTGTTCCTGCCGGGAACAGGGTGCCCCGGCTAGCCTCCCAGGTGTCCAGAAAGCTGTGCTGCCGTGCAAGGTAGGCAGGGCAGAGGCCACCGCCTCCTGGAAGCTGCAGCATGCCTCCGCTTCTGCACGGCAAATCAGGGCCTTACTTCCAGGCACGGGTTCACGCTGGGTGTGCCGGGAGCCACACAGCCTGCTAAGAGGCTGACTCTCTCCTCCAGCGGAGTGACTTCAGGTACGAGGGCGGGCCTCGCAGTGTTCCAAGCACAGCGTTCTCTCATGGCAGCTCACACAAAGGGCCATGACAGAGTCTTCCTGGGCACTTGGCACTCACCAGCCATGCTGTCCTGAGGGCGTTCGAGGGCTCCGGAGATGTAGCGCTCCTCAAGGAACGCGCAGTGTGTGGTTGCCCAGCACCCGGCACGCTCAGGGGTCCTCCGAGGGAATCAACCAATGGACCTCGACGTTGCTCAGCCGGCCCACAGGTGTCTGTCTGGAGGCACTCAGTGACCTTGGAGGGAAAATGGTGCACACCCGTGGGGCCTAGGAGTCCCCGGACGCGTACTTCCTTTAAAGCAAAGCGACTAAGAACTCCTGGAAAGAGCTGCATGCCTCCCTTTCTGCACGGCTACTCAGGGCCTAACCTGGAGGCGAGTTCTCACGCTGAGGTTCCCTTTAGCTCTAGAGCCTGTCATGCGGACCGCCACCGCGGCCACGGAAGCCCCTGGTTGAGAGAGAACAAACTCACAATTTTCCCCGAAGCATTCTTCCAGGGCTCACTGGCCTGTCGGGAGCCGGGAATGTCAGGGAGCTTCAAGGCAGGCATGAATGCCGCCCTCCAAATGGGAAAGCAGGGCTAGTTCCAGCAGGCCCCCGTTTTCATGGGCACACTCAGCGTACATCCCCGTGGTTTCTAAGGCGTCCCAAGAGACACCGGTTGCCCTGTGTTTCCTTCCCTGAGTCAACTTATCGAAGTAGGGAGTCCCGCATCCAGCGAACGGTCTCAACCAAGGAACGCCATAGCTGCTCCTCTGGGCCTGGGGCTGCCGGCGGTGCCAAAGAAGGAACAGGACTTGCATGGCAGTAAGAACCCAAGCCGCCGTCCTCTAGGAGGCACGGTGCCTTCAGTCAGGAGGTCCTGGATGGAATGCGAAGACGAGGGTTACTCTGAGCGCAGCTCCGATTGGGGCAACGCGTAAGACCTCCGCGCCATGTGGGATGTGCCAGAACGGTGTTCGTGAACGTGTGCGAGTGCTGAGGAAACCAAGCTGCTCCAAAAGAGAGGGCAGTGCGTTTCCCTACGCTCGGCGTGCGCAGAGGGGCTCTAAAGGGCCACGGGCCCGGATGTTGCTTAGCAGACCCAGGTGCGCCTGGGGTTACTCAGTGTTCCTGCCGGGAACAGGGTGCCCCGGCTAGCCTCCCAGGTGTCCAGAAAGCTGTGCTGCCGTGCAAGGTAGGCAGGGCAGAGGCCACCGCCTCCTGGAAGCTGCAGCACGCCTCCGCTTCTGCACGGCAAATCAGGGCCTTACTTCCAGGCACGGGTTCACGCTGGGTGTGCCGGGAGCCACACAGCCTGCTAAGAGGCTGACTCTCTCCTCCAGCGGAGTGACTTCAGGTACGAGGGCGGGCCTCGCAGTGTTCCAAGCACAGCGTTCTCTCATGGCAGCTCACACAAAGGGCCATGACAGAGTCTTCCTGGGCACTTGGCACTCACCAGCCATGCTGTCCTGAGGGCGTTCGAGGGCTCCGGAGATGTAGCGCTCCTCAAGGAACGCGCAGTGTGTGGTTGCCCAGCACCCGGCACGCTCAGGGGTCCTCCGAGGGAATCAACCAATGGACCTCGACGTTGCTCAGCCGGCCCACAGGTGTCTGTCTGGAGGCACTCAGTGACCTTGGAGGGAAAATGGTGCACACCCGTGGGGCCTAGGAGTCCCCGGACGCGTACTTCCTTTAAAGCAAAGCGACTAAGAACTCCTGGAAAGAGCTGCATGCCTCCCTTTCTGCACGGCTACTCAGGGCCTAACCTGGAGGCGAGTTCTCACGCTGAGGTTCCCTTTAGCTCTAGAGCCTGTCATGCGGACCGCCACCGCGGCCACGGAAGCCCCTGGTTGAGAGAGAGCAAACTCACAATTTTCCCCGAAGCATTCTTCCAGGGCTCACTGGCCTGTCGGGAGCCGGGAATGTCAGGGAGCTTCAAGGCAGGCATGAATGCCGCCCTCCAAATGGGAAAGCAGGGCTAGTTCCAGCAGGCCCCCGTTTTCATGGGCACACTCAGCGTACATCCCCGTGGTTTCTAAGGCGTCCCAAGAGACACCGGTTGCCCTGTGTTTCCTTCCCTGAGTCAACTTATCGAAGTAGGGAGTCCCGCATCCAGCGAACGGTCTCAACCAAGGAACGCCGTAGCTGCTCCTCTGGGCCTGGGGCTGCCGGCGGTGCCAAAGAAGGAACAGGACTTGCATGGCAGTAAGAACCCAAGCCGCCGTCCTCTAGGAGGCACGGTGCCTTCAGTCAGGAGGTCCTGGATGGAATGCGAAGACGAGGGTTACTCTGAGCGCAGCTCCGATTGGGGCAACGCGTAAGACCTCCGCGCCATGTGGGATGTGCCAGAACGGTGTTCGTGAACGTGTGCGAGTGCTGAGGAAACCAAGCTGCTCCAAAAGAGAGGGCAGTGCGTTTCCCTACGCTCGGCGTGCGCAGAGGGGCTCTAAAGGGCCACGGGCCCGGATGTTGCTTAGCAGACCCAGGTGCGCCTGGGGTTACTCAGTGTTCCTGCCGGGAACAGGGTGCCCCGGCTAGCCTCCCAGGTGTCCAGAAAGCTGTGCTGCTGTGCAAGGTAGGCAGGGCAGAGGCCACCGCCTCCTGGAAGCTGCAGCACGCCTCCGCTTCTGCACGGCAAATCAGGGCCTTACTTCCAGGCACGGGTTCACGCTGGGTGTGCCGGGAGCCACACAGCCTGCTAAGAGGCTGACTCTCTCCTCCAGCGGAGTGACTTCAGGTACGAGGGCGGGCCTCGCAGTGTTCCAAGCACAGCGTTCTCTCATGGCAGCTCACACAAAGGGCCATGACAGAGTCTTCCTGGGCACTTGGCACTCACCAGCCATGCTGTCCTGAGGGCGTTCGAGGGCTCCGGAGATGTAGCGCTCCTCAAGGAACGCGCAGTGTGTGGTTGCCCAGCACCCGGCACGCTCAGGGGTCCTCCGAGGGAATCAACCAATGGACCTCGACGTTGCTCAGCCGGCCCACAGGTGTCTGTCTGGAGGCACTCAGTGACCTTGGAGGGAAAATGGTGCACACCCGTGGGGCCTAGGAGTCCCCGGACGCGTACTTCCTTTAAAGCAAAGCGACTAAGAACTCCTGGAAAGAGCTGCATGCCTCCCTTTCTGCACGGCTACTCAGGGCCTAACCTGGAGGCGAGTTCTCACGCTGAGGTTCCCTTTAGCTCTAGAGCCTGTCATGCGGACCGCCACCGCGGCCACGGAAGCCCCTGGTTGAGAGAGAGCAAACTCACAATTTTCCCCGAAGCATTCTTCCAGGGCTCACTGGCCTGTCGGGAGCCGGGAATGTCAGGGAGCTTCAAGGCAGGCATGAATGCCGCCCTCCAAATGGGAAAGCAGGGCTAGTTCCAGCAGGCCCCCGTTTTCATGGGCACACTCAGCGTACATCCCCGTGGTTTCTAAGGCGTCCCAAGAGACACCGGTTGCCCTGTGTTTCCTTCCCTGAGTCAACTTATCGAAGTAGGGAGTCCCGCATCCAGCGAACGGTCTCAACCAAGGAACGCCGTAGCTGCTCCTCTGGGCCTGGGGCTGCCGGCGGTGCCAAAGAAGGAACAGGACTTGCATGGCAGTAAGAACCCAAGCCGCCGTCCTCTAGGAGGCACGGTGCCTTCAGTCAGGAGGTCCTGGATGGAATGCGAAGACGAGGGTTACTCTGAGCGCAGCTCCGATTGGGGCAACGCGTAAGACCTCCGCGGCATGTGGGATGTGCCAGAACGGTGTTCGTGAACGTGTGCGAGTGCTGAGGAAACCAAGCTGCTCCAAAAGAGAGGGCAGTGCGTTTCCCTACGCTCGGCGTGCGCAGAGGGGCTCTAAAGGGCCACGGGCCCGGATGTTGCTTAGCAGACCCAGGTGCGCCTGGGGTTACTCAGTGTTCCTGCCGGGAACAGGGTGCCCCGGCTAGCCTCCCAGGTGTCCAGAAAGCTGTGCTGCCGTGCAAGGTAGGCAGGGCAGAGGCCACCGCCTCCTGGAAGCTGCAGCACGCCTCCGCTTCTGCACGGCAAATCAGGGCCTTACTTCCAGGCACGGGTTCACGCTGGGTGTGCCGGGAGCCACACAGCCTGCTAAGAGGCTGACTCTCTCCTCCAGCGGAGTGACTTCAGGTACGAGGGCGGGCCTCGCAGTGTTCCAAGCACAGCGTTCTCTCATGGCAGCTCACACAAAGGGCCATGACAGAGTCTTCCTGGGCACTTGGCACTCACCAGCCATGCTGTCCTGAGGGCGTTCGAGGGCTCCGGAGATGTAGCGCTCCTCAAGGAACGCGCAGTGTGTGGTTGCCCAGCACCCGGCACGCTCAGGGGTCCTCCGAGGGAATCAACCAATGGACCTCGACGTTGCTCAGCCGGCCCACAGGTGTCTGTCTGGAGGCACTCAGTGACCTTGGAGGGAAAATGGTGCACACCCGTGGGGCCTAGGAGTCCCCGGACGCGTACTTCCTTTAAAGCAAAGCGACTAAGAACTCCTGGAAAGAGCTGCATGCCTCCCTTTCTGCACGGCTACTCAGGGCCTAACCTGGAGGCGAGTTCTCACGCTGAGGTTCCCTTTAGCTCTAGAGCCTGTCATGCGGACCGCCACCGCGGCCACGGAAGCCCCTGGTTGAGAGAGAGCAAACTCACAATTTTCCCCGAAGCATTCTTCCAGGGCTCACTGGCCTGTCGGGAGCCGGGAATGTCAGGGAGCTTCAAGGCAGGCATGAATGCCGCCCTCCAAATGGGAAAGCAGGGCTAGTTCCAGCAGGCCCCCGTTTTCATGGGCACACTCAGCGTACATCCCCGTGGTTTCTAAGGCGTCCCAAGAGACACCGGTTGCCCTGTGTTTCCTTCCCTGAGTCAACTTATCGAAGTAGGGAGTCCCGCATCCAGCGAACGGTCTCAACCAAGGAACGCCGTAGCTGCTCCTCTGGGCCTGGGGCTGCCGGCGGTGCCAAACTAGGAACAGGACTTGCATGGCAGAAAGAACCCAAGCCGCCGTCCTCTAGGAGGCACGGTGCCTTCAGTCAGGAGGTCCTGGATGGAATGCGAAGACGAGGGTTACTCTGAGCGCAGCTCCGATTGGGGCAACGCGTAAGACCTCCGCGCCATGTGGGATGTGCCAGAACGGTGTTCGTGAACGTGTGCGAGTGCTGAGGAAACCAAGCTGCTCCAAAGGAGAGGGCAGTGCGTTTCCCTACGCTCGGCGTGCGCAGAGGGGCTCTAAAGGGCCACGGGCCCGGATGTTGCTTAGCAGACCCAGGTGCGCCTGGGGTTACTCAGTGTTCCTGCCGGGAACAGGGTGCCCCGGCTAGCCTCCCAGGTGTCCAGAAAGCTGTGCTGCCGTGCAAGGTAGGCAGGGCAGAGGCCACCGCCTCCTGGAAGCTGCAGCACGCCTCCGCTTCTGCACGGCAAATCAGGGCCTTACTTCCAGGCACGGGTTCACGCTGGGTGTGCCGGGAGCCACACAGCCTGCTAAGAGGCTGACTCTCTCCTCCAGCGGAGTGACTTCAGGTACGAGGGCGGGCCTCGCAGTGTTCCAAGCACAGCGTTCTCTCATGGCAGCTCACACAAAGGGCCATGACAGAGTCTTCCTGGGCACTTGGCACTCACCAGCCATGCTGTCCTGAGGGCGTTCGAGGGCTCCGGAGATGTAGCGCTCCTCAAGGAACGCGCAGTGTGTGGTTGCCCAGCACCCGGCACGCTCAGGGGTCCTCCGAGGGAATCAACCAATGGACCTCGACGTTGCTCAGCCGGCCCACAGGTGTCCGTCTGGAGGCACTCAGTGACCTTGGAGGGAAAATGGTGCACACCCGTGGGGCCTAGGAGTCCCCGGACGCGTACTTCCTTTAAAGCAAAGCGACTAAGAACTCCTGGAAAGAGCTGCATGCCTCCCTTTCTGCACGGCTACTCAGGGCCTAACCTGGAGGCGAGTTCTCACGCTGAGGTTCCCTTTAGCTCTAGAGCCTGTCATGCGGACCGCCACCGCGGCCACGGAAGCCCCTGGTTGAGAGAGAGCAAACTCACAATTTTCCCCGAAGCATTCTTCCAGGGCTCACTGGCCTGTCGGGAGCCGGGAATGTCAGGGAGCTTCAAGGCAGGCATGAATGCCGCCCTCCAAATGGGAAAGCAGGGCTAGTTCCAGCAGGCCCCCGTTTTCATGGGCACACTCAGCGTACATCCCCGTGGTTTCTAAGGCGTCCCAAGAGACACCGGTTGCCCTGTGTTTCCTTCCCTGAGTCAACTTATCGAAGTAGGGAGTCCCGCATCCAGCGAACGGTCTCAACCAAGGAACGCCGTAGCTGCTCCTCTGGGCCTGGGGCTGCCGGCGGTGCCAAAGAAGGAACAGGACTTGCCTGGCAGTAAGAACCCAAGCCGCCGTCCTCTAGGAGGCACGGTGCCTTCAGTCAGGAGGTCCTGGATGGAATGCGAAGACGAGGGTTACTCTGAGCGCAGCTCCGATTGGGGCAACGCGTAAGACCTCCGCGCCATGTGGGATGTGCCAGAACGGTGTTCGTGAACGTGTGCGAGTGCTGAGGAAACCAAGCTGCTCCAAAAGAGAGGGCAGTGCGTTTCCCTACGCTCGGCGTGCGCAGAGGGGCTCTAAAGGGCCACGGGCCCGGATGTTGCTTAGCAGACCCAGGTGCGCCTGGGGTTACTCAGTGTTCCTGCCGGGAACAGGGTGCCCCGGCTAGCCTCCCAGGTGTCCAGAAAGCTGTGCTGCCGTGCAAGGTAGGCAGGGCAGAGGCCACCGCCTCCTGGAAGCTGCAGCACGCCTCCGCTTCTGCACGGCAAATCAGGGCCTTACTTCCAGGCACGGGTTCACGCTGGGTGTGCCGGGAGCCACACAGCCTGCTAAGAGGCTGACTCTCTCCTCCAGCGGAGTGACTTCAGGTACGAGGGCGGGCCTCGCAGTGTTCCAAGCACAGCGTTCTCTCATGGCAGCTCACACAAAGGGCCATGACAGAGTCTTCCTGGGCACTTGGCACTCACCAGCCATGCTGTCCTGAGGGCGTTCGAGGGCTCCGGAGATGTAGCGCTCCTCAAGGAACGCGCAGTGTGTGGTTGCCCAGCACCCGGCACGCTCAGGGGTCCTCCGAGGGAATCAACCAATGGACCTCGACGTTGCTCAGCCGGCCCACAGGTGTCTGTCTGGAGGCACTCAGTGACCTTGGAGGGAAAATGGTGCACACCCGTGGGGCCTAGGAGTCCCCGGACGCGTACTTCCTTTAAAGCAAAGCGACTAAGAACTCCTGGAAAGAGCTGCATGCCTCCCTTTCTGCACGGCTACTCAGGGCCTAACCTGGAGGCGAGTTCTCACGCTGAGGTTCCCTTTAGCTCTAGAGCCTGTCATGCGGACCGCCACCGCGGCCACGGAAGCCCCTGGTTGAGAGAGAGCAAACTCACAATTTTCCCCGAAGCATTCTTCCAGGGCTCACTGGCCTGTCGGGAGCCGGGAATGTCAGGGAGCTTCAAGGCAGGCATGAATGCCGCCCTCCAAATGGGAAAGCAGGGCTAGTTCCAGCAGGCCCCCGTTTTCATGGGCACACTCAGCGTACATCCCCGTGGTTTCTAAGGCGTCCCAAGAGACACCGGTTGCCCTGTGTTTCCTTCCCTGAGTCAACTTATCGAAGTAGGGAGTCCCGCATCCAGCGAACGGTCTCAACCAAGGAACGCCGTAGCTGCTCCTCTGGGCCTGGGGCTGCCGGCGGTGCCAAAGAAGGAACAGGACTTGCCTGGCAGTAAGAACCCAAGCCGCCGTCCTCTAGGAGGCACGGTGCCTTCAGTCAGGAGGTCCTGGATGGAATGCGAAGACGAGGGTTACTCTGAGCGCAGCTCCGATTGGGGCAACGCGTAAGACCTCCGCGCCATGTGGGATGTGCCAGAACGGTGTTCGTGAACGTGTGCGAGTGCTGAGGAAACCAAGCTGCTCCAAAAGAGAGGGCAGTGCGTTTCCCTACGCTCGGCGTGCGCAGAGGGGCTCTAAAGGGCCACGGGCCCGGATGTTGCTTAGCAGACCCAGGTGCGCCTGGGGTTACTCAGTGTTCCTGCCGGGAACAGGGTGCCCCGGCTAGCCTCCCAGGTGTCCAGAAAGCTGTGCTGCCGTGCAAGGTAGGCAGGGCAGAGGCCACCGCCTCCTGGAAGCTGCAGCACGCCTCCGCTTCTGCACGGCAAATCAGGGCCTTACTTCCAGGCACGGGTTCACGCTGGGTGTGCCGGGAGCCACACAGCCTGCTAAGAGGCTGACTCTCTCCTCCAGCGGAGTGACTTCAGGTACGAGGGCGGGCCTCGCAGTGTTCCAAGCACAGCGTTCTCTCATGGCAGCTCACACAAAGGGCCATGACAGAGTCTTCCTGGGCACTTGGCACTCACCAGCCATGCTGTCCTGAGGGCGTTCGAGGGCTCCGGAGATGTAGCGCTCCTCAAGGAACGCGCAGTGTGTGGTTGCCCAGCACCCGGCACGCTCAGGGGTCCTCCGAGGGAATCAACCAATGGACCTCGACGTTGCTCAGCCGGCCCACAGGTGTCTGTCTGGAGGCACTCAGTGACCTTGGAGGGAAAATGGTGCACACCCGTGGGGCCTAGGAGTCCCCGGACGCGTACTTCCTTTAAAGCAAAGCGACTAAGAACTCCTGGAAAGAGCTGCATGCCTCCCTTTCTGCACGGCTACTCAGGGCCTAACCTGGAGGCGAGTTCTCACGCTGAGGTTCCCTTTAGCTCTAGAGCCTGTCATGCGGACCGCCACCGCGGCCACGGAAGCCCCTGGTTGAGAGAGAGCAAACTCACAATTTTCCCCGAAGCATTCTTCCAGGGCTCACTGGCCTGTCGGGAGCCGGGAATGTCAGGGAGCTTCAAGGCAGGCATGAATGCCGCCCTCCAAATGGGAAAGCAGGGCTAGTTCCAGCAGGCCCCCGTTTTCATGGGCACACTCAGCGTACATCCCCGTGGTTTCTAAGGCGTCCCAAGAGACACCGGTTGCCCTGTGTTTCCTTCCCTGAGTCAACTTATCGAAGTAGGGAGTCCCGCATCCAGCGAACGGTCTCAACCAAGGAACGCCGTAGCTGCTCCTCTGGGCCTGGGGCTGCCGGCGGTGCCAAAGAAGGAACAGGACTTGCATGGCAGTAAGAACCCAAGCCGCCGTCCTCTAGGAGGCACGGTGCCTTCAGTCAGGAGGTCCTGGATGGAATGCGAAGACGAGGGTTACTCTGAGCGCAGCTCCGATTGGGGCAACGCGTAAGACCTCCGCGCCATGTGGGATGTGCCAGAACGGTGTTCGTGAACGTGTGCGAGTGCTGAGGAAACCAAGCTGCTCCAAAAGAGAGGGCAGTGCGTTTCCCTACGCTCGGCGTGCGCAGAGGGGCTCTAAAGGGCCACGGGCCCGGATGTTGCTTAGCAGACCCAGGTGCGCCTGGGGTTACTCAGTGTTCCTGCCGGGAACAGGGTGCCCCGGCTAGCCTCCCAGGTGTCCAGAAAGCTGTGCTGCCGTGCAAGGTAGGCAGGGCAGAGGCCACCGCCTCCTGGAAGCTGCAGCACGCCTCCGCTTCTGCACGGCAAATCAGGGCCTTACTTCCAGGCACGGGTTCACGCTGGGTGTGCCGGGAGCCACACAGCCTGCTAAGAGGCTGACTCTCTCCTCCAGCGGAGTGACTTCAGGTACGAGGGCGGGCCTCGCAGTGTTCCAAGCACAGCGTTCTCTCATGGCAGCTCACACAAAGGGCCATGACAGAGTCTTCCTGGGCACTTGGCACTCACCAGCCATGCTGTCCTGAGGGCGTTCGAGGGCTCCGGAGATGTAGCGCTCCTCAAGGAACGCGCAGTGTGTGGTTGCCCAGCACCCGGCACGCTCAGGGGTCCTCCGAGGGAATCAACCAATGGACCTCGACGTTGCTCAGCCGGCCCACAGGTGTCTGTCTGGAGGCACTCAGTGACCTTGGAGGGAAAATGGTGCACACCCGTGGGGCCTAGGAGTCCCCGGACGCGTACTTCCTTTAAAGCAAAGCGACTAAGAACTCCTGGAAAGAGCTGCATGCCTCCCTTTCTGCACGGCTACTCAGGGCCTAACCTGGAGGCGAGTTCTCACGCTGAGGTTCCCTTTAGCTCTAGAGCCTGTCATGCGGACCGCCACCGCGGCCACGGAAGCCCCTGGTTGAGAGAGAGCAAACTCACAATTTTCCCCGAAGCATTCTTCCAGGGCTCACTGGCCTGTCGGGAGCCGGGAATGTCAGGGAGCTTCAAGGCAGGCATGAATGCCGCCCTCCAAATGGGAAAGCAGGGCTAGTTCCAGCAGGCCCCCGTTTTCATGGGCACACTCAGCGTACATCCCCGTGGTTTCTAAGGCGTCCCAAGAGACACCGGTTGCCCTGTGTTTCCTTCCCTGAGTCAACTTATCGAAGTAGGGAGTCCCGCATCCAGCGAACGGTCTCAACCAAGGAACGCCGTAGCTGCTCCTCTGGGCCTGGGGCTGCCGGCGGTGCCAAAGAAGTAACAGGACTTGCATGGCAGTAAGAACCCAAGCCGCCGTCCTCTAGGAGGCACGGTGCCTTCAGTCAGGAGGTCCTGGATGGAATGCGAAGACGAGGGTTACTCTGAGCGCAGCTCCGATTGGGGCAACGCGTAAGACCTCCGCGCCATGTGGGATGTGCCAGAACGGTGTTCGTGAACGTGTGCGAGTGCTGAGGAAACCAAGCTGCTCCAAAAGAGAGGGCAGTGCGTTTCCCTACGCTCGGCGTGCGCAGAGGGGCTCTAAAGGGCCACGGGCCCGGATGTTGCTTAGCAGACCCAGGTGCGCCTGGGGTTACTCAGTGTTCCTGCCGGGAACAGGGTGCCCCGGCTAGCCTCCCAGGTGTCCAGAAAGCTGTGCTGCCGTGCAAGGTAGGCAGGGCAGAGGCCACCGCCTCCTGGAAGCTGCAGCATGCCTCCGCTTCTGCACGGCAAATCAGGGCCTTACTTCCAGGCACGGGTTCACGCTGGGTGTGCCGGGAGCCACACAGCCTGCTAAGAGGCTGACTCTCTCCTCCAGCGGAGTGACTTCAGGTACGAGGGCGGGCCTCGCAGTGTTCCAAGCACAGCGTTCTCTCATGGCAGCTCACACAAAGGGCCATGACAGAGTCTTCCTGGGCACTTGGCACTCACCAGCCATGCTGTCCTGAGGGCGTTCGAGGGCTCCGGAGATGTAGCGCTCCTCAAGGAACGCGCAGTGTGTGGTTGCCCAGCACCCGGCACGCTCAGGGGTCCTCCGAGGGAATCAACCAATGGACCTCGACGTTGCTCAGCCGGCCCACAGGTGTCTGTCTGGAGGCACTCAGTGACCTTGGAGGGAAAATGGTGCACACCCGTGGGGCCTAGGAGTCCCCGGACGCGTACTTCCTTTAAAGCAAAGCGACTAAGAACTCCTGGAAAGAGCTGCATGCCTCCCTTTCTGCACGGCTACTCAGGGCCTAACCTGGAGGCGAGTTCTCACGCTGAGGTTCCCTTTAGCTCTAGAGCCTGTCATGCGGACCGCCACCGCAGCCACGGAAGCCCCTGGTTGAGAGAGAACAAACTCACAATTTTCCCCGAAGCATTCTTCCAGGGCTCACTGGCCTGTCGGGAGCCGGGAATGTCAGGGAGCTTCAAGGCAGGCATGAATGCCGCCCTCCAAATGGGAAAGCAGGGCTAGTTCCAGCAGGCCCCCGTTTTCATGGGCACACTCAGCGTACATCCCCGTGGTTTCTAAGGCGTCCCAAGAGACACCGGTTGCCCTGTGTTTCCTTCCCTGAGTCAACTTATCGAAGTAGGGAGTCCCGCATCCAGCGAACGGTCTCAACCAAGGAACGCCATAGCTGCTCCTCTGGGCCTGGGGCTGCCGGCGGTGCCAAAGAAGGAACAGGACTTGCATGGCAGTAAGAACCCAAGCCGCCGTCCTCTAGGAGGCACGGTGCCTTCAGTCAGGAGGTCCTGGATGGAATGCGAAGACGAGGGTTACTCTGAGCGCAGCTCCGATTGGGGCAACGCGTAAGACCTCCGCGCCATGTGGGATGTGCCAGAACGGTGTTCGTGAACGTGTGCGAGTGCTGAGGAAACCAAGCTGCTCCAAAAGAGAGGGCAGTGCGTTTCCCTACGCTCGGCGTGCGCAGAGGGGCTCTAAAGGGCCACGGGCCCGGATGTTGCTTAGCAGACCCAGGTGCGCCTGGGGTTACTCAGTGTTCCTGCCGGGAACAGGGTGCCCCGGCTAGCCTCCCAGGTGTCCAGAAAGCTGTGCTGCCGTGCAAGGTAGGCAGGGCAGAGGCCACCGCCTCCTGGAAGCTGCAGCACGCCTCCGCTTCTGCACGGCAAATCAGGGCCTTACTTCCAGGCACGGGTTCACGCTGGGTGTGCCGGGAGCCACACAGCCTGCTAAGAGGCTGACTCTCTCCTCCAGCGGAGTGACTTCAGGTACGAGGGCGGGCCTCGCAGTGTTCCAAGCACAGCGTTCTCTCATGGCAGCTCACACAAAGGGCCATGACAGAGTCTTCCTGGGCACTTGGCACTCACCAGCCATGCTGTCCTGAGGGCGTTCGAGGGCTCCGGAGATGTAGCGCTCCTCAAGGAACGCGCAGTGTGTGGTTGCCCAGCACCCGGCACGCTCAGGGGTCCTCCGAGGGAATCAACCAATGGACCTCGACGTTGCTCAGCCGGCCCACAGGTGTCTGTCTGGAGGCACTCAGTGACCTTGGAGGGAAAATGGTGCACACCCGTGGGGCCTAGGAGTCCCCGGACGCGTACTTCCTTTAAAGCAAAGCGACTAAGAACTCCTGGAAAGAGCTGCATGCCTCCCTTTCTGCACGGCTACTCAGGGCCTAACCTGGAGGCGAGTTCTCACGCTGAGGTTCCCTTTAGCTCTAGAGCCTGTCATGCGGACCGCCACCGCGGCCACGGAAGCCCCTGGTTGAGAGAGAGCAAACTCACAATTTTCCCCGAAGCATTCTTCCAGGGCTCACTGGCCTGTCGGGAGCCGGGAATGTCAGGGAGCTTCAAGGCAGGCATGAATGCCGCCCTCCAAATGGGAAAGCAGGGCTAGTTCCAGCAGGCCCCCGTTTTCATGGGCACACTCAGCGTACATCCCCGTGGTTTCTAAGGCGTCCCAAGAGACACCGGTTGCCCTGTGTTTCCTTCCCTGAGTCAACTTATCGAAGTAGGGAGTCCCGCATCCAGCGAACGGTCTCAACCAAGGAACGCCGTAGCTGCTCCTCTGGGCCTGGGGCTGCCGGCGGTGCCAAAGAAGGAACAGGACTTGCATGGCAGTAAGAACCCAAGCCGCCGTCCTCTAGGAGGCACGGTGCCTTCAGTCAGGAGGTCCTGGATGGAATGCGAAGACGAGGGTTACTCTGAGCGCAGCTCCGATTGGGGCAACGCGTAAGACCTCCGCGCCATGTGGGATGTGCCAGAACGGTGTTCGTGAACGTGTGCGAGTGCTGAGGAAACCAAGCTGCTCCAAAAGAGAGGGCAGTGCGTTTCCCTACGCTCGGCGTGCGCAGAGGGGCTCTAAAGGGCCACGGGCCCGGATGTTGCTTAGCAGACCCAGGTGCGCCTGGGGTTACTCAGTGTTCCTGCCGGGAACAGGGTGCCCCGGCTAGCCTCCCAGGTGTCCAGAAAGCTGTGCTGCCGTGCAAGGTAGGCAGGGCAGAGGCCACCGCCTCCTGGAAGCTGCAGCACGCCTCCGCTTCTGCACGGCAAATCAGGGCCTTACTTCCAGGCACGGGTTCACGCTGGGTGTGCCGGGAGCCACACAGCCTGCTAAGAGGCTGACTCTCTCCTCCAGCGGAGTGACTTCAGGTACGAGGGCGGGCCTCGCAGTGTTCCAAGCACAGCGTTCTCTCATGGCAGCTCACACAAAGGGCCATGACAGAGTCTTCCTGGGCACTTGGCACTCACCAGCCATGCTGTCCTGAGGGCGTTCGAGGGCTCCGGAGATGTAGCGCTCCTCAAGGAACGCGCAGTGTGTGGTTGCCCAGCACCCGGCACGCTCAGGGGTCCTCCGAGGGAATCAACCAATGGACCTCGACGTTGCTCAGCCGGCCCACAGGTGTCTGTCTGGAGGCACTCAGTGACCTTGGAGGGAAAATGGTGCACACCCGTGGGGCCTAGGAGTCCCCGGACGCGTACTTCCTTTAAAGCAAAGCGACTAAGAACTCCTGGAAAGAGCTGCATGCCTCCCTTTCTGCACGGCTACTCAGGGCCTAACCTGGAGGCGAGTTCTCACGCTGAGGTTCCCTTTAGCTCTAGAGCCTGTCATGCGGACCGCCACCGCGGCCACGGAAGCCCCTGGTTGAGAGAGAGCAAACTCACAATTTTCCCCGAAGCATTCTTCCAGGGCTCACTGGCCTGTCGGGAGCCGGGAATGTCAGGGAGCTTCAAGGCAGGCATGAATGCCGCCCTCCAAATGGGAAAGCAGGGCTAGTTCCAGCAGGCCCCCGTTTTCATGGGCACACTCAGCGTACATCCCCGTGGTTTCTAAGGCGTCCCAAGAGACACCGGTTGCCCTGTGTTTCCTTCCCTGAGTCAACTTATCGAAGTAGGGAGTCCCGCATCCAGCGAACGGTCTCAACCAAGGAACGCCGTAGCTGCTCCTCTGGGCCTGGGGCTGCCGGCGGTGCCAAAGAAGGAACAGGACTTGCATGGCAGTAAGAACCCAAGCCGCCGTCCTCTAGGAGGCACGGTGCCTTCAGTCAGGAGGTCCTGGATGGAATGCGAAGACGAGGGTTACTCTGAGCGCAGCTCCGATTGGGGCAACGCGTAAGACCTCCGCGGCATGTGGGATGTGCCAGAACGGTGTTCGTGAACGTGTGCGAGTGCTGAGGAAACCAAGCTGCTCCAAAAGAGAGGGCAGTGCGTTTCCCTACGCTCGGCGTGCGCAGAGGGGCTCTAAAGGGCCACGGGCCCGGATGTTGCTTAGCAGACCCAGGTGCGCCTGGGGTTACTCAGTGTTCCTGCCGGGAACAGGGTGCCCCGGCTAGCCTCCCAGGTGTCCAGAAAGCTGTGCTGCCGTGCAAGGTAGGCAGGGCAGAGGCCACCGCCTCCTGGAAGCTGCAGCACGCCTCCGCTTCTGCACGGCAAATCAGGGCCTTACTTCCAGGCACGGGTTCACGCTGGGTGTGCCGGGAGCCACACAGCCTGCTAAGAGGCTGACTCTCTCCTCCAGCGGAGTGACTTCAGGTACGAGGGCGGGCCTCGCAGTGTTCCAAGCACAGCGTTCTCTCATGGCAGCTCACACAAAGGGCCATGACAGAGTCTTCCTGGGCACTTGGCACTCACCAGCCATGCTGTCCTGAGGGCGTTCGAGGGCTCCGGAGATGTAGCGCTCCTCAAGGAACGCGCAGTGTGTGGTTGCCCAGCACCCGGCACGCTCAGGGGTCCTCCGAGGGAATCAACCAATGGACCTCGACGTTGCTCAGCCGGCCCACAGGTGTCTGTCTGGAGGCACTCAGTGACCTTGGAGGGAAAATGGTGCACACCCGTGGGGCCTAGGAGTCCCCGGACGCGTACTTCCTTTAAAGCAAAGCGACTAAGAACTCCTGGAAAGAGCTGCATGCCTCCCTTTCTGCACGGCTACTCAGGGCCTAACCTGGAGGCGAGTTCTCACGCTGAGGTTCCCTTTAGCTCTAGAGCCTGTCATGCGGACCGCCACCGCGGCCACGGAAGCCCCTGGTTGAGAGAGAGCAAACTCACAATTTTCCCCGAAGCATTCTTCCAGGGCTCACTGGCCTGTCGGGAGCCGGGAATGTCAGGGAGCTTCAAGGCAGGCATGAATGCCGCCCTCCAAATGGGAAAGCAGGGCTAGTTCCAGCAGGCCCCCGTTTTCATGGGCACACTCAGCGTACATCCCCGTGGTTTCTAAGGCGTCCCAAGAGACACCGGTTGCCCTGTGTTTCCTTCCCTGAGTCAACTTATCGAAGTAGGGAGTCCCGCATCCAGCGAACGGTCTCAACCAAGGAACGCCGTAGCTGCTCCTCTGGGCCTGGGGCTGCCGGCGGTGCCAAAGAAGGAACAGGACTTGCCTGGCAGTAAGAACCCAAGCCGCCGTCCTCTAGGAGGCACGGTGCCTTCAGTCAGGAGGTCCTGGATGGAATGCGAAGACGAGGGTTACTCTGAGCGCAGCTCCGATTGGGGCAACGCGTAAGACCTCCGCGCCATGTGGGATGTGCCAGAACGGTGTTCGTGAACGTGTGCGAGTGCTGAGGAAACCAAGCTGCTCCAAAAGAGAGGGCAGTGCGTTTCCCTACGCTCGGCGTGCGCAGAGGGGCTCTAAAGGGCCACGGGCCCGGATGTTGCTTAGCAGACCCAGGTGCGCCTGGGGTTACTCAGTGTTCCTGCCGGGAACAGGGTGCCCCGGCTAGCCTCCCAGGTGTCCAGAAAGCTGTGCTGCCGTGCAAGGTAGGCAGGGCAGAGGCCACCGCCTCCTGGAAGCTGCAGCACGCCTCCGCTTCTGCACGGCAAATCAGGGCCTTACTTCCAGGCACGGGTTCACGCTGGGTGTGCCGGGAGCCACACAGCCTGCTAAGAGGCTGACTCTCTCCTCCAGCGGAGTGACTTCAGGTACGAGGGCGGGCCTCGCAGTGTTCCAAGCACAGCGTTCTCTCATGGCAGCTCACACAAAGGGCCATGACAGAGTCTTCCTGGGCACTTGGCACTCACCAGCCATGCTGTCCTGAGGGCGTTCGAGGGCTCCGGAGATGTAGCGCTCCTCAAGGAACGCGCAGTGTGTGGTTGCCCAGCACCCGGCACGCTCAGGGGTCCTCCGAGGGAATCAACCAATGGACCTCGACGTTGCTCAGCCGGCCCACAGGTGTCTGTCTGGAGGCACTCAGTGACCTTGGAGGGAAAATGGTGCACACCCGTGGGGCCTAGGAGTCCCCGGACGCGTACTTCCTTTAAAGCAAAGCGACTAAGAACTCCTGGAAAGAGCTGCATGCCTCCCTTTCTGCACGGCTACTCAGGGCCTAACCTGGAGGCGAGTTCTCACGCTGAGGTTCCCTTTAGCTCTAGAGCCTGTCATGCGGACCGCCACCGCGGCCACGGAAGCCCCTGGTTGAGAGAGAGCAAACTCACAATTTTCCCCGAAGCATTCTTCCAGGGCTCACTGGCCTGTCGGGAGCCGGGAATGTCAGGGAGCTTCAAGGCAGGCATGAATGCCGCCCTCCAAATGGGAAAGCAGGGCTAGTTCCAGCAGGCCCCCGTTTTCATGGGCACACTCAGCGTACATCCCCGTGGTTTCTAAGGCGTCCCAAGAGACACCGGTTGCCCTGTGTTTCCTTCCCTGAGTCAACTTATCGAAGTAGGGAGTCCCGCATCCAGCGAACGGTCTCAACCAAGGAACGCCGTAGCTGCTCCTCTGGGCCTGGGGCTGCCGGCGGTGCCAAAGAAGGAACAGGACTTGCCTGGCAGTAAGAACCCAAGCCGCCGTCCTCTAGGAGGCACGGTGCCTTCAGTCAGGAGGTCCTGGATGGAATGCGAAGACGAGGGTTACTCTGAGCGCAGCTCCGATTGGGGCAACGCGTAAGACCTCCGCGCCATGTGGGATGTGCCAGAACGGTGTTCGTGAACGTGTGCGAGTGCTGAGGAAACCAAGCTGCTCCAAAAGAGAGGGCAGTGCGTTTCCCTACGCTCGGCGTGCGCAGAGGGGCTCTAAAGGGCCACGGGCCCGGATGTTGCTTAGCAGACCCAGGTGCGCCTGGGGTTACTCAGTGTTCCTGCCGGGAACAGGGTGCCCCGGCTAGCCTCCCAGGTGTCCAGAAAGCTGTGCTGCCGTGCAAGGTAGGCAGGGCAGAGGCCACCGCCTCCTGGAAGCTGCAGCACGCCTCCGCTTCTGCACGGCAAATCAGGGCCTTACTTCCAGGCACGGGTTCACGCTGGGTGTGCCGGGAGCCACACAGCCTGCTAAGAGGCTGACTCTCTCCTCCAGCGGAGTGACTTCAGGTACGAGGGCGGGCCTCGCAGTGTTCCAAGCACAGCGTTCTCTCATGGCAGCTCACACAAAGGGCCATGACAGAGTCTTCCTGGGCACTTGGCACTCACCAGCCATGCTGTCCTGAGGGCGTTCGAGGGCTCCGGAGATGTAGCGCTCCTCAAGGAACGCGCAGTGTGTGGTTGCCCAGCACCCGGCACGCTCAGGGGTCCTCCGAGGGAATCAACCAATGGACCTCGACGTTGCTCAGCCGGCCCACAGGTGTCTGTCTGGAGGCACTCAGTGACCTTGGAGGGAAAATGGTGCACACCCGTGGGGCCTAGGAGTCCCCGGACGCGTACTTCCTTTAAAGCAAAGCGACTAAGAACTCCTGGAAAGAGCTGCATGCCTCCCTTTCTGCACGGCTACTCAGGGCCTAACCTGGAGGCGAGTTCTCACGCTGAGGTTCCCTTTAGCTCTAGAGCCTGTCATGCGGACCGCCACCGCGGCCACGGAAGCCCCTGGTTGAGAGAGAGCAAACTCACAATTTTCCCCGAAGCATTCTTCCAGGGCTCACTGGCCTGTCGGGAGCCGGGAATGTCAGGGAGCTTCAAGGCAGGCATGAATGCCGCCCTCCAAATGGGAAAGCAGGGCTAGTTCCAGCAGGCCCCCGTTTTCATGGGCACACTCAGCGTACATCCCCGTGGTTTCTAAGGCGTCCCAAGAGACACCGGTTGCCCTGTGTTTCCTTCCCTGAGTCAACTTATCGAAGTAGGGAGTCCCGCATCCAGCGAACGGTCTCAACCAAGGAACGCCGTAGCTGCTCCTCTGGGCCTGGGGCTGCCGGCGGTGCCAAAGAAGGAACAGGACTTGCCTGGCAGTAAGAACCCAAGCCGCCGTCCTCTAGGAGGCACGGTGCCTTCAGTCAGGAGGTCCTGGATGGAATGCGAAGACGAGGGTTACTCTGAGCGCAGCTCCGATTGGGGCAACGCGTAAGACCTCCGCGCCATGTGGGATGTGCCAGAACGGTGTTCGTGAACGTGTGCGAGTGCTGAGGAAACCAAGCTGCTCCAAAAGAGAGGGCAGTGCGTTTCCCTACGCTCGGCGTGCGCAGAGGGGCTCTAAAGGGCCACGGGCCCGGATGTTGCTTAGCAGACCCAGGTGCGCCTGGGGTTACTCAGTGTTCCTGCCGGGAACAGGGTGCCCCGGCTAGCCTCCCAGGTGTCCAGAAAGCTGTGCTGCCGTGCAAGGTAGGCAGGGCAGAGGCCACCGCCTCCTGGAAGCTGCAGCACGCCTCCGCTTCTGCACGGCAAATCAGGGCCTTACTTCCAGGCACGGGTTCACGCTGGGTGTGCCGGGAGCCACACAGCCTGCTAAGAGGCTGACTCTCTCCTCCAGCGGAGTGACTTCAGGTACGAGGGCGGGCCTCGCAGTGTTCCAAGCACAGCGTTCTCTCATGGCAGCTCACACAAAGGGCCATGACAGAGTCTTCCTGGGCACTTGGCACTCACCAGCCATGCTGTCCTGAGGGCGTTCGAGGGCTCCGGAGATGTAGCGCTCCTCAAGGAACGCGCAGTGTGTGGTTGCCCAGCACCCGGCACGCTCAGGGGTCCTCCGAGGGAATCAACCAATGGACCTCGACGTTGCTCAGCCGGCCCACAGGTGTCTGTCTGGAGGCACTCAGTGACCTTGGAGGGAAAATGGTGCACACCCGTGGGGCCTAGGAGTCCCCGGACGCGTACTTCCTTTAAAGCAAAGCGACTAAGAACTCCTGGAAAGAGCTGCATGCCTCCCTTTCTGCACGGCTACTCAGGGCCTAACCTGGAGGCGAGTTCTCACGCTGAGGTTCCCTTTAGCTCTAGAGCCTGTCATGCGGACCGCCACCGCGGCCACGGAAGCCCCTGGTTGAGAGAGAGCAAACTCACAATTTTCCCCGAAGCATTCTTCCAGGGCTCACTGGCCTGTCGGGAGCCGGGAATGTCAGGGAGCTTCAAGGCAGGCATGAATGCCGCCCTCCAAATGGGAAAGCAGGGCTAGTTCCAGCAGGCCCCCGTTTTCATGGGCACACTCAGCGTACATCCCCGTGGTTTCTAAGGCGTCCCAAGAGACACCGGTTGCCCTGTGTTTCCTTCCCTGAGTCAACTTATCGAAGTAGGGAGTCCCGCATCCAGCGAACGGTCTCAACCAAGGAACGCCGTAGCTGCTCCTCTGGGCCTGGGGCTGCCGGCGGTGCCAAAGAAGGAACAGGACTTGCCTGGCAGTAAGAACCCAAGCCGCCGTCCTCTAGGAGGCACGGTGCCTTCAGTCAGGAGGTCCTGGATGGAATGCGAAGACGAGGGTTACTCTGAGCGCAGCTCCGATTGGGGCAACGCGTAAGACCTCCGCGCCATGTGGGATGTGCCAGAACGGTGTTCGTGAACGTGTGCGAGTGCTGAGGAAACCAAGCTGCTCCAAAAGAGAGGGCAGTGCGTTTCCCTACGCTCGGCGTGCGCAGAGGGGCTCTAAAGGGCCACGGGCCCGGATGTTGCTTAGCAGACCCAGGTGCGCCTGGGGTTACTCAGTGTTCCTGCCGGGAACAGGGTGCCCCGGCTAGCCTCCCAGGTGTCCAGAAAGCTGTGCTGCCGTGCAAGGTAGGCAGGGCAGAGGCCACCGCCTCCTGGAAGCTGCAGCACGCCTCCGCTTCTGCACGGCAAATCAGGGCCTTACTTCCAGGCACGGGTTCACGCTGGGTGTGCCGGGAGCCACACAGCCTGCTAAGAGGCTGACTCTCTCCTCCAGCGGAGTGACTTCAGGTACGAGGGCGGGCCTCGCAGTGTTCCAAGCACAGCGTTCTCTCATGGCAGCTCACACAAAGGGCCATGACAGAGTCTTCCTGGGCACTTGGCACTCACCAGCCATGCTGTCCTGAGGGCGTTCGAGGGCTCCGGAGATGTAGCGCTCCTCAAGGAACGCGCAGTGTGTGGTTGCCCAGCACCCGGCACGCTCAGGGGTCCTCCGAGGGAATCAACCAATGGACCTCGACGTTGCTCAGCCGGCCCACAGGTGTCTGTCTGGAGGCACTCAGTGACCTTGGAGGGAAAATGGTGCACACCCGTGGGGCCTAGGAGTCCCCGGACGCGTACTTCCTTTAAAGCAAAGCGACTAAGAACTCCTGGAAAGAGCTGCATGCCTCCCTTTCTGCACGGCTACTCAGGGCCTAACCTGGAGGCGAGTTCTCACGCTGAGGTTCCCTTTAGCTCTAGAGCCTGTCATGCGGACCGCCACCGCGGCCACGGAAGCCCCTGGTTGAGAGAGAGCAAACTCACAATTTTCCCCGAAGCATTCTTCCAGGGCTCACTGGCCTGTCGGGAGCCGGGAATGTCAGGGAGCTTCAAGGCAGGCATGAATGCCGCCCTCCAAATGGGAAAGCAGGGCTAGTTCCAGCAGGCCCCCGTTTTCATGGGCACACTCAGCGTACATCCCCGTGGTTTCTAAGGCGTCCCAAGAGACACCGGTTGCCCTGTGTTTCCTTCCCTGAGTCAACTTATCGAAGTAGGGAGTCCCGCATCCAGCGAACGGTCTCAACCAAGGAACGCCGTAGCTGCTCCTCTGGGCCTGGGGCTGCCGGCGGTGCCAAAGAAGGAACAGGACTTGCCTGGCAGTAAGAACCCAAGCCGCCGTCCTCTAGGAGGCACGGTGCCTTCAGTCAGGAGGTCCTGGATGGAATGCGAAGACGAGGGTTACTCTGAGCGCAGCTCCGATTGGGGCAACGCGTAAGACCTCCGCGCCATGTGGGATGTGCCAGAACGGTGTTCGTGAACGTGTGCGAGTGCTGAGGAAACCAAGCTGCTCCAAAAGAGAGGGCAGTGCGTTTCCCTACGCTCGGCGTGCGCAGAGGGGCTCTAAAGGGCCACGGGCCCGGATGTTGCTTAGCAGACCCAGGTGCGCCTGGGGTTACTCAGTGTTCCTGCCGGGAACAGGGTGCCCCGGCTAGCCTCCCAGGTGTCCAGAAAGCTGTGCTGCCGTGCAAGGTAGGCAGGGCAGAGGCCACCGCCTCCTGGAAGCTGCAGCACGCCTCCGCTTCTGCACGGCAAATCAGGGCCTTACTTCCAGGCACGGGTTCACGCTGGGTGTGCCGGGAGCCACACAGCCTGCTAAGAGGCTGACTCTCTCCTCCAGCGGAGTGACTTCAGGTACGAGGGCGGGCCTCGCAGTGTTCCAAGCACAGCGTTCTCTCATGGCAGCTCACACAAAGGGCCATGACAGAGTCTTCCTGGGCACTTGGCACTCACCAGCCATGCTGTCCTGAGGGCGTTCGAGGGCTCCGGAGATGTAGCGCTCCTCAAGGAACGCGCAGTGTGTGGTTGCCCAGCACCCGGCACGCTCAGGGGTCCTCCGAGGGAATCAACCAATGGACCTCGACGTTGCTCAGCCGGCCCACAGGTGTCTGTCTGGAGGCACTCAGTGACCTTGGAGGGAAAATGGTGCACACCCGTGGGGCCTAGGAGTCCCCGGACGCGTACTTCCTTTAAAGCAAAGCGACTAAGAACTCCTGGAAAGAGCTGCATGCCTCCCTTTCTGCACGGCTACTCAGGGCCTAACCTGGAGGCGAGTTCTCACGCTGAGGTTCCCTTTAGCTCTAGAGCCTGTCATGCGGACCGCCACCGCGGCCACGGAAGCCCCTGGTTGAGAGAGAGCAAACTCACAATTTTCCCCGAAGCATTCTTCCAGGGCTCACTGGCCTGTCGGGAGCCGGGAATGTCAGGGAGCTTCAAGGCAGGCATGAATGCCGCCCTCCAAATGGGAAAGCAGGGCTAGTTCCAGCAGGCCCCCGTTTTCATGGGCACACTCAGCGTACATCCCCGTGGTTTCTAAGGCGTCCCAAGAGACACCGGTTGCCCTGTGTTTCCTTCCCTGAGTCAACTTATCGAAGTAGGGAGTCCCGCATCCAGCGAACGGTCTCAACCAAGGAACGCCGTAGCTGCTCCTCTGGGCCTGGGGCTGCCGGCGGTGCCAAAGAAGGAACAGGACTTGCCTGGCAGTAAGAACCCAAGCCGCCGTCCTCTAGGAGGCACGGTGCCTTCAGTCAGGAGGTCCTGGATGGAATGCGAAGACGAGGGTTACTCTGAGCGCAGCTCCGATTGGGGCAACGCGTAAGACCTCCGCGCCATGTGGGATGTGCCAGAACGGTGTTCGTGAACGTGTGCGAGTGCTGAGGAAACCAAGCTGCTCCAAAAGAGAGGGCAGTGCGTTTCCCTACGCTCGGCGTGCGCAGAGGGGCTCTAAAGGGCCACGGGCCCGGATGTTGCTTAGCAGACCCAGGTGCGCCTGGGGTTACTCAGTGTTCCTGCCGGGAACAGGGTGCCCCGGCTAGCCTCCCAGGTGTCCAGAAAGCTGTGCTGCCGTGCAAGGTAGGCAGGGCAGAGGCCACCGCCTCCTGGAAGCTGCAGCACGCCTCCGCTTCTGCACGGCAAATCAGGGCCTTACTTCCAGGCACGGGTTCACGCTGGGTGTGCCGGGAGCCACACAGCCTGCTAAGAGGCTGACTCTCTCCTCCAGCGGAGTGACTTCAGGTACGAGGGCGGGCCTCGCAGTGTTCCAAGCACAGTGTTCTCTCATGGCAGCTCACACAAAGGGCCATGACAGAGTCTTCCTGGGCACTTGGCACTCACCAGCCATGCTGTCCTGAGGGCGTTCGAGGGCTCCGGAGATGTAGCGCTCCTCAAGGAACGCGCAGTGTGTGGTTGCCCAGCACCCGGCACGCTCAGGGGTCCTCCGAGGGAATCAACCGATGGACCTCGACGTTGCTCAGCCGGCCCACAGGTGTCCGTCTGGAGGCACTCAGTGACCTTGGAGGGAAAATGATGCACACCCGTGGGGCCTAGGAGTCCCCGGACGCGTACTTCCTTTAAAGCAAAGCGACTAAGAACTCCTGGAAAGAGCTGCATGCCTCCCTTTCTGCACGGCTACTCAGGGCCTAACCTGGAGGCGAGTTCTCACGCTGAGGTTCCCTTTAGCTCTAGAGCCTGTCATGCGGACTGCCACCGCGGCCACGGAAGCCCCTGGTTGAGAGAGAGCAAACTCACAATTTTCCCCGAAGCATTCTTCCAGGGCTCACTGGCCTGTCGGGAGCCGGGAATGTCAGGGAGCTTCAAGGCAGGCATGAATGCCGCCCTCCAAATGGGAAAGCAGGGCTAGTTCCAGCAGGCCCCCGTTTTCATGGGCACACTCAGCGTACATCCCCGTGGTTTCTAAGGCGTCCCAAGAGACACCGGTTGCCCTGTGTTTCCTTCCCTGAGTCAACTTATCGAAGTAGGGAGTCCCGCATCCAGCGAACGGTCTCAACCAAGGAACGCCGTAGCTGCTCCTCTGGGCCTGGGGCTGCCGGCGGTGCCAAAGAAGGAACAGGACTTGCATGGCAGTAAGAACCCAAGCCGCCGTCCTCTAGGAGGCACGGTGCCTTCAGTCAGGAGGTCCTGGATGGAATGCGAAGACGAGGGTTACTCTGAGCGTAGCTCCGATTGGGGCAACGCGTAAGACCTCCGCGCCATGTGGGATGTGCCAGAACGGTGTTCGTGAACGTGTGCGAGTGCTGAGGAAACCAAGCTGCTCCAAAAGAGAGGGCAGTGCGTTTCCCTACGCTCGGCGTGCGCAGAGGGGCTCTAAAGGGCCACGGGCCCGGATGTTGCTTAGCAGACCCAGGTGCGCCTGGGGTTACTCAGTGTTCCTGCCGGGAACAGGGTGCCCCGGCTAGCCTCCCAGGTGTCCAGAAAGCTGTGCTGCCGTGCAAGGTAGGCAGGGCAGAGGCCACCGCCTCCTGGAAGCTGCAGCACGCCTCCGCTTCTGCACGGCAAATCAGGGCCTTACTTCCAGGCACGGGTTCACGCTGGGTGTGCCGGGAGCCACACAGCCTGCTAAGAGGCTGACTCTCTCCTCCAGCGGAGTGACTTCAGGTACGAGGGCGGGCCTCGCAGTGTTCCAAGCACAGCGTTCTCTCATGGCAGCTCACACAAAGGGCCATGACAGAGTCTTCCTGGGCACTTGGCACTCACCAGCCATGCTGTCCTGAGGGCGTTCGAGGGCTCCGGAGATGTAGCGCTCCTCAAGGAACGCGCAGTGTGTGGTTGCCCAGCACCCGGCACGCTCAGGGGTCCTCCGAGGGAATCAACCGATGGACCTCGACGTTGCTCAGCCGGCCCACAGGTGTCCGTCTGGAGGCACTCAGTGACCTTGGAGGGAAAATGGTGCACACCCGTGGGGCCTAGGAGTCCCCGGACGCGTACTTCCTTTAAAGCAAAGCGACTAAGAACTCCTGGAAAGAGCTGCATGCCTCCCTTTCTGCACGGCTACTCAGGGCCTAACCTGGAGGCGAGTTCTCACGCTGAGGTTCCCTTTAGCTCTAGAGCCTGTCATGCGGACCGCCACCGCGGCCACGGAAGCCCCTGGTTGAGAGAGAGCAAACTCACAATTTTCCCCGAAGCATTCTTCCAGGGCTCACTGGCCTGTCGGGAGCCGGGAATGTCAGGGAGCTTCAAGGCAGGCATGAATGCCGCCCTCCAAATGGGAAAGCAGGGCTAGTTCCAGCAGGCCCCCGTTTTCATGGGCACACTCAGCGTACATCCCCGTGGTTTCTAAGGCGTCCCAAGAGACACCGGTTGCCCTGTGTTTCCTTCCCTGAGTCAACTTATCGAAGTAGGGAGTCCCGCATCCAGCGAACGGTCTCAACCAAGGAACGCCGTAGCTGCTCCTCTGGGCCTGGGGCTGCCGGCGGTGCCAAAGAAGGAACAGGACTTGCATGGCAGTAAGAACCCAAGCCGCCGTCCTCTAGGAGGCACGGTGCCTTCAGTCAGGAGGTCCTGGATGGAATGCGAAGACGAGGGTTACTCTGAGCGCAGCTCCGATTGGGGCAACGCGTAAGACCTCCGCGCCATGTGGGATGTGCCAGAACGGTGTTCGTGAACGTGTGCGAGTGCTGAGGAAACCAAGCTGCTCCAAAAGAGAGGGCAGTGCGTTTCCCTACGCTCGGCGTGCGCAGAGGGGCTCTAAAGGGCCACGGGCCCGGATGTTGCTTAGCAGACCCAGGTGCGCCTGGGGTTACTCAGTGTTCCTGCCGGGAACAGGGTGCCCCGGCTAGCCTCCCAGGTGTCCAGAAAGCTGTGCTGCCGTGCAAGGTAGGCAGGGCAGAGGCCACCGCCTCCTGGAAGCTGCAGCACGCCTCCGCTTCTGCACGGCAAATCAGGGCCTTACTTCCAGGCACGGGTTCACGCTGGGTGTGCCGGGAGCCACACAGCCTGCTAAGAGGCTGACTCTCTCCTCCAGCGGAGTGACTTCAGGTACGAGGGCGGGCCTCGCAGTGTTCCAAGCACAGCGTTCTCTCATGGCAGCTCACACAAAGGGCCATGACAGAGTCTTCCTGGGCACTTGGCACTCACCAGCCATGCTGTCCTGAGGGCGTTCGAGGGCTCCGGAGATGTAGCGCTCCTCAAGGAACGCGCAGTGTGTGGTTGCCCAGCACCCGGCACGCTCAGGGGTCCTCCGAGGGAATCAACCAATGGACCTCGACGTTGCTCAGCCGGCCCACAGGTGTCTGTCTGGAGGCACTCAGTGACCTTGGAGGGAAAATGGTGCACACCCGTGGGGCCTAGGAGTCCCCGGACGCGTACTTCCTTTAAAGCAAAGCGACTAAGAACTCCTGGAAAGAGCTGCATGCCTCCCTTTCTGCACGGCTACTCAGGGCCTAACCTGGAGGCGAGTTCTCACGCTGAGGTTCCCTTTAGCTCTAGAGCCTGTCATGCGGACCGCCACCGCGGCCACGGAAGCCCCTGGTTGAGAGAGAGCAAACTCACAATTTTCCCCGAAGCATTCTTCCAGGGCTCACTGGCCTGTCGGGAGCCGGGAATGTCAGGGAGCTTCAAGGCAGGCATGAATGCCGCCCTCCAAATGGGAAAGCAGGGCTAGTTCCAGCAGGCCCCCGTTTTCATGGGCACACTCAGCGTACATCCCCGTGGTTTCTAAGGCGTCCCAAGAGACACCGGTTGCCCTGTGTTTCCTTCCCTGAGTCAACTTATCGAAGTAGGGAGTCCCGCATCCAGCGAACGGTCTCAACCAAGGAACGCCGTAGCTGCTCCTCTGGGCCTGGGGCTGCCGGCGGTGCCAAAGAAGGAACAGGACTTGCATGGCAGTAAGAACCCAAGCCGCCGTCCTCTAGGAGGCACGGTGCCTTCAGTCAGGAGGTCCTGGATGGAATGCGAAGACGAGGGTTACTCTGAGCGCAGCTCCGATTGGGGCAACGCGTAAGACCTCCGCACCATGTGGGATGTGCCAGAACGGTGTTCGTGAACGTGTGCGAGTGCTGAGGAAACCAAGCTGCTCCAAAAGAGAGGGCAGTGCGTTTCCCTACGCTCGGCGTGCGCAGAGGGGCTCTAAAGGGCCACGGGCCCGGATGTTGCTTAGCAGACCCAGGTGCGCCTGGGGTTACTCAGTGTTCCTGCCGGGAACAGGGTGCCCCGGCTAGCCTCCCAGGTGTCCAGAAAGCTGTGCTGCCGTGCAAGGTAGGCAGGGCAGAGGCCACCGCCTCCTGGAAGCTGCAGCACGCCTCCGCTTCTGCACGGCAAATCAGGGCCTTACTTCCAGGCACGGGTTCACGCTGGGTGTGCCGGGAGCCACACAGCCTGCTAAGAGGCTGACTCTCTCCTCCAGCGGAGTGACTTCAGGTACGAGGGCGGGCCTCGCAGTGTTCCAAGCACAGCGTTCTCTCATGGCAGCTCACACAAAGGGCCATGACAGAGTCTTCCTGGGCACTTGGCACTCACCAGCCATGCTGTCCTGAGGGCGTTCGAGGGCTCCGGAGATGTAGCGCTCCTCAAGGAACGCGCAGTGTGTGGTTGCCCAGCACCCGGCACGCTCAGGGGTCCTCCGAGGGAATCAACCAATGGACCTCGACGTTGCTCAGCCGGCCCACAGGTGTCTGTCTGGAGGCACTCAGTGACCTTGGAGGGAAAATGGTGCACACCCGTGGGGCCTAGGAGTCCCCGGACGCGTACTTCCTTTAAAGCAAAGCGACTAAGAACTCCTGGAAAGAGCTGCATGCCTCCCTTTCTGCACGGCTACTCAGGGCCTAACCTGGAGGCGAGTTCTCACGCTGAGGTTCCCTTTAGCTCTAGAGCCTGTCATGCGGACCGCCACCGCGGCCACGGAAGCCCCTGGTTGAGAGAGAGCAAACTCACAATTTTCCCCGAAGCATTCTTCCAGGGCTCACTGGCCTGTCGGGAGCCGGGAATGTCAGGGAGCTTCAAGGCAGGCATGAATGCCGCCCTCCAAATGGGAAAGCAGGGCTAGTTCCAGCAGGCCCCCGTTTTCATGGGCACACTCAGCGTACATCCCCGTGGTTTCTAAGGCGTCCCAAGAGACACCGGTTGCCCTGTGTTTCCTTCCCTGAGTCAACTTATCGAAGTAGGGAGTCCCGCATCCAGCGAACGGTCTCAACCAAGGAACGCCGTAGCTGCTCCTCTGGGCCTGGGGCTGCCGGCGGTGCCAAAGAAGGAACAGGACTTGCATGGCAGTAAGAACCCAAGCCGCCGTCCTCTAGGAGGCACGGTGCCTTCAGTCAGGAGGTCCTGGATGGAATGCGAAGACGAGGGTTACTCTGAGCGCAGCTCCGATTGGGGCAACGCGTAAGACCTCCGCGCCATGTGGGATGTGCCAGAACGGTGTTCGTGAACGTGTGCGAGTGCTGAGGAAACCAAGCTGCTCCAAAAGAGAGGGCAGTGCGTTTCCCTACGCTCGGCGTGCGCAGAGGGGCTCTAAAGGGCCACGGGCCCGGATGTTGCTTAGCAGACCCAGGTGCGCCTGGGGTTACTCAGTGTTCCTGCCGGGAACAGGGTGCCCCGGCTAGCCTCCCAGGTGTCCAGAAAGCTGTGCTGCCGTGCAAGGTAGGCAGGGCAGAGGCCACCGCCTCCTGGAAGCTGCAGCACGCCTCCGCTTCTGCACGGCAAATCAGGGCCTTACTTCCAGGCACGGGTTCACGCTGGGTGTGCCGGGAGCCACACAGCCTGCTAAGAGGCTGACTCTCTCCTCCAGCGGAGTGACTTCAGGTACGAGGGCGGGCCTCGCAGTGTTCCAAGCACAGCGTTCTCTCATGGCAGCTCACACAAAGGGCCATGACAGAGTCTTCCTGGGCACTTGGCACTCACCAGCCATGCTGTCCTGAGGGCGTTCGAGGGCTCCGGAGATGTAGCGCTCCTCAAGGAACGCGCAGTGTGTGGTTGCCCAGCACCCGGCACGCTCAGGGGTCCTCCGAGGGAATCAACCAATGGACCTCGACGTTGCTCAGCCGGCCCACAGGTGTCTGTCTGGAGGCACTCAGTGACCTTGGAGGGAAAATGATGCACACCCGTGGGGCCTAGGAGTCCCCGGACGCGTACTTCCTTTAAAGCAAAGCGACTAAGAACTCCTGGAAAGAGCTGCATGCCTCCCTTTCTGCACGGCTACTCCGGGCCTAACCTGGAGGCGAGTTCTCACGCTGAGGTTCCCTTCAGCTCTAGAGCCTGTCATGCGGACCGCCACCGCGGCCACGGAAGCCCCTGGTTGAGAGAGAGCAAACTCACAATTTTCCCCGAAGCATTCTTCCAGGGCTCACTGGCCTGTCGGGAGCCGGGAATGTCAGGGAGCTTCAAGGCAGGCATGAATGCCGCCCTCCAAATGGGAAAGCAGGGCTAGTTCCAGCAGGCCCCCGTTTTCATGGGCACACTCAGCGTACATCCCCGTGGTTTCTAAGGCGTCCCAAGAGACACCGGTTGCCCTGTGTTTCCTTCCCTGAGTCAACTTATCGAAGTAGGGAGTCCCGCATCCAGCGAACGGTCTCAACCAAGGAACGCCGTAGCTGCTCCTCTGGGCCTGGGGCTGCCGGCGGTGCCAAAGAAGGAACAGGACTTGCATGGCAGTAAGAACCCAAGCCGCCGTCCTCTAGGAGGCACGGTGCCTTCAGTCAGGAGGTCCTGGATGGAATGCGAAGACGAGGGTTACTCTGAGCGCAGCTCCGATTGGGGCAACGCGTAAAACCTCCGCGCCATGTGGGATGTGCCAGAACGGTGTTCGTGAACGTGTGCGAGTGCTGAGGAAACCAAGCTGCTCCAAAAGAGAGGGCAGTGCGTTTCCCTACGCTCGGCGTGCGCAGAGGGGCTCTAAAGGGCCACGGGCCCGGATGTTGCTTAGCAGACCCAGGTGCGCCTGGGGTTACTCAGTGTTCCTGCCGGGAACAGGGTGCCCCGGCTAGCCTCCCAGGTGTCCAGAAAGCTGTGCTGCCGTGCAAGGTAGGCAGGGCAGAGGCCACCGCCTCCTGGAAGCTGCAGCACGCCTCCGCTTCTGCACGGCAAATCAGGGCCTTACTTCCAGGCACGGGTTCACGCTGGGTGTGCCGGGAGCCACACAGCCTGCTAAGAGGCTGACTCTCTCCTCCAGCGGAGTGACTTCAGGTACGAGGGCGGGCCTCGCAGTGTTCCAAGCACAGCGTTCTCTCATGGCAGCTCACACAAAGGGCCATGACAGAGTCTTCCTGGGCACTTGGCACTCACCAGCCATGCTGTCCTGAGGGCGTTCGAGGGCTCCGGAGATGTAGCGCTCCTCAAGGAACGCGCAGTGTGTGGTTGCCCAGCACCCGGCACGCTCAGGGGTCCTCCGAGGGAATCAACCGATGGACCTCGACGTTGCTCAGCCGGCCCACAGGTGTCCGTCTGGAGGCACTCAGTGACCTTGGAGGGAAAATGATGCACACCCGTGGGGCCTAGGAGTCCCCGGACGCGTACTTCCTTTAAAGCAAAGCGACTAAGAACTCCTGGAAAGAGCTGCATGCCTCCCTTTCTGCACGGCTACTCAGGGCCTAACCTGGAGGCGAGTTCTCACGCTGAGGTTCCCTTTAGCTCTAGAGCCTGTCATGCGGACCGCCACCGCGGCCACGGAAGCCCCTGGTTGAGAGAGAGCAAACTCACAATTTTCCCCGAAGCATTCTTCCAGGGCTCACTGGCCTGTCGGGAGCCGGGAATGTCAGGGAGCTTCAAGGCAGGCATGAATGCCGCCCTCCAAATGGGAAAGCAGGGCTAGTTCCAGCAGGCCCCCGTTTTCATGGGCACACTCAGCGTACATCCCCGTGGTTTCTAAAGCGTCCCAAGAGACACCGGTTGCCCTGTGTTTCCTTCCCTGAGTCAACTTATCGAAGTAGGGAGTCCCGCATCCAGCGAACGGTCCCAACCAAGGAACGCCGTAGCTGCTCCTCTGGGCCTGGGGCTGCCGGCGGTGCCAAAGAAGGAACAGGACTTGCATGGCAGTAAGAACCCAAGCCGCCGTCCTCTAGGAGGCACGGTGCCTTCAGTCAGGAGGTCCTGGATGGAATGCGAAGACGAGGGTTACTCTGAGCGCAGCTCCGATTGGGGCAACGCGTAAGACCTCCGCGCCATGTGGGATGTGCCAGAACGGTGTTCGTGAACATGTGCGAGTGCTGAGGAAACCAAGCTGCTCCAAAAGAGAGGGCAGTGCGTTTCCCTATGCTCGGCGTGCGCAGAGGGGCTCTAAAGGGCCACGGGCCCGGATGTTGCTTAGCAGACCCAGGTGCGCCTGGGGTTACTCAGTGTTCCTGCCGGGAACAGGGTGCCCCGGCTAGCCTCCCAGGTGTCCAGAAAGCTGTGCTGCCGTGCAAGGTATGCAGGGCAGAGGCCACCGCCTCCTGGAAGCTGCAGCACGCCTCCGCTTCTGCACGGCAAATCAGGGCCTTACTTCCAGGCACGGGTTCACGCTGGGTGTGCCGGGAGCCACACAGCCTGCTAAGAGGCTGACTCTCTCCTCCAGCGGAGTGACTTCAGGTACGAGGGCGGGCCTCGCAGTGTTCCAAGCACAGCGTTCTCTCATGGCAGCTCACACAAAGGGCCATGACAGAGTCTTCCTGGGCACTTGGCACTCACCAGCCATGCTGTCCTGAGGGCGTTCGAGGGCTCCGGAGATGTAGCGCTCCTCAAGGAACGCGCAGTGTGTGGTTGCCCAGCACCCGGCACGCTCAGGGGTCCTCCGAGGGAATCAACCAATGGACCTCGACGTTGCTCAGCCGGCCCACAGGTGTCTGTCTGGATGCACTCAGTGACCTTGGAGGGAAAATGATGCACACCCGTGGGGCCTAGGAGTCCCCGGACGCGTACTTCCTTTAAAGCAAAGCGACTAAGAACTCCTGGAAAGAGCTGCATGCCTCCCTTTCTGCACGGCTACTCAGGGCCTAACCTGGAGGCGAATTCTCACGCTGAGGTTCCCTTTAGATCTAGAGCCTGTCATGCGGACCGCCACCGCGGCCACGGAAGCCCCTGGTTGAGAGAGAGCAAACTCACAATTTTCCCCGAAGCATTCTTCCAGGGCTCACTGGCCTGTCGGGAGCCGGGAATGTCAGGGAGCTTCAAGGCAGGCATGAATGCCGCCCTCCAAATGGGAAAGCAGGGCTAGTTCCAGCAGGCCCCCGTTTTCATGGGCACACTCAGCGTACATCCCCGTGGTTTCTAAGGCGTCCCAAGAGACACCGGTTGCCCTGTGTTTCCTTCCCTGAGTCAACTTATCGAAGTAGGGAGTCCCGCATCCAGCGAACGGTCTCAACCAAGGAACGCCGTAGCTGCTCCTCTGGGCCTGGGGCTGCCGGCGGTGCCAAAGAAGGAACAGGACTTGCATGGCAGTAAGAACCCAAGCCGCCGTCCTCTAGGAGGCACGGTGCCTTCAGTCAGGAGGTCCTGGATGGAATGCGAAGACGAGGGTTACTCTGAGCGCAGCTCCGATTGGGGCAACGCGTAAGACCTCCGCGCCATGTGGGATGTGCCAGAACGGTGTTCGTGAACGTGTGCGAGAGCTGAGGAAACCAAGCTGCTCCAAAAGAGAGGGCAGTGCGTTTCCCTACGCTCGGCGTGCGCAGAGGGGCTCTAAAGGGCCACGGGCCCGGATGTTGCTTAGCAGACCCAGGTGCGCCTGGGGTTACTCAGTGTTCCTGCCGGGAACAGGGTGCCCCGGCTAGCCTCCCAGGTGTCCAGAAAGCTGTGCTGCCGTGCAAGGTAGGCAGGGCAGAGGCCACCGCCTCCTGGAAGCTGCAGCACGCCTCCGCTTCTGCACGGCAAATCAGGGCCTTACTTCCAGGCACGGGTTCACGCTGGGTGTGCCGGGAGCCACACAGCCTGCTAAGAGGCTGACTCTCTCCTCCAGCGGAGTGACTTCAGGTACGAGGGCGGGCCTCGCAGTGTTCCAAGCACAGCGTTCTCTCATGGCAGCTCACACAAAGGGCCATGACAGAGTCTTCCTGGGCACTTGGCACTCACCAGCCATGCTGTCCTGAGGGCGTTCGAGGGCTCCGCAGATGTAGCGCTCCTCAAGGAACGCGCAGTGTGTGGTTGCCCAGCACCCGGCACGCTCAGGGGTCCTCCGAGGGAATCAACCGATGGACCTCGACGTTGCTCAGCCGGCCCACAGGTGTCCGTCTGGAGGCACTCAGTGACCTTGGAGGGAAAATGGTGCACACCCGTGGGGCCTAGGAGTCCCCGGACGCGTACTTCCTTTAAAGCAAAGCGACTAAGAACTCCTGGAAAGAGCTGCATGCCTCCCTTTCTGCACGGCTACTCAGGGCCTAACCTGGAGGCGAGTTCTCACGCTGAGGTTCCCTTTAGCTCTAGAGCCTGTCATGCGGACCGCCACCGCGGCCACGGAAGCCCCTGGTTGAGAGAGAGCAAACTCACAATTTTCCCCGAAGCATTCTTCCAGGGCTCACTGGCCTGTCGGGAGCCGGGAATGTCAGGGAGCTTCAAGGCAGGCATGAATGCCGCCCTCCAAATGGGAAAGCAGGGCTAGTTCCAGCAGGCCCCCGTTTTCATGGGCACACTCAGCGTACATCCCCGTGGTTTCTAAGGTGTCCCAAGAGACAACGGTTGCCCTGTGTTTCCTTCCCTGAGTCAACTTATCGAAGTAGGGAGTCCCGCATCCAGCGAACGGTCTCAACCAAGGAACGCCGTAGCTGCTCCTCTGGGCCTGGGGCTGCCGGCGGTGCCAAAGAAGGAACAGGACTTGCATGGCAGTAAGAACCCAAGCCGCCGTCCTCTAGGAGGCACGGTGCCTTCAGTCAGGAGGTCCTGGATGGAATGCGAAGACGAGGGTTACTCTGAGCGCAGCTCCGATTGGGGCAACGCGTAAGACCTCCGCGCCATGTGGGATGTGCCAGAACGGTGTTCGTGAACGTGTGCGAGTGCTGAGGAAACCAAGCTGCTCCAAAAGAGAGGGCAGTGCGTTTCCCTACGCTCGGCGTGCGCAGAGGGGCTCTAAAGGGCCACGGGCCCGGATGTTGCTTAGCAGACCCAGGTGCGCCTGGGGTTACTCAGTGTTCCTGCCGGGAACAGGGTGCCCCGGCTAGCCTCCCAGGTGTCCAGAAAGCTGTGCTGCCGTGCAAGGTAGGCAGGGCAGAGGCCACCGCCTCCTGGAAGCTGCAGCACGCCTCCGCTTCTGCACGGCAAATCAGGGCCTTACTTCCAGGCACGGGTTCACGCTGGGTGTGCCGGGAGCCACACAGCCTGCTAAGAGGCTGACTCTCTCCTCCAGCGGAGTGACTTCAGGTACGAGGGCGGGCCTCGCAGTGTTCCAAGCACAGCGTTCTCTCATGGCAGCTCACACAAAGGGCCATGACAGAGTCTTCCTGGGCACTTGGCACTCACCAGCCATGCTGTCCTGAGGGCGTTCGAGGGCTCCGGAGATGTAGCGCTCCTCAAGGAACGCGCAGTGTGTGGTTGCCCAGCACCCGGCACGCTCAGGGGTCCTCCGAGGGAATCAACCGATGGACCTCGACGTTGCTCAGCCGGCCCACAGGTGTCCGTCTGGAGGCACTCAGTGACCTTGGAGGGAAAATGGTGCACACCCGTGGGGCCTAGGAGTCCCCGGACGCGTACTTCCTTTAAAGCAAAGCGACTAAGAACTCCTGGAAAGAGCTGCATGCCTCCCTTTCTGCACGGCTACTCAGGGCCTAACCTGGAGGCGAGTTCTCACGCTGAGGTTCCCTTTAGCTCTAGAGCCTGTCATGCGGACCGCCACCGCGGCCACGGAAGCCCCTGGTTGAGAGAGAGCAAACTCACAATTTTCCCCGAAGCATTCTTCCAGGGCTCACTGGCCTGTCGGGAGCCGGGAATGTCAGGGAGCTTCAAGGCAGGCATGAATGCCGCCCTCCAAATGGGAAAGCAGGGCTAGTTCCAGCAGGCCCCCGTTTTCATGGGCACACTCAGCGTACATCCCCGTGGTTTCTAAGGCGTCCCAAGAGACACCGGTTGCCCTGTGTTTCCTTCCCTGAGTCAACTTATCGAAGTAGGGAGTCCCGCATCCAGCGAACGGTCTCAACCAAGGAACGCCGTAGCTGCTCCTCTGGGCCTGGGGCTGCCAGCGGTGCCAAAGAAGGAACAGGACTTGCATGGCCGTAAGAACCCAAGCCGCCGTCCTCTAGGAGGCACGGTGCCTTCAGTCAGGAGGTCCTGGATGGAATGCGAAGACGAGGGTTACTCTGAGCGCAGCTCCGATTGGGGCAACGCGTAAGACCTCCGCGCCATGTGGGATGTGCCAGAACGGTGTTCGTGAACGTGTGCGAGTGCTGAGGAAACCAAGCTGCTCCAAAAGAGAGGGCAGTGCGTTTCCCTACGCTCGGCGTGCACAGAGGGGCTCTAAAGGGCCACGGGCCCGGATGTTGCTTAGCAGACCCAGGTGCGCCTGGGGTTACTCAGTGTTCCTGCCGGGAACAGGGTGCCCCGGCTAGCCTCCCAGGTGTCCAGAAAGCTGTGCTGCCGTGCAAGGTAGGCAGGGCAGAGGCCACCGCCTCCTGGAAGCTGCAGCACGCCTCCGCTTCTGCACGGCAAATCAGGGCCTTACTTCCAGGCACGGGTTCACGCTGGGTGTGCCGGGAGCCACACAGCCTGCTAAGAGGCTGACTCTCTCCTCCAGCGGAGTGACTTCAGGTACGAGGGCGGGCCTCGCAGTGTTCCAAGCACAGCGTTCTCTCATGGCAGCTCACACAAAGGGCCATGACAGAGTCTTCCTGGGCACTTGGCACTCACCAGCCATGCTGTCCTGAGGGCGTTCGAGGGCTCCAGAGATGTAGCGCTCCTCAAGGAACGCGCAGTGTGTGGTTGCCCAGCACCCGGCACGCTCAGGGGTCCTCCGAGGGAATCAACCGATGGACCTCGACGTTGCTCAGCCGGCCCACAGGTGTCCGTCTGGAGGCACTCAGTGACCTTGGAGGGAAAATGATGCACACCCGTAGGGCCTAGGAGTCCCCGGACGCGTACTTCCTTTAAAGCAAAGCGACTAAGAACTCCTGGAAAGAGCTGCATGCCTCCCTTTCTGCACGGCTACTCAGGGCCTAACCTGGAGGCGAGTTCTCACGCTGAGGTTCCCTTTAGCTCTAGAGCCTGTCATGCGGACCGCCACCGCGGCCACGGAAGCCCCTGGTTGAGAGAGAGCAAACTCACAATTTTCCCCGAAGCATTCTTCCAGGGCTCACTGGCCTGTCGGGAGCCGGGAATGTCAGGGAGCTTCAAGGCAGGCATGAATGCCGCCCTCCAAATGGGAAAGCAGGGCTAGTTCCAGCAGGCCCCCGTTTTCATGGGCACACTCAGCGTACATCCCCGTGGTTTCTAAGGCGTCCCAAGAGACACCGGTTGCCCTGTGTTTCCTTCCCTGAGTCAACTTATCGAAGTAGGGAGTCCCGCATCCAGCGAACGGTCTCAACCTAGGAACGCCGTAGCTGCTCCTCTGGGCCTGGGGCTGCCGGCGGTGCCAAAGAAGGAACAGGACTTGCATGGCAGTAAGAACCCAAGCCGCCGTCCTCTAGGAGGCACGGTGCCTTCAGTCAGGAGGTCCTGGATGGAATGCGAAGACGAGGGTTACTCTGAGCGCAGCTCCGATTGGGGCAACGCGTAAGACCTCCGCGCCATGTGGGATGTGCCAGAACGGTGTTCGTGAACGTGTGCGAGTGCTGAGGAAACCAAGCTGCTCCAAAAGAGAGGGCAGTGCGATTCCCTACGCTCGGCGTGCGCCGAGGGGCTCTAAAGGGTCACGGGCCCGGATGTTGCTTAGCAGACCCAGGTGCGCCTGGGGTTACTCAGTGTTCCTGCCGGGAACAGGGTGCCCCGGCTAGCCTCCCAGGTGTCCAGAAAGCTGTGCTGCCGTGCAAGGTAGGCAGGGCAGAGGCCACCGCCTCCTGGAAGCTGCAGCACGCCTCCGCTTCTGCACGGCAAATCAGGGCCTTACTTCCAGGCACGGGTTCACGCTGGGTGTGCCGCGAGCCACACAGCCTGCTAAGAGGCTGACTCTCTCCTCCAGCGGAGTGACTTCAGGTACGAGGGCGGGCCTCGCAGTGTTCCAAGCACAGCGTTCTCTCATGGCAGCTCACACAAAGGGCCATGACAGAGTCTTCCTGGGCACTTGGCACTCACCAGCCATGCAGTCCTGAGGGCGTTCGAGGGCTCCGGAGATGTAGCGCTCCTCAAGGAACGCGCAGTGTGTGGTTGCCCAGCACCCGGCACGCTCAGGGGTCCTCCGAGGGAATCAACCGATGGACCTCGACGTTGCTCAGCCGGCCCACAGGTGTCCGTCTGGAGGCACTCAGTGACCTTGGAGGGAAAATGATGCACACCCGTGGGGCCTAGGAGTCCCCGGACGCGTACTTCCTTTAAAGCAAAGCGACTAAGAACTCCTGGAAAGAGCTGCATGCCTCCCTTTCTGCACGGCTACTCAGGGCCTAACCTGGAGGCGAGTTCTCACGCTGAGGTTCCCTTTAGCTCTAGAGCCTGTCATGCGGACCGCCACCGCGGCCACGGAAGCCCCTGGTTGAGAGAGAGCAAACTCACAATTTTCCCCGAAGCATTCTTCCAGGGCTCACTGGCCTGTCGGGAGCCGGGAATGTCAGGGAGCTTCAAGGCAGGCATGAATGCCGCCCTCCAAATGGGAAAGCAGGGCTAGTTCCAGCAGGCCCCCGTTTTCATGGGCACACTCAGCGTACATCCCCGTGGTTTCTAAGGCGTCCCAAGAGACACCGGTTGCCCTGTGTTTCCTTCCCTGAGTCAACTTATCGAAGTAGGGAGTCCCGCATCCAGCGAACGGTCTCAACCTAGGAACGCCGTAGCTGCTCCTCTGGGCCTGGGGCTGCCGGCGGTGCCAAAGAAGGAACAGGACTTGCATGGCAGTAAGAACCCAAGCCGCCGTCCTCTAGGAGGCACGGTGCCTTCAGTCAGGAGGTCCTGGATGGAATGCGAAGACGAGGGTTACTCTGAGCGCAGCTCCGATTGGGGCAACGCGTAAGACCTCCGCGCCATGTGGGATGTGCCAGAACGGTGTTCGTGAACGTGTGCGAGTGCTGAGGAAACCAAGCTGCTCCAAAAGAGAGGGCAGTGCGTTTCCCTACGCTCGGCGTGCGCAGAGGGGCTCTAAAGGGCCACGGGCCCGGATGTTGCTTAGCAGACCCAGGTGCGCCTGGGGTTATTCAGTGTTCCTGCCGGGAACAGGGTGCCCCGGCTAGCCTCCCAGGTGTCCAGAAAGCTGTGCTGCCGTGCAAGGTAGGCAGGGCAGAGGCCACCGCCTCCTGGAAGCTGCAGCACGCCTCCGCTTCTGCACGGCAAATCAGGGCCTTACTTCCAGGCACGGGTTCACGCTGGGTGTGCCGGGAGCCACACAGCCTGCTAAGAGGCTGACTCTCTCCTCCAGCGGAGTGACTTCAGGTACGAGGGCAGGCCTCGCAGTGTTCCAAGCACAGCGTTCTCTCATGGCAGCTCACACAAAGGGCCATGACAGAGTCTTCCTGGGCACTTGGCACTCACCAGCCATGCTGTCCTGAGGGCGTTCGAGGGCTCCGGAGATGTAGCGCTCCTCAAGGAACGCGCAGTGTGTGGTTGCCCAGCACCCGGCACGCTCAGGGGTCCTCCGAGGGAATCAACCGATGGACTTCGACGTTGCTCAGCCGGCCCACAGGTGTCCGTCTGGAGGCACTCAGTGACCTTGGAGGGAAAATGATGCACACCCGTGGGGCCTAGGAGTCCCCGGACGTGTACTTCCTTTAAAGCAAAGCGACTAAGAACTCCTGGAAAGAGCTGCATGCGTCCCTTTCTGCACGGCTACTCAGGGCCTAACCTGGAGGCGAGTTCTCACGCTGAGGTTCCCTTTAGCTCTAGAGCCTGTCATGCGGACCGCCACCGCGGCCACGGAAGCCCCTGGTTGAGAGAGAGCAAACTCACAATTTTCCCCGAAGCATTCTTCCAGGGCTCACTGGCCTGTCGGGAGCCGGGAATGTCAGGGAGCTTCAAGGCAGGCATGAATGCCGCCCTCCAAATGGGAAAGCAGGGCTAGTTCCAGCAGGCCCCCGTTTTCATGGGCACACTCAGCGTACATCCCCGTGGTTTCTAAGGCGTCCCAAGAGACACCGGTTACCCTGTGTTTCCTTCCCTGAGTCAACCTATCGAAGTAGGGAGTCCCGCAACCAGCGAACGGTCTCAACCACGGAACGCCGTAGCTGCTCCTCTGGGCCTGGGGCTGCCGGCGGTGCCAAAGAAGGAACAGGACTTGCATGGCAGTAAGAACCCAAGCCGCCGTCCTCTAGGAGGCACGGTGCCTTCAGTCAGGAGGTCCTGGATGGAATGCGAAGACGAGGGTTACTCTGAGCGCAGCTCCGATTGGGGCAACGCGTAAGACCTCCGCGCCATGTGGGATGTGCCAGAACGGTGTTCGTGAACGTGTGCGAGTGCTGAGGAAACCAAGCTGCTCCAAAAGAGAGGGCAGTGCGTTTCCCTACGCTCGGCGTGCGCAGAGGGGCTCTAAAGGGCTACGGGCCCGGATGTTGCTTAGCAGACCCAGGTGCGCCTGGGGTTACTCAGTGTTCCTGCCGGGAACAGGGTGCCCCGGCTAGCCTCCCAGGTGTCCAGAAAGCTGTGCTGCCGTGCAAGGTAGGCAGGGCAGAGGCCACCGCCTCCTGGAAGCTGCAGCACGCCTCCGCTTCTGCACGGCAAATCAGGGCCTTACTTCCAGGCACGGGTTCACGCTGGGTGTGCCAGGAGCCACACAGCCTGCTAAGAGGCTGACTCTCTCCTCCAGCGGAGTGACTTCAGGTACGAGGGCGGGCCTCGCAGTGTTCCAAGCACAGCGTTCTCTCATGGCAGCTCACACAAAGGGCCATGACAGAGTCTTCCTGGGCACTTGGCACTCACCAGCCATGCTGTCCTGAGGGCGTTCGAGGGCTCCGGAGATGTAGCGCTCCTCAAGGAACGCGCAGTGTGTGGTTGCCCAGCACCCGGCACGCTCAGGGGTCCTCCGAGGGAATCAACCGATGGACCTCGACGTTGCTCAGCCGGCCCACAGGTGTCCGTCTGGAGGCACTCAGTGACCTTGGAGGGAAAATGATGCACACCCGTGGGGCCTAGGAGTCCCCGGACGCGTACTTCCTTTAAAGCAAAGCGACTAAGAACTCCTGGAAAGAGCTGCATGCCTCCCTTTCTGCACGGCTACTCAGGGCCTAACCTGGAGGCGAGTTCTCACGCTGAGGTTCCCTTTAGCTCTAGAGCCTGTCATGCGGACCGCCACCGCGGCCACGGAAGCCCCTGGTTGAGAGAGAGCAAACTCACAATTTTCCCCGAAGCATTCTTCCAGGGCTCACTGGCCTGTCGGGAGCCGGGAATGTCAGGGAGCTTCAAGGCAGGCATGAATGCCGCCCTCCAAATGGGAAAGCAGGGCTAGTTCCAGCAGGCCCCCGTTTTCATGGGCACACTCAGCGTACATCCCCGTGGTTTCTAAGGCGTCCCAAAAGACACCGGTTGCCCTGTGTTTCCTTCCCTGAGTCAACTTATCGAAGTAGGGAGTCCCGCATCCAGCAAACGGTCTCAACCAAGGAACGCCGTAGCTGCTCCTCTGGGCCTGGGGCTGCCGGCGGTGCCAAAGAAGGAACAGGACTTGCATGGCAGTAAGAACCCAAGCCGCCGTCCTCTAGGAGGCACGGTGCCTTCAGTCAGGAGGTCCTGGATGGAATGCGAAGACGAGGGTTACTCTGAGCGCAGCTCCGATTGGGGCAACGCGTAAGACCTCCGCGCCATGTGGGATGTGCCAGAACGGTGTTCGTGAACGTGTGCGAGTGCTGAGGAAACCAAGCTGCTCCAAAAGAGAGGGCAGTGCGTTTCCCTACGCTCGGCGTGCGCAGAGGGGCTCTAAAGGGCCACGGGCCCGGATGTTGCTTAGCAGACCCAGGTGCGCCTGGGGTTACTCAGTGTTCCTGCCGGGAACAGGGTGCCCCGGCTAGCCTCCCAGGTGTCCAGAAAGCTGTGCTGCCGTGCAAGGTAGGCAGGGCAGAGGCCACCGCCTCCTGGAAGCTGCAGCACGCCTCCGCTTCTGCACGGCAAATCAGGGCCTTACTTCCAGGCACGGGTTCACGCTGGGTGTGCCGGGAGCCACACAGCCTGCTAAGAGGCTGACTCTCTCCTCCAGCGGAGTGACTTCAGGTACGAGGGCGGGCCTCGCAGTGTTCCAAGCACAGCGTTCTCTCATGGCAGCTCACACAAAGGGCCATGACAGAGTCTTCCTGGGCACTTGGCACTCACCAGCCATGCTGTCCTGAGGGCGTTCGAGGGCTCCGGAGATGTAGCGCTCCTCAAGGAACGCGCAGTGTGTGGTTGCCCAGCACCCGGCACGCTCAGGGGTCCTCCGAGGGAATCAACCGATGGACCTCGACGTTGCTCAGCCGGCCCACAGGTGTCCGTCTGGAGGCACTCAGTGACCTTGGAGGGAAAATGATGCACACCCGTAGGGCCTAGGAGTCCCCGGACGCGTACTTCCTTTAAAGCAAAGCGACTAAGAACTCCTGGAAAGAGCTGCATGCCTCCCTTTCTGCACGGCTACTCAGGGCCTAACCTGGAGGCGAGTTCTCACGCTGAGGTTCCCTTTAGCTCTAGAGCCTGTCATGCGGACCGCCACCGCGGCCACGGAAGCCCCTGGTTGAGAGAGAGCAAACTCACAATTTTCCCCGAAGCATTCTTCCAGGGCTCACTGGCCTGTCGGGAGCCGGGAATGTCAGGGAGCTTCAAGGCAGGCATGAATGCCGCCCTGCAAATGGGAAAGCAGGGCTAGTTCCAGCAGGCCCCCGTTTTCATGGGCACACTCAGCGTACATCCCCGTGGTTTCTAAGGCGTCCCAAGAGACACCGGTTGCCCTGTGTTTCCTTCCCTGAGTCAACTTATCGAAGTAGGGAGTCCCGCATCCAGCGAACGGTCTCAACCTAGGAACGCCGTAGCTGCTCCTCTGGGCCTGGGGCTGCCGGCGGTGCCAAAGAAGGAACAGGACTTGCATGGCAGTCAGAACCCAAGCCGCCGTCCTCTAGGAGGCACGGTGCCTTCAGTCAGGAGGTCCTGGATGGAATGCGAAGACGAGGGTTACTCTGAGCGCAGCTCCGATTGGGGCAACGCGTAAGACCTCCGCGCCATGTGGGATGTGCCAGAACGGTGTTCGTGAACGTGTGCGAGTGCTGAGGAAACCAAGCTGCTCCAAAAGAGAGGGCAGTGCGTTTCCCTACGCTCGGCGTGCGCAGAGGGGCTCTAAAGGGTCACGGGCCCGGATGTTGCTTAGCAGACCCAGGTGCGCCTGGGGTTACTCAGTGTTCCTGCCGGGAACAGGGTGCCCCGGCTAGCCTCCCAGGTGTCCAGAAAGCTGTGCTGCCGTGCAAGGTAGGCAGGGCAGAGGCCACCGCCTCCTGGAAGCTGCAGCACGCCTCCGCTTCTGCACGGCAAATCAGGGCCTTACTTCCAGGCACGGGTTCACGCTGGGTGTGCCGCGAGCCACACAGCCTGCTAAGAGGCTGACTCTCTCCTCCAGCGGAGTGACTTCAGGTACGAGGGCGGGCCTCGCAGTGTTCCAAGCACAGCGTTCTCTCATGGCAGCTCACACAAAGGGCCATGACAGAGTCTTCCTGGGCACTTGGCACTCACCAGCCATGCAGTCCTGAGGGCGTTCGAGGGCTCCGGAGATGTAGCGCTCCTCAAGGAACGCGCAGTGTGTGGTTGCCCAGCACCCGGCACGCTCAGGGGTCCTCCGAGGGAATCAACCGATGGACCTCGACGTTGCTCAGCCGGCCCACAGGTGTCCGTCTGGAGGCACTCAGTGACCTTGGAGGGAAAATGATGCACACCCGTGGGGCCTAGGAGTCCCCGGACGCGTACTTCCTTTAAAGCAAAGCGACTAAGAACTCCTGGAAAGAGCTGCATGCCTCCCTTTCTGCACGGCTACTCAGGGCCTAACCTGGAGGCGAGTTCTCACGCTGAGGTTCCCTTTAGCTCTAGAGCCTGTCATGCGGACCGCCACCGCGGCCACGGAAGCCCCTGGTTGAGAGAGAGCAAACTCACAATTTTCCCCGAAGCATTCTTCCAGGGCTCACTGGCCTGTCGGGAGCCGGGAATGTCAGGGAGCTTCAAGGCAGGCATGAATGCCGCCCTCCAAATGGGAAAGCAGGGCTAGTTCCAGCAGGCCCCCGTTTTCATGGGCACACTCAGCGTACATCCCCGTGGTTTCTAAGGCGTCCCAAGAGACACCGGTTGCCCTGTGTTTCCTTCCCTGAGTCAACTTATCGAAGTAGGGAGTCCCGCATCCAGCGAACGGTCTCAACCTAGGAACGCCGTAGCTGCTCCTCTGGGCCTGGGGCTGCCGGCGGTGCCAAAGAAGGAACAGGACTTGCATGGCAGTAAGAACCCAAGCCGCCGTCCTCTAGGAGGCACGGTGCCTTCAGTCAGGAGGTCCTGGATGGAATGCGAAGACGAGGGTTACTCTGAGCGCAGCTCCGATTGGGGCAACGCGTAAGACCTCCGCGCCATGTGGGATGTGCCAGAACGGTGTTCGTGAACGTGTGCGAGTGCTGAGGAAACCAAGCTGCTCCAAAAGAGAGGGCAGTGCGTTTCCCTACGCTCGGCGTGCGCAGAGGGGCTCTAAAGGGCCACGGGCCCGGATGTTGCTTAGCAGACCCAGGTGCGCCTGGGGTTACTCAGTGTTCCTGCCGGGAACAGGGTGCCCCGGCTAGCCTCCCAGGTGTCCAGAAAGCTGTGCTGCCGTGCAAGGTAGGCAGGGCAGAGGCCACCGCCTCCTGGAAGCTGCAGCACGCCTCCGCTTCTGCACGGCAAATCAGGGCCTTACTTCCAGGCACGGGTTCACGCTGGGTGTGCCGGGAGCCACACAGCCTGCTAAGAGGCTGACTCTCTCCTCCAGCGGAGTGACTTAAGGTACGAGGGCGGGCCTCGCAGTGTTCCAAGCACAGCGTTCTCTCATGGCAGCTCACACAAGGGCCATGACAGAGTCTTCCTGGGCACTTGGCACTCACCAGCCATGCTGTCCTGAGGGCGTTCGAGGGCTCTGGAGATGTAGCGCTCCTCAAGGAACGCGCAGTGTGTGGTTGCCCAGCACCCGGCACGCTCAGGGGTCCTCCGAGGGAATCAACCGATGGACCTCGACGTTGCTCAGCCGGCCCACAGGTGTCCGTCTGGAGGCACTCAGTGACCTTGGAGGGAAAATGATGCACACCCGTGGGGCCTAGGAGTCCCCGGACGCGTACTTCCTTTAAAGCAAAGCGACTAAGAACTCCTGGAAAGAGCTGCATGCCTCCCTTTCTGCACGGCTACTCAGGGCCTAACCTGGAGGCGAGTTCTCACGTTGAGGTTCCCTTTAGCTCTAGAGCCTGTCATGCGGGCCGCCACCGCGGCCACGGAAGCCCCTGGTTGAGAGAGAGCAAACTCACAATTTTCCCCGAAGCATTCTTCCAGGGCTCACTGGCCTGTCGGGAGCCGGGAATGTCAGGGAGCTTCAAGGCAGGCATGAATGCCGCCCTCCAAATGGGAAAGCAGGGCTAGTTCCAGCAGGCCCCCGTTTTCATGGGCACACTCAGCGTACATCCCCGTGGTTTCTAAGGCGTCCCAAGAGACACCGGTTGCCCTGTGTTTGTTTCCCTGAGTCAACTTATCGAAGTAGGGAGTCCCGCATCCAGCGAACGGTCTCAACCAAGGAACGCCGTAGCTGCTCCTCTGGGCCTGGGGCTGCCGGCGGTGCCAAAGAAGGAACAGGACTTGCCTGGCAGTAAGAACCCAAGCCGCCGTCCTCTAGGAGGCACGGTGCCTTCAGTCAGGAGGTCCTGGATGGAATGCGAAGACGAGGGTTACTCTGAGCGCAGCTCCGATTGGGGCAACGCGTAAGACCTCCGCGCCATGTGGGATGTGCCAGAACGGTGTTCGTGAACGTGTGCGAGTGCTGAGGAAACCAAGCTGCTCCAAAAGAGAGGGCAGTGCGTTTCCCTACGCTCGGCGTGCGCAGAGGGGCTCTAAAGGGCCACGGGCCCGGATGTTGCTTAGCAGACCCAGGTGCGCCTGGGGTTACTCAGTGTTCCTGCCGGGAACAGGGTGCCCCGGCTAGCCTCCCAGGTGTCCAGAAAGCTGTGCTGCCGTGCAAGGTAGGCAGGGCAGAGGCCACCGCCTCCTGGAAGCTGCAGCACGCCTCCGCTTCTGCACGGCAAATCAGGGCCTTACTTCCAGGCACGGGTTCACGCTGGGTGTGCCGGGAGCCACACAGCCTGCTAAGAGGCTGACTCTCTCCTCCAGCGGAGTGACTTCAGGTACGAGGGCGGGCCTCGCAGTGTTCCAAGCACAGCGTTCTCTCATGGCAGCTCACACAAAGGGCCATGACAGAGTCTTCCTGGGCACTTGGCACTCACCAGCCATGCTGTCCTGAGGGCGTTCGAGGGCTCCGGAGATGTAGCGCTCCTCAAGGAACGCGCAGTGTGTGGTTGCCCAGCACCCGGCACGCTCAGGGGTCCTCCGAGGGAATCAACCGATGGACCTCGACGTTGCTCAGCCGGCCCACAGGTGTCTGTCTGGAGGCACTCAGTGACCTTGGAGGGAAAATGATGCACACCCGTGGGGCCTAGGAGTCCCCGGACGCGTACTTCCTTTAAAGCAAAGCGACTAAGAACTCCTGGAAAGAGCTGCATGCCTCCCTTTCTGCACGGCTACTCAGGGCCTAACCTGGAGGCGAGTTCTCACGCTGAGGTTCCCTTTAGCTCTAGAGCCTGTCATGTGGACCGCCACCGCGGCCACGGAAGCCCCTAGTTGAGAGAGAGCAAACTCACAATTTTCCCTGAAGCATTCTTCCAGGGCTCACTGGCCTGTCGGGAGCCGGGAATGTCAGGGAGCTTCAAGGCAGGCATGAATGCCGCCCTCCAAATGGGAAAGCAGGGCTAGTTCCAGCAGGCCCCCGTTTTCATGGGCACACTCAGCGTACATCCCCGTGGTTTCTAAGGCGTCCCAAGAGACACCGGTTGCCCTGTGTTTCCTTCCCTGAGTCAACTTATCGAAGTAGGGAGTCCCGCATCCAGCGAACGGTCTCAACCAAGGAACGCCGTAGCTGCTCCTCTGGGCCTGGGGCTGCCGGCGGTGCCAAAGAAGGAACAGGACTTGCATGGCAGTAAGAACCCAAGCCGCCGTCCTCTAGGAGGCACGGTGCCTTCAGTCAGGAGGTCCTGGATGGAATGCGAAGACGAGGGTTACTCTGAGCGCAGCTCCGATTGGGGCAACGCGTAAGACCTCCGCGCCATGTGGGATGTGCCAGAACGGTGTTCGTGAACGTGTGCGAGTGCTGAGGAAACCAAGCTGCTCCAAAAGAGAGGGCAGTGCGTTTCCCTACGCTCGGCGTGCGCAGAGGGGCTCTAAAGGGCCACGGGCCCGGATGTTGCTTAGCAGACCCAGGTGCGCCTGGGGTTACTCAGTGTTCCTGCCGGGAACAGGGTGCCCCGGCTAGCCTCCCAGGTGTCCAGAAAGCTGTGCTGCCGTGCAAGGTAGGCAGGGCAGAGGCCACCGCCTCCTGGAAGCTGCAGCACGCCTCCGCTTCTGCACGGCAAATCAGGGCCTTACTTCCAGGCACGGGTTCACGCTGGGTGTGCCGGGAGCCACACAGCCTGCTAAGAGGCTGACTCTCTCCTCCAGCGGAGTGACTTCAGGTACGAGGGCGGGCCTCGCAGTGTTCCAAGCACAGCGTTCTCTCATGGCAGCTCACACAAAGGGCCATGACAGAGTCTTCCTGGGCACTTGGCACTCACCAGCCATGCTGTCCTGAGGGCGTTCGAGGGCTCCGGAGATGTAGCGCTCCTCAAGGAACGCGCAGTGTGTGGTTGCCCAGCACCCGGCACGCTCAGGGGTCCTCCGAGGGAATCAACCAATGGACCTCGACGTTGCTCAGCCGGCCCACAGGTGTCTGTCTGGAGGCACTCAGTGACCTTGGAGGGAAAATGATGCACACCCGTGGGGCCTAGGAGTCCCCGGACGCGTACTTCCTTTAAAGCAAAGCGACTAAGAACTCCTGGAAAGAGCTGCATGCGTCCCTTTCTGCACGGCTACTCAGGGCCTAACCTGGAGGCGAGTTCTCACGCTGAGGTTCCCTTTAGCTCTAGAGCCTGTCATGCGGACCGCCACCGCGGCCACGGAAGCCCCTGGTTGAGAGAGAGCAAACTCACAATTTTCCCCGAAGCATTCTTCCAGGGCTCACTGGCCTGTCGGGAGCCGGGAATGTCAGGGAGCTTCAAGGCAGGCATGAATGCCGCCCTCCAAATGGGAAAGCAGGGCTAGTTCCAGCAGGCCCCCGTTTTCATGGGCACACTCAGCGTACATCCCCGTGGTTTCTAAGGCGTCCCAAGAGACACCGGTTGCCCTGTGTTTCCTTCCCTGAGTCAACTTATCGAAGTAGGGAGTCCCGCATCCAGCGAACGGTCTCAACCAAGGAACGCCGTAGCTGCTCCTCTGGGCCTGGGGCTGCCGGCGGTGCCAAAGAAGGAACAGGACTTGCCTGGCAGTAAGAACCCAAGCCGCCGTCCTCTAGGAGGCACGGTGCCTTCAGTCAGGAGGTCCTGGATGGAATGCGAAGACGAGGGTTACTCTGAGCGCAGCTCTGATTGGGGCAACGCGTAAGACCTCCGCGCCATGTGGGATGTGCCAGAACGGTGTTCGTGAACGTGTGCGAGTGCTGAGGAAACCAAGCTGCTCCAAAGGAGAGGGCAGTGCGTTTCCCTACGCTCGGCGTGCGCAGAGGGGCTCTAAAGGGCCACGGGCCCGGATGTTGCTTAGCAGACCCAGGTGCGCCTGGGGTTACTCAGTGTTCCTGCCGGGAACAGGGTGCCCCGGCTAGCCTCCCAGGTGTCCAGAAAGCTGTGCTGCCGTGCAAGGTAAGCAGGGCAGAGGCCACCGCCTCCTGGAAGCTGCAGCACGCCTCCGCTTCTGCACGGCAAATCAGGGCCTTACTTCCAGGCACGGGTTCACGCTGGGTGTGCCGGGAGCCACACAGCCTGCTAAGAGGCTGACTCTCTCCTCCAGCGGAGTGACTTCAGGTACGAGGGCGGGCCTCGCAGTGTTCCAAGCACAGCGTTCTCTCATGGCAGCTCACACAAAGGGCCATGACAGAGTCTTCCTGGGCACTTGGCACTCACCAGCCATGCTGTCCTGAGGGCGTTCGAGGGCTCCGGAGATGTAGCGCTCCTCAAGGAACGCGCAGTGTGTGGTTGCCCAGCACCCGGCACGCTCAGGGGTCCTCCGAGGGAATCAACCAATGGACCTCGACGTTGCTCAGCCGGCCCACAGGTGTCTGTCTGGAGGCACTCAGTGACCTTGGAGGGAAAATGATGCACACCCGTGGGGCCTAGGAGTCCCCGGACGCGTACTTCCTTTAAAGCAAAGCGACTAAGAACTCCTGGAAAGAGCTGCATGCCTCCCTTTCTGCACGGCTACTCAGGGCCTAACCTGGAGGCGAGTTCTCACGCTGAGGTTCCCTTTAGCTCTAGAGCCTGTCATGCGGACCGCCACCGCGGCCACGGAAGCCCCTGGTTGAGAGAGAGCAAACTCACAATTTTCCCCGAAGCATTCTTCCAGGGCTCACTGGCCTGTCGGGAGCTTCAAGGCAGGCATGAATGCCGCCCTCCAAATGGGAAAGCAGGGCTAGTTCCAGCAGGCCCCCGTTTTCATGGGCACACTCAGCGTACATCCCCGTGGTTTCTAAGGCGTCCCAAGAGACACCGGTTGCCCTGTGTTTCCTTCCCTGAGTCAACTTATCGAAGTAGGGAGTCCCGCATCCAGCGAACGGTCTCAACCAAGGAACGCCGTAGCTGCTCCTCTGGGCCTGGGGCTGCCGGCGGTGCCAAAGAAGGAACAGGACTTGCATGGCAGTAAGAACCCAAGCCGCCGTCCTCTAGGAGGCACGGTGCCTTCAGTCAGGAGGTCCTGGATGGAATGCGAAGACGAGGGTTACTCTGAGCGCAGCTCCGATTGGGGCAACGCGTAAGACCTCCGCGCCATGTGGGATGTGCCAGAACGGTGTTCGTGAACGTGTGCGAGTGCTGAGGAAACCAAGCTGCTCCAAAGGAGAGGGCAGTGCGTTTCCCTACGCTCGGCGTGCGCAGAGGGGCTCTAAAGGGCCACGGGCCCGGATGTTGCTTAGCAGACCCAGGTGCGCCTGGGGTTACTCAGTGTTCCTGCCGGGAACAGGGTGCCCCGGCTAGCCTCCCAGGTGTCCAGAAAGCTGTGCTGCCGTGCAAGGTAGGCAGGGCAGAGGCCACCGCCTCCTGGAAGCTGCAGCACGCCTCCGCTTCTGCACGGCAAATCAGGGCCTTACTTCCAGGCACGGGTTCACGCTGGGTGTGCCGGGAGCCACACAGCCTGCTAAGAGGCTGACTCTCTCCTCCAGCGGAGTGACTTCAGGTACGAGGGCGGGCCTCGCAGTGTTCCAAGCACAGCGTTCTCTCATGGCAGCTCACACAAAGGGCCATGACAGAGTCTTCCTGGGCACTTGGCACTCACCAGCCATGCTGTCCTGAGGGCGTTCGAGGGCTCCGGAGATGTAGCGCTCCTCAAGGAACGCGCAGTGTGTGGTTGCCCAGCACCCGGCACGCTCAGGGGTCCTCCGAGGGAATCAACCGATGGACCTCGACGTTGCTCAGCCGGCCCACAGGTGTCCGTCTGGAGGCACTCAGTGACCTTGGAGGGAAAATGGTGCACACCCGTGGGGCCTAGGAGTCCCCGGACGCGTACTTCCTTTAAAGCAAAGCGACTAAGAACTCCTGGAAAGAGCTGCATGCCTCCCTTTCTGCACGGCTACTCAGGGCCTAACCTGGAGGCGAGTTCTCACGCTGAGGTTCCCTTTAGCTCTAGAGCCTGTCATGCGGACCGCCACCGCGGCCACGGAAGCCCCTGGTTGAGAGAGAGCAAACTCACAATTTTCCCCGAAGCATTCTTCCAGGGCTCACTGGCCTGTCGGGAGCCGGGAATGTCAGGGAGCTTCAAGGCAGGCATGAATGCCGCCCTCCAAATGGGAAAGCAGGGCTAGTTCCAGCAGGCCCCCGTTTTCATGGGCACACTCAGCGTACATCCCCGTGGTTTCTAAGGCGTCCCAAGAGACACCGGTTGCCCTGTGTTTCCTTCCCTGAGTCAACTTATCGAAGTAGGGAGTCCCGCATCCAGCGAACGGTCTCAACCAAGGAACGCCGTAGCTGCTCCTCTGGGCCTGGGGCTGCCAGCGGTGCCAAAGAAGGAACAGGACTTGCATGGCCGTAAGAACCCAAGCCGCCGTCCTCTAGGAGGCACGGTGCCTTCAGTCAGGAGGTCCTGGATGGAATGCGAAGACGAGGGTTACTCTGAGCGCAGCTCCGATTGGGGCAACGCGTAAGACCTCCGCGCCATGTGGGATGTGCCAGAACGGTGTTCGTGAACGTGTGCGAGTGCTGAGGAAACCAAGCTGCTCCAAAAGAGAGGGCAGTGCGTTTCCCTACGCTCGGCGTGCACAGAGGGGCTCTAAAGGGCCACGGGCCCGGATGTTGCTTAGCAGACCCAGGTGCGCCTGGGGTTACTCAGTGTTCCTGCCGGGAACAGGGTGCCCCGGCTAGCCTCCCAGGTGTCCAGAAAGCTGTGCTGCCGTGCAAGGTAGGCAGGGCAGAGGCCACCGCCTCCTGGAAGCTGCAGCACGCCTCCGCTTCTGCACGGCAAATCAGGGCCTTACTTCCAGGCACGGGTTCACGCTGGGTGTGCCGGGAGCCACACAGCCTGCTAAGAGGCTGACTCTCTCCTCCAGCGGAGTGACTTCAGGTACGAGGGCGGGCCTCGCAGTGTTCCAAGCACAGCGTTCTCTCATGGCAGCTCACACAAAGGGCCATGACAGAGTCTTCCTGGGCACTTGGCACTCACCAGCCATGCTGTCCTGAGGGCGTTCGAGGGCTCCAGAGATGTAGCGCTCCTCAAGGAACGCGCAGTGTGTGGTTGCCCAGCACCCGGCACGCTCAGGGGTCCTCCGAGGGAATCAACCGATGGACCTCGACGTTGCTCAGCCGGCCCACAGGTGTCCGTCTGGAGGCACTCAGTGACCTTGGAGGGAAAATGATGCACACCCGTAGGGCCTAGGAGTCCCCGGACGCGTACTTCCTTTAAAGCAAAGCGACTAAGAACTCCTGGAAAGAGCTGCATGCCTCCCTTTCTGCACGGCTACTCAGGGCCTAACCTGGAGGCGAGTTCTCACGCTGAGGTTCCCTTTAGCTCTAGAGCCTGTCATGCGGACCGCCACCGCGGCCACGGAAGCCCCTGGTTGAGAGAGAGCAAACTCACAATTTTCCCCGAAGCATTCTTCCAGGGCTCACTGGCCTGTCGGGAGCCGGGAATGTCAGGGAGCTTCAAGGCAGGCATGAATGCCGCCCTCCAAATGGGAAAGCAGGGCTAGTTCCAGCAGGCCCCCGTTTTCATGGGCACACTCAGCGTACATCCCCGTGGTTTCTAAGGCGTCCCAAGAGACACCGGTTGCCCTGTGTTTCCTTCCCTGAGTCAACTTATCGAAGTAGGGAGTCCCGCATCCAGCGAACGGTCTCAACCTAGGAACGCCGTAGCTGCTCCTCTGGGCCTGGGGCTGCCGGCGGTGCCAAAGAAGGAACAGGACTTGCATGGCAGTAAGAACCCAAGCCGCCGTCCTCTAGGAGGCACGGTGCCTTCAGTCAGGAGGTCCTGGATGGAATGCGAAGACGAGGGTTACTCTGAGCGCAGCTCCGATTGGGGCAACGCGTAAGACCTCCGCGCCATGTGGGATGTGCCAGAACGGTGTTCGTGAACGTGTGCGAGTGCTGAGGAAACCAAGCTGCTCCAAAAGAGAGGGCAGTGCGTTTCCCTACGCTCGGCGTGCGCAGAGGGGCTCTAAAGGGCTACGGGCCCGGATGTTGCTTAGCAGACCCAGGTGCGCCTGGGGTTACTCAGTGTTCCTGCCGGGAACAGGGTGCCCCGGCTAGCCTCCCAGGTGTCCAGAAAGCTGTGCTGCCGTGCAAGGTAGGCAGGGCAGAGGCCACCGCCTCCTGGAAGCTGCAGCACGCCTCCGCTTCTGCACGGCAAATCAGGGCCTTACTTCCAGGCACGGGTTCACGCTGGGTGTGCCAGGAGCCACACAGCCTGCTAAGAGGCTGACTCTCTCCTCCAGCGGAGTGACTTCAGGTACGAGGGCGGGCCTCGCAGTGTTCCAAGCACAGCGTTCTCTCATGGCAGCTCACACAAAGGGCCATGACAGAGTCTTCCTGGGCACTTGGCACTCACCAGCCATGCTGTCCTGAGGGCGTTCGAGGGCTCCGGAGATGTAGCGCTCCTCAAGGAACGCGCAGTGTGTGGTTGCCCAGCACCCGGCACGCTCAGGGGTCCTCCGAGGGAATCAACCGATGGACCTCGACGTTGCTCAGCCGGCCCACAGGTGTCCGTCTGGAGGCACTCAGTGACCTTGGAGGGAAAATGGTGCACACCCGTGGGGCCTAGGAGTCCCCGGACGCGTACTTCCTTTAAAGCAAAGCGACTAAGAACTCCTGGAAAGAGCTGCATGCCTCCCTTTCTGCACGGCTACTCAGGGCCTAACCTGGAGGCGAGTTCTCACGCTGAGGTTCCCTTTAGCTCTAGAGCCTGTCATGCGGACCGCCACCGCGGCCACGGAAGCCCCTGGTTGAGAGAGAGCAAACTCACAATTTTCCCCGAAGCATTCTTCCAGGGCTCACTGGCCTGTCGGGAGCCGGGAATGTCAGGGAGCTTCAAGGCAGGCATGAATGCCGCCCTCCAAATGGGAAAGCAGGGCTAGTTCCAGCAGGCCCCCGTTTTCATGGGCACACTCAGCGTACATCCCCGTGGTTTCTAAGGCGTCCCAAGAGACACCGGTTGCCCTGTGTTTCCTTCCCTGAGTCAACTTATCGAAGTAGGGAGTCCCGCATCCAGCGAACGGTCTCAACCTAGGAACGCCGTAGCTGCTCCTCTGGGCCTGGGGCTGCCGGCGGTGCCAAAGAAGGAACAGGACTTGCATGGCAGTAAGAACCCAAGCCGCCGTCCTCTAGGAGGCACGGTGCCTTCAGTCAGGAGGTCCTGGATGGAATGCGAAGACGAGGGTTACTCTGAGCGCAGCTCCGATTGGGGCAACGCGTAAGACCTCCGCGCCATGTGGGATGTGCCAGAACGGTGTTCGTGAACGTGTGCGAGTGCTGAGGAAACCAAGCTGCTCCAAAAGAGAGGGCAGTGCGTTTCCCTACGCTCGGCGTGCGCAGAGGGGCTCTAAAGGGCCACGGGCCCGGATGTTGCTTAGCAGACCCAGGTGCGCCTGGGGTTACTCAGTGTTCCTGCCGGGAACAGGGTGCCCCGGCTAGCCTCCCAGGTGTCCAGAAAGCTGTGCTGCCGTGCAAGGTAGGCAGGGCAGAGGCCACCGCCTCCTGGAAGCTGCAGCACGCCTCCGCTTCTGCACGGCAAATCAGGGCCTTACTTCCAGGCACGGGTTCACGCTGGGTGTGCCGGGAGCCACACAGCCTGCTAAGAGGCTGACTCTCTCCTCCAGCGGAGTGACTTCAGGTACGAGGGCAGGCCTCGCAGTGTTCCAAGCACAGCGTTCTCTCATGGCAGCTCACACAAAGGGCCATGACAGAGTCTTCCTGGGCACTTGGCACTCACCAGCCATGCTGTCCTGAGGGCGTTCGAGGGCTCCGGAGATGTAGCGCTCCTCAAGGAACGCGCAGTGTGTGGTTGCCCAGCACCCGGCACGCTCAGGGGTCCTCCGAGGGAATCAACCGATGGACTTCGACGTTGCTCAGCCGGCCCACAGGTGTCCGTCTGGAGGCACTCAGTGACCTTGGAGGGAAAATGATGCACACCCGTGGGGCCTAGGAGTCCCCGGACGTGTACTTCCTTTAAAGCAAAGCGACTAAGAACTCCTGGAAAGAGCTGCATGCGTCCCTTTCTGCACGGCTACTCAGGGCCTAACCTGGAGGCGAGTTCTCACGCTGAGGTTCCCTTTAGCTCTAGAGCCTGTCATGCGGACCGCCACCGCGGCCACGGAAGCCCCTGGTTGAGAGAGAGCAAACTCACAATTTTCCCCGAAGCATTCTTCCAGGGCTCACTGGCCTGTCGGGAGCCGGGAATGTCAGGGAGCTTCAAGGCAGGCATGAATGCCGCCCTCCAAATGGGAAAGCAGGGCTAGTTCCAGCAGGCCCCCGTTTTCATGGGCACACTCAGCGTACATCCCCGTGGTTTCTAAGGCGTCCCAAGAGACACCGGTTACCCTGTGTTTCCTTCCCTGAGTCAACCTATCGAAGTAGGGAGTCCCGCAACCAGCGAACGGTCTCAACCACGGAACGCCGTAGCTGCTCCTCTGGGCCTGGGGCTGCCGGCGGTGCCAAAGAAGGAACAGGACTTGCATGGCAGTAAGAACCCAAGCCGCCGTCCTCTAGGAGGCACGGTGCCTTCAGTCAGGAGGTCCTGGATGGAATGCGAAGACGAGGGTTACTCTGAGCGCAGCTCCGATTGGGGCAACGCGTAAGACCTCCGCGCCATGTGGGATGTGCCAGAACGGTGTTCGTGAACGTGTGCGAGTGGTGAGGAAACCAAGCTGCTCCAAAAGAGAGGGCAGTGCGTTTCCCTACGCTCGGCGTGCGCAGAGGGGCTCTAAAGGGCTACGGGCCCGGATGTTGCTTAGCAGACCCAGGTGCGCCTGGGGTTACTCAGTGTTCCTGCCGGGAACAGGGTGCCCCGGCTAGCCTCCCAGGTGTCCAGAAAGCTGTGCTGCCGTGCAAGGTAGGCAGGGCAGAGGCCACCGCCTCCTGGAAGCTGCAGCACGCCTCCGCTTCTGCACGGCAAATCAGGGCCTTACTTCCAGGCACGGGTTCACGCTGGGTGTGCCAGGAGCCACACAGCCTGCTAAGAGGCTGACTCTCTCCTCCAGCGGAGTGACTTCAGGTACGAGGGCGGGCCTCGCAGTGTTCCAAGCACAGCGTTCTCTCATGGCAGCTCACACAAAGGGCCATGACAGAGTCTTCCTGGGCACTTGGCACTCACCAGCCATGCTGTCCTGAGGGCGTTCGAGGGCTCCGGAGATGTAGCGCTCCTCAAGGAACGCGCAGTGTGTGGTTGCCCAGCACCCGGCACGCTCAGGGGTCCTCCGAGGGAATCAACCGATGGACCTCGACGTTGCTCAGCCGGCCCACAGGTGTCCGTCTGGAGGCACTCAGTGACCTTGGAGGGAAAATGGTGCACACCCGTGGGGCCTAGGAGTCCCCGGACGCGTACTTCCTTTAAAGCAAAGCGACTAAGAACTCCTGGAAAGAGCTGCATGCCTCCCTTTCTGCACGGCTACTCAGGGCCTAACCTGGAGGCGAGTTCTCACGCTGAGGTTCCCTTTAGCTCTAGAGCCTGTCATGCGGACCGCCACCGCGGCCACGGAAGCCCCTGGTTGAGAGAGAGCAAACTCACAATTTTCCCCGAAGCATTCTTCCAGGGCTCACTGGCCTGTCGGGAGCCGGGAATGTCAGGGAGCTTCAAGGCAGGCATGAATGCCGCCCTCCAAATGGGAAAGCAGGGCTAGTTCCAGCAGGCCCCCGTTTTCATGGGCACACTCAGCGTACATCCCCGTGGTTTCTAAGGCGTCCCAAAAGACACCGGTTGCCCTGTGTTTCCTTCCCTGAGTCAACTTATCGAAGTAGGGAGTCCCGCATCCAGCAAACGGTCTCAACCAAGGAACGCCGTAGCTGCTCCTCTGGGCCTGGGGCTGCCGGCGGTGCCAAAGAAGGAACAGGACTTGCATGGCAGTAAGAACCCAAGCCGCCGTCCTCTAGGAGGCACGGTGCCTTCAGTCAGGAGGTCCTGGATGGAATGCGAAGACGAGGGTTACTCTGAGCGCAGCTCCGATTGGGGCAACGCGTAAGACCTCCGCGCCATGTGGGATGTGCCAGAACGGTGTTCGTGAACGTGTGCGAGTGCTGAGGAAACCAAGCTGCTCCAAAAGAGAGGGCAGTGCGTTTCCCTACGCTCGGCGTGCGCAGAGGGGCTCTAAAGGGCTACGGGCCCGGATGTTGCTTAGCAGACCCAGGTGCGCCTGGGGTTACTCAGTGTTCCTGCCGGGAACAGGGTGCCCCGGCTAGCCTCCCAGGTGTCCAGAAAGCTGTGCTGCCGTGCAAGGTAGGCAGGGCAGAGGCCACCGCCTCCTGGAAGCTGCAGCACGCCTCCGCTTCTGCACGGCAAATCAGGGCCTTACTTCCAGGCACGGGTTCACGCTGGGTGTGCCGGGAGCCACACAGCCTGCTAAGAGGCTGACTCTCTCCTCCAGCGGAGTGACTTCAGGTACGAGGGCGGGCCTCGCAGTGTTCCAAGCACAGCGTTCTCTCATGGCAGCTCACACAAAGGGCCATGACAGAGTCTTCCTGGGCACTTGGCACTCACCAGCCATGCTGTCCTGAGGGCGTTCGAGGGCTCCGGAGATGTAGCGCTCCTCAAGGAACGCGCAGTGTGTGGTTGCCCAGCACCCGGCACGCTCAGGGGTCCTCCGAGGGAATCAACCGATGGACCTCGACGTTGCTCAGCCGGCCCACAGGTGTCCGTCTGGAGGCACTCAGTGACCTTGGAGGGAAAATGATGCACACCCGTAGGGCCTAGGAGTCCCCGGACGCGTACTTCCTTTAAAGCAAAGCGACTAAGAACTCCTGGAAAGAGCTGCATGCCTCCCTTTCTGCACGGCTACTCAGGGCCTAACCTGGAGGCGAGTTCTCACGCTGAGGTTCCCTTTAGCTCTAGAGCCTGTCATGCGGACCGCCACCGCGGCCACGGAAGCCCCTGGTTGAGAGAGAGCAAACTCACAATTTTCCCCGAAGCATTCTTCCAGGGCTCACTGGCCTGTCGGGAGCCGGGAATGTCAGGGAGCTTCAAGGCAGGCATGAATGCCGCCCTGCAAATGGGAAAGCAGGGCTAGTTCCAGCAGGCCCCCGTTTTCATGGGCACACTCAGCGTACATCCCCGTGGTTTCTAAGGCGTCCCAAGAGACACCGGTTGCCCTGTGTTTCCTTCCCTGAGTCAACTTATCGAAGTAGGGAGTCCCGCATCCAGCGAACGGTCTCAACCTAGGAACGCCGTAGCTGCTCCTCTGGGCCTGGGGCTGCCGGCGGTGCCAAAGAAGGAACAGGACTTGCATGGCAGTCAGAACCCAAGCCGCCGTCCTCTAGGAGGCACGGTGCCTTCAGTCAGGAGGTCCTGGATGGAATGCGAAGACGAGGGTTACTCTGAGCGCAGCTCCGATTGGGGCAACGCGTAAGACCTCCGCGCCATGTGGGATGTGCCAGAACGGTGTTCGTGAACGTGTGCGAGTGCTGAGGAAACCAAGCTGCTCCAAAAGAGAGGGCAGTGCGTTTCCCTACGCTCGGCGTGCGCAGAGGGGCTCTAAAGGGTCACGGGCCCGGATGTTGCTTAGCAGACCCAGGTGCGCCTGGGGTTACTCAGTGTTCCTGCCGGGAACAGGGTGCCCCGGCTAGCCTCCCAGGTGTCCAGAAAGCTGTGCTGCCGTGCAAGGTAGGCAGGGCAGAGGCCACCGCCTCCTGGAAGCTGCAGCACGCCTCCGCTTCTGCACGGCAAATCAGGGCCTTACTTCCAGGCACGGGTTCACGCTGGGTGTGCCGCGAGCCACACAGCCTGCTAAGAGGCTGACTCTCTCCTCCAGCGGAGTGACTTCAGGTACGAGGGCGGGCCTCGCAGTGTTCCAAGCACAGCGTTCTCTCATGGCAGCTCACACAAAGGGCCATGACAGAGTCTTCCTGGGCACTTGGCACTCACCAGCCATGCAGTCCTGAGGGCGTTCGAGGGCTCCGGAGATGTAGCGCTCCTCAAGGAACGCGCAGTGTGTGGTTGCCCAGCACCCGGCACGCTCAGGGGTCCTCCGAGGGAATCAACCGATGGACCTCGACGTTGCTCAGCCGGCCCACAGGTGTCCGTCTGGAGGCACTCAGTGACCTTGGAGGGAAAATGATGCACACCCGTGGGGCCTAGGAGTCCCCGGACGCGTACTTCCTTTAAAGCAAAGCGACTAAGAACTCCTGGAAAGAGCTGCATGCCTCCCTTTCTGCACGGCTACTCAGGGCCTAACCTGGAGGCGAGTTCTCACGCTGAGGTTCCCTTTAGCTCTAGAGCCTGTCATGCGGACCGCCACCGCGGCCACGGAAGCCCCTGGTTGAGAGAGAGCAAACTCACAATTTTCCCCGAAGCATTCTTCCAGGGCTCACTGGCCTGTCGGGAGCCGGGAATGTCAGGGAGCTTCAAGGCAGGCATGAATGCCGCCCTCCAAATGGGAAAGCAGGGCTAGTTCCAGCAGGCCCCCGTTTTCATGGGCACACTCAGCGTACATCCCCGTGGTTTCTAAGGCGTCCCAAGAGACACCGGTTGCCCTGTGTTTCCTTCCCTGAGTCAACTTATCGATGTAGGGAGTCCCGCATCCAGCGAACGGTCTCAACCTAGGAACGCCGTAGCTGCTCCTCTGGGCCTGGGGCTGCCGGCGGTGCCAAAGAAGGAACAGGACTTGCATGGCAGTAAGAACCCAAGCCGCCGTCCTCTAGGAGGCACGGTGCCTTCAGTCAGGAGGTCCTGGATGGAATGCGAAGACGAGGGTTACTCTGAGCGCAGCTCCGATTGGGGCAACGCGTAAGACCTCCGCGCCATGTGGGATGTGCCAGAACGGTGTTCGTGAACGTGTGCGAGTGCTGAGGAAACCAAGCTGCTCCAAAAGAGAGGGCAGTGCGTTTCCCTACGCTCGGCGTGCGCAGAGGGGCTCTAAAGGGCCACGGGCCCGGATGTTGCTTAGCAGACCCAGGTGCGCCTGGGGTTACTCAGTGTTCCTGCCGGGAACAGGGTGCCCCGGCTAGCCTCCCAGGTGTCCAGAAAGCTGTGCTGCCGTTCACGGTATGCAGGGCAGAGGCCACCGCCTCCTGGAAGCTGCAGCACGCCTCCGCTTCTGCACGGCAAATCAGGGCCTTACTTCCAGGCACGGGTTCACGCTGGGTGTGCCGGGAGCCACACAGCCTGCTAAGAGGCTGACTCTCTCCTCCAGCGGAGTGACTTAAGGTACGAGGGCGGGCCTCGCAGTGTTCCAAGCACAGCGTTCTCTCATGGCAGCTCACACAAGGGCCATGACAGAGTCTTCCTGGGCACTTGGCACTCACCAGCCATGCTGTCCTGAGGGCGTTCGAGGGCTCTGGAGATGTAGCGCTCCTCAAGGAACGCGCAGTGTGTGGTTGCCCAGCACCCGGCACGCTCAGGGGTCCTCCGAGGGAATCAACCGATGGACCTCGACGTTGCTCAGCCGGCCCACAGGTGTCCGTCTGGAGGCACTCAGTGACCTTGGAGGGAAAATGATGCACACCCGTGGGGCCTAGGAGTCCCCGGACGTGTACTTCCTTTAAAGCAAAGCGACTAAGAACTCCTGGAAAGAGCTGCATGCCTCCCTTTCTGCACGGCTACTCAGGGCCTAACCTGGAGGCGAGTTCTCACGTTGAGGTTCCCTTTAGCTCTAGAGCCTGTCATGCGGGCCGCCACCGCGGCCACGGAAGCCCCTGGTTGAGAGAGAGCAAACTCACAATTTTCCCCGAAGCATTCTTCCAGGGCTCACTGGCCTGTCGGGAGCCGGGAATGTCAGGGAGCTTCAAGGCAGGCATGAATGCCGCCCTCCAAATGGGAAAGCAGGGCTAGTTCCAGCAGGCCCCCGTTTTCATGGGCACACTCAGCGTACATCCCCGTGGTTTCTAAGGCGTCCCAAGAGACACCGGTTGCCCTGTGTTTCTTTCCCTGAGTCAACTTATCGAAGTAGGGAGTCCCGCATCCAGCGAACGGTCTCAACCAAGGAACGCCGTAGCTGCTCCTCTGGGCCTGGGGCTGCCGGCGGTGCCAAAGAAGGAACAGGACTTGCCTGGCAGTAAGAACCCAAGCCGCCGTCCTCTAGGAGGCACGGTGCCTTCAGTCAGGAGGTCCTGGATGGAATGCGAAGACGAGGGTTACTCTGAGCGCAGCTCCGATTGGGGCAACGCGTAAGACCTCCGCGCCATGTGGGATGTGCCAGAACGGTGTTCGTGAACGTGTGCGAGTGCTGAGGAAACCAAGCTGCTCCAAAAGAGAGGGCAGTGCGTTTCCCTACGCTCGGCGTGCGCAGAGGGGCTCTAAAGGGCCACGGGCCCGGATGTTGCTTAGCAGACCCAGGTGCGCCTGGGGTTACTCAGTGTTCCTGCCGGGAACAGGGTGCCCCGGCTAGCCTCCCAGGTGTCCAGAAAGCTGTGCTGCCGTGCAAGGTAGGCAGGGCAGAGGCCACCGCCTCCTGGAAGCTGCAGCACGCCTCCGCTTCTGCACGGCAAATCAGGGCCTTACTTCCAGGCACGGGTTCACGCTGGGTGTGCCGGGAGCCACACAGCCTGCTAAGAGGCTGACTCTCTCCTCCAGCGGAGTGACTTCAGGTACGAGGGCGGGCCTCGCAGTGTTCCAAGCACAGCGTTCTCTCATGGCAGCTCACACAAAGGGCCATGACAGAGTCTTCCTGGGCACTTGGCACTCACCAGCCATGCTGTCCTGAGGGCGTTCGAGGGCTCCGGAGATGTAGCGCTCCTCAAGGAACGCGCAGTGTGTGGTTGCCCAGCACCCGGCACGCTCAGGGGTCCTCCGAGGGAATCAACCGATGGACCTCGACGTTGCTCAGCCGGCCCACAGGTGTCTGTCTGGAGGCACTCAGTGACCTTGGAGGGAAAATGATGCACACCCGTGGGGCCTAGGAGTCCCCGGACGCGTACTTCCTTTAAAGCAAAGCGACTAAGAACTCCTGGAAAGAGCTGCATGCCTCCCTTTCTGCACGGCTACTCAGGGCCTAACCTGGAGGCGAGTTCTCACGCTGAGGTTCCCTTTAGCTCTAGAGCCTGTCATGTGGACCGCCACCGCGGCCACGGAAGCCCCTGGTTGAGAGAGAGCAAACTCACAATTTTCCCTGAAGCATTCTTCCAGGGCTCACTGGCCTGTCGGGAGCCGGGAATGTCAGGGAGCTTCAAGGCAGGCATGAATGCCGCCCTCCAAATGGGAAAGCAGGGCTAGTTCCAGCAGGCCCCCGTTTTCATGGGCACACTCAGCGTACATCCCCGTGGTTTCTAAGGCGTCCCAAGAGACACCGGTTGCCCTGTGTTTCCTTCCCTGAGTCAACTTATCGAAGTAGGGAGTCCCGCATCCAGCGAACGGTCTCAACCAAGGAACGCCGTAGCTGCTCCTCTGGGCCTGGGGCTGCCGGCGGTGCCAAAGAAGGAACAGGACTTGCATGGCAGTAAGAACCCAAGCCGCCGTCCTCTAGGAGGCACGGTGCCTTCAGTCAGGAGGTCCTGGATGGAATGCGAAGACGAGGGTTACTCTGAGCGCAGCTCCGATTGGGGCAACGCGTAAGACCTCCGCGCCATGTGGGATGTGCCAGAACGGTGTTCGTGAACGTGTGCGAGTGCTGAGGAAACCAAGCTGCTCCAAAAGAGAGGGCAGTGCGTTTCCCTACGCTCGGCGTGCGCAGAGGGGCTCTAAAGGGCCACGGGCCCGGATGTTGCTTAGCAGACCCAGGTGCGCCTGGGGTTACTCAGTGTTCCTGCCGGGAACAGGGTGCCCCGGCTAGCCTCCCAGGTGTCCAGAAAGCTGTGCTGCCGTGCAAGGTAAGCAGGGCAGAGGCCACCGCCTCCTGGAAGCTGCAGCACGCCTCCGCTTCTGCACGGCAAATCAGGGCCTTACTTCCAGGCACGGGTTCACGCTGGGTGTGCCGGGAGCCACACAGCCTGCTAAGAGGCTGACTCTCTCCTCCAGCGGAGTGACTTCAGGTACGAGGGCGGGCCTCGCAGTGTTCCAAGCACAGCGTTCTCTCATGGCAGCTCACACAAAGGGCCATGACAGAGTCTTCCTGGGCACTTGGCACTCACCAGCCATGCTGTCCTGAGGGCGTTCGAGGGCTCCGGAGATGTAGCGCTCCTCAAGGAACGCGCAGTGTGTGGTTGCCCAGCACCCGGCACGCTCAGGGGTCCTCCGAGGGAATCAACCAATGGACCTCGACGTTGCTCAGCCGGCCCACAGGTGTCTGTCTGGAGGCACTCAGTGACCTTGGAGGGAAAATGATGCACACCCGTGGGGACTAGGAGTCCCCGGACGCGTACTTCCTTTAAAGCAAAGCGACTAAGAACTCCTGGAAAGAGCTGCATGCCTCCCTTTCTGCACGGCTACTCAGGGCCTAACCTGGAGGCGAGTTCTCACGCTGAGGTTCCCTTTAGCTCTAGAGCCTGTCATGCGGACCGCCACCGCGGCCACGGAAGCCCCTGGTTGAGAGAGAGCAAACTCACAATTTTCCCCGAAGCATTCTTCCAGGGCTCACTGGCCTGTCGGGAGCTTCAAGGCAGGCATGAATGCCGCCCTCCAAATGGGAAAGCAGGGCTAGTTCCAGCAGGCCCCCGTTTTCATGGGCACACTCAGCGTACATCCCCGTGGTTTCTAAGGCGTCCCAAGAGACACCGGTTGCCCTGTGTTTCCTTCCCTGAGTCAACTTATCGAAGTAGGGAGTCCCGCATCCAGCGAACGGTCTCAACCAAGGAACGCCGTAGCTGCTCCTCTGGGCCTGGGGCTGCCGGCGGTGCCAAAGAAGGAACAGGACTTGCATGGCAGTAAGAACCCAAGCCGCCGTCCTCTAGGAGGCACGGTGCCTTCAGTCAGGAGGTCCTGGATGGAATGCGAAGACGAGGGTTACTCTGAGCGCAGCTCCGATTGGGGCAACGCGTAAGACCTCCGCGCCATGTGGGATGTGCCAGAACGGTGTTCGTGAACGTGTGCGAGTGCTGAGGAAACCAAGCTGCTCCAAAGGAGAGGGCAGTGCGTTTCCCTACGCTCGGCGTGCGCAGAGGGGCTCTAAAGGGCCACGGGCCCGGATGTTGCTTAGCAGACCCAGGTGCGCCTGGGGTTACTCAGTGTTCCTGCCGGGAACAGGGTGCCCCGGCTAGCCTCCCAGGTGTCCAGAAAGCTGTGCTGCCGTGCAAGGTAGGCAGGGCAGAGGCCACCGCCTCCTGGAAGCTGCAGCACGCCTCCGCTTCTGCACGGCAAATCAGGGCCTTACTTCCAGGCACGGGTTCACGCTGGGTGTGCCGGGAGCCACACAGCCTGCTAAGAGGCTGACTCTCTCCTCCAGCGGAGTGACTTCAGGTACGAGGGCGGGCCTCGCAGTGTTCCAAGCACAGCGTTCTCTCATGGCAGCTCACACAAAGGGCCATGACAGAGTCTTCCTGGGCACTTGGCACTCACCAGCCATGCTGTCCTGAGGGCGTTCGAGGGCTCCGGAGATGTAGCGCTCCTCAAGGAACGCGCAGTGTGTGGTTGCCCAGCACCCGGCACGCTCAGGGGTCCTCCGAGGGAATCAACCAATGGACCTCGACGTTGCTCAGCCGGCCCACAGGTGTCTGTCTGGAGGCACTCAGTGACCTTGGAGGGAAAATGATGCACACCCGTGGGGCCTAGGAGTCCCCGGACGCGTACTTCCTTTAAAGCAAAGCGACTAAGAACTCCTGGAAAGAGCTGCATGCCTCCCTTTCTGCACGGCTACTCAGGGCCTAACCTGGAGGCGAGTTCTCACGCTGAGGTTCCCTTTAGCTCTAGAGCCTGTCATGCGGACCGCCACCGCGGCCACGGAAGCCCCTGGTTGAGAGAGAGCAAACTCACAATTTTCCCCGAAGCATTCTTCCAGGGCTCACTGGCCTGTCGGGAGCCGGGAATGTCAGGGAGCTTCAAGGCAGGCATGAATGCCGCCCTCCAAATGGGAAAGCAGGGCTAGTTCCAGCAGGCCCCCGTTTTCATGGGCACACTCAGCGTACATCCCCGTGCTTTCTAAGGCGTCCCAAGAGACACCGGTTGCCCTGTGTTTCCTTCCCTGAGTCAACTTATCGAAGTAGGGAGTCCCGCATCCAGCGAACGGTCTCAACCAAGGAACGCCGTAGCTGCTCCTCTGGGCCTGGGGCTGCCGGCGGTGCCAAAGAAGGAACAGGACTTGCATGGCAGTAAGAACCCAAGCCGCCGTCCTCTAGGAGGCACGGTGCCTTCAGTCAGGAGGTCCTGGATGGAATGCGAAGACGAGGGTTACTCTGAGCGCAGCTCCGATTGGGGCAACGCGTAAGACCTCCGCGCCATGTGGGATGTGCCAGAACGGTGTTCGTGAACGTGTGCGAGTGCTGAGGAAACCAAGCTGCTCCAAAAGAGAGGGCAGTGCGTTTCCCTACGCTCGGCGTGCGCAGAGGGGCTCTAAAGGGCCACGGGCCCGGATGTTGCTTAGCAGACCCAGGTGCGCCTGGGGTTACTCAGTGTTCCTGCCGGGAACAGGGTGCCCCGGCTAGCCTCCCAGGTGTCCAGAAAGCTGTGCTGCCGTGCAAGGTAGGCAGGGCAGAGGCCACCGCCTCCTGGAAGCTGCAGCACGCCTCCGCTTCTGCACGGCAAATCAGGGCCTTACTTCCAGGCACGGGTTCACGCTGGGTGTGCCGGGAGCCACACAGCCTGCTAAGAGGCTGACTCTCTCCTCCAGCGGAGTGACTTCAGGTACGAGGGCGGGCCTCGCAGTGTTCCAAGCACAGCGTTCTCTCATGGCAGCTCACACAAAGGGCCATGACAGAGTCTTCCTGGGCACTTGGCACTCACCAGCCATGCTGTCCTGAGGGCGTTCGAGGGCTCCGGAGATGTAGCGCTCCTCAAGGAACGCGCAGTGTGTGGTTGCCCAGCACCCGGCACGCTCAGGGGTCCTCCGAGGGAATCAACCAATGGACCTCGACGTTGCTCAGCCGGCCCACGGGTGTCTGTCTGGAGGCACTCAGTGACCTTGGAGGGAAAATGATGCACACCCGTGGGGCCTAGGAGTCCCCGGACGCGTACTTCCTTTAAAGCAAGGCGACTAAGAACTCCTGGAAAGAGCTGCATGCCTCCCTTTCTGCACGGCTACTCAGGGCCTAACCTGGAGGCGAGTTCTCACGCTGAGGTTCCCTTTAGCTCTAGAGCCTGTCATGCGGACCGCCACCGCGGCCACGGAAGCCCCTGGTTGAGAGAGAGCAAACTCACAATTTTCCCCGAAGCATTCTTCCAGGGCTCACTGGCCTGTCGGGAGCCGGGAATGTCAGGGAGCTTCAAGGCAGGCATGAATGCCGCCCTCCAAATGGGAAAGCAGGGCTAGTTCCAGCAGGCCCCCGTTTTCATGGGCACACTCAGCGTACATCCCCGTGGTTTCTAAGGCGTCCCAAGAGACACCGGTTGCCCTGTGTTTCCTTCCCTGAGTCAACTTATCGAAGTAGGGAGTCCCGCATCCAGCGAACGGTCTCAACCAAGGAACGCCGTAGCTGCTCCTCTGGGCCTGGGGCTGCCGGCGGTGCCAAAGAAGGAACAGGACTTGCATGGCAGTAAGAACCCAAGCCGCCGTCCTCTAGGAGGCACGGTGCCTTCAGTCAGGAGGTCCTGGATGGAATGCGAAGACGAGGGTTACTCTGAGCGCAGCTCCGATTGGGGCAACGCGTAAGACCTCCGCGCCATGTGGGATGTGCCAGAACGGTGTTCGTGAACGTGTGCGAGTGCTGAGGAAACCAAGCTGCTCCAAAAGAGAGGGCAGTGCGTTTCCCTACGCTCGGCGTGCGCAGAGGGGCTCTAAAGGGCCACGGGCCCGGATGTTGCTTAGCAGACCCAGGTGCGCCTGGGGTTACTCAGTGTTCCTGCCGGGAACAGGGTGCCCCGGCTAGCCTCCCAGGTGTCCAGAAAGCTGTGCGGCCGTGCAAGGTAGGCAGGGCAGAGGCCACCGCCTCCTGGAAGCTGCAGCACGCCTCCGCTTCTGCACGGCAAATCAGGGCCTTACTTCCAGGCACGGGTTCACGCTGGGTGTGCCGGGAGCCACACAGCCTGCTAAGAGGCTGACTCTCTCCTCCAGCGGAGTGACTTCAGGTACGAGGGCGGGCCTCGCAGTGTTCCAAGCACAGCGTTCTCTCATGGCAGCTCACACAAAGGGCCATGACAGAGTCTTCCTGGGCACTTGGCACTCACCAGCCATGCTGTCCTGAGGGCGTTCGAGGGCTCCGGAGATGTAGCGCTCCTCAAGGAACACGCAGTGTGTGGTTGCACAGCACCCGGCACGCTCAGGGGTCCTCCGAGGGAATCAACCAATGGACCTCGACGTTGCTCAGCCGGCCCACAGGTGTCTGTCTGGAGGCACTCAGTGACCTTGGAGGGAAAATGATGCACACCCGTGGGGCCTAGGAGTCCCCGGACGCGTATTTCCTTTAAAGCAAAGCGACTAAGAACTCGTGGAAAGAGCTGCATGCCTCCCTTTCTGCACGGCTACTCAGGGCCTAACCTGGAGGCGAGTTCTCACGCTGAGGTTCCCTTTAGCTCTAGAGCCTGTCATGCGGACCGCCACCGCGGCCACGGAAGCCCCTGGTTGAGAGAGAGCAAACTCACAATTTTCCCCGAAGCATTCTTCCAGGGCTCACTGGCCTGTCGGGAGCCGGGAATGTCAGGGAGCTTCAAGGCAGGCATGAATGCCGCCCTCCAAATGGGAAAGCAGGGCTAGTTCCAGCAGGCCCCCGTTTTCATGGGCACACTCAGCGTACATCCCCGTGGTTTCTAAGGCGTCCCAAGAGACACCGGTTGCCCTGTGTTTCCTTCCCTGAGTCAACTTATCGAAGTAGGGAGTCCCGCATCCAGCGAACGGTCTCAACCAAGGAACGCCGTAGCTGCTCCTCTGGGCCTGGGGCTGCCGGCAGTGCCAAAGAAGGAACAGGACTTGCATGGCAGTAAGAACCCAAGCCGCCGTCCTCTAGGAGGCACGGTGCCTTCAGTCAGGAGGTCCTGGATGGAATGCGAAGACGAGGGTTACTCTGAGCGCAGCTCCGATTGGGGCAACGCGTAAGACCTCCGCGCCATGTGGGATGTGCCAGAACGGTGTTCGTGAACGTGTGCGAGTGCTGAGGAAACCAAGCTGCTCCAAAGGAGAGGGCAGTGCGTTTCCCTACGCTCGGCGTGCGCAGAGGGGCTCTAAAGGGCCACGGGCCCGGATGTTGCTTAGCAGACCCAGGTGCGCCTGGGGTTACTCAGTGTTCCTGCCGGGAACAGGGTGCCCCGGCTAGCCTCCCAGGTGTCCAGAAAGCTGTGCTGCCGTGCAAGGTAGGCAGGGCAGAGGCCACCGCCTCCTGGAAGCTGCAGCACGCCTCCGCTTCTGCACGGCAAATCAGGGCCTTACTTCCAGGCACGGGTTCACGCTGGGTGTGCCGGGAGCCACACAGCCTGCTAAGAGGCTGACTCTCTCCTCCAGCGGAGTGACTTCAGGTACGAGGGCGGGCCTCGCAGTGTTCCAAGCACAGCGTTCTCTCATGGCAGCTCACACAAAGGGCCATGACAGAGTCTTCCTGGGCACTTGGCACTCACCAGCCATGCTGTCCTGAGGGCGTTCGAGGGCTCCGGAGATGTAGCGCTCCTCAAGGAACGCGCAGTGTGTGGTTGCCCAGCACCCGGCACGCTCAGGGGTCCTCCGAGGGAATCAACCAATGGACCTCGACGTTGCTCAGCCGGCCCACAGGTGTCTGTCTGGAGGCACTCAGTGACCTTGGAGGGAAAATGATGCACACCCGTGGGGCCTAGGAGTCCCTGGACGCGTACTTCCTTTAAAGCAAAGCGACTAAGAACTCCTGGAAAGAGCTGCATGCCTCCCTTTCTGCACGGCTACTCAGGGCCTAACCTGGAGGCGAGTTCTCACGCTGAGGTTCCCTTTAGCTCTAGAGCCTGTCATGCGGACCGCCACCGCGGCCACGGAAGCCCCTGGTTGAGAGAGAGCAAACTCACAATTTTCCCCGAAGCATTCTTCCAGGGCTCACTGGCCTGTCGGGAGCCGGGAATGTCAGGGAGCTTCAAGGCAGGCATGAATGCCGCCCTCCAAATGGGAAAGCAGGGCTAGTTCCAGCAGGCCCCCGTTTTCATGGGCACACTCAGCGTACATCCCCGTGGTTTCTAAGGCGTCCCAAGAGACACCGGTTGCCCTGTGTTTCCTTCCCTGAGTCAACTTATCGAAGTAGGGAGTCCCGCATCCAGCGAACGGTCTCAACCAAGGAACGCCGTAGCTGCTCCTCTGGGCCTGGGGCTGCCGGCGGTGCCAAAGAAGGAACAGGACTTGCATGGCAGTAAGAACCCAAGCCGCCGTCCTCTAGGAGGCACGGTGCCTTCAGTCAGGAGGTCCTGGATGGAATGCGAAGACGAGGGTTACTCTGAGCGCAGCTCCGATTGGGGCAACGCGTAAGACCTCCGCGCCATGTGGGATGTGCCAGAACGGTGTTCGTGAACGTGTGCGAGTGCTGAGGAAACCAAGCTGCTCCAAAGGAGAGGGCAGTGCGTTTCCCTACGCTCGGCGTGCGCAGAGGGGCTCTAAAGGGCCACGGGCCCGGATGTTGCTTAGCAGACCCAGGTGCGCCTGGGGTTACTCAGTGTTCCTGCCGGGAACAGGGTGCCCCGGCTAGCCTCCCAGGTGTCCAGAAAGCTGTGCTGCCGTGCAAGGTAGGCAGGGCAGAGGCCACCGCCTCCTGGAAGCTGCAGCACGCCTCCGCTTCTGCACGGCAAATCAGGGCCTTACTTCCAGGCACGGGTTCACGCTGGGTGTGCCGGGAGCCACACAGCCTGCTAAGAGGCTGACTCTCTCCTCCAGCGGAGTGACTTCAGGTACGAGGGCGGGCCTCGCAGTGTTCCAAGCACAGCGTTCTCTCATGGCAGCTCACACAAAGGGCCATGACAGAGTCTTCCTGGGCACTTGGCACTCACCAGCCATGCTGTCCTGAGGGCGTTCGAGGGCTCCGGAGATGTAGCGCTCCTCAAGGAACGCGCAGTGTGTGGTTGCCCAGCACCCGGCACGCTCAGGGGTCCTCCGAGGGAATCAACCAATGGACCTCGACGTTGCTCAGCCGGCCCACAGGTGTCTGTCTGGAGGCACTCAGTGACCTTGGAGGGAAAATGATGCACACCCGTGGGGCCTAGGAGTCCCCGGACGCGTACTTCCTTTAAAGCAAGGCGACTAAGAACTCCTGGAAAGAGCTGCATGCCTCCCTTTCTGCACGGCTACTCAGGGCCTAACCTGGAGGCGAGTTCTCACGCTGAGGTTCCCTTTAGCTCTAGAGCCTGTCATGCGGACCGCCACCGCGGCCACGGAAGCCCCTGGTTGAGAGAGAGCAAACTCACAATTTTCCCCGAAGCATTCTTCCAGGGCTCACTGGCCTGTCGGGAGCCGGGAATGTCAGGGAGCTTCAAGGCAGGCATGAATGCCGCCCTCCAAATGGGAAAGCAGGGCTAGTTCCAGCAGGCCCCCGTTTTCATGGGCACACTCAGCGTACATCCCCGTGGTTTCTAAGGCGTCCCAAGAGACACCGGTTGCCCTGTGTTTCCTTCCCTGAGTCAACTTATCGAAGTAGGGAGTCCCGCATCCAGCGAACGGTCTCAACCAAGGAACGCCGTAGCTGCTCCTCTGGGCCTGGGGCTGCCGGCGGTGCCAAAGAAGGAACAGGACTTGCATGGCAGTAAGAACCCAAGCCGCCGTCCTCTAGGAGGCACGGTGCCTTCAGTCAGGAGGTCCTGGATGGAATGCGAAGACGAGGGTTACTCTGAGCGCAGCTCCGATTGGGGCAACGCGTAAGACCTCCGCGCCATGTGGGATGTGCCAGAACGGTGTTCGTGAACGTGTGCGAGTGCTGAGGAAACCAAGCTGCTCCAAAGGAGAGGGCAGTGCGTTTCCCTACGCTCGGCGTGCGCAGAGGGGCTCTAAAGGGCCACGGGCCCGGATGTTGCTTAGCAGACCCAGGTGCGCCTGGGGTTACTCAGTGTTCCTGCCGGGAACAGGGTGCCCCGGCTAGCCTCCCAGGTGTCCAGAAAGCTGTGCTGCCGTGCAAGGTAGGCAGGGCAGAGGCCACCGCCTCCTGGAAGCTGCAGCACGCCTCCGCTTCTGCACGGCAAATCAGGGCCTTACTTCCAGGCACGGGTTCACGCTGGGTGTGCCGGGAGCCACACAGCCTGCTAAGAGGCTGACTCTCTCCTCCAGCGGAGTGACTTCAGGTACGAGGGCGGGCCTCGCAGTGTTCCAAGCACAGCGTTCTCTCATGGCAGCTCACACAAAGGGCCATGACAGAGTCTTCCTGGGCACTTGGCACTCACCAGCCATGCTGTCCTGAGGGCGTTCGAGGGCTCCGGAGATGTAGCGCTCCTCAAGGAACGCGCAGTGTGTGGTTGCCCAGCACCCGGCACGCTCAGGGGTCCTCCGAGGGAATCAACCAATGGACCTCGACGTTGCTCAGCCGGCCCACAGGTGTCTGTCTGGAGGCACTCAGTGACCTTGGAGGGAAAATGGTGCACACCCGTGGGGCCTAGGAGTCCCCGGACGCGTACTTCCTTTAAAGCAAGGCGACTAAGAACTCCTGGAAAGAGCTGCATGCCTCCCTTTCTGCACGGCTACTCAGGGCCTAACCTGGAGGCGAGTTCTCACGCTGAGGTTCCCTTTAGCTCTAGAGCCTGTCATGCGGACCGCCACCGCGGCCACGGAAGCCCCTGGTTGAGAGAGAGCAAACTCACAATTTTCCCCGAAGCATTCTTCCAGGGCTCACTGGCCTGTCGGGAGCCGGGAATGTCAGGGAGCTTCAAGGCAGGCATGAATGCCGCCCTCCAAATGGGAAAGCAGGGCTAGTTCCAGCAGGCCCCCGTTTTCATGGGCACACTCAGCGTACATCCCCGTGGTTTCTAAGGCGTCCCAAGAGACACCGGTTGCCCTGTGTTTCCTTCCCTGAGTCAACTTATCGAAGTAGGGAGTCCCGCACCCAGCGAACGGTCTCAACCAAGGAACGCCGTAGCTGCTCCTCTGGGCCTGGGGCTGCCGGCGGTGCCAAAGAAGGAACAGGACTTGCATGGCAGTAAGAACCCAAGCCGCCGTCCTCTAGGAGGCACGGTGCCTTCAGTCAGGAGGTCCTGGATGGAATGCGAAGACGAGGGTTACTCTGAGCGCAGCTCCGATTGGGGCAACGCGTAAGACCTCCGCGCCATGTGGGATGTGCCAGAACGGTGTTCGTGAACGTGTGCGAGTGCTGAGGAAACCAAGCTGCTCCAAAGGAGAGGGCAGTGCGTTTCCCTACGCTCGGCGTGCGCAGAGGGGCTCTAAAGGGCCACGGGCCCGGATGTTGCTTAGCAGACCCAGGTGCGCCTGGGGTTACTCAGTGTTCCTGCCGGGAACAGGGTGCCCCGGCTAGCCTCCCAGGTGTCCAGAAAGCTGTGCTGCCGTGCAAGGTAGGCAGGGCAGAGGCCACCGCCTCCTGGAAGCTGCAGCACGCCTCCGCTTCTGCACGGCAAATCAGGGCCTTACTTCCAGGCACGGGTTCACGCTGGGTGTGCCGGGAGCCACACAGCCTGCTAAGAGGCTGACTCTCTCCTCCAGCGGAGTGACTTCAGGTACGAGGGCGGGCCTCGCAGTGTTCCAAGCACAGCGTTCTCTCATGGCAGCTCACACAAAGGGCCATGACAGAGTCTTCCTGGGCACTTGGCACTCACCAGCCATGCTGTCCTGAGGGCGTTCGAGGGCTCCGGAGATGTAGCGCTCCTCAAGGAACGCGCAGTGTGTGGTTGCCCAGCACCCGGCACGCTCAGGGGTCCTCCGAGGGAATCAACCAATGGACCTCGACGTTGCTCAGCCGGCCCACAGGTGTCTGTCTGGAGGCACTCAGTGACCTTGGAGGGAAAATGATGCACACCCGTGGGGCCTAGGAGTCCCCGGACGCGTACTTCCTTTAAAGCAAAGCGACTAAGAACTCCTGGAAAGAGCTGCATGCCTCCCTTTCTGCACGGCTACTCAGGGCCTAACCTGGAGGCGAGTTCTCACGCTGAGGTTCCCTTTAGCTCTAGAGCCTGTCATGCGGACCGCCACCGCGGCCACGGAAGCCCCTGGTTGAGAGAGAGCAAACTCACAATTTTCCCCGAAGCATTCTTCCAGGGCTCACTGGCCTGTCGGGAGCCGGGAATGTCAGGGAGCTTCAAGGCAGGCATGAATGCCGCCCTCCAAATGGGAAAGCAGGGCTAGTTCCAGCAGGCCCCCGTTTTCATGGGCACACTCAGCGTACATCCCCGTGGTTTCTAAGGCGTCCCAAGAGACACCGGTTGCCCTGTGTTTCCTTCCCTGAGTCAACTTATCGAAGTAGGGAGTCCCGCATCCAGCGAACGGTCTCAACCAAGGAACGCCGTAGCTGCTCCTCTGGGCCTGGGGCTGCCGGCGGTGCCAAAGAAGGAACAGGACTTGCATGGCAGTAAGAACCCAAGCCGCCGTCCTCTAGGAGGCACGGTGCCTTCAGTCAGGAGGTCCTGGATGGAATGCGAAGACGAGGGTTACTCTGAGCGCAGCTCCGATTGGGGCAACGCGTAAGACCTCCGCGCCATGTGGGATGTGCCAGAACGGTGTTCGTGAACGTGTGCGAGTGCTGAGGAAACCAAGCTGCTCCAAAGGAGAGGGCAGTGCGTTTCCCTACGCTCGGCGTGCGCAGAGGGGCTCTAAAGGGCCACGGGCCCGGATGTTGCTTAGCAGACCCAGGTGCGCCTGGGGTTACTCAGTGTTCCTGCCGGGAACAGGGTGCCCCGGCTAGCCTCCCAGGTGTCCAGAAAGCTGTGCTGCCGTGCAAGGTAGGCAGGGCAGAGGCCACCGCCTCCTGGAAGCTGCAGCACGCCTCCGCTTCTGCACGGCAAATCAGGGCCTTACTTCCAGGCACGGGTTCACGCTGGGTGTGCCGGGAGCCACACAGCCTGCTAAGAGGCTGACTCTCTCCTCCAGCGGAGTGACTTCAGGTACGAGGGCGGGCCTCGCAGTGTTCCAAGCACAGCGTTCTCTCATGGCAGCTCACACAAAGGGCCATGACAGAGTCTTCCTGGGCACTTGGCACTCACCAGCCATGCTGTCCTGAGGGCGTTCGAGGGCTCCGGAGATGTAGCGCTCCTCAAGGAACGCGCAGTGTGTGGTTGCCCAGCACCCGGCACGCTCAGGGGTCCTCCGAGGGAATCAACCAATGGACCTCGACGTTGCTCAGCCGGCCCACAGGTGTCTGTCTGGAGGCACTCAGTGACCTTGGAGGGAAAATGATGCACACCCGTGGGGCCTAGGAGTCCCCGGACGCGTACTTCCTTTAAAGCAAAGCGACTAAGAACTCCTGGAAAGAGCTGCATGCCTCCCTTTCTGCACGGCTACTCAGGGCCTAACCTGGAGGCGAGTTCTCACGCTGAGGTTCCCTTTAGCTCTAGAGCCTGTCATGCGGACCGCCACCGCGGCCACGGAAGCCCCTGGTTGAGAGAGAGCAAACTCACAATTTTCCCCGAAGCATTCTTCCAGGGCTCACTGGCCTGTCGGGAGCCGGGAATGTCAGGGAGCTTCAAGGCAGGCATGAATGCCGCCCTCCAAATGGGAAAGCAGGGCTAGTTCCTGCAGGCCCCCGTTTTCATGGGCACACTCAGCGTACATCCCCGTGGTTTCTAAGGCATCCCAAGAGACACCGGTTGCCCTGTGTTTCCTTCCCTGAGTCAACTTATCGAAGTAGGGAGTCCCGCACCCAGCGAACGGTCTCAACCAAGGAACGCCGTAGCTGCTCCTCTGGGCCTGGGGCTGCCGGCGGTGCCAAAGAAGGAACAGGACTTGCATGGCAGTAAGAACCCAAGCCGCCGTCCTCTAGGAGGCACGGTGCCTTCAGTCAGGAGGTCCTGGATGGAATGCGAAGACGAGGGTTACTCTGAGCGCAGCTCCGATTGGGGCAACGCGTAAGACCTCCGCGCCATGTGGGATGTGCCAGAACGGTGTTCGTGAACGTGTGCGAGTGCTGAGGAAACCAAGCTGCTCCAAAGGAGAGGGCAGTGCGTTTCCCTACGCTCGGCGTGCGCAGAGGGGCTCTAAAGGGCCACGGGCCCGGATGTTGCTTAGCAGACCCAGGTGCGCCTGGGGTTACTCAGTGTTCCTGCCGGGAACAGGGTGCCCCGGCTAGCCTCCCAGGTGTCCAGAAAGCTGTGCTGCCGTGCAAGGTAGGCAGGGCAGAGGCCACCGCCTCCTGGAAGCTGCAGCACGCCTCCGCTTCTGCACGGCAAATCACGGCCTTACTTCCAGGCACGGGTTCACGCTGGGTGTGCCGGGAGCCACACAGCCTGCTAAGAGGCTGACTCTCTCCTCCAGCGGAGTGACTTCAGGTACGAGGGCGGGCCTCGCAGTGTTCCAAGCACAGCGTTCTCTCATGGCAGCTCACACAAAGGGCCATGACAGAGTCTTCCTGGGCACTTGGCACTCACCAGCCATGCTGTCCTGAGGGCGTTCGAGGGCTCCGGAGATGTAGCGCTCCTCAAGGAACGCGCAGTGTGTGGTTGCCCAGCACCCGGCACGCTCAGGGGTCCTCCGAGGGAATCAACCAATGGACCTCGACGTTGCTCAGCCGGCCCACAGGTGTCTGTCTGGAGGCACTCAGTGACCTTGGAGGGAAAATGGTGCACACCCGTGGGGCCTAGGAGTCCCCGGACGCGTACTTCCTTTAAAGCAAGGCGACTAAGAACTCCTGGAAAGAGCTGCATGCCTCCCTTTCTGCACGGTTACTCAGGGCCTAACCTGGAGGCGAGTTCTCACGCTGAGGTTCCCTTTAGCTCTAGAGCCTGTCATGCGGACCGCCACCGCGGCCACGGAAGCCCCTGGTTGAGAGAGAGCAAACTCACAATTTTCCCCGAAGCATTCTTCCAGGGCTCACTGGCCTGTCGGGAGCCGGGAATGTCAGGGAGCTTCAAGGCAGGCATGAATGCCGCCCTCCAAATGGGAAAGCAGGGCTAGTTCCAGCAGGCCCCCGTTTTCATGGGCACACTCAGCGTACATCCCCGTGGTTTCTAAGGCGTCCCAAGAGACACCGGTTGCCCTGTGTTTCCTTCCCTGAGTCAACTTATCGAAGTAGGGAGTCCCGCACCCAGCGAACGGTCTCAACCAAGGAACGCCGTAGCTGCTCCTCTGGGCCTGGGGCTGCCGGCGGTGCCAAAGAAGGAACAGGACTTGCATGGCAGTAAGAACCCAAGCCGCCGTCCTCTAGGAGGCACGGTGCCTTCAGTCAGGAGGTCCTGGATGGAATGCGAAGACGAGGGTTACTCTGAGCGCAGCTCCGATTGGGGCAACGCGTAAGACCTCCGCGCCATGTGGGATGTGCCAGAACGGTGTTCGTGAACGTGTGCGAGTGCTGAGGAAACCAAGCTGCTCCAAAGGAGAGGGCAGTGCGTTTCCCTACGCTCGGCGTGCGCAGAGGGGCTCTAAAGGGCCACGGGCCCGGATGTTGCTTAGCAGACCCAGGTGCGCCTGGGGTTACTCAGTGTTCCTGCCGGGAACAGGGTGCCCCGGCTAGCCTCCCAGGTGTCCAGAAAGCTGTGCTGCCGTGCAAGGTAGGCAGGGCAGAGGCCACCGCCTCCTGGAAGCTGCAGCACGCCTCCGCTTCTGCACGGCAAATCAGGGCCTTACTTCCAGGCACGGGTTCACGCTGGGTGTGCCGGGAGCCACACAGCCTGCTAAGAGGCTGACTCTCTCCTCCAGCGGAGTGACTTCAGGTACGAGGGCGGGCCTCGCAGTGTTCCAAGCACAGCGTTCTCTCATGGCAGCTCACACAAAGGGCCATGACAGAGTCTTCCTGGGCACTTGGCACTCACCAGCCATGCTGTCCTGAGGGCGTTCGAGGGCTCCGGAGATGTAGCGCTCCTCAAGGAACGCGCAGTGTGTGGTTGCCCAGCACCCGGCACGCTCAGGGGTCCTCCGAGGGAATCAACCAATGGACCTCGACGTTGCTCAGCCGGCCCACAGGTGTCTGTCTGGAGGCACTCAGTGACCTTGGAGGGAAAATGATGCACACCCGTGGGGCCTAGGAGTCCCCGGACGCGTACTTCCTTTAAAGCAAAGCGACTAAGAACTCCTGGAAAGAGCTGCATGCCTCCCTTTCTGCACGGCTACTCAGGGCCTAACCTGGAGGCGAGTTCTCACGCTGAGGTTCCCTTTAGCTCTAGAGCCTGTCATGCGGACCGCCACCGCGGCCACGGAAGCCCCTGGTTGAGAGAGAGCAAACTCACAATTTTCCCCGAAGCATTCTTCCAGGGCTCACTGGCCTGTCGGGAGCCGGGAATGTCAGGGAGCTTCAAGGCAGGCATGAATGCCGCCCTCCAAATGGGAAAGCAGGGCTAGTTCCTGCAGGCCCCCGTTTTCATGGGCACACTCAGCGTACATCCCCGTGGTTTCTAAGGCATCCCAAGAGACACCGGTTGCCCTGTGTTTCCTTCCCTGAGTCAACTTATCGAAGTAGGGAGTCCCGCACCCAGCGAACGGTCTCAACCAAGGAACGCCGTAGCTGCTCCTCTGGGCCTGGGGCTGCCGGCGGTGCCAAAGAAGGAACAGGACTTGCATGGCAGTAAGAACCCAAGCCGCCGTCCTCTAGGAGGCACGGTGCCTTCAGTCAGGAGGTCCTGGATGGAATGCGAAGACGAGGGTTACTCTGAGCGCAGCTCCGATTGGGGCAACGCGTAAGACCTCCGCGCCATGTGGGATGTGCCAGAACGGTGTTCGTGAACGTGTGCGAGTGCTGAGGAAACCAAGCTGCTCCAAAGGAGAGGGCAGTGCGTTTCCCTACGCTCGGCGTGCGCAGAGGGGCTCTAAAGGGCCACGGGCCCGGATGTTGCTTAGCAGACCCAGGTGCGCCTGGGGTTACTCAGTGTTCCTGCCGGGAACAGGGTGCCCCGGCTAGCCTCCCAGGTGTCCAGAAAGCTGTGCTGCCGTGCAAGGTAGGCAGGGCAGAGGCCACCGCCTCCTGGAAGCTGCAGCACGCCTCCGCTTCTGCACGGCAAATCACGGCCTTACTTCCAGGCACGGGTTCACGCTGGGTGTGCCGGGAGCCACACAGCCTGCTAAGAGGCTGACTCTCTCCTCCAGCGGAGTGACTTCAGGTACGAGGGCGGGCCTCGCAGTGTTCCAAGCACAGCGTTCTCTCATGGCAGCTCACACAAAGGGCCATGACAGAGTCTTCCTGGGCACTTGGCACTCACCAGCCATGCTGTCCTGAGGGCGTTCGAGGGCTCCGGAGATGTAGCGCTCCTCAAGGAACGCGCAGTGTGTGGTTGCCCAGCACCCGGCACGCTCAGGGGTCCTCCGAGGGAATCAACCAATGGACCTCGACGTTGCTCAGCCGGCCCACAGGTGTCTGTCTGGAGGCACTCAGTGACCTTGGAGGGAAAATGGTGCACACCCGTGGGGCCTAGGAGTCCCCGGACGCGTACTTCCTTTAAAGCAAGGCGACTAAGAACTCCTGGAAAGAGCTGCATGCCTCCCTTTCTGCACGGTTACTCAGGGCCTAACCTGGAGGCGAGTTCTCACGCTGAGGTTCCCTTTAGCTCTAGAGCCTGTCATGCGGACCGCCACCGCGGCCACGGAAGCCCCTGGTTGAGAGAGAGCAAACTCACAATTTTCCCCGAAGCATTCTTCCAGGGCTCACTGGCCTGTCGGGAGCCGGGAATGTCAGGGAGCTTCAAGGCAGGCATGAATGCCGCCCTCCAAATGGGAAAGCAGGGCTAGTTCCAGCAGGCCCCCGTTTTCATGGGCACACTCAGCGTACATCCCCGTGGTTTCTAAGGCGTCCCAAGAGACACCGGTTGCCCTGTGTTTCCTTCCCTGAGTCAACTTATCGAAGTAGGGAGTCCCGCACCCAGCGAACGGTCTCAACCAAGGAACGCCGTAGCTGCTCCTCTGGGCCTGGGGCTGCCGGCGGTGCCAAAGAAGGAACAGGACTTGCATGGCAGTAAGAACCCAAGCCGCCGTCCTCTAGGAGGCACGGTGCCTTCAGTCAGGAGGTCCTGGATGGAATGCGAAGACGAGGGTTACTCTGAGCGCAGCTCCGATTGGGGCAACGCGTAAGACCTCCGCGCCATGTGGGATGTGCCAGAACGGTGTTCGTGAACGTGTGCGAGTGCTGAGGAAACCAAGCTGCTCCAAAGGAGAGGGCAGTGCGTTTCCCTACGCTCGGCGTGCGCAGAGGGGCTCTAAAGGGCCACGGGCCCGGATGTTGCTTAGCAGACCCAGGTGCGCCTGGGGTTACTCAGTGTTCCTGCCGGGAACAGGGTGCCCCGGCTAGCCTCCCAGGTGTCCAGAAAGCTGTGCTGCCGTGCAAGGTAGGCAGGGCAGAGGCCACCGCCTCCTGGAAGCTGCAGCACGCCTCCGCTTCTGCACGGCAAATCAGGGCCTTACTTCCAGGCACGGGTTCACGCTGGGTGTGCCGGGAGCCACACAGCCTGCTAAGAGGCTGACTCTCTCCTCCAGCGGAGTGACTTCAGGTACGAGGGCGGGCCTCGCAGTGTTCCAAGCACAGCGTTCTCTCATGGCAGCTCACACAAAGGGCCATGACAGAGTCTTCCTGGGCACTTGGCACTCACCAGCCATGCTGTCCTGAGGGCGTTCGAGGGCTCCGGAGATGTAGCGCTCCTCAAGGAACGCGCAGTGTGTGGTTGCCCAGCACCCGGCACGCTCAGGGGTCCTCCGAGGGAATCAACCAATGGACCTCGACGTTGCTCAGCCGGCCCACAGGTGTCTGTCTGGAGGCACTCAGTGACCTTGGAGGGAAAATGATGCACACCCGTGGGGCCTAGGAGTCCCCGGACGCGTACTTCCTTTAAAGCAAAGCGACTAAGAACTCCTGGAAAGAGCTGCATGCCTCCCTTTCTGCACGGCTACTCAGGGCCTAACCTGGAGGCGAGTTCTCACGCTGAGGTTCCCTTTAGCTCTAGAGCCTGTCATGCGGACCGCCACCGCGGCCACGGAAGCCCCTGGTTGAGAGAGAGCAAACTCACAATTTTCCCCGAAGCATTCTTCCAGGGCTCACTGGCCTGTCGGGAGCCGGGAATGTCAGGGAGCTTCAAGGCAGGCATGAATGCCGCCCTCCAAATGGGAAAGCAGGGCTAGTTCCAGCAGGCCCCCGTTTTCATGGGCACACTCAGCGTACATCCCCGTGGTTTCTAAGGCGTCCCAAGAGACACCGGTTGCCCTGTGTTTCCTTCCCTGAGTCAACTTATCGAAGTAGGGAGTCCCGCATCCAGCGAACGGTCTCAACCAAGGAACGCCGTAGCTGCTCCTCTGGGCCTGGGGCTGCCGGCGGTGCCAAAGAAGGAACAGGACTTGCATAGCAGTAAGAACCCAAGCCGCCGTCCTCTAGGAGGCACGGTGCCTTCAGTCAGGAGGTCCTGGATGGAATGCGAAGACGAGGGTTACTCTGAGCGCAGCTCCGATTGGGGCAACGCGTAAGACCTCCGCGCCATGTGGGATGTGCCAGAACGGTGTTCGTGAACGTGTGCGAGTGCTGAGGAAACCAAGCTGCTCCAAAAGAGAGGGCAGTGCGTTTCCCTACGCTCGGCGTGCGCAGAGGGGCTCTAAAGGGCCACGGGCCCGGATGTTGCTTAGCAGACCCAGGTGCGCCTGGGGTTACTCAGTGTTCCTGCCGGGAACAGGGTGCCCCGGCTAGCCTCCCAGGTGTCCAGAAAGCTGTGCTGCCGTGCAAGGTAGGCAGGGCAGAGGCCACCGCCTCCTGGAAGCTGCAGCACGCCTCCGCTTCTGCACGGCAAATCACGGCCTTACTTCCAGGCACGGGTTCACGCTGGGTGTGCCGGGAGCCACACAGCCTGCTAAGAGGCTGACTCTCTCCTCCAGCGGAGTGACTTCAGGTACGAGGGCGGGCCTCGCAGTGTTCCAAGCACAGCGTTCTCTCATGGCAGCTCACACAAAGGGCCATGACAGAGTCTTCCTGGGCACTTGGCACTCACCAGCCATGCTGTCCTGAGGGCGTTCGAGGGCTCCGGAGATGTAGCGCTCCTCAAGGAACGCGCAGTGTGTGGTTGCCCAGCACCCGGCACGCTCAGGGGTCCTCCGAGGGAATCAACCAATGGACCTCGACGTTGCTCAGCCGGCCCACAGGTGTCTGTCTGGAGGCACTCAGTGACCTTGGAGGGAAAATGGTGCACACCCGTGGGGCCTAGGAGTCCCCGGACGCGTACTTCCTTTAAAGCAAGGCGACTAAGAACTCCTGGAAAGAGCTGCATGCCTCCCTTTCTGCACGGCTACTCAGGGCCTAACCTGGAGGCGAGTTCTCACGCTGAGGTTCCCTTTAGCTCTAGAGCCTGTCATGCGGACCGCCACCGCGGCCACGGAAGCCCCTGGTTGAGAGAGAGCAAACTCACAATTTTCCCCGAAGCATTCTTCCAGGGCTCACTGGCCTGTCGGGAGCCGGGAATGTCAGGGAGCTTCAAGGCAGGCATGAATGCCGCCCTCCAAATGGGAAAGCAGGGCTAGTTCCAGCAGGCCCCCGTTTTCATGGGCACACTCAGCGTACATCCCCGTGGTTTCTAAGGCGTCCCAAGAGACACCGGTTGCCCTGTGTTTCCTTCCCTGAGTCAACTTATCGAAGTAGGGAGTCCCGCATCCAGCAAACGGTCTCAACCAAGGAACGCCGTAGCTGCTCCTCTGGGCCTGTGGCTGCCGGCGGTGCCAAAGAAGGAACAGGACTTGCATGGCAGTAAGAACCCAAGCCGCCGTCCTCTAGGAGGCACGGTGCCTTCAGTCAGGAGGTCCTGGATGGAATGCGAAGACGAGGGTTACTCTGAGCGCAGCTCCGATTGGGGCAACGCGTAAGACCTCCGCGCCATGTGGGATGTGCCAGAACGGTGTTCGTGAACGTGTGCGAGTGCTGAGGAAACCAAGCTGCTCCAAAGGAGAGGGCAGTGCGTTTCCCTACGCTCGGCGTGCGCAGAGGGGCTCTAAAGGGCCACGGGCCCGGATGTTGCTTAGCAGACCCAGGTGCGCCTGGGGTTACTCAGTGTTCCTGCCGGGAACAGGGTGCCCCGGCTAGCCTCCCAGGTGTCCAGAAAGCTGTGCTGCCGTGCAAGGTAGGCAGGGCAGAGGCCACCGCCTCCTGGAAGCTGCAGCACGCCTCCGCTTCTGCACGGCAAATCAGGGCCTTACTTCCAGGCACGGGTTCACGCTGGGTGTGCCGGGAGCCACACAGCCTGCTAAGAGGCTGACTCTCTCCTCCAGCGGAGTGACTTCAGGTACGAGGGCGGGCCTCGCAGTGTTCCAAGCACAGCGTTCTCTCATGGCAGCTCACACAAAGGGCCATGACAGAGTCTTCCTGGGCACTTGGCACTCACCAGCCATGCTGTCCTGAGGGCGTTCGAGGGCTCCGGAGATGTAGCGCTCCTCAAGGAACGCGCAGTGTGTGGTTGCCCAGCACCCGGCACGCTCAGGGGTCCTCCGAGGGAATCAACCAATGGACCTCGACGTTGCTCAGCCGGCCCACAGGTGTCTGTCTGGAGGCACTCAGTGACCTTGGAGGGAAAATGGTGCACACCCGTGGGGCCTAGGAGTCCCCGGACGCGTACTTCCTTTAAAGCAAAGCGACTAAGAACTCCTGGAAAGAGCTGCATGCCTCCCTTTCTGCACGGCTACTCAGGGCCTAACCTGGAGGCGAGTTCTCACGCTGAGGTTCCCTTTAGCTCTAGAGCCTGTCATGCGGACCGCCACCGCGGCCACGGAAGCCCCTGGTTGAGAGAGAGCAAACTCACAATTTTCCCCGAAGCATTCTTCCAGGGCTCACTGGCCTGTCGGGAGCCGGGAATGTCAGGGAGCTTCAAGGCAGGCATGAATGCCGCCCTCCAAATGGGAAAGCAGGGCTAGTTCCAGCAGGCCCCCGTTTTCATGGGCACACTCAGCGTACATCCCCGTGGTTTCTAAGGCGTCCCAAGAGACACCGGTTGCCCTGTGTTTCCTTCCCTGAGTCAACTTATCGAAGTAGGGAGTCCCGCATCCAGCGAACGGTCTCAACCAAGGAACGCCGTAGCTGCTCCTCTGGGCCTGGGGCTGCCGGCGGTGCCAAAGAAGGAACAGGACTTGCATGGCAGTAAGAACCCAAGCCGCCGTCCTCTAGGAGGCACGGTGCCTTCAGTCAGGAGGTCCTGGATGGAATGCGAAGACGAGGGTTACTCTGAGCGCAGCTCCGATTGGGGCAACGCGTAAGACCTCCGCGCCATGTGGGATGTGCCAGAACGGTGTTCGTGAACGTGTGCGAGTGCTGAGGAAACCAAGCTGCTCCAAAGGAGAGGGCAGTGCGTTTCCCTACGCTCGGCGTGCGCAGAGGGGCTCTAAAGGGCCACGGGCCCGGATGTTGCTTAGCAGACCCAGGTGCGCCTGGGGTTACTCAGTGTTCCTGCCGGGAACAGGGTGCCCCGGCTAGCCTCCCAGGTGTCCAGAAAGCTGTGCTGCCGTGCAAGGTAGGCAGGGCAGAGGCCACCGCCTCCTGGAAGCTGCAGCACGCCTCCGCTTCTGCACGGCAAATCAGGGCCTTACTTCCAGGCACGGGTTCACGCTGGGTGTGCCGGGAGCCACACAGCCTGCTAAGAGGCTGACTCTCTCCTCCAGCGGAGTGACTTCAGGTACGAGGGCGGGCCTCGCAGTGTTCCAAGCACAGCGTTCTCTCATGGCAGCTCACACAAAGGGCCATGACAGAGTCTTCCTGGGCACTTGGCACTCACCAGCCATGCTGTCCTGAGGGCGTTCGAGGGCTCCGGAGATGTAGCGCTCCTCAAGGAACGCGCAGTGTGTGGTTGCCCAGCACCCGGCACGCTCAGGGGTCCTCCGAGGGAATCAACCAATGGACCTCGACGTTGCTCAGCCGGCCCACAGGTGTCCGTCTGGAGGCACTCAGTGACCTTGGAGGGAAAATGGTGCACACCCGTGGGGCCTAGGAGTCCCCGGACGCGTACTTCCTTTAAAGCAAAGCGACTAAGAACTCCTGGAAAGAGCTGCATGCCTCCCTTTCTGCACGGCTACTCAGGGCCTAACCTGGAGGCGAGTTCTCACGCTGAGGTTCCCTTTAGCTCTAGAGCCTGTCATGCGGACCGCCACCGCGGCCACGGAAGCCCCTGGTTGAGAGAGAGCAAACTCACAATTTTCCCCGAAGCATTCTTCCAGGGCTCACTGGCCTGTCGGGAGCCGGGAATGTCAGGGAGCTTCAAGGCAGGCATGAATGCCGCCCTCCAAATGGGAAAGCAGGGCTAGTTCCAGCAGGCCCCCGTTTTCATGGGCACACTCAGCGTACATCCCCGTGGTTTCTAAGGCGTCCCAAGAGACACCGGTTGCCCTGTGTTTCCTTCCCTGAGTCAACTTATCGAAGTAGGGAGTCCCGCATCCAGCGAACGGTCTCAACCAAGGAACGCCGTAGCTGCTCCTCTGGGCCTGGGGCTGCCGGCGGTGCCAAAGAAGGAACAGGACTTGCATGGCAGTAAGAACCCAAGCCGCCGTCCTCTAGGAGGCACGGTGCCTTCAGTCAGGAGGTCCTGGATGGAATGCGAAGACGAGGGTTACTCTGAGCGCAGCTCCGATTGGGGCAACGCGTAAGACCTCCGCGCCATGTGGGATGTGCCAGAACGGTGTTCGTGAACGTGTGCGAGTGCTGAGGAAACCAAGCTGCTCCAAAGGAGAGGGCAGTGCGTTTCCCTACGCTCGGCGTGCGCAGAGGGGCTCTAAAGGGCCACGGGCCCGGATGTTGCTTAGCAGACCCAGGTGCGCCTGGGGTTACTCAGTGTTCCTGCCGGGAACAGGGTGCCCCGGCTAGCCTCCCAGGTGTCCAGAAAGCTGTGCTGCCGTGCAAGGTAGGCAGGGCAGAGGCCACCGCCTCCTGGAAGCTGCAGCACGCCTCCGCTTCTGCACGGCAAATCAGGGCCTTACTTCCAGGCACGGGTTCACGCTGGGTGTGCCGGGAGCCACACAGCCTGCTAAGAGGCTGACTCTCTCCTCCAGCGGAGTGACTTCAGGTACGAGGGCGGGCCTCGCAGTGTTCCAAGCACAGCGTTCTCTCATGGCAGCTCACACAAAGGGCCATGACAGAGTCTTCCTGGGCACTTGGCACTCACCAGCCATGCTGTCCTGAGGGCGTTCGAGGGCTCCGGAGATGTAGCGCTCCTCAAGGAACGCGCAGTGTGTGGTTGCCCAGCACCCGGCACGCTCAGGGGTCCTCCGAGGGAATCAACCAATGGACCTCGACGTTGCTCAGCCGGCCCACAGGTGTCCGTCTGGAGGCACTCAGTGACCTTGGAGGGAAAATGGTGCACACCCGTGGGGCCTAGGAGTCCCCGGACGCGTACTTCCTTTAAAGCAAAGCGACTAAGAACTCCTGGAAAGAGCTGCATGCCTCCCTTTCTGCACGGCTACTCAGGGCCTAACCTGGAGGCGAGTTCTCACGCTGAGGTTCCCTTTAGCTCTAGAGCCTGTCATGCGGACCGCCACCGCGGCCACGGAAGCCCCTGGTTGAGAGAGAGCAAACTCACAATTTTCCCCGAAGCATTCTTCCAGGGCTCACTGGCCTGTCGGGAGCCGGGAATGTCAGGGAGCTTCAAGGCAGGCATGAATGCCGCCCTCCAAATGGGAAAGCAGGGCTAGTTCCAGCAGGCCCCCGTTTTCATGGGCACACTCAGCGTACATCCCCGTGGTTTCTAAGGCGTCCCAAGAGACACCGGTTGCCCTGTGTTTCCTTCCCTGAGTCAACTTATCGAAGTAGGGAGTCCCGCATCCAGCGAACGGTCTCAACCAAGGAACGCCGTAGCTGCTCCTCTGGGCCTGGGGCTGCCGGCGGTGCCAAAGAAGGAACAGGACTTGCATGGCAGTAAGAACCCAAGCCGCCGTCCTCTAGGAGGCACGGTGCCTTCAGTCAGGAGGTCCTGGATGGAATGCGAAGACGAGGGTTACTCTGAGCGCAGCTCCGATTGGGGCAACGCGTAAGACCTCCGCGCCATGTGGGATGTGCCAGAACGGTGTTCGTGAACGTGTGCGAGTGCTGAGGAAACCAAGCTGCTCCAAAGGAGAGGGCAGTGCGTTTCCCTACGCTCGGCGTGCGCAGAGGGGCTCTAAAGGGCCACGGGCCCGGATGTTGCTTAGCAGACCCAGGTGCGCCTGGGGTTACTCAGTGTTCCTGCCGGGAACAGGGTGCCCCGGCTAGCCTCCCAGGTGTCCAGAAAGCTGTGCTGCCGTGCAAGGTAGGCAGGGCAGAGGCCACCGCCTCCTGGAAGCTGCAGCACGCCTCCGCTTCTGCACGGCAAATCAGGGCCTTACTTCCAGGCACGGGTTCACGCTGGGTGTGCCGGGAGCCACACAGCCTGCTAAGAGGCTGACTCTCTCCTCCAGCGGAGTGACTTCAGGTACGAGGGCGGGCCTCGCAGTGTTCCAAGCACAGCGTTCTCTCATGGCAGCTCACACAAAGGGCCATGACAGAGTCTTCCTGGGCACTTGGCACTCACCAGCCATGCTGTCCTGAGGGCGTTCGAGGGCTCCGGAGATGTAGCGCTCCTCAAGGAACGCGCAGTGTGTGGTTGCCCAGCACCCGGCACGCTCAGGGGTCCTCCGAGGGAATCAACCAATGGACCTCGACGTTGCTCAGCCGGCCCACAGGTGTCCGTCTGGAGGCACTCAGTGACCTTGGAGGGAAAATGGTGCACACCCGTGGGGCCTAGGAGTCCCCGGACGCGTACTTCCTTTAAAGCAAAGCGACTAAGAACTCCTGGAAAGAGCTGCATGCCTCCCTTTCTGCACGGCTACTCAGGGCCTAACCTGGAGGCGAGTTCTCACGCTGAGGTTCCCTTTAGCTCTAGAGCCTGTCATGCGGACCGCCACCGCGGCCACGGAAGCCCCTGGTTGAGAGAGAGCAAACTCACAATTTTCCCCGAAGCATTCTTCCGGGGCTCACTGGCCTGTCGGGAGCCGGGAATGTCAGGGAGCTTCAAGGCAGGCATGAATGCCGCCCTCCAAATGGGAAAGCAGGGCTAGTTCCAGCAGGCCCCCGTTTTCATGGGCACACTCAGCCTACATCCCCGTGGTTTCTAAGGCGTCCCAAGAGACACCGGTTGCCCTGTGTTTCCTTCCCTGAGTCAACTTATCGAAGTAGGGAGTCCCGCATCCAGCGAACGGTCTCAACCAAGGAACGCCGTAGCTGCTCCTCTGGGCCTGGGGCTGCCGGCGGTGCCAAAGAAGGAACAGGACTTGCATGGCAGTAAGAACCCAAGCCGCCGTCCTCTAGGAGGCACGGTGCCTTCAGTCAGGAGGTCCTGGATGGAATGCGAAGACGAGGGTTACTCTGAGCGCAGCTCCGATTGGGGCAACGCGTAAGACCTCCGCGCCATGTGGGATGTGCCAGAACGGTGTTCGTGAACGTGTGCGAGTGCTGAGGAAACCAAGCTGCTCCAAAGGAGAGGGCAGTGCGTTTCCCTACGCTCGGCGTGCGCAGAGGGGCTCTAAAGGGCCACGGGCCCGGATGTTGCTTAGCAGACCCAGGTGCGCCTGGGGTTACTCAGTGTTCCTGCCGGGAACAGGGTGCCCCGGCTAGCCTCCCAGGTGTCCAGAAAGCTGTGCTGCCGTGCAAGGTAGGCAGGGCAGAGGCCACCGCCTCCTGGAAGCTGCAGCACGCCTCCGCTTCTGCACGGCAAATCAGGGCCTTACTTCCAGGCACGGGTTCACGCTGGGTGTGCCGGGAGCCACACAGCCTGCTAAGAGGCTGACTCTCTCCTCCAGCGGAGTGACTTCAGGTACGAGGGCGGGCCTCGCAGTGTTCCAAGCACAGCGTTCTCTCATGGCAGCTCACACAAAGGGCCATGACAGAGTCTTCCTGGGCACTTGGCACTCACCAGCCATGCTGTCCTGAGGGCGTTCGAGGGCTCCGGAGATGTAGCGCTCCTCAAGGAACGCGCAGTGTGTGGTTGCCCAGCACCCGGCACGCTCAGGGGTCCTCCGAGGGAATCAACCAATGGACCTCGACGTTGCTCAGCCGGCCCACAGGTGTCCGTCTGGAGGCACTCAGTGACCTTGGAGGGAAAATTGTGCACACCCGTGGGGCCTAGGAGTCCCCGGACGCGTACTTCCTTTAAAGCAAAGCGACTAAGAACTCCTGGAAAGAGCTGCATGCCTCCCTTTCTGCACGGCTACTCAGGGCCTAACCTGGAGGCGAGTTCTCACGCTGAGGTTCCCTTTAGCTCTAGAGCCTGTCATGCGGACCGCCACCGCGGCCACGGAAGCCCCTGGTTGAGAGAGAGCAAACTCACAATTTTCCCCGAAGCATTCTTCCAGGGCTCACTGGCCTGTCGGGAGCCGGGAATGTCAGGGAGCTTCAAGGCAGGCATGAATGCCGCCCTCCAAATGGGAAAGCAGGGCTAGTTCCAGCAGGCCCCCGTTTTCATGGGCACACTCAGCGTACATCCCCGTAGTTTCTAAGGCGTCCCAAGAGACACCGGTTGCCCTGTGTTTCCTTCCCTGAGTCAACTTATCGAAGTAGGGAGTCCCGCATCCAGCGAACGGTCTCAACCAAGGAACGCCGTAGCTGCTCCTCTGGGCCTGGGGCTGCCGGCAGTGCCAAAGAAGGAACAGGACTTGCATGGCAGTAAGAACCCAAGCCGCCGTCCTCTAGGAGGCACGGTGCCTTCAGTCAGGAGGTCCTGGATGGAATGCGAAGACGAGGGTTACTCTGAGCGCAGCTCCGATTGGGGCAACGCGTAAGACCTCCGCGCCATGTGGGATGTGCCAGAACGGTGTTCGTGAACGTGTGCGAGTGCTGAGGAAACCAAGCTGCTCCAAAGGAGAGGGCAGTGCGTTTCCCTACGCTCGGCGTGCGCAGAGGGGCTCTAAAGGGCCACGGGCCCGGATGTTGCTTAGCAGACCCAGGTGCGCCTGGGGTTACTCAGTGTTCCTGCCGGGAACAGGGTGCCCCGGCTAGCCTCCCAGGTGTCCAGAAAGCTGTGCTGCCGTGCAAGGTAGGCAGGGCAGAGGCCACCGCCTCCTGGAAGCTGCAGCACGCCTCCGCTTCTGCACAGCAAATCAGGGCCTTACTTCCAGGCACGGGTTCACGCTGGGTGTGCCGGGAGCCACACAGCCTGCTAAGAGGCTGACTCTCTCCTCCAGCGGAGTGACTTCAGGTACGAGGGCGGGCCTCGCAGTGTTCCAAGCACAGCGTTCTCTCATGGCAGCTCACACAAAGGGCCATGACAGAGTCTTCCTGGGCACTTGGCACTCACCAGCCATGCTGTCCTGAGGGCGTTCGAGGGCTCCGGAGATGTAGCGCTCCTCAAGGAACGCGCAGTGTGTGGTTCCCCAGCACCCGGCACGCTCAGGGGTCCTCCGAGGGAATCAACCAATGGACCTCGACGTTGCTCAGCCGGCCCACAGGTGTCCGTCTGGAGGCACTCAGTGACCTTGGAGGGAAAATGATGCACACCCGTGGGGCCTAGGAGTCCCCGGACGCGTACTTCCTTTAAAGCAAAGCGACTAAGAACTCCTGGAAAGAGCTGCATGCCTCCCTTTCTGCACGGCTACTCAGGGCCTAACCTGGAGGCGAGTTCTCACGCTGAGGTTCCCTTTAGCTCTAGAGCCTGTCATGCGGACCGCCACCGCGGCCACGGAAGCCCCTGGTTGAGAGAGAGCAAACTCACAATTTTCCCCGAAGCATTCTTCCAGGGCTCACTGGCCTGTCGGGAGCCGGGAATGTCAGGGAGCTTCAAGGCAGGCATGAATGCCGCCCTCCAAATGGGAAAGCAGGGCTAGTTCCAGCAGGCCCCCGTTTTCATGGGCACACTCAGCGTACATCCCCGTGGTTTCTAAGGCGTCCCAAGAGACACCGGTTGCCCTGTGTTTCCTTCCCTGAGTCAACTTATCGAAGTAGGGAGTCCCGCATCCAGCGAACGGTCTCAACCAAGGAACGCCGTAGCTGCTCCTCTGGGCCTGGGGCTGCCGGCGGTGCCAAAGAAGGAACAGGACTTGCATGGCAGTAAGAACCCAAGCCGCCGTCCTCTAGGAGGCACGGTGCCTTCAGTCAGGAGGTCCTGGATGGAAGGCGAAGATGAGGGTTACTCTGAGCGCAGCTCCGATTGGGGCAACACGTAAGACCTCCGCGCCATGTGGGATGTGCCAGAACGGTGTTCGTGAACGTGTGCGAGTGCTGAGGAAACCAAGCTGCTCCAAAGGAGAGGGCAGTGCGTTTCCCTACGCTCGGCGTGCGCAGAGGGGCTCTAAAGGGCCACGGGCCCGGATGTTGCTTAGCAGACCCAGGTGCGCCTGGGGTTACTCAGTGTTCCTGCCGGGAACAGGGTGCCCCGGCTAGCCTCCCAGGTGTCCAGAAAGCTGTGCTGCCGTGCAAGGTAGGCAGGGCAGAGGCCACCGCCTCCTGGAAGCTGCAGCACGCCTCCGCTTCTGCACGGCAAATCAGGGCCTTACTTCCAGGCACGGGTTCACGCTGGGTGTGCCGGGAGCCACACAGCCTGCTAAGAGGCTGACTCTCTCCTCCAGCGGAGTGACTTCAGGTACGAGGGCGGGCCTCGCAGTGTTCCAAGCACAGCGTTCTCTCATGGCAGCTCACACAAAGGGCCATGACAGAGTCTTCCTGGGCACTTGGCACTCACCAGCCATGCTGTCCTGAGGGCGTTCGAGGGCTCCGGAGATGTAGCGCTCCTCAAGGAACGCGCAGTGTGTGGTTGCCCAGCACCCAGCACGCTCAGGGGTCCTCCGAGGGAATCAACCAATGGACCTCGACGTTGCTCAGCCGGCCCACAGGTGTGTGTCTGGAGGCACTCAGTGACCTTGGAGGGAAAATGATGCACACCCGTGGGGCCTAGGAGTCCCCGGACGCGTACTTCCTTTAAAGCAAAGCGACTAAGAACTCCTGGAAAGAGCTGCATGCCTCCCTTTCTGCACGGCTACTCAGGGCCTAACCTGGAGGCGAGTTCTCACGCTGAGGTTCCCTTTAGCTCTAGAGCCTGTCATGCGGACCGCCACCGCGGCCACGGAAGCCCCTGGTTGAGAGAGAGCAAACTCACAATTTTCCCCGAAGCATTCTTCCAGGGCTCACTGGCCTGTCGGGAGCCGGGAATGTCAGGGAGCTTCAAGGCAGGCATGAATGCCGCCCTCCAAATGGGAAAGCAGGGCTAGTTCCAGCAGGCCCCCGTTTTCATGGGCACACTCAGCGTACATCCCCGTGGTTTCTAAGGCGTCCCAAGAGACACCGGTTGCCCTGTGTTTCCTTCCCTGAGTCAACTTATCGAAGTAGGGAGTCCCGCATCCAGCGAACGGTCTCAACCAAGGAACGCCGTAGCTGCTCCTCTGGGCCTGGGGCTGCCGGCGGTGCCAAAGAAGGAACAGGACTTGCATGGCAGTAAGAACCCAAGCCGCCGTCCTCTAGGAGGCACGGTGCCTTCAGTCAGGAGGTCCTGGATGGAATGCGAAGACGAGGGTTACTCTGAGCGCAGCTCCGATTGGGGCAACGCGTAAGACCTCCGCGCCATGTGGGATGTGCCAGAACGGTGTTCGTGAACGTGTGCGAGTGCTGAGGAAACCAAGCTGCTCCAAAGGAGAGGGCAGTGCGTTTCCCTACGCTCGGCGTGCGCAGAGGGGCTCTAAAGGGCCACGGGCCCGGATGTTGCTTAGCAGACCCAGGTGCGCCTGGGGTTACTCAGTGTTCCTGCCGGGAACAGGGTGCCCCGGCTAGCCTCCCAGGTGTCCAGAAAGCTGTGCTGCCGTGCAAGGTAGGCAGGGCAGAGGCCACCGCCTCCTGGAAGCTGCAGCACGCCTCCGCTTCTGCACGGCAAATCAGGGCCTTACTTCCAGGCACGGGTTCACGCTGGGTGTGCCGGGAGCCACACAGCCTGCTAAGAGGCTGACTCTCTCCTCCAGCGGAGTGACTTCAGGTACGAGGGCGGGCCTCGCAGTGTTCCAAGCACAGCGTTCTCTCATGGCAGCTCACACAAAGGGCCATGACAGAGTCTTCCTGGGCACTTGGCACTCACCAGCCATGCTGTCCTGAGGGCGTTCGAGGGCTCCGGAGATGTAGCGCTCCTCAAGGAACGCGCAGTGTGTGGTTGCCCAGCACCCGGCACGCTCAGGGGTCCTCCGAGGGAATCAACCAATGGACCTCGACGTTGCTCAGCCGGCCCACAGGTGTCCGTCTGGAGGCACTCAGTGACCTTGGAGGGAAAATGGTGCACACCCGTGGGGCCTAGGAGTCCCCGGACGCGTACTTCCTTTAAAGCAAAGCGACTAAGAACTCCTGGAAAGAGCTGCATGCCTCCCTTTCTGCACGGCTACTCAGGGCCTAACCTGGAGGCGAGTTCTCACGCTGAGGTTCCCTTTAGCTCTAGAGCCTGTCATGCGGACCGCCACCGCGGCCACGGAAGCCCCTGGTTGAGAGAGAGCAAACTCACAATTTTCCCCGAAGCATTCTTCCAGGGCTCACTGGCCTGTCGGGAGCCGGGAATGTCAGGGAGCTTCAAGGCAGGCATGAATGCCGCCCTCCAAATGGGAAAGCAGGGCTAGTTCCAGCAGGCCCCCGTTTTCATGGGCACACTCAGCGTACATCCCCGTGGTTTCTAAGGCGTCCCAAGAGACACCGGTTGCCCTGTGTTTCCTTCCCTGAGTCAACTTATCGAAGTAGGGAGTCCCGCATCCAGCGAACGGTCTCAACCAAGGAACGCCGTAGCTGCTCCTCTGGGCCTGGGGCTGCCGGCGGTGCCAAAGAAGGAACAGGACTTGCATGGCAGTAAGAACCCAAGCCGCCGTCCTCTAGGAGGCACGGTGCCTTCAGTCAGGAGGTCCTGGATGGAATGCGAAGACGAGGGTTACTCTGAGCGCAGCTCCGATTGGGGCAACGCGTAAGACCTCCGCGCCATGTGGGATGTGCCAGAACGGTGTTCGTGAACGTGTGCGAGTGCTGAGGAAACCAAGCTGCTCCAAAGGAGAGGGCAGTGCGTTTCCCTACGCTCGGCGTGCGCAGAGGGGCTCTAAAGGGCCACGGGCCCGGATGTTGCTTAGCAGACCCAGGTGCGCCTGGGGTTACTCAGTGTTCCTGCCGGGAACAGGGTGCCCCGGCTAGCCTCCCAGGTGTCCAGAAAGCTGTGCTGCCGTGCAAGGTAGGCAGGGCAGAGGCCACCGCCTCCTGGAAGCTGCAGCACGCCTCCGCTTCTGCACGGCAAATCAGGGCCTTACTTCCAGGCACGGGTTCACGCTGGGTGTGCCGGGAGCCACACAGCCTGCTAAGAGGCTGACTCTCTCCTCCAGCGGAGTGACTTCAGGTACGAGGGCGGGCCTCGCAGTGTTCCAAGCACAGCGTTCTCTCATGGCAGCTCACACAAAGGGCCATGACAGAGTCTTCCTGGGCACTTGGCACTCACCAGCCATGCTGTCCTGAGGGCGTTCGAGGGCTCCGGAGATGTAGCGCTCCTCAAGGAACGCGCAGTGTGTGGTTGCCCAGCACCCGGCACGCTCAGGGGTCCTCCGAGGGAATCAACCAATGGACCTCGACGTTGCTCAGCCGGCCCACAGGTGTCCGTCTGGAGGCACTCAGTGACCTTGGAGGGAAAATGGTGCACACCCGTGGGGCCTAGGAGTCCCCGGACGCGTACTTCCTTTAAAGCAAAGCGACTAAGAACTCCTGGAAAGAGCTGCATGCCTCCCTTTCTGCACGGCTACTCAGGGCCTAACCTGGAGGCGAGTTCTCACGCTGAGGTTCCCTTTAGCTCTAGAGCCTGTCATGCGGACCGCCACCGCGGCCACGGAAGCCCCTGGTTGAGAGAGAGCAAACTCACAATTTTCCCCGAAGCATTCTTCCAGGGCTCACTGGCCTGTCGGGAGCCGGGAATGTCAGGGAGCTTCAAGGCAGGCATGAATGCCGCCCTCCAAATGGGAAAGCAGGGCTAGTTCCAGCAGGCCCCCGTTTTCATGGGCACACTCAGCGTACATCCCCGTGGTTTCTAAGGCGTCCCAAGAGACACCGGTTGCCCTGTGTTTCCTTCCCTGAGTCAACTTATCGAAGTAGGGAGTCCCGCATCCAGCGAACGGTCTCAACCAAGGAACGCCGTAGCTGCTCCTCTGGGCCTGGGGCTGCCGGCGGTGCCAAAGAAGGAACAGGACTTGCATGGCAGTAAGAACCCAAGCCGCCGTCCTCTAGGAGGCACGGTGCCTTCAGTCAGGAGGTCCTGGATGGAATGCGAAGACGAGGGTTACTCTGAGCGCAGCTCCGATTGGGGCAACGCGTAAGACCTCCGCGCCATGTGGGATGTGCCAGAACGGTGTTCGTGAACGTGTGCGAGTGCTGAGGAAACCAAGCTGCTCCAAAGGAGAGGGCAGTGCGTTTCCCTACGCTCGGCGTGCGCAGAGGGGCTCTAAAGGGCCACGGGCCCGGATGTTGCTTAGCAGACCCAGGTGCGCCTGGGGTTACTCAGTGTTCCTGCCAGGAACAGGGTGCCCCGGCTAGCCTCCCAGGTGTCCAGAAAGCTGTGCTGCCGTGCAAGGTAGGCAGGGCAGAGGCCACCGCCTCCTGGAAGCTGCAGCACGCCTCCGCTTCTGCACGGCAAATCAGGGCCTTACTTCCAGGCACGGGTTCACGCTGGGTGTGCCGGGAGCCACACAGCCTGCTAAGAGGCTGACTCTCTCCTCCAGCGGAGTGACTTCAGGTACGAGGGCGGGCCTCGCAGTGTTCCAAGCACAGCGTTCTGTCATGGCAGCTCACACAAAGGGCCATGACAGAGTCTTCCTGGGCACTTGGCACTCACCAGCCATGCTGTCCTGAGGGCGTTCGAGGGCTCCGGAGATGTAGCGCTCCTCAAGGAACGCGCAGTGTGTGGTTGCCCAGCACCCGGCACGCTCAGGGGTCCTCCGAGGGAATCAACCAATGGACCTCGACGTTGCTCAGCCGGCCCACAGGTGTCCGTCTGGAGGCACTCAGTGACCTTGGAGGGAAAATGATGCACACCCGTGGGGCCTAGGAGTCCCCGGACGCGTACTTCCTTTAAAGCAAAGCGACTAAGAACTCCTGGAAAGAGCTGCATGCCTCCCTTTCTGCACGGCTACTCAGGGCCTAACCTGGAGGCGAGTTCTCACGCTGAGGTTCCCTTTAGCTCTAGAGCCTGTCATGCGGACCGCCACCGCGGCCACGGAAGCCCCTGGTTGAGAGAGAGCAAACTCACAATTTTCCCCGAAGCATTCTTCCAGGGCTCACTGGCCTGTCGGGAGCCGGGAATGTCAGGGAGCTTCAAGGCAGGCATGAATGCCGCCCTCCAAATGGGAAAGCAGGGCTAGTTCCAGCAGGCCCCCGTTTTCATGGGCACACTCAGCGTACATCCCCGTGGTTTCTAAGGCGTCCCAAGAGACACCGGTTGCCCTGTGTTTCCTTCCCTGAGTCAACTTATCGAAGTAGGGAGTCCCGCATCCAGCGAACGGTCTCAACCAAGGAACGCCGTAGCTGCTCCTCTGGGCCTGGGGCTGCCGGCGGTGCCAAAGAAGGAACAGGACTTGCATGGCAGTAAGAACCCAAGCCGCCGTCCTCTAGGAGGCACGGTGCCTTCAGTCAGGAGGTCCTGGATGGAATGCGAAGACGAGGGTTACTCTGAGCGCAGCTCCGATTGGGGCAACGCGTAAGACCTCCGCGCCATGTGGGATGTGCCAGAACGGTGTTCGTGAACGTGTGCGAGTGCTGAGGAAACCAAGCTGCTCCAAAGGAGAGGGCAGTGCGTTTCCCTACGCTCGGCGTGCGCAGAGGGGCTCTAAAGGGCCACGGGCCCGGATGTTGCTTAGCAGACCCAGGTGCGCCTGGGGTTACTCAGTGTTCCTGCCGGGAACAGGGTGCCCCGGCTAGCCTCCCAGGTGTCCAGAAAGCTGTGCTGCCATGCAAGGTAGGCAGGGCAGAGGCCACCGCCTCCTGGAAGCTGCAGCACGCCTCCGCTTCTGCACGGCAAATCAGGGCCTTACTTCCAGGCACGGGTTCACGCTGGGTGTGCCGGGAGCCACACAGCCTGCTAAGAGGCTGACTCTCTCCTCCAGCGGAGTGACTTCAGGTACGAGGGCGGGCCTCGCAGTGTTCCAAGCACAGCGTTCTCTCATGGCAGCTCACACAAAGGGCCATGACAGAGTCTTCCTGGGCACTTGGCACTCACCAGCCATGCTGTCCTGAGGGCGTTCGAGGGCTCCGCAGATGTAGCGCTCCTCAAGGAACGCGCAGTGTGTGGTTGCCCAGCACCCGGCACGCTCAGGGGTCCTCCGAGGGAATCAACCAATGGACCTCGACGTTGCTCAGCCGGCCCACAGGTGTCCGTCTGGAGGCACTCAGTGACCTTGGAGGGAAAATGATGCACACCCGTGGGGCCTAGGAGTCCCCGGACGCGTACTTCCTTTAAAGCAAAGCGACTAAGAACTCCTGGAAAGAGCTGCATGCCTCCCTTTCTGCACGGCTACTCAGGGCCTAACCTGGAGGCGAGTTCTCACGCTGAGGTTCCCTTTAGCTCTAGAGCCTGTCATGCGGACCGCCACCGCGGCCACGGAAGCCCCTGGTTGAGAGAGAGCAAACTCACAATTTTCCCCGAAGCATTCTTCCAGGGCTCACTGGCCTGTCGGGAGCCGGGAATGTCAGGGAGCTTCAAGGCAGGCATGAATGCCGCCCTCCAAATGGGAAAGCAGGGCTAGTTCCAGCAGGCCCCCGTTTTCATGGGCACACTCAGCGTACATCCCCGTGGTTTCTAAGGCGTCCCAAGAGACACCGGTTGCCCTGTGTTTCCTTCCCTGAGTCAACTTATCGAAGTAGGGAGTCCCGCATCCAGCGAACGGTCTCAACCAAGGAACGCCGTAGCTGCTCCTCTGGGCCTGGGGCTGCCGGCGGTGCCAAAGAAGGAACAGGACTTGCATGGCAGTAAGAACCCAAGCCGCCGTCCTCTAGGAGGCACGGTGCCTTCAGTCAGGAGGTCCTGGATGGAATGCGAAGACGAGGGTTACTCTGAGCGCAGCTCCGATTGGGGCAACACGTAAGACCTCCGCGCCATGTGGGATGTGCCAGAACGGTGTTCGTGAACGTGTGCGAGTGCTGAGGAAACCAAGCTGCTCCAAAGGAGAGGGCAGTGCGTTTCCCTACGCTCGGCGTGCGCAGAGGGGCTCTAAAGGGCCACGGGCCCGGATGTTGCTTAGCAGACCCAGGTGCGCCTGGGGTTACTCAGTGTTCCTGCCGGGAACAGGGTGCCCCGGCTAGCCTCCCAGGTGTCCAGAAAGCTGTGCTGCCGTGCAAGGTAGGCAGGGCAGAGGCCACCGCCTCCTGGAAGCTGCAGCACGCCTCCGCTTCTGCACGGCAAATCAGGGCCTTACTTCCAGGCACGGGTTCACGCTGGGTGTGCCGGGAGCCACACAGCCTGCTAAGAGGCTGACTCTCTCCTCCAGCGGAGTGACTTCAGGTACGAGGGCGGGCCTCGCAGTGTTCCAAGCACAGCGTTCTCTCATGGCAGCTCACACAAAGGGCCATGACAGAGTCTTCCTGGGCACTTGGCACTCACCAGCCATGCTGTCCTGAGGGCGTTCGAGGGCTCCGGAGATGTAGCGCTCCTCAAGGAACGCGCAGTGTGTGGTTGCCCAGCACCCGGCACACTCAGGGGTCCTCCGAGGGAATCAACCAATGGACCTCGACGTTGCTCAGCCGGCCCACAGGTGTCCGTCTGGAGGCACTCAGTGACCTTGGAGGGAAAATGATGCACACCCGTGGGGCCTAGGAGTCCCCGGACGCGTACTTCCTTTAAAGCAAAGCGACTAAGAACTCCTGGAAAGAGCTGCATGCCTCCCTTTCTGCACGGCTACTCAGGGCCTAACCTGGAGGCGAGTTCTCACGCTGAGGTTCCCTTTAGCTCTAGAGCCTGTCATGCGGACCGCCACCGCGGCCACGGAAGCCCCTGGTTGAGAGAGAGCAAACTCACAATTTTCCCCGAAGCATTCTTCCAGGGCTCACTGGCCTGTCGGGAGCCGGGAATGTCAGGGAGCTTCAAGGCAGGCATGAATGCCGCCCTCCAAATGGGAAAGCAGGGCTAGTTCCAGCAGGCCCCCGTTTTCATGGGCACACTCAGCGTACATCCCCGTGGTTTCTAAGGCGTCCCAAGAGACACCGGTTGCCCTGTGTTTCCTTCCCTGAGTCAACTTATCGAAGTAGGGAGTCCCGCATCCAGCGAACGGTCTCAACCAAGGAACGCCGTAGCTGCTCCTCTGGGCCTGGGGCTGCCGGCGGTGCCAAAGAAGGAACAGGACTTGCATGGCAGTAAGAACCCAAGCCGCCATCCTCTAGGAGGCACGGTGCCTTCAGTCAGGAGGTCCTGGATGGAATGCGAAGACGAGGGTTACTCTGAGCGCAGCTCCGATTGGGGCAACGCGTAAGACCTCCGCGCCATGTGGGATGTGCCAGAACGGTGTTCGTGAACGTGTGCGAGTGCTGAGGAAACCAAGCTGCTCCAAAGGAGAGGGCAGTGCGTTTCCCTACGCTCGGCGTGCGCAGAGGGGCTCTAAAGGGCCACGGGCCCGGATGTTGCTTAGCAGACCCAGGTGCGCCTGGGGTTACTCAGTGTTCCTGCCGGGAACAGGGTGCCCCGGCTAGCCTCCCAGGTGTCCAGAAAGCTGTGCTGCCGTGCAAGGTAGGCAGGGCAGAGGCCACCGCCTCCTGGAAGCTGCAGCACGCCTCCGCTTCTGCACGGCAAATCAGGGCCTTACTTCCAGGCACGGGTTCACGCTGGGTGTGCCGGGAGCCACACAGCCTGCTAAGAGGCTGACTCTCTCCTCCAGCGGAGTGACTTCAGGTACGAGGGCGGGCCTCGCAGTGTTCCAAGCACAGCGTTCTCTCATGGCAGCTCACACAAAGGGCCATGACAGAGTCTTCCTGGGCACTTGGCACTCACCAGCCATGCTGTCCTGAGGGCGTTCGAGGGCTCCGGAGATGTAGCGCTCCTCAAGGAACGCGCAGTGTGTGGTTGCCCAGCACCCGGCACGCTCAGGGGTCCTCCGAGGGAATCAACCAATGGACCTCGACGTTGCTCAGCCGGCCCACAGGTGTCCGTCTGGAGGCACTCAGTGACCTTGGAGGGAAAATGGTGCACACCCGTGGGGCCTAGGAGTCCCCGGACGCGTACTTCCTTTAAAGCAAAGCGACTAAGAACTCCTGGAAAGAGCTGCATGCCTCCCTTTCTGCACGGCTACTCAGGGCCTAACCTGGAGGCGAGTTCTCACGCTGAGGTTCCCTTTAGCTCTAGAGCCTGTCATGCGGACCGCCACCGCGGCCACGGAAGCCCCTGGTTGAGAGAGAGCAAACTCACAATTTTCCCCGAAGCATTCTTCCAGGGCTCACTGGCCTGTCGGGAGCCGGGAATGTCAGGGAGCTTCAAGGCAGGCATGAATGCCGCCCTCCAAATGGGAAAGCAGGGCTAGTTCCAGCAGGCCCCCGTTTTCATGGGCACACTCAGCGTACATCCCCGTGGTTTCTAAGGCGTCCCAAGAGACACCGGTTGCCCTGTGTTTCCTTCCCTGAGTCAACTTATCGAAGTAGGGAGTCCCGCATCCAGCGAACGGTCTCAACCAAGGAACGCCGTAGCTGCTCCTCTGGGCCTGGGGCTGCCGGCGGTGCCAAAGAAGGAACAGGACTTGCATGGCAGTAAGAACCCAAGCCGCCGTCCTCTAGGAGGCACGGTGCCTTCAGTCAGGAGGTCCTGGATGGAATGCGAAGACGAGGGTTACTCTGAGCGCAGCTCCGATTGGGGCAACGCGTAAGACCTCCGCGCCATGTGGGATGTGCCAGAACGGTGTTCGTGAACGTGTGCGAGTGCTGAGGAAACCAAGCTGCTCCAAAGGAGAGGGCAGTGCGTTTCCCTACGCTCGGCGTGCGCAGAGGGGCTCTAAAGGGCCACGGGCCCGGATGTTGCTTAGCAGACCCAGGTGCGCCTGGGGTTACTCAGTGTTCCTGCCGGGAACAGGGTGCCCCGGCTAGCCTCCCAGGTGTCCAGAAAGCTGTGCTGCCGTGCAAGGTAGGCAGGGCAGAGGCCACCGCCTCCTGGAAGCTGCAGCACGCCTCCGCTTCTGCACGGCAAATCAGGGCCTTACTTCCAGGCACGGGTTCACGCTGGGTGTGCCGGGAGCCACACAGCCTGCTAAGAGGCTGACTCTCTCCTCCAGCGGAGTGACTTCAGGTACGAGGGCGGGCCTCGCAGTGTTCCAAGCACAGCGTTCTCTCATGGCAGCTCACACAAAGGGCCATGACAGAGTCTTCCTGGGCACTTGGCACTCACCAGCCATGCTGTCCTGAGGGCGTTCGAGGGCTCCGGAGATGTAGCGCTCCTCAAGGAACGCGCAGTGTGTGGTTGCCCAGCACCCGGCACGCTCAGGGGTCCTCCGAGGGAATCAACCAATGGACCTCGACGTTGCTCAGCCGGCCCACAGGTGTCCGTCTGGAGGCACTCAGTGACCTTGGAGGGAAAATGGTGCACACCCGTGGGGCCTAGGAGTCCCCGGACGCGTACTTCCTTTAAAGCAAAGCGACTAAGAACTCCTGGAAAGAGCTGCATGCCTCCCTTTCTGCACGGCTACTCAGGGCCTAACCTGGAGGCGAGTTCTCACGCTGAGGTTCCCTTTAGCTCTAGAGCCTGTCATGCGGACCGCCACCGCGGCCACGGAAGCCCCTGGTTGAGAGAGAGCAAACTCACAATTTTCCCCGAAGCATTCTTCCAGGGCTCACTGGCCTGTCGGGAGCCGGGAATGTCAGGGAGCTTCAAGGCAGGCATGAATGCCGCCCTCCAAATGGGAAAGCAGGGCTAGTTCCAGCAGGCCCCCGTTTTCATGGGCACACTCAGCGTACATCCCCGTGGTTTCTAAGGCGTCCCAAGAGACACCGGTTGCCCTGTGTTTCCTTCCCTGAGTCAACTTATCGAAGTAGGGAGTCCCGCATCCAGCGAACGGTCTCAACCAAGGAACGCCGTAGCTGCTCCTCTGGGCCTGGGGCTGCCGGCGGTGCCAAAGAAGGAACAGGACTTGCATGGCAGTAAGAACCCAAGCCGCCATCCTCTAGGAGGCACGGTGCCTTCAGTCAGGAGGTCCTGGATGGAATGCGAAGACGAGGGTTACTCTGAGCGCAGCTCCGATTGGGGCAACGCGTAAGACCTCCGCGCCATGTGGGATGTGCCAGAACGGTGTTCGTGAACGTGTGCGAGTGCTGAGGAAACCAAGCTGCTCCAAAAGAGAGGGCAGTGCGTTTCCCTACGCTCGGCGTGCGCAGAGGGGCTCTAAAGGGCCACGGGCCCGGATGTTGCTTAGCAGACCCAGGTGCGCCTGGGGTTACTCAGTGTTCCTGCCGGGAACAGGGTGCCCCGGCTAGCCTCCCAGGTGTCCAGAAAGCTGTGCTGCCGTGCAAGGTAGGCAGGGCAGAGGCCACCGCCTCCTGGAAGCTGCAGCACGCCTCCGCTTCTGCACGGCAAATCAGGGCCTTACTTCCAGGCACGGGTTCACGCTGGGTGTGCCGGGAGCCACACAGCCTGCTAAGAGGCTGACTCTCTCCTCCAGCGGAGTGACTTCAGGTACGAGGGCGGGCCTCGCAGTGTTCCAAGCACAGCGTTCTCTCATGGCAGCTCACACAAAGGGCCATGACAGAGTCTTCCTGGGCACTTGGCACTCACCAGCCATGCTGTCCTGAGGGCGTTCGAGGGCTCCGGAGATGTAGCGCTCCTCAAGGAACGCGCAGTGTGTGGTTGCCCAGCACCCGGCACGCTCAGGGGTCCTCCGAGGGAATCAACCAATGGACCTCGACGTTGCTCAGCCGGCCCACAGGTGTCCATCTGGAGGCACTCAGTGACCTTGGAGGGAAAATGATGCACACCCGTGGGGCCTAGGAGTCCCCGGACGCGTACTTCCTTTAAAGCAAAGCGACTAAGAACTCCTGGAAAGAGCTGCATGCCTCCCTTTCTGCACGGCTACTCAGGGCCTAACCTGGAGGCGAGTTCTCACGCTGAGGTTCCCTTTAGCTCTAGAGCCTGTCATGCGGACCGCCACCGCGGCCACGGAAGCCCCTGGTTGAGAGAGAGCAAACTCACAATTTTCCCCGAAGCATTCTTCCAGGGCTCACTGGCCTGTCGGGAGCCGGGAATGTCAGGGAGCTTCAAGGCAGGCATGAATGCCGCCCTCCAAATGGGAAAGCAGGGCTAGTTCCAGCAGGCCCCCGTTTTCATGGGCACACTCAGCGTACATCCCCGTGGTTTCTAAGGCGTCCCAAGAGACACCGGTTGCCCTGTGTTTCCTTCCCTGAGTCAACTTATCGAAGTAGGGAGTCCCGCATCCAGCGAACGGTCTCAACCAAGGAACGCCGTAGCTGCTCCTCTGGGCCTGGGGCTGCCGGCGGTGCCAAAGAAGGAACAGGACTTGCATGGCAGTAAGAACCCAAGCCGCCGTCCTCTAGGAGGCACGGTGCCTTCAGTCAGGAGGTCCTGGATGGAATGCGAAGACGAGGGTTACTCTGAGCGCAGCTCCGATTGGGGCAACGCGTAAGACCTCCGCGCCATGTGGGATGTGCCAGAACGGTGTTCGTGAACGTGTGCGAGTGCTGAGGAAACCAAGCTGCTCCAAAGGAGAGGGCAGTGCGTTTCCCTACGCTCGGCGTGCGCAGAGGGGCTCTAAAGGGCCACGGGCCCGGATGTTGCTTAGCAGACCCAGGTGCGCCTGGGGTTACTCAGTGTTCCTGCCGGGAACAGGGTGCCCCGGCTAGCCTCCCAGGTGTCCAGAAAGCTGTGCTGCCGTGCAAGGTAGGCAGGGCAGAGGCCACCGCCTCCTGGAAGCTGCAGCACGCCTCCGCTTCTGCACGGCAAATCAGGGCCTTACTTCCAGGCACGGGTTCACGCTGGGTGTGCCGGGAGCCACACAGCGTGCTAAGAGGCTGACTCTCTCCTCCAGCGGAGTGACTTCAGGTACGAGGGCGGGCCTCGCAGTGTTCCAAGCACAGCGTTCTCTCATGGCAGCTCACACAAAGGGCCATGACAGAGTCTTCCTGGGCACTTGGCACTCACCAGCCATGCTGTCCTGAGGGCGTTCGAGGGCTCCGGAGATGTAGCGCTCCTCAAGGAACGCGCAGTGTGTGGTTGCCCAGCACCCGGCACGCTCAGGGGTCCTCCGAGGGAATCAACCAATGGACCTCGACGTTGCTCAGCCGGCCCACAGGTGTCCGTCTGGAGGCACTCAGTGACCTTGGAGGGAAAATGGTGCACACCCGTGGGGCCTAGGAGTCCCCGGACGCGTACTTCCTTTAAAGCAAAGCGACTAAGAACTCCTGGAAAGAGCTGCATGCCTCCCTTTCTGCACGGCTACTCAGGGCCTAACCTGGAGGCGAGTTCTCACGCTGAGGTTCCCTTTAGCTCTAGAGCCTGTCATGCGGACCGCCACCGCGGCCACGGAAGCCCCTGGTTGAGAGAGAGCAAACTCACAATTTTCCCCGAAGCATTCTTCCAGGGCTCACTGGCCTGTCGGGAGCCGGGAATGTCAGGGAGCTTCAAGGCAGGCATGAATGCCGCCCTCCAAATGGGAAAGCAGGGCTAGTTCCAGCAGGCCCCCGTTTTCATGGGCACACTCAGCGTACATCCCCGTGGTTTCTAAGGCGTCCCAAGAGACACCGGTTGCCCTGTGTTTCCTTCCCTGAGTCAACTTATCGAAGTAGGGAGTCCCGCATCCAGCGAACGGTCTCAACCAAGGAACGCCGTAGCTGCTCCTCTGGGCCTGGGGCTGCCGGCGGTGCCAAAGAAGGAACAGGACTTGCATGGCAGTAAGAACCCAAGCCGCCGTCCTCTAGGAGGCACGGTGCCTTCAGTCAGGAGGTCCTGGATGGAATGCGAAGACGAGGGTTACTCTGAGCGCAGCTCCGATTGGGGCAACGCGTAAGACCTCCGCGCCATGTGGGATGTGCCAGAACGGTGTTCGTGAACGTGTGCGAGTGCTGAGGAAACCAAGCTGCTCCAAAGGAGAGGGCAGTGCGTTTCCCTACGCTCGGCGTGCGCAGAGGGGCTCTAAAGGGCCACGGGCCCGGATGTTGCTTAGCAGACCCAGGTGCGCCTGGGGTTACTCAGTGTTCCTGCCGGGAACAGGGTGCCCCGGCTAGCCTCCCAGGTGTCCAGAAAGCTGTGCTGCCGTGCAAGGTAGGCAGGGCAGAGGCCACCGCCTCCTGGAAGCTGCAGCACGCCTCCGCTTCTGCACGGCAAATCAGAGCCTTACTTCCAGGCACGGGTTCACGCTGGGTGTGCCGGGAGCCACACAGCCTGCTAAGAGGCTGACTCTCTCCTCCAGCGGAGTGACTTCAGGTACGAGGGCGGGCCTCGCAGTGTTCCAAGCACAGCGTTCTCTCATGGCAGCTCACACAAAGGGCCATGACAGAGTCTTCCTGGGCACTTGGCACTCACCAGCCATGCTGTCCTGAGGGCGATCGAGGGCTCCGGAGATGTAGCGCTCCTCAAGGAACGCGCAGTGTGTGGTTGCCCAGCACCCGGCACGCTCAGGGGTCCTCCGAGGGAATCAACCAATGGACCTCGACGTTGCTCAGCCGGCCCACAGGTGTCCGTCTGGAGGCACTCAGTGACCTTGGAGGGAAAATGGTGCACACCCGTGGGGCCTAGGAGTCCCCGGACGCGTACTTCCTTTAAAGCAAAGCGACTAAGAACTCCTGGAAAGAGCTGCATGCCTCCCTTTCTGCACGGCTACTCAGGGCCTAACCTGGAGGCGAGTTCTCACGCTGAGGTTCCCTTTAGCTCTAGAGCCTGTCATGCGGACCGCCACCGCGGCCACGGAAGCCCCTGGTTGAGAGAGAGCAAACTCACAATTTTCCCCGAAGCATTCTTCCAGGGCTCACTGGCCTGTCGGGAGCCGGGAATGTCAGGGAGCTTCAAGGCAGGCATGAATGCCGCCCTCCAAATGGGAAAGCAGGGCTAGTTCCAGCAGGCCCCCGTTTTCATGGGCACACTCAGCGTACATCCCCGTGGTTTCTAAGGCATCCCAAGAGACACCGGTTGCCCTGTGTTTCCTTCCCTGAGTCAACCTATCGAAGTAGGGAGTCCCGCATCCATCGAACGGTCTCAACCAAGGAACGCCGTAGCTGCTCCTCTGGGCCTGGGGCTGCCGGCGGTGCCAAAGAAGGAACAGGACTTGCATGGCAGTAAGAACCCAAGCCGCCGTCCTCTAGGAGGCACGGTGCCTTCAGTCAGGAGGTCCTGGATGGAATGCGAAGACGAGGGTTACTCTGAGCGCAGCTCCGATTGGGGCAACGCGTAAGACCTCCGCGCCATGTGGGATGTGCCAGAACGGTATTCGTGAACGTGTGCGAGTGCTGAGGAAACCAAGCTGCTCCAAAAGAGAGGGCAGTGCGTTTCCCTACGCTCGGCGTGCGCAGAGGGGCTCTAAAGGGCTACGGGCCCGGATGTTGCTTAGCAGACCCAGGTGCGCCTGGGGTTACTCAGTGTTCCTGCCGGGAACAGGGTGCCCCGGCTAGCCTCCCAGGTGTCCAGAAAGCTGTGCTGCCGTTCAAGGTATGCAGGGCAGAGGCCACCGCCTCCTGGAAGCTGCAGCACGCCTCCGCTTCTGCACGGCAAATCAGGGCCTTACTTCCAGGCACGGGTTCACGCTGGGTGTGCCGGGAGCCACACAGCCTGCTAAGAGGCTGACTTTCTCCTCCAGCGGAGCGACTTCAGGTACGAGGGCGGGCCTCGCAGTGTTCCAAGCACAGCGTTCTCTCATGGCAGCTCACACAAGGGCCATGACAGAGTCTTCCTGGGCACTTGGCACTCACCAGCCATGCTGTCCTGAGGGCGTTCGAGGGCTCTGGAAATGTAGCGCTCCTCAAGGAACGCGCAGTGTGTGGTTGCCCAGCACCCGGCACGCTCAGGGGTCCTCCGAGGGATTCAACCAATGGACCTCGACGTTGCTCAGCCGGCCCACTGGTGTCCGTCTGGAGGCACTCAGTGACCTTGGAGGGAAAATGATGCACACCCGTGGGGCCTAGGAGTCCCCGGACGTGTACTTCCTTTAAAGCAAAGCGACTAAGAACTCCTGGAAAGAGCTGCATGCCTCCCTTTCTGCACGGCTACTCAGGGCCTAACCTGGAGGCGAGTTCTCACGTTGAGGTTCCCTTTAGCTCTAGAGCCTGTCATGCGGACCGCCACCGCGGCCACGGAAGCCCCTGGTTGAGAGAGAGCAAACTCACAATTTTCCCCGAAGCATTCTTCCAGGGCTCACTGGCCTGTCGGGAGCCGGGAATGTCAGGGAGCTTCAAGGCAGGCATGAATGCCGCCCTCCAAATGGGAAAGCAGGGCTAGTTCCAGCAGGCCCCCGTTTTCATGGGCACACTCAGCGTACATCCCCGTGGTTTCTAAGGCGTCCCAAGAGACACCGGTTACCCTGTGTTTCCTTCCCTGAGTCAACCTATCGAAGTAGGGAGTCCCGCATCCAGCGAACGGTCTCAACCAAGGAACGCCGTAGCTGCTCCTCTGGGCCTGGGGCTGCCGGCGGTGCCAAAGAAGGAACAGGACTTGCATGGCAGTAAGAACCCAAGCCGCCGTCCTCTAGGAGGCACGGTGCCTTCAGTCAGGAGGTCCTGGATGGAATGCGAAGACGAGGCTTACTCTGAGCGCAGCTCTGACTGGGGCAACGCGTAAGACCTCCGCGCCATGTGGGATGTGCCAGAACGGTGTTCGTGAACGTGTGCGAGTGCTGAGGAAACCAAGCTGCTCCAAAAGAGAGGGCAGTGCGTTTCCCTACACTCGGCGTGCGCAGAGGGGCTCTAAAGGGCTACGGGCCCGGATGTTGCTTAGCAGACCCAGGTGCGCCTGGGGTTACTCAGTGTTCCTGCTGGGAACAGGGTGCCCCGGCTAGCCTCCCAGGTGTCCAGAAAGCTGTGCTGCCGTTCAAGGTATGCAGGGCAGAGGCCACCGCCTCCTGGAAGCTGCAGCACGCCTCCACTTCTGCACGGCAAATCAGGGCCTTACTTCCAGGCACGGGTTCACGCTGGGTGTGCCGGGAGCCACACAGCCTGCTAAGAGGCTGACTCTCTCCTCCAGTGGAGCGACTTCAGGTATGAGGGCGGGCCTCGCAGTGTTCCAAGCACAGCGTTCTCTCATGGCAGCTCACACAAGGGCCATGACAGAGTCTTCCTGGGCACTTGGCACTCACCAGCCATGCTGTCCTGAGGGCGTTCGAGGGCTCTGGAGATGTAGCGCTCCTCAAGGAACGCGCAGTGTGTGGTTGCCCAGCACCCGGCACGCTCAGGGGTCCTCCGAGGGAATCAACCGATGGACCTCGACGTTGCTCAGCCGGCCCACAGGTGTCTGTCTGGAGGCACTCAGTGACCTTGGAGGGAAAATGATGCACACCCGTGGGGCCTAGGAGTCCCCGGACGTGTACTTCCTTTAAAGCAAAGCGACTAAGAACTCCTGGAAAGAGCTGCATGCCTCCCTTTCTGCACGGCTACTCAGGGCCTAACCTGGAGGCGAGTTCTCACGTTGAGGTTCCCTTTAGCTCTAGAGCCTGTCATGCGGGCCGCCACCGCGGCCACGGAAGCCCCTGGTTGAGAGAGAGCAAACTCACAATTTTCCCCGAAGCATTCTTCCAGGGCTCACTGGCCTGTCGGGAGCCGGGAATGTCAGGGAGCTTCAAGGCAGGCATGAATGCCGCCCTCCAAATGGGAAAGCAGGGCTAGTTCCAGCAGGCCCCCGTTTTCATGGGCACACTCAGCGTACATCCCCGTGGTTTCTAAGGCGTCCCAAGAGACACCGGTTACCCTGTGTTTCCTTCCCTGAGTCAACTTATCGAAGTAGGGAGTCCCGCATCCAGCGAACGGTCTCAACCAAGGAACGCCGTAGCTGCTCCTCTGGGCCTGGGGCTGCCGGCGGTGCCAAAGAAGGAACAGGACTTGCATGGCAGTAAGAACCCAAGCCGCCGTCCTCTAGGAGGCACGGTGCCTTCAGTCAGGAGGTCCTGGATGGAATGTGAAGACGAGGGTTACTCTGAGCGCAGCTCCGATTGGGGCAACGCGTAAGACCTCCGCGCCATGTGGGATGTGCCAGAACGGTGTTCGTGAACGTGTGCGAGTGCTGAGGAAACCAAGCTGCTCCAAAAGAGAGGGCAGTGCATTTCCCTACGCTCGGCGTGCGCAGAGGGGCTCTAAAGGGCTACGGGCCCGGATGTTGCTTAGCAGACCCAGGTGCGCCTGGGGTTACTCAGTGTTCCTGCCGGGAACAGGGTGCCCCGGCTAGCCTCCCAGGTGTCCAGAAAGCTGTGCTGCCGTTCAAGGTATGCAGGGCAGAGGCCACCGCCTCCTGGAAGCTGCAGCACGCCTCCGCTTCTGCACGGCAAATCAGGGCCTTACTTCCAGGCACGGGTTCACGCTGGGTGTGCCGGGAGCCACACAGCCTGCTAAGAGGCTGACTCTCTCCTCCAGCGGAGTGACTTCAGGTACGAGGGCGGGCCTCGCAGTGTTCCAAGCACAGCGTTCTCTCATGGCAGCTCACACAAGGGCCATGACAGAGTCTTCCTGGGCACTTGGCACTCACCAGCCATGCTGTCCTGAGGGCGTTCGAGGGCTCTGGAGATGTAGCGCTCCTCAAGGAACGCGCAGTGTGTGGTTGCCCAGCACCCGGCACGCTCAGGGGTCCTCCAAGGGAATCAACCGATGGACCTCGACGTTGCTCAGCCGGCCCACAGGTGTCCGTCTGGAGGCACTCAGTGACCTTGGAGGGAAAATGATGCACACCCGTGGGGCCTAGGAGTCCCCGGACGTGTACTTCCTTTAAAGCAAAGCGACTAAGAAATCCTGGAAAGAGCTGCATGCCTCCCTTTCTGCACGGCTACTCAGGGCCTAAACTGGAGGCGAGTTCTCACGTTGAGGTTCCCTTTAGCTCTAGAGCCTGTCATGCGGGCCGCCACCGCGGCCACGGAAGCCCCTGGTTGAGAGAGAGCAAACTCACAATTTTCCCCGAAGCATTCTTCCAGGGCTCACTGGCCTGTCGGGAGCCGGGAATGTCAGGGAGCTTCAAGGCAGGCATGAATGCCGCCCTCCAAATGGGAAAGCAGGGCTAGTTCCAGCAGGCCCCCGTTTTCATGGGCACACTCAGCGTACATCCCCGTGGTTTCTAAGGCGTCCCAAGAGACACCGGTTACCCTGTGTTTCCTTCCCTGAGTCAACCTATCGAAGTAGGGAGTCCCGCATCCAGCGAACGGTCTCAACCAAGGAACGCCGTAGCTGCTCCTCTGGGCCTGGGGCTGCCGGCGGTGCCAAAGAAGGAACAGGACTTGCATGGCAGTAAGAACCCAAGCCGCCGTCCTCTAGGAGGCACGGTGCCTTCAGTCAGGAGGTCCTGGATGGAATGCGAAGACGAGGGTTACTCTGAGCGCAGCTCCGATTGGGGCAACGCGTAAGACCTCCGCGCCATGTGGGATGTGCCAGAACGGTGTTCGTGAACGTGTGCGAGTGCTGAGGAAACCAAGCTGCTCCAAAAGAGAGGGCAGTGCGTTTCCCTACGCTCGGCGTGCGCAGAGGGGCTCTAAAGGGCCACGGGCCCGGATGTTGCTTAGCAGACCCAGGTGCGCCTGGGGTTACTCAGTGTTCCTGCCGGGAACAGGGTGCCCCGGCTAGCCTCCCAGGTGTCCAGAAAGCTGTGCTGTCGTTCAAGGTATGCAGGGCAGAGGCCACCGCCTCCTGGAAGCTGCAGCACGCCTCCGCTTCTGCACGGCAAATCAGGGCCTTACTTCCAGGCACGGGTTCACGCTGGGTGTGCCGGGAGCCACACAGCCTGCTAAGAGGCTGACTCTCTCCTCCAGCGGAGTGACTTCAGGTACGAGGGCGGGCCTCGCAGTGTTCCAAGCACAGCGTTCTCTCATGGCAGCTCACACAAGGGCCATGACAGAGTCTTCCTGGGCACTTGGCACTCACCAGCCATGCTGTCCTGAGGGCGTTCGAGGGCTCTGGAGATGTAGCGCTCCTCAAGGAACGCTCAGTGTGTGGTTGCCCAGCACCCGGCACGCTCAGGGGTCCTCCGAGGGAATCAACCGATGGACCTCGACGTTGCTCAGCCGGCCCACAGGTGTCCGTCTGGAGGCACTCAGTGACCTTGGAGGGAAAATGATGCACACCCGTGGGGCCTAGGAGTCCCCGGACGTGTACTTCCTTTAAAGCAAAGCGACTAAGAACTCCTGGAAAGAGCTGCATGCCTCCCTTTCTGCACGGCTACTCAGGGCCTAACCCGGAGGCGAGTTCTCACGTTGAGGTTCCCTTTAGCTCTAGAGCCTGTCATGCGGGCCGCCACCGCGGCCACGGAAGCCCCTGGTTGAGAGAGAGCAAACTCACAATTTTCCCCGAAGCATTCTTCCAGGGCTCACTGGCCTGTCGGGAGCCGGGAATGTCAGGGAGCTTCAAGGCAGGCATGAATGCCGCCCTCCAAATGGGAAAGCAGGGCTAGTTCCAGCAGGCCCCCGTTTTCATGGGCACACTCAGCGTACATCCCCGTGGTTTCTAAGGCGTCCCAAGAGACACCGGTTACCCTGTGTTTCCTTCCCTGAGTCAACCTATCGAAGTAGGGAGTCCCGCATCCAGCGAACGGTCTCAACCACGGAACGCCGTAGCTGCTCCTCTGGGCCTGGGGCTGCCGGCGGTGCCAAAGAAGGAACAGGACTTGCATGGCAGTAAGAACCCAAGCCGCCGTCCTCTAGGAGGCACGGTGCCTTCAGTCAGGAGGTCCTGGATGGAATGCGAAGACGAGGGTTACTCTGAGCGCAGCTCCGATTGGGGCAACGCGTAAGACCTCCGCGCCATGTGGGATGTGCCAGAACGGTGTTCGTGAACGTGTGCGAGTGCTGAGGAAACCAAGCTGCTCCAAAAGAGAGGGCAGTGCGTTTCCCTACGCTCGGCGTGCGCAGAGGGGCTCTAAAGGGCTACGGGCCCGGATGTTGCTTAGCAGACCCAGGTGCGCCTGGGGTTACTCAGTGTTCCTGCCGGGAACAGGGTGCCCCGGCTAGCCTCCCAGGTGTCCAGAAAGCTGTGCTGCCGTTCAAGGTATGCAGGGCAGAGGCCACCGCCTCCTGGAAGCTGCAGCACGCCTCCGCTTCTGCACGGCAAATCAGGGCCTTACTTCCAGGCACGGGTTCACGCTGGGTGTGCCGGGAGCCACACAGCCTGCTAAGAGGCTGACTCTCTCCTCCAGCGGAGTGACTTCAGGTACGAGGGCGGGCCTCGCAGTGTTCCAAGCACAGCGTTCTCTCATGGCAGCTCACACAAGGGCCATGACAGAGTCTTCCTGGGCACTTGGCACTCACCAGCCATGCTGTCCTGAGGGCGTTCGAGGGCTCTGGAGATGTAGCGCTCCTCAAGGAACGCGCAGTGTGTGGTTGCCCAGCACCCGGCACGCTCAGGGGTCCTCCGAGGGAATCAACCGATGGACCTCGACGTTGCTCAGCCGGCCCACAGGTGTCCGTCTGGAGGCACTCAGTGACCTTGGAGGGAAAATGATGCACACCCGTGGGGCCTAGGAGTCCCCGGACGTGTACTTCCTTTAAAGCAAAGCGACTAAGAACTCCTGGAAAGAGCTGCATGCCTCCCTTTCTGCACGGCTACTCAGGGCCTAACCTGGAGGCGAGTTCTCACGTTGAGGTTCCCTTTAGCTCTAGAGCCTGTCATGTGGGCCGCCACCGCGGCCACGGAAGCCCCTGGTTGAGAGAGAGCAAACTCACAATTTTCCCCGAAGCATTCTTCCAGGGCTCACTGGCCTGTCGGGAGCCGGGAATGTCAGGGAGCTTCAAGGCAGGCATGAATGCCGCCCTCCAAATGGGAAAGCAGGGCTAGTTCCAGCAGGCCCCCGTTTTCATGGGCACACTCAGCGTACATCCCCGTGGTTTCTAAGGCGTCCCAAGAGACACCGGTTACCCTGTGTTTCCTTCCCTGAGTCAACCTATCGAAGTAGGGAGTCCCGCATCCAGCGAACGGTCTCAACCATGGAACGCCGTAGCTGCTCCTCTGGGCCTGGGGCTGCCGGCGGTGCCAAAGAAGGAACAGGACTTGCATGGCAGTAAGAACCCAAGCCGCCGTCCTCTAGGAGGCACGGTGCCTTCAGTCAGGAGGTCCTGGATGGAATGCGAAGACGAGGGTTACTCTGAGCGCAGCTCCGATTGGGGCAACGCGTAAGACCTCCGCGCCATGTGGGATGTGCCAGAACGGTGTTCGTGAACGTGTGCGAGTGCTGAGGAAACCAAGCTGCTCCAAAAGAGAGGGCAGTGCGTTTCCCTACGCTCGGCGTGCGCAGAGGGGCTCTAAAGGGCTACGGGCCCGGATGTTGCTTAGCAGACCCAGGTGCGCCTGGGGTTACTCAGTGTTCCTGCCGGGAACAGGGTGCCCCGGCTAGCCTCCCAGGTGTCCAGAAAGCTGTGCTGTCGTTCAAGGTATGCAGGGCAGAGGCCACCGCCTCCTGGAAGCTGCAGCACGCCTCCGCTTCTGCACGGCAAATCAGGGCCTTACTTCCAGGCACGGGTTCACGCTGGTTGTGCCGGGAGCCACACAGCCTGCTAAGAGGCTGACTCTCTCCTCCAGCGGAGTGACTTCAGGTACGAGGGCGGGCCTCGCAGTGTTCCAAGCACAGCGTTCTCTCATGGCAGCTCACACAAGGGCCATGACAGAGTCTTCCTGGGCACTTGGCACTCACCAGCCATGCTGTCCTGAGGGCGTTCGAGGGCTCTGGAGATGTAGCGCTCCTCAAGGAACGCGCAGTGTGTGGTTGCCCAGCACCCGGCACGCTCAGGGGTCCTCCGAGGGAATCAACCGATGGACCTCGACGTTGCTCAGCCGGCCCACAGGTGTCCGTCTGGAGGCACTCAGTGACCTTGGAGGGAAAATGATGCACACCCGTGGGGCCTAGGAGTCCCCGGACGTGTACTTCCTTTAAAGCAAAGCGACTAAGAACTCCTGGAAAGAGCTGCATGCCTCCCTTTCTGCACGGCTACTCAGGGCCTAACCCGGAGGCGAGTTCTCACGTTGAGGTTCCCTTTAGCTCTAGAGCCTGTCATGCGGGCCGCCACCGCGGCCACGGAAGCCCCTGGTTGAGAGAGAGCAAACTCACAATTTTCCCCGAAGCATTCTTCCAGGGCTCACTGGCCTGTCGGGAGCCGGGAATGTCAGGGAGCTTCAAGGCAGGCATGAATGCCGCCCTCCAAATGGGAAAGCAGGGCTAGTTCCAGCAGGCCCCCGTTTTCATGGGCACACTCAGCGTACATCCCCGTGGTTTCTAAGGCGTCCCAAGAGACACCGGTTACCCTGTGTTTCCTTCCCTGAGTCAACCTATCGAAGTAGGGAGTCCCGCATCCAGCGAACGGTCTCAACCACGGAACGCCGTAGCTGCTCCTCTGGGCCTGGGGCTGCCGGCGGTGCCAAAGAAGGAACAGGACTTGCATGGCAGTAAGAACCCAAGCCGCCGTCCTCTAGGAGGCACGGTGCCTTCAGTCAGGAGGTCCTGGATGGAATGCGAAGACGAGGGTTACTCTGAGCGCAGCTCCGATTGGGGCAACGCGTAAGACCTCCGCGCCATGTGGGATGTGCCAGAACGGTGTTCGTGAACGTGTGCGAGTGCTGAGGAAACCAAGCTGCTCCAAAAGAGAGGGCAGTGCGTTTCCCTACGCTCGGCGTGCGCAGAGGGGCTCTAAAGGGCTACGGGCCCGGATGTTGCTTAGCAGACCCAGGTGCGCCTGGGGTTACTCAGTGTTCCTGCCGGGAACAGGGTGCCCCGGCTAGCCTCCCAGGTGTCCAGAAAGCTGTGCTGCCGTTCAAGGTATGCAGGGCAGAGGCCACCGCCTCCTGGAAGCTGCAGCACGCCTCCGCTTCTGCACGGCAAATCAGGGCCTTACTTCCAGGCACGGGTTCACGCTGGGTGTGCCGGGAGCCACACAGCCTGCTAAGAGGCTGACTCTCTCCTCCAGCGGAGTGACTTCAGGTACGAGGGCGGGCCTCGCAGTGTTCCAAGCACAGCGTTCTCTCATGGCAGCTCACACAAGGGCCATGACAGAGTCTTCCTGGGCACTTGGCACTCACCAGCCATGCTGTCCTGAGGGCGTTCGAGGGCTCTGGAGATGTAGCGCTCCTCAAGGAACGCGCAGTGTGTGGTTGCCCAGCACCCGGCACGCTCAGGGGTCCTCCGAGGGAATCAACCGATGGACCTCGACGTTGCTCAGCCGGCCCACAGGTGTCCGTCTGGAGGCACTCAGTGACCTTGGAGGGAAAATGATGCACACCCGTGGGGCCTAGGAGTCCCCGGACGTGTACTTCCTTTAAAGCAAAGCGACTAAGAAATCCTGGAAAGAGCTGCATGCCTCCCTTTCTGCACGGCTACTCAGGGCCTAACCTGGAGGCGAGTTCTCACGTTGAGGTTCCCTTTAGCTCTAGAGCCTGTCATGCTGGCCGCCACCGCGGCCACGGAAGCCCCTGGTTGAGAGAGAGCAAACTCACAATTTTCCCCGAAGCATTCTTCCAGGGCTCACTGGCCTGTCGGGAGCCGGGAATGTCAGGGAGCTTCAAGGCAGGCATGAATGCTGCCCTCCAAATGGGAAAGCAGGGCTAGTTCCAGCAGGCCCCCGTTTTCATGGGCACACTCAGCGTACATCCCCGTGGTTTCTAAGGCGTCCCAAGAGACACCGGTTACCCTGTGTTTCCTTCCCTGAGTCAACCTATCGAAGTAGGGAGTCCCGCATCCAGCGAACGGTCTCAACCACGGAACGCCGTAGCTGCTCCTCTGGGCCTGGGGCTGCCGGCGGTGCCAAAGAAGGAACAGGACTTGCATGGCAGTAAGAACCCAAGCCGCCGTCCTCTAGGAGGCACGGTGCCTTCAGTCAGGAGGTCCTGGATGGAATGCGAAGACGAGGGTTACTCTGAGCGCAGCTCCGATTGGGGCAACGCGTAAGACCTCCGCGCCATGTGGGATGTGCCAGAACGGTGTTCGTGAACGTGTGCGAGTGCTGAGGAAACCAACCTGCTCCAAAAGAGAGGGCAGTGCGTTTCCCTACGCTCGGCGTGCGCAGAGGGGCTCTAAAGGGCTACGGGCCCGGATGTTGCTTAGCAGACCCAGGTGCGCCTGGGGTTACTCAGTGTTCCTGCCGGGAACAGGGTGCCCCGGCTAGCCTCCCAGGTGTCCAGAAAGCTGTGCTGTCGTTCAAGGTATGCAGGGCAGAGGCCACCGCCTCCTGGAAGCTGCAGCACGCCTCCGCTTCTGCACGGCAAATCAGGGCCTTACTTCCAGGCACGGGTTCACGCTGGGTGTGCCGGGAGCCACACAGCCTGCTAAGAGGCTGACTCTCTCCTCCAGCGGAGTGACTTCAGGTACGAGGGCGGGCCTCGCAGTGTTCCAAGCACAGCGTTCTCTCATGGCAGCTCACACAAGGGCCATGACAGAGTCTTCCTGGGCACTTGGCACTCACCAGCCATGCTGTCCTGAGGGCGTTCGAGGGCTCTGGAGATGTAGCGCTCCTCAAGGAACGCGCAGTGTGTGGTTGCCCAGCACCCGGCACGCTCAGGGGTCCTCCGAGGGAATCAACCGATGGACCTCGACGTTGCTCAGCCGGCCCACAGGTGTCCGTCTGGAGGCACTCAGTGACCTTGGAGGGAAAATGATGCACACCCGTGGGGCCTAGGAGTCCCCGGACGTGTACTTCCTTTAAAGCAAAGCGACTAAGAACTCCTGGAAAGAGCTGCATGCCTCCCTTTCTGCACGGCTACTCAGGGCCTAACCCGGAGGCGAGTTCTCACGTTGAGGTTCCCTTTAGCTCTAGAGCCTGTCATGCGGGCCGCCACCGCGGCCACGGAAGCCCCTGGTTGAGAGAGAGCAAACTCACAATTTTCCCCGAAGCATTCTTCCAGGGCTCACTGGCCTGTCGGGAGCCGGGAATGTCAGGGAGCTTCAAGGCAGGCATGAATGCCGCCCTCCAAATGGGAAAGCAGGGCTAGTTCCAGCAGGCCCCCGTTTTCATGGGCACACTCAGCGTACATCCCCGTGGTTTCTAAGGCGTCCCAAGAGACACCGGTTACCCTGTGTTTCCTTCCCTGAGTCAACCTATCGAAGTAGGGAGTCCCGCATCCATCGAACGGTCTCAACCACGGAACGCCGTAGCTGCTCCTCTGGGCCTGGGGCTGCCGGCGGTGCCAAAGAAGGAACAGGACTTGCATGGCAGTAAGAACCCAAGCCGCCGTCCTCTAGGAGGCACGGTGCCTTCAGTCAGGAGGTCCTGGATGGAATGCGAAGACGAGGGTTACTCTGAGCGCAGCTCCGATTGGGGCAACGCGTAAGACCTCCGCGCCATGTGGGATGTGCCAGAACGGTGTTCGTGAACGTGTGCGAGTGCTGAGGAAACCAAGCTGCTCCAAAAGAGAGGGCAGTGCGTTTCCCTACGCTCGGCGTGCGCAGAGGGGCTCTAAAGGGCTACGGGCCCGGATGTTGCTTAGCAGACCCAGGTGCGCCTGGGGTTACTCAGTGTTCCTGCCGGGAACAGGGTGCCCCGGCTAGCCTCCCAGGTGTCCAGAAAGCTGTGCTGCCGTTCAAGGTATGCAGGGCAGAGGCCACCGCCTCCTGGAAGCTGCAGCACGCCTCCGCTTCTGCACGGCAAATCAGGGCCTTACTTCCAGGCACGGGTTCACGCTGGGTGTGCCGGGAGCCACACAGCCTGCTAAGAGGCTGACTCTCTCCTCCAGCGGAGTGACTTCAGGTACGAGGGCGGGCCTCGCAGTGTTCCAAGCACAGCGTTCTCTCATGGCAGCTCACACAAGGGCCATGACAGAGTCTTCCTGGGCACTTGGCACTCACCAGCCATGCTGTCCTGAGGGCGTTCGAGGGCTCTGGAGATGTAGCGCTCCTCAAGGAACGCGCAGTGTGTGGTTGCCCAGCACCCGGCACGCTCAGGGGTCCTCCGAGGGAATCAACCGATGGACCTCGACGTTGCTCAGCCGGCCCACAGGTGTCCGTCTGGAGGCACTCAGTGACCTTGGAGGGAAAATGATGCACACCCGTGGGGCCTAGGAGTCCCCGGACGTGTACTTCCTTTAAAGCAAAGCGACTAAGAACTCCTGGAAAGAGCTGCATGCCTCCCTTTCTGCACGGCTACTCAGGGCCTAACCCGGAGGCGAGTTCTCACGTTGAGGTTCCCTTTAGCTCTAGAGCCTGTCATGCGGGCCGCCACCGCGGCCACGGAAGCCCCTGGTTGAGAGAGAGCAAACTCACAATTTTCCCCGAAGCATTCTTCCAGGGCTCACTGGCCTGTCGGGAGCCGGGAATGTCAGGGAGCTTCAAGGCAGGCATGAATGCCGCCCTCCAAATGGGAAAGCAGGGCTAGTTCCAGCAGGCCCCCGTTTTCATGGGCACACTCAGCGTACATCCCCGTGGTTTCTAAGGCGTCCCAAGAGACACCGGTTACCCTGTGTTTCCTTCCCTGAGTCAACCTATCGAAGTAGGGAGTCCCGCATCCATCGAACGGTCTCAACCACGGAACGCCGTAGCTGCTCCTCTGGGCCTGGGGCTGCCGGCGGTGCCAAAGAAGGAACAGGACTTGCATGGCAGTAAGAACCCAAGCCGCCGTCCTCTAGGAGGCACGGTGCCTTCAGTCAGGAGGTCCTGGATGGAATGCGAAGACGAGGGTTACTCTGAGCGCAGCTCCGATTGGGGCAACGCGTAAGACCTCCGCGCCATGTGGGATGTGCCAGAACGGTGTTCGTGAACGTGTGCGAGTGCTGAGGAAACCAAGCTGCTCCAAAAGAGAGGGCAGTGCGTTTCCCTACGCTCGGCGTGCGCAGAGGGGCTCTAAAGGGCTACGGGCCCGGATGTTGCTTAGCAGACCCAGGTGCGCCTGGGGTTACTCAGTGTTCCTGCCGGGAACAGGGTGCCCCGGCTAGCCTCCCAGGTGTCCAGAAAGCTGTGCTGCCGTTCAAGGTATGCAGGGCAGAGGCCACCGCCTCCTGGAAGCTGCAGCACGCCTCCGCTTCTGCACGGCAAATCAGGGCCTTACTTCCAGGCACGGGTTCACGCTGGGTGTGCCGGGAGCCACACAGCCTGCTAAGAGGCTGACTCTCTCCTCCAGCGGAGTGACTTCAGGTACGAGGGCGGGCCTCGCAGTGTTCCAAGCACAGCGTTCTCTCATGGCAGCTCACACAAGGGCCATGACAGAGTCTTCCTGGGCACTTGGCACTCACCAGCCATGCTGTCCTGAGGGCGTTCGAGGGCTCTGGAGATGTAGCGCTCCTCAAGGAACGCGCAGTGTGTGGTTGCCCAGCACCCGGCACGCTCAGGGGTCCTCCGAGGGAATCAACCGATGGACCTCGACGTTGCTCAGCCGGCCCACAGGTGTCCGTCTGGAGGCACTCAGTGACCTTGGAGGGAAAATGATGCACACCCGTGGGGCCTAGGAGTCCCCGGACGTGTACTTCCTTTAAAGCAAAGCGACTAAGAACTCCTGGAAAGAGCTGCATGCCTCCCTTTCTGCACGGCTACTCAGGGCCTAACCCGGAGGCGAGTTCTCACGTTGAGGTTCCCTTTAGCTCTAGAGCCTGTCATGCGGGCCGCCACCGCGGCCACGGAAGCCCCTGGTTGAGAGAGAGCAAACTCACAATTTTCCCCGAAGCATTCTTCCAGGGCTCACTGGCCTGTCGGGAGCCGGGAATGTCAGGGAGCTTCAAGGCAGGCATGAATGCCGCCCTCCAAATGGGAAAGCAGGGCTAGTTCCAGCAGGCCCCCGTTTTCATGGGCACACTCAGCGTACATCCCCGTGGTTTCTAAGGCGTCCCAAGAGACACCGGTTACCCTGTGTTTCCTTCCCTGAGTCAACCTATCGAAGTAGGGAGTCCCGCATCCATCGAACGGTCTCAACCACGGAACGCCGTAGCTGCTCCTCTGGGCCTGGGGCTGCCGGCGGTGCCAAAGAAGGAACAGGACTTGCATGGCAGTAAGAACCCAAGCCGCCGTCCTCTAGGAGGCACGGTGCCTTCAGTCAGGAGGTCCTGGATGGAATGCGAAGACGAGGGTTACTCTGAGCGCAGCTCCGATTGGGGCAACGCGTAAGACCTCCGCGCCATGTGGGATGTGCCAGAACGGTGTTCGTGAACGTGTGCGAGTGCTGAGGAAACCAAGCTGCTCCAAAAGAGAGGGCAGTGCGTTTCCCTACGCTCGGCGTGCGCAGAGGGGCTCTAAAGGGCTACGGGCCCGGATGTTGCTTAGCAGACCCAGGTGCGCCTGGGGTTACTCAGTGTTCCTGCCGGGAACAGGGTGCCCCGGCTAGCCTCCCAGGTGTCCAGAAAGCTGTGCTGCCGTTCAAGGTATGCAGGGCAGAGGCCACCGCCTCCTGGAAGCTGCAGCACGCCTCCGCTTCTGCACGGCAAATCAGGGCCTTACTTCCAGGCACGGGTTCACGCTGGGTGTGCCGGGAGCCACACAGCCTGCTAAGAGGCTGACTCTCTCCTCCAGCGGAGTGACTTCAGGTACGAGGGCGGGCCTCGCAGTGTTCCAAGCACAGCGTTCTCTCATGGCAGCTCACACAAGGGCCATGACAGAGTCTTCCTGGGCACTTGGCACTCACCAGCCATGCTGTCCTGAGGGCGTTCGAGGGCTCTGGAGATGTAGCGCTCCTCAAGGAACGCGCAGTGTGTGGTTGCCCAGCACCCGGCACGCTCAGGGGTCCTCCAAGGGAATCAACCGATGGACCTCGACGTTGCTCAGCCGGCCCACAGGTGTCCGTCTGGAGGCACTCAGTGACCTTGGAGGGAAAATGATGCACACCCGTGGGGCCTAGGAGTCCCCAGACGTGTACTTCCTTTAAAGCAAAGCGACTAAGAAATCCTGGAAAGAGCTGCATGCCTCCCTTTCTGCACGGCTACTCAGGGCCTAACCTGGAGGCGAGTTCTCACGTTGAGGTTCCCTTTAGCTCTAGAGCCTGTCATGCGGGCCGCCACCGTGGCCACGGAAGCCCCTGGTTGAGAGAGAGCAAACTCACAATTTTCCCCGAAGCATTCTTCCAGGGCTCACTGGCCTGTCGGGAGCCGGGAATGTCAGGGAGCTTCAAGGCAGGCATGAATGCTGCCCTCCAAATGGGAAAGCAGGGCTAGTTCCAGCAGGCCCCCGTTTTCATGGGCACACTCAGCGTACATCCCCGTGGTTTCTAAGGCGTCCCAAGAGACACCGGTTACCCTGTGTTTCCTTCCCTGAGTCAACCTATCGAAGTAGGGAGTCCCGCATCCAGCGAACGGTCTCAACCACGGAACGCCGTAGCTGCTCCTCTGGGCCTGGGGCTGCCGGCGGTGCCAAAGAAGGAACAGGACTTGCATGGCAGTAAGAACCCAAGCCGCCGTCCTCTAGGAGGCACGGTGCCTTCAGTCAGGAGGTCCTGGATGGAATGCGAAGACGAGGGTTACTCTGAGCGCAGCTTCGATTGGGGCAACGCGTAAGACCTCCGCGCCATGTGGGATGTGCCAGAACGGTGTTCGTGAACGTGTGCGAGTGCTGAGGAAACCAAGCTGCTCCAAAAGAGAGGGCAGTGCGTTTCCCTACGCTCGGCGTGCGCAGAGGGGCTCTAAAGGGCTACTGGCCCGGATGTTGCTTAGCAGACCCAGGTGCGCCTGGGGTTACTCAGTGTTCCTGCCGGGAACAGGGTGCCCCGGCTAGCCTCCCAGGTGTCCAGAAAGCTGTGCTGCCGTTCAAGGTATGCAGGGCAGAGGCCACCGCCTCCTGGAAGCTGCAGCACGCCTCCGCTTCTGCACGGCAAATCAGGGCCTTACTTCCAGGCACGGGTTCACGCTGGGTGTGCCGGGAGCCACACAGCTTGCTAAGAGGCTGACTCTCTCCTCCAGCGGAGTGACTTCAGGTACGAGGGCGGGCCTCGCAGTGTTCCAAGCACAGCGTTCTCTCATGGCAGCTCACACAAGGGCCATGACAGAGTCTTCCTGGGCACTTGGCACTCACCAGCCATGCTGTCCTGAGGGCGTTCGAGGGCTCTGGAGATGTAGCGCTCCTCAAGGAACGCGCAGTGTGTGGTTGCCCAGCACCCGGCACGCTCAGGGGTCCTCCGAGGGAATCAACCGATGGACCTCGACGTTGCTCAGCCGGCCCACAGGTGTCCGTCTGGAGGCACTCAGTGACCTTGGAGGGAAAATAATGCACACCCGTGGGGCCTAGGAGTCCCCGGACGTGTACTTCCTTTAAAGCAAAGCGACTAAGAACTCCTGGAAAGAGCTGCATGCCTCCCTTTCTGCACGGCTACTCAGGGCCTAACCTGGAGGCGAGTTCTCACGTTGAGGTTCCCTTTAGCTCTAGAGCCTGTCATGCGGGCCGCCACCGCGGCCACGGAAGCCCCTGGTTGAGAGAGAGCAAACTCACAATTTTCCCCGAAGCATTCTTCCAGGGCTCACTGGCCTGTCGGGAGCCGGGAATGTCAGGGAGCTTCAAGGCAGGCATGAATGCCGCCCTCCAAATGGGAAAGCAGGGCTAGTTCCAGCAGGCCCCCGTTTTCATGGGCACACTCAGCGTACATCCCCGTGGTTTCTAAGGCGTCCCAAGAGACACCGGTTACCCTGTGTTTCCTTCCCTGAGTCAACCTATCGAAGTAGGGAGTCCCGCATCCAGCGAACGGTCTCAACCAAGGAACGCCGTAGCTGCTCCTCTGGGCCTGGGGCTGCCGGCGGTGCCAAAGAAGGAACAGGACTTGCATGGCAGTAAGAACCCAAGCCGCCGTCCTCTAGGAGGCACGGTGCCTTCAGTCAGGAGGTCCTGGATGGAATGCGAAGACGAGGGTTACTCTGAGCGCAGCTCCGATTGGGGCAACGCGTAAGACCTCCGCGCCATGTGGGATGTGCCAGAACGGTGTTCGTGAACGTGTGCGAGTGCTGAGGAAACCAAGCTGCTCCAAAAGAGAGGGCAGTGCGTTTCCCTACACTCGGCGTGCGCAGAGGGGCTCTAAAGGGCTACGGGCCCGGATGTTGCTTAGCAGACCCAGGTGCGCCTGGGGTTACTCAGTGTTCCTGCCGGGAACAGGGTGCCCCGGCTAGCCTCCCAGGTGTCCAGAAAGCTGTGCTGCCGTTCAAGGTATGCAGGGCAGAGGCCACCGCCTCCTGGAAGCTGCAGCACGCCTCCGCTTCTGCACGGCAAATCAGGGCCTTACTTCCAGGCACGGGTTCACGCTGGGTGTGCTGGGAGCCACACAGCCTGCTAAGAGGCTGACTCTCTCCTCCAGCGGAGTGACTTCAGGTACGAGGGCGGGCCTCGCAGTGTTCCAAGCACAGCGTTCTCTCATGGCAGCTCACACAAGGGCCATGACAGAGTCTTCCTGGGCACTTGGCACTCACCAGCCATGCTGTCCTGAGGGCGTTCGAGGGCTCTGGAGATGTAGCGCTCCTCAAGGAACGCGCAGTGTGTGGTTGCCCAGCACCCGGCACGCTCAGGGGTCCTCCGAGGGAATCAACCGATGGACCTCGACGTTGCTCAGTCCGGCCCACAGGTGTCCGTCTGGAGGCACTCAGTGACCTTGGAGGGAAAATGATGCACACCCGTGGGGCCTAGGAGTCCCCGGACGTGTACTTCCTTTAAAGCAAAGCGACTAAGAACTCCTGGAAAGAGCTGCATGCCTCCCTTTCTGCACGGCTACTCAGGGCCTAACCTGGAGGCGAGTTCTCACGTTGAGGTTCCCTTTAGCTCTAGAGCCTGTCATGCGGGCCGCCACCGCGGCCACGGAAGCCCCTGGTTGAGAGAGAGCAAACTCACAATTTTCCCCGAAGCATTCTTCCAGGGCTCACTGGCCTGTCGGGAGCCGGGAATGTCAGGGAGCTTCAAGGCAGGCATGAATGCCGCCCTCCAAATGGGAAAGCAGGGCTAGTTCCAGCAGGCCCCCGTTTTCATGGGCACACTCAGCGTACATCCCCGTGGTTTCTAAGGCGTCCCAAGAGACACCGGTTACCCTGTGTTTCCTTCCCTGAGTCAACTTATCGAAGTAGGGAGTCCCGCATCCAGCGAACGGTCTCAACCAAGGAACGCCGTAAGCTGCTCCTCTGGGCCTGGGGCTGCCGGCGGTGCCAAAGAAGGAACAGGACTTGCATGGCAGTAAGAACCCAAGCCGCCGTCCTCTAGGAGGCACGGTGCCTTCAGTCAGGAGGTCCTGGATGGAATGCGAAGACGAGGGTTACTCTGAGCGCAGCTCCGATTGGGGCAACGCGTAAGACCTCCGCGCCATGTGGGATGTGCCAGAACGGTGTTCGTGAACGTGTGCGAGTGCTGAGGAAACCAAGCTGCTCCAAAAGAGAGGGCAGTGCGTTTCCCTACGCTCGGCGTGCGCAGAGGGGCTCTAAAGGGCTACTGGCCCGGATGTTGCTTAGCAGACCCAGGTGCGCCTGGGGTTACTCAGTGTTCCTGCCGGGAACAGGGTGCCCCGGCTAGCCTCCCAGGTGTCCAGAAAGCTGTGCTGCCGTTCAAGGTATGCAGGGCAGAGGCCACCGCCTCCTGGAAGCTGCAGCACGCCTCCGCTTCTGCACGGCAAATCAGGGCCTTACTTCCAGGCACGGGTTCACGCTGGGTGTGCCGGGAGCCACACAGCTTGCTAAGAGGCTGACTCTCTCCTCCAGCGGAGTGACTTCAGGTACGAGGGCGGGCCTCGCAGTGTTCCAAGCACAGCGTTCTCTCATGGCAGCTCACACAAGGGCCATGACAGAGTCTTCCTGGGCACTTGGCACTCACCAGCCATGCTGTCCTGAGGGCGTTCGAGGGCTCTGGAGATGTAGCGCTCCTCAAGGAACGCGCAGTGTGTGGTTGCCCAGCACCCGGCACGCTCAGGGGTCCTCCGAGGGAATCAACCGATGGACCTCGACGTTGCTCAGCCGGCCCACAGGTGTCCGTCTGGAGGCACTCAGTGACCTTGGAGGGAAAATAATGCACACCCGTGGGGCCTAGGAGTCCCCGGACGTGTACTTCCTTTAAAGCAAAGCGACTAAGAACTCCTGGAAAGAGCTGCATGCCTCCCTTTCTGCACGGCTACTCAGGGCCTAACCTGGAGGCGAGTTCTCACGTTGAGGTTCCCTTTAGCTCTAGAGCCTGTCATGCGGGCCGCCACCGCGGCCACGGAAGCCCCTGGTTGAGAGAGAGCAAACTCACAATTTTCCCCGAAGCATTCTTCCAGGGCTCACTGGCCTGTCGGGAGCCGGGAATGTCAGGGAGCTTCAAGGCAGGCATGAATGCCGCCCTCCAAATGGGAAAGCAGGGCTAGTTCCAGCAGGCCCCCGTTTTCATGGGCACACTCAGCGTACATCCCCGTGGTTTCTAAGGCGTCCCAAGAGACACCGGTTACCCTGTGTTTCCTTCCCTGAGTCAACCTATCGAAGTAGGGAGTCCCGCATCCAGCGAACGGTCTCAACCAAGGAACGCCGTAGCTGCTCCTCTGGGCCTGGGGCTGCCGGCGGTGCCAAAGAAGGAACAGGACTTGCATGGCAGTAAGAACCCAAGCCGCCGTCCTCTAGGAGGCACGGTGCCTTCAGTCAGGAGGTCCTGGATGGAATGCGAAGACGAGGGTTACTCTGAGCGCAGCTCCGATTGGGGCAACGCGTAAGACCTCCGCGCCATGTGGGATGTGCCAGAACGGTGTTCGTGAACGTGTGCGAGTGCTGAGGAAACCAAGCTGCTCCAAAAGAGAGGGCAGTGCGTTTCCCTACACTCGGCGTGCGCAGAGGGGCTCTAAAGGGCTACGGGCCCGGATGTTGCTTAGCAGACCCAGGTGCGCCTGGGGTTACTCAGTGTTCCTGCCGGGAACAGGGTGCCCCGGCTAGCCTCCCAGGTGTCCAGAAAGCTGTGCTGCCGTTCAAGGTATGCAGGGCAGAGGCCACCGCCTCCTGGAAGCTGCAGCACGCCTCCGCTTCTGCACGGCAAATCAGGGCCTTACTTCCAGGCACGGGTTCACGCTGGGTGTGCCGGGAGCCACACAGCCTGCTAAGAGGCTGACTCTCTCCTCCAGCGGAGTGACTTCAGGTACGAGGGCGGGCCTCGCAGTGTTCCAAGCACAGCGTTCTCTCATGGCAGCTCACACAAGGGCCATGACAGAGTCTTCCTGGGCACTTGGCACTCACCAGCCATGCTGTCCTGAGGGCGTTCGAGGGCTCTGGAGATGTAGCGCTCCTCAAGGAACGCGCAGTGTGTGGTTGCCCAGCACCCGGCACGCTCAGGGGTCCTCCGAGGGAATCAACCGATGGACCTCGACGTTGCTCAGTCCGGCCCACAGGTGTCCGTCTGGAGGCACTCAGTGACCTTGGAGGGAAAATGATGCACACCCGTGGGGCCTAGGAGTCCCCGGACGTGTACTTCCTTTAAAGCAAAGCGACTAAGAACTCCTGGAAAGAGCTGCATGCCTCCCTTTCTGCACGGCTACTCAGGGCCTAACCTGGAGGCGAGTTCTCACGTTGAGGTTCCCTTTAGCTCTAGAGCCTGTCATGCGGGCCGCCACCGCGGCCACGGAAGCCCCTGGTTGAGAGAGAGCAAACTCACAATTTTCCCCGAAGCATTCTTCCAGGGCTCACTGGCCTGTCGGGAGCCGGGAATGTCAGGGAGCTTCAAGGCAGGCATGAATGCCGCCCTCCAAATGGGAAAGCAGGGCTAGTTCCAGCAGGCCCCCGTTTTCATGGGCACACTCAGCGTACATCCCCGTGGTTTCTAAGGCGTCCCAAGAGACACCGGTTACCCTGTGTTTCCTTCCCTGAGTCAACTTATCGAAGTAGGGAGTCCCGCATCCAGCGAACGGTCTCAACCAAGGAACGCCGTAGCTGCTCCTCTGGGCCTGGGGCTGCCGGCGGTGCCAAAGAAGGAACAGGACTTGCATGGCAGTAAGAACCCAAGCCGCCGTCCTCTAGGAGGCACGGTGCCTTCAGTCAGGAGGTCCTGGATGGAATGCGAAGACGAGGGTTACTCTGAGCGCAGCTCCGATTGGGGCAACGCGTAAGACCTCCGCGCCATGTGGGATGTGCCAGAACGGTGTTCGTGAACGTGTGCGAGTGCTGAGGAAACCAAGCTACTCCAAAGGAGAGGGCAGTGCGTTTCCCTACGCTCGGCGTGCGCAGAGGGGCTCTAAAGGGCTACGGGCCCGGATGTTGCTTAGCAGACCCAGGTGCGCCTGGGGTTACTCAGTGTTCCTGCCGGGAACAGGGTGCCCCGGCTAGCCTCCCAGGTGTCCAGAAAGCTGTGCTGCCGTTCAAGGTATGCAGGGCAGAGGCCACCGCCTCCTGGAAGCTGCAGCACGCCTCCGCTTCTGCACGGCAAATCAGGGCCTTACTTCCAGGCACGGGTTCACGCTGGGTGTGCCGGGAGCCACACAGCCTGCTAAGAGGCTGACTCTCTCCTCCAGCGGAGTGACTTCAGGTACGAGGGCGGGCCTCGCAGTGTTCCAAGCACAGCGTTCTCTCATGGCAGCTCACACAAGGGCCATGACAGAGTCTTCCTGGGCACTTGGCACTCACCAGCCATGCTGTCCTGAGGGCGTTCGAGGGCTCTGGAGATGTAGCGCTCCTCAAGGAACGCGCAGTGTGTGGTTGCCCAGCACCCGGCACGCTCAGGGGTCCTCTGAGGGAATCAACCGATGGACCTCGACGTTGCTCAGCCGGCCCACAGGTGTCCGTCTGGAGGCACTCAGTGACCTTGGAGGGAAAATGATGCACACCCGTGGGGCCTAGGAGTCCCCGGACGTGTACTTCCTTTAAAGCAAAGCGACTAAGAACTCCTGGAAAGAGCTGCATGCCTCCCTTTCTGCACGGCTACTCAGGGCCTAACCTGGAGGCGAGTTCTCACGTTGAGGTTCCCTTTAGCTCTAGAGCCTGTCATGCGGGCCGCCACCACGGCCACGGAAGCCCCTGGTTGAGAGAGAGCAAACTCACAATTTTCCCCGAAGCATTCTTCCAGGGCTCACTGGCCTGTCGGGAGCCGGGAATGTCAGGGAGCTTCAAGGCAGGCATGAATGCCGCCCTCCAAATGGGAAAGCAGGGCTAGTTCCAGCAGGCCCCCGTTTTCATGGGCACACTCAGGGTACATCCCCGTGGTTTCTAAGGCGTCCCAAGAGACACCGGTTACCCTGTGTTTCCTTCCCTGAGTCAACCTATCGAAGTAGGGAGTCCCGCATCCAGCGAACGGTCTCAACCACGGAACGCCGTAGCTGCTCCTCTGGGCCTGGGGCTGCCGGCGGTGCCAAAGAAGGAACAGGACTTGCATGGCAGTAAGAACCCAAGCCGCCGTCCTCTAGGAGGCACGGTGCCTTCAGTCAGGAGGTCCTGGATGGAATGCGAAGACGAGGGTTACTCTGAGTGCAGCTCCGATTGGGGCAACGCGTAAGACCTCCGCGCCATGTGGGATGTGCCAGAACGGTGTTCGTGAACGTGTGCGAGTGCTGAGGAAACCAAGCTGCTCCAAAAGAGAGGGCAGTGCGTTTCCCTACGCTCGGCGTGCGCAGAGGGGCTCTAAAGGGCCACGGGCCCGGATGTTGCTTAGCAGACCCAGGTGCGCCTGGGGTTACTCAGTGTTCCTGCCGGGAACAGGGTGCCCCGGCTAGCCTCCCAGGTGTCCAGAAAGCTGTGCTGCCGTTCAAGGTATGCAGGGCAGAGGCCACCGCCTCCTGGAAGCTGCAGCACGCCTCCGCTTCTGCACGGCAAATCAGGGCCTTACTTCCAGGCACGGGTTCACGCTGGGTGTGCCGGGAGCCACACAGCCTGCTAAGAGGCTGACTCTCTCCTCCAGCGGAGTGACTTCAGGTACGAGGGCGGGCCTCGCAGTGTTCCAAGCACAGCGTTCTCTCATGGCAGCTCACACAAGGGCCATGACAGAGTCTTCCTGGGCACTTGGCACTCACCAGCCATGCTGTCCTGAGGGCGTTCGAGGGCTCTGGAGATGTAGCGCTCCTCAAGGAACGCGCAGTGTGTGGTTGCCCAGCACCCGGCACGCTCAGGGGTCCTCCGAGGGAATCAACCGATGGACCTCGACGTTGCTCAGCCGGCCCACAGGTGTCCGTCTGGAGGCACTCAGTGACCTTGGAGGGAAAATGATGCACACCCGTGGGGCCTAGGAGTCCCCAGACGTGTAATTCCTTTAAAGCAAAGCGACTAAGAACTCCTGGAAAGAGCTGCATGCCTCCCTTTCTGCACGGCTACTCAGGGCCTAACCTGGAGGCGAGTTCTCACGTTGAGGTTCCCTTTAGCTCTAGAGCCTGTCATGCGGACCACCACCGCGGCCACGGAAGCCCCTGGTTGAGAGAGAGCAAACTCACAATTTTCCCCGAAGCATTCTTCCAGGGCTCACTGGCCTGTCGGGAGCCGGGAATGTCAGGGAGCTTCAAGGCAGGCATGAATGCCGCCCTCCAAATGGGAAAGCAGGGCTAGTTCCAGCAGGCCCCCGTTTTCATGGGCACACTCAGCGTACATCCCCGTGGTTTCTAAGGCGTCCCAAGAGACACCGGTTACCCTGTGTTTCCTTCCCTGAGTCAACCTATCGAAGTAGGGAGTCCCGCATCCAGCGAACGGTCTCAACCACGGAACGCCGTAGCTGCTCCTCTGGGCCTGGGGCTGCCGGCGGTGCCAAAGAAGGAACAGGACTTGCATGGCAGTAAGAACCCAAGCCGCCGTCCTCTAGGAGGCACGGTGCCTTCAGTCAGGAGGTCCTGGATGGAATGCGAAGACGAGGGTTACTCTGAGCGCAGCTCCGATTGGGGCAACGCGTAAGACCTCCGCGCCATGTGGGATGTGCCAGAACGGTGTTCGTGAACGTGTGCGAGTGCTGAGGAAACCAAGCTGCTCCAAAAGAGAGGGCAGTGCGTTTCCCTACGCTCGGCGTGCGCAGAGGGGCTCTAAAGGGCCACGGGCCCGGATGTTGCTTAGCAGACCCAGGTGCGCCTGGGGTTACTCAGTGTTCCTGCCGGGAACAGGGTGCCCCGGCTAGCCTCCCAGGTGTCCAGAAAGCTGTGCTGCCGTGCAAGGTAGGCAGGGCAGAGGCCACCGCCTCCTGGAAGCTGCAGCACGCCTCCGCTTCTGCACGGCAAATCAGGGCCTTACTTCCAGGCACGGGTTCACGCTGGGTGTGCCGGGAGCCACACAGCCTGCTAAGAGGCTGACTCTCTCCTCCAGCGGAGTGACTTCAGGTACGAGGGCGGGCCTCGCAGTGTTCCAAGCACAGCGTTCTCTCATGGCAGCTCACACAAAGGGCCATGACAGAGTCTTCCTGGGCACTTGGCACTCACCAGCCATGCTGTCCTGAGGGTGTTCGAGGGCTCTGGAGATGTAGCGCTCCTCAAGGAACGCGCAGTGTGTGGTTGCCCAGCACCCGGCACGCTCAGGGGTCCTCCGAGGGAATCAACCGATGGACCTCGACGTTGCTCAGCCGGCCCACAGGTGTCTGTCTGGAGGCACTCAGTGACCTTGGAGGGAAAATGATGCACACCCGTGGGGCCTAGGAGTCCCCGGACGTGTACTTCCTTTAAAGCAAAGCGACTAAGAACTCCTGGAAAGAGCTGCATGCCTTCCTTTCTGCACGGCTACTCAGGGCCTAACCTGGAGGCGAGTTCTCACGTTGAGGTTCCCTTTAGCTCTAGAGCCTGTCATGCGGGCCGCCACCGCAGCCACGGAAGCCCCTGGTTGAGAGAGAGCAAACTCACAATTTTCCCCGAAGCATTCTTCCAGGGCTCACTGGCCTGTCGGGAGCCGGGAATGTCAGGGAGCTTCAAGGCAGGCATGAATGCCGCCCTCCAAATGGGAAAGCAGGGCTAGTTCCAGCAGGCCCCCGTTTTCATGGGCACACTCAGCGTACATCCCCGTGGTTTCTAAGGCGTCCCAAGAGACACCGGTTACCCTGTGTTTCCTTCCCTGAGTCAACCTATCGAAGTAGGGAGTCCCGCATCCAGCGAACGGTCTCAACCAAGGAACGCCGTAGCTGCTCCTCTGGGCCTGGGGCTGCCGGCGGTGCCAAAGAAGGAACAGGACTTGCATGGCAGTAAGAACCCAAGCCGCCGTCCTCTAGGAGGCACGGTGCCTTCAGTCAGGAGGTCCTGGATGGAATGCGAAGACGAGGGTTACTCTGAGCGCAGCTCCGATTGGGGCAACGCGTAAGACCTCTGCGCCATGTGGGATGTGCCAGAACGGTGTTCGTGAACGTGTGCGAGTGCTGAGGAAACCAAGCTGCTCCAAAAGAGAGGGCAGTGCGTTTCCCTACGCTCGGCGTGCGCAGAGGGGCTCTAAAGGGCTACGGGCCCGGATGTTGCTTAGCAGACCCAGGTGCGCCTGGGGTTACTCAGTGTTCCTGCCGGGAACAGGGTGCCCCGGCTAGCCTCCCAGGTGTCCAGAAAGCTGTGCTGCCGTTCAAGGTATGCAGGGCAGAGGCCACCGCCTCCTGGAAGCTGCAGCACGCCTCCGCTTCTGCACGGCAAATCAGGGCCTTACTTCCAGGCACGGGTTCACGCTGGGTGTGCCGGGAGCCACACAGCCTGCTAAGAGGCTGACTCTCTCCTCCAGCGGAGTGACTTCAGGTACGAGGGCGGGCCTCGCAGTGTTCCAAGCACAGCGTTCTCTCATGGCAGCTCACACAAGGGCCATGACAGAGTCTTCCTGGGCACTTGGCACTCACCAGCCATGCTGTCCTGAGGGCGTTCGAGGGCTCTGGAGATGTAGCGCTCCTCAAGGAACGCGCAGTGTGTGGTTGCCCAGCACCCGGCACGCTCAGGGGTCCTCCGAGGGAATCAACCGATGGACCTCGACGTTGCTCAGCCGGCCCACAGGTGTCTGTCTGGAGGCACTCAGTGACCTTGGAGGGAAAATGATGCACACCCGTGGGGCCTAGGAGTCCCCGGACGCGTACTTCCTTTAAAGCAAAGCGACTAAGAACTCCTGGAAAGAGCTGCATGCCTCCCTTTCTGCACGGCTACTCAGGGCCTAACCTGGAGGCGAGTTCTCACGTTGAGGTTCCCTTTAGCTCTAGAGCCTGTCATGCGGGCCGCCACCGCGGCCACGGAAGCCCCTGGTTGAGAGAGAGCAAACTCACAATTTTCCCCGAAGCATTCTTCCAGGGCTCACTGGCCTGTCGGGAGCCGGGAATGTCAGGGAGCTTCAAGGCAGGCATGAATGCCGCCCTCCAAATGGGAAAGCAGGGCTAGTTCCAGCAGGCCCCCGTTTTCATGGGCACACTCAGCGTACATCCCCGTGGTTTCTAAGGCGTCCCAAGAGACACCGATTACCCTGTGTTTCCTTCCCTGAGTCAACCTATCGAAGTAGGGAGTCCCGCATCCAGCGAACGGTCTCAACCACGGAACGCCGTAGCTGCTCCTCTGGGCCTGGGGCTGCCGGCGGTGCCAAAGAAGGAACAGGACTTGCATGGCAGTAAGAACCCAAGCCGCCGTCCTCTAGGAGGCACGGTGCCTTCAGTCAGGAGGTCCTGGATGGAATGCGAAGACGAGGGTTACTCTGAGCGCAGCTCCGATTGGGGCAACGCGTAAGACCTCCGCGCCATGTGGGATGTGCCAGAACGGTGTTCGTGAACGTGTGCGAGTGCTGAGGAAACCAAGCTGCTCCAAAAGAGAGGGCAGTGCGTTTCCCTACGCTCGGCGTGCGCAGAGGGGCTCTAAAGGGCTACGGGCCCGGATGTTGCTTAGCAGACCCAGGTGCGCCTGGGGTTACTCAGTGTTCCTGCCGGGAACAGGGTGCCCCGGCTAGCCTCCCAGGTGTCCAGAAAGCTGTGCTGCCGTTCAAGGTATGCAGGGCAGAGGCCACCGCCTCCTGGAAGCTGCAGCACGCCTCCGCTTCTGCACGGCAAATCAGGGCCTTACTTCCAGGCACGGGTTCACGCTGGGTGTGCCGGGAGCCACACAGCCTGCTAAGAGGCTGACTCTCTCCTCCAGCGGAGTGACTTCAGGTACGAGGGCGGGCCTCGCAGTGTTCCAAGCACAGCGTTCTCTCATGGCAGCTCACACAAAGGGCCATGACAGAGTCTTCCTGGGCACTTGGCACTCACCAGCCATGCTGTCCTGAGGGCGTTCGAGGGCTCTGGAGATGTAGCGCTCCTCAAGGAACGCGCAGTGTGTGGTTGCCCAGCACCCGGCACGCTCAGGGGTCCTCCGAGGGAATCAACCGATGGACCTCGACGTTGCTCAGCCGGCCCACAGGTGTCCGTCTGGAGGCACTCAGTGACCTTGGAGGGAAAATGATGCACACCCGTGGGGCCTAGGAGTCCCCGGACGTGTACTTCCTTTAAAGCAAAGCGACTAAGAACTCCTGGAAAGAGCTGCATGCCTCCCTTTCTGCACGGCTACTCAGGGCCTAACCTGGAGGCGAGTTCTCACGTTGAGGTTCCCTTTAGCTCTAGAGCCTGTCATGCGGACCGCCACCGCGGCCACGGAAGCCCCTGGTTGAGAGAGAGCAAACTCACAATTTTCCCCGAAGCATTCTTCCAGGGCTCACTGGCCTGTCGGGAGCCGGGAATGTCAGGGAGCTTCAAGGCAGGCATGAATGCCGCCCTCCAAATGGGAAAGCAGGGCTAGTTCCAGCAGGCCCCCGTTTTCATGGGCACACTCAGCGTACATCCCCGTGGTTTCTAAGGCGTCCCAAGAGACACCGGTTGCCCTGTGTTTCCTTCCCTGAGTCAACCTATCGAAGTAGGGAGTCCCGCATCCAGCGAACGGTCTCAACCAAGGAACGCCGTAGCTGCTCCTCTGGGCCTGGGGCTGCCGGCGGTGCCAAAGAAGGAACAGGACTTGCATGGCAGTAAGAACCCAAGCCGCCGTCCTCTAGGAGGCACGGTGCCTTCAGTCAGGAGGTCCTGGATGGAATGCGAAGACGAGGGTTACTCTGAGCGCAGCTCCGATTGGGGCAACGCGTAAGACCTCCGCGCCATGTGGGATGTGCCAGAACGGTGTTCGTGAACGTGTGCGAGTGCTGAGGAAACCAAGCTGCTCCAAAAGAGAGGGCAGTGCGTTTCCCTACGCTCGGCGTGCGCAGAGGGGCTCTAAAGGGCTACGGGCCCGGATGTTGCTTAGCAGACCCAGGTGCGCCTGGGGTTACTCAGTGTTCCTGCCGGGAACAGGGTGCCCCGGCTAGCCTCCCAGGTGTCCAGAAAGCTGTGCTGCCGTTCAAGGTATGCAGGGCAGAGGCCACCGCCTCCTGGAAGCTGCAGCACGCCTCCGCTTCTGCACGGCAAATCAGGGCCTTACTTCCAGGCACGGGTTCACGCTGGGTGTGCCGGGAGCCACACAGCCTGCTAAGAGGCTGACTCTCTCCTCCAGCAGAGTGACTTCAGGTACGAGGGCGGGCCTCGCAGTGTTCCAAGCACAGCGTTCTCTCATGGCAGCTCACACAAGGGCCATGACAGAGTCTTCCTGGGCACTTGGCACTCACCAGCCATGCTGTCCTGAGGGCGTTCGAGGGCTCTGGAGATGTAGCGCTCCTCAAGGAACGCGCAGTGTGTGGTTGCCCAGCACCCGGCACGCTCAGGGGTCCTCCGAGGGAATCAACCGATGGACCTCGACGTTGCTCAGCCGGCCCACAGGTGTCCGTCTGGAGGCACTCAGTGACCTTGGAGGGAAAATGATGCACACCCGTGGGGCCTAGGAGTCCCCGGACGTGTACTTCCTTTAAAGCAAAGCGACTAAGAACTCCTGGAAAGAGCTGCATGCCTCCCTTTCTGCACGGCTACTCAGGGCCTAACCTGGCGGCGAGTTCTCACGTTGAGGTTCCCTTTAGCTCTAGAGCCTGTCATGCGGGCCGCCACCGCGGCCACGGAAGCCCCTGGTTGAGAGAGAGCAAACTCACAATTTTCCCCGAAGCATTCTTCCAGGGCTCACTGGCCTGTCGGGAGCCGGGAATGTCAGGGAGCTTCAAGGCAGGCATGAATGCTGCCCTCCAAATGGGAAAGCAGGGCTAGTTCCAGCAGGCCCCCGTTTTCATGGGCACACTCAGCGTACATCCCCGTGGTTTCTAAGGCGTCCCAAGAGACACCGGTTACCCTGTGTTTCCTTCCCTGAGTCAACCTATCGAAGTAGGGAGTCCCGCATCCAGCGAACGGTCTCAACCACGGAACGCCGTAGCTGCTCCTCTGGGCCTGGGGCTGCCGGCGGTGCCAAAGAAGGAACAGGACTTGCATGGCAGTAAGAACCCAAGCCGCCGTCCTCTAGGAGGCACGGTGCCTTCAGTCAGGAGGTCCTGGATGGAATGCGAAGACGAGGGTTACTCTGAGCGCAGCTCCGATTGGGGCAACGCGTAAGACCTCCGCGCCATGTGGGATGTGCCAGAACGGTGTTCGTGAACGTGTGCGAGTGCTGAGGAAACCAAGCTGCTCCAAAAGAGAGGGCAGTGCGTTTCCCTACGCTCGGCGTGCGCAGAGGGGCTCTAAAGGGCTACGGGCCCGGATGTTGCTTAGCAGACCCAGGTGCGCCTGGGGTTACTCAGTGTTCCTGCCGGGAACAGGGTGCCCCGGCTAGCCTCCCAGGTGTCCAGAAAGCTGTGCTGCCGTTCAAGGTATGCAGGGCAGAGGCCACCGCCTCCTGGAAGCTGCAGCACGCCTCCGCTTCTGCACGGCAAATCAGGGCCTTACTTCCAGGCACGGGTTCACGCTGGGTGTGCCGGGAGCCACACAGCCTGCTAAGAGGCTGACTCTCTCCTCCAGCGGAGTGACTTCAGGTACGAGGGCGGGCCTCGCAGTGTTCCAAGCACAGCGTTCTCTCATGGCAGCTCACACAAGGGCCATGACAGAGTCTTCCTGGGCACTTGGCACTCACCAGCCATGCTGTCCTGAGGGCGTTCGAGGGCTCTGGAGATGTAGCGCTCCTCAAGGAACGCGCAGTGTGTGGTTGCCCAGCACCCGGCACGCTCAGGGGTCCTCCGAGGGAATCAACCGATGGACCTCGACGTTGCTCAGCCGGCCCACAGGTGTCCGTCTGGAGGCACTCAGTGACCTTGGAGGGAAAATGATGCACACCCGTGGGGCCTAGGAGTCCCCGGACGTGTACTTCCTTTAAAGCAAAGCGACTAAGAACTCCTGGAAAGAGCTGCATGCCTCCCTTTCTGCACGGCTACTCAGGGCCTAACCTGGAGGCAAGTTCTCACGTTGAGGTTCCCTTTAGCTCTAGAGCCTGTCATGCGGGCCGCCACCGCGGCCACGGAAGCCCCTGGTTGAGAGAGAGCAAACTCACAATTTTCCCCGAAGCATTCTTCCAGGGCTCACTGGCCTGTCGGGAGCCGGGAATGTCAGGGAGCTTCAAGGCAGGCATGAATGCCGCCCTCCAAATGGGAAAGCAGGGCTAGTTCCAGCAGGCCCCCGTTTTCATGGGCACACTCAGCGTACATCCCCGTGGTTTCTAAGGCGTCCCAAGAGACACCGGTTACCCTGTGTTTCCTTCCCTGAGTCAACCTATCGAAGTAGGGAGTCCCGCATCCAGCGAACGGTCTCAACCAAGGAACGCCGTAGCTGCTCCTCTGGGCCTGGGGCTGCCGGCGGTGCCAAAGAAGGAACAGGACTTGCATGGCAGTAAGAACCCAAGCCGCCGTCCTCTAGGAGGCACGGTGCCTTCAGTCAGGAGGTCCTGGATGGAATGCGAAGACGAGGGTTACTCTGAGCGCAGCTCCGATTGGGGCAACGCGTAAGACCTCCGCGCCATGTGGGATGTGCCAGAACGGTGTTCGTGAACGTGTGCGAGTGCTGAGGAAACCAAGCTGCTCCAAAAGAGAGGGCAGTGCGTTTCCCTACGCTCGGCGTGCGCAGAGGGGCTCTAAAGGGCTACGGGCCCGGATGTTGCTTAGCAGACCCAGGTGCGCCTGGGGTTACTCAGTGTTCCTGCCGGGAACAGGGTGCCCCGGCTAGCCTCCCAGGTGTCCAGAAAGCTGTGCTGCCGTTCAAGGTATGCAGGGCAGAGGCCACCGCCTCCTGGAAGCTGCAGCACGCCTCCGCTTCTGCACGGCAAATCAGGGCCTTACTTCCAGGCACGGGTTCACGCTGGGTGTGCCGGGAGCCACACAGCCTGCTAAGAGGCTGACTCTCTCCTCCAGCGGAGTGACTTCAGGTACGAGGGCGGGCCTCGCAGTGTTCCAAGCACAGCGTTCTCTCATGGCAGCTCACACAAGGGCCATGACAGAGTCTTCCTGGGCACTTGGCACTCACCAGCCATGCTGTCCTGAGGGCGTTCGAGGGCTCTGGAGATGTAGCGCTCCTCAAGGAACGCGCAGTGTGTGGTTGCCCAGCACCCGGCACGCTCAGGGGTCCTCCGAGGGAATCAACCGATGGACCTCGACGTTGCTCAGCCGGCCCACAGGTGTCCGTCTGGAGGCACTCAGTGACCTTGGAGGGAAAATAATGCACACCCGTGGGGCCTAGGAGTCCCCGGACGTGTACTTCCTTTAAAGCAAAGCGACTAAGAACTCCTGGAAAGAGCTGCATGCCTCCCTTTCTGCACGGCTACTCAGGGCCTAACCTGGAGGCGAGTTCTCACGTTGAGGTTCCCTTTAGCTCTAGAGCCTGTCATGCGGGCCGCCACCGCGGCCACGGAGGCCCCTGGTTGAGAGAGAGCAAACTCACAATTTTCCCCGAAGCATTCTTCCAGGGCTCACTGGCCTGTCGGGAGCCGGGAATGTCAGGGAGCTTCAAGGCAGGCATGAATGCCGCCCTCCAAATGGGAAAGCAGGGCTAGTTCCAGCAGGCCCCCGTTTTCATGGGCACACTCAGCGTACATCCCCGTGGTTTCTAAGGCGTCCCAAGAGACACCGGTTACCCTGTGTTTCCTTCCCTGAGTCAACCTATCGAAGTAGGGAGTCCCGCATCCAGCGAACGGTCTCAACCACGGAACGCCGTAGCTGCTCCTCTGGGCCTGGGGCTGCCGGCGGTGCCAAAGAAGGAACAGGACTTGCATGGCAGTAAGAACCCAAGCCGCCGTCCTCTAGGAGGCACGGTGCCTTCAGTCAGGAGGTCCTGGATGGAATGCGAAGACGAGGGTTACTCTGAGCGCAGCTCCGATTGGGGCAACGCGTAAGACCTCCGCGCCATGTGGGATGTGCCAGAACGGTGTTCGTGAACGTGTGCGAGTGCTGAGGAAACCAAGCTGCTCCAAAAGAGAGGGCAGTGTGTTGCCCTACGCTCGGCGTGCGCAGAGGGGCTCTAAAGGGCTACGGGCCCGGATGTTGCTTAGCAGACCCAGGTGCGCCTGGGGTTACTCAGTGTTCCTGCCGGGAACAGGGTGCCCCGGCTAGCCTCCCAGGTGTCCAGAAAGCTGTGCTGCCGTTCAAGGTATGCAGGGCAGAGGCCACCGCCTCCTGGAAGCTGCAGCACGCCTCCGCTTCTGCACGGCAAATCAGGGCCTTACTTCCAGGCACGGGTTCACGCTGGGTGTGCCGGGAGCCACACAGCCTGCTAAGAGGCTGACTCTCTCCTCCAGCGGAGTGACTTCAGGTACGAGGGCGGGCCTCGCAGTGTTCCAAGCACAGCGTTCTCTCATGGCAGCTCACACAAAGGGCCATGACAGAGTCTTCCTGGGCACTTGGCACTCACCAGCCATGCTGTCCTGAGGGCGTTCGAGGGCTCTGGAGATGTAGCGCTCCTCAAGGAACGCGCAGTGTGTGGTTGCCCAGCACCCGGCACGCTCAGGGGTCCTCCGAGGGAATCAACCGATGGACCTCGACGTTGCTCAGCCGGCCCACAGGTGTCCGTCTGGAGGCACTCAGTGACCTTGGAGGGAAAATGATGCACACCCGTGGGGCCTAGGAGTCCCCGGACGTGTACTTCCTTTAAAGCAAAGCGACTAAGAACTCCTGGAAAGAGCTGCATGCCTCCCTTTCTGCACGGCTACTCAGGGCCTAACCTGGAGGCGAGTTCTCACGTTGAGGTTCCCTTTAGCTCTAGAGCCTGTCATGCGGACCGCCACCGCGGCCACGGAAGCCCCTGGTTGAGAGAGAGCAAACTCACAATTTTCCCCGAAGCATTCTTCCAGGGCTCACTGGCCTGTCGGGAGCCGGGAATGTCAGGGAGCTTCAAGGCAGGCATGAATGCCGCCCTCCAAATGGGAAAGCAGGGCTAGTTCCAGCAGGCCCCCGTTTTCATGGGCACACTCAGCGTACATCCCCGTGGTTTCTAAGGCGTCCCAAGAGACACCGGTTGCCCTGTGTTTCCTTCCCTGAGTCAACCTATCGAAGTAGGGAGTCCCGCATCCAGCGAACGGTCTCAACCAAGGAACGCCGTAGCTGCTCCTCTGGGCCTGGGGCTGCCGGCGGTGCCAAAGAAGGAACAGGACTTGCATGGCAGTAAGAACCCAAGCCGCCGTCCTCTAGGAGGCACGGTGCCTTCAGTCAGGAGGTCCTGGATGGAATGCGAAGACGAGGGTTACTCTGAGCGCAGCTCCGATTGGGGCAACGCGTAAGACCTCCGCGCCATGTGGGATGTGCCAGAACGGTGTTCGTGAACGTGTGCGAGTGCTGAGGAAACCAAGCTGCTCCAAAAGAGAGGGCAGTGCGTTTCCCTACGCTCGGCGTGCGCAGAGGGGCTCTAAAGGGCTACGGGCCCGGATGTTGCTTAGCAGACCCAGGTGCGCCTGGGGTTACTCAGTGTTCCTGCCGGGAACAGGGTGCCCCGGCTAGCCTCCCAGGTGTCCAGAAAGCTGTGCTGCCGTTCAAGGTATGCAGGGCAGAGGCCACCGCCTCCTGGAAGCTGCAGCACGCCTCCGCTTCTGCACGGCAAATCAGGGCCTTACTTCCAGGCACGGGTTCACGCTGGGTGTGCCGGGAGCCACACAGCCTGCTAAGAGGCTGACTCTCTCCTCCAGCAGAGTGACTTCAGGTACGAGGGCGGGCCTCGCAGTGTTCCAAGCACAGCGTTCTCTCATGGCAGCTCACACAAGGGCCATGACAGAGTCTTCCTGGGCACTTGGCACTCACCAGCCATGCTGTCCTGAGGGCGTTCGAGGGCTCTGGAGATGTAGCGCTCCTCAAGGAACGCGCAGTGTGTGGTTGCCCAGCACCCGGCACGCTCAGGGGTCCTCCGAGGGAATCAACCGATGGACCTCGACGTTGCTCAGCCGGCCCACAGGTGTCCGTCTGGAGGCACTCAGTGACCTTGGAGGGAAAATGATGCACACCCGTGGGGCCTAGGAGTCCCCGGACGTGTACTTCCTTTAAAGCAAAGCGACTAAGAACTCCTGGAAAGAGCTGCATGCCTCCCTTTCTGCACGGCTACTCAGGGCCTAACCTGGAGGCGAGTTCTCACGTTGAGGTTCCCTTTAGCTCTAGAGCCTGTCATGCGGGCCGCCACCGCGGCCACGGAAGCCCCTGGTTGAGAGAGAGCAAACTCACAATTTTCCCCGAAGCATTCTTCCAGGGCTCACTGGCCTGTCGGGAGCCGGGAATGTCAGGGAGCTTCAAGGCAGGCATGAATGCCGCCCTCCAAATGGGAAAGCAGGGCTAGTTCCAGCAGGCCCCCGTTTTCATGGGCACACTCAGCGTACATCCCCGTGGTTTCTAAGGCGTCCCAAGAGACACCGGTTACCCTGTGTTTCCTTCCCTGAGTCAACCTATCGAAGTAGGGAGTCCCGCATCCAGCGAACGGTCTCAACCACGGAACGCCGTAGCTGCTCCTCTGGGCCTGGGGCTGCCGGCGGTGCCAAAGAAGGAACAGGACTTGCATGGCAGTAAGAACCCAAGCCGCCGTCCTCTAGGAGGCACGGTGCCTTCAGTCAGGAGGTCCTGGATGGAATGCGAAGACGAGGGTTACTCTGAGCGCAGCTCCGATTGGGGCAACGCGTAAGACCTCCGCGCCATGTGGGATGTGCCAGAACGGTGTTCGTGAACGTGTGCGAGTGCTGAGGAAACCAAGCTGCTCCAAAGGAGAGGGCAGTGCGTTTCCCTACGCTCGGCGTGCGCAGAGGGGCTCTAAAGGGCTACGGGCCCGGATGTTGCTTAGCAGACCCAGGTGCGCCTGGGGTTACTCAGTGTTCCTGCCGGGAACAGGGTGCCCCGGCTAGCCTCCCAGGTGTCCAGAAAGCTGTGCTGCCGTTCAAGGTATGCAGGGCAGAGGCCACCGCCTCCTGGAAGCTGCAGCACGCCTCCGCTTCTGCACGGCAAATCAGGGCCTTACTTCCAGGCACGGGTTCACGCTGGGTGTGCCGGGAGCCACACAGCCTGCTAAGAGGCTGACTCTCTCCTCCAGCGGAGTGACTTCAGGTACGAGGGCGGGCCTCGCAGTGTTCCAAGCACAGCGTTCTCTCATGGCAGCTCACACAAGGGCCATGACAGAGTCTTCCTGGGCACTTGGCACTCACCAGCCATGCTGTCCTGAGGGCGTTCGAGGGCTCTGGAGATGTAGCGCTCCTCAAGGAACGCGCAGTGTGTGGTTGCCCAGCACCCGGCACGCTCAGGGGTCCTCCGAGGGAATCAACCGATGGACCTCGACGTTGCTCAGCCGGCCCACAGGTGTCCGTCTGGAGGCACTCAGTGACCTTGGAGGGAAAATGATGCACACCCGTGGGGCCTAGGAGTCCCCGGACGTGTACTTCCTTTAAAGCAAAGCGACTAAGAACTCCTGGAAAGAGCTGCATGCCTCCCTTTCTGCACGGCTACTCAGGGCCTAACCTGGAGGCGAGTTCTCACGTTGAGGTTCCCTTTAGCTCTAGAGCCTGTCATGCGGGCCGCCACCGCGGCCATGGAAGCCCCTGGTTGAGAGAGAGCAAACTCACAATTTTCCCCGAAGCATTCTTCCAGGGCTCACTGGCCTGTCGGGAGCCGGGAATGTCAGGGAGCTTCAAGGCAGGCATGAATGCCGCCCTCCAAATGGGAAAGCAGGGCTAGTTCCAGCAGGCCCCCGTTTTCATGGGCACACTCAGCGTACATCCCCGTGGTTTCTAAGGCGTCCCAAGAGACACCGGTTACCCTGTGTTTCCTTCCCTGAGTCAACCTATCGAAGTAGGGAGTCCCGCATCCAGCGAACGGTCTCAACCAAGGAACGCCGTAGCTGCTCCTCTGGGCCTGGGGCTGCCGGCGGTGCCAAAGAAGGAACAGGACTTGCATGGCAGTAAGAACCCAAGCCGCCGTCCTCTAGGAGGCACGGTGCCTTCAGTCAGGAGGTCCTGGATGGAATGCGAAGACGAGGGTTACTCTGAGCGCAGCTCCGATTGGGGCAACGCGTAAGACCTCCGCGCCATGTGGGATGTGCCAGAACGGTGTTCGTGAACGTGTGCGAGTGCTGAGGAAACCAAGCTGCTCCAAAAGAGAGGGCAGTGCGTTTCCCTACGCTCGGCGTGCGCAGAGGGGCTCTAAAGGGCTACGGGCCCGGATGTTGCTTAGCAGACCCAGGTGCGCCTGGGGTTACTCAGTGTTCCTGCCGGGAACAGGGTGCCCCGGCTAGCCTCCCAGGTGTCCAGAAAGCTGTGCTGCCGTTCAAGGTATGCAGGGCAGAGGCCACCGCCTCCTGGAAGCTGCAGCACGCCTCCGCTTCTGCACGGCAAATCAGGGCCTTACTTCCAGGCACGGGTTCACGCTGGGTGTGCCGGGAGCCACACAGCCTGCTAAGAGGCTGACTCTCTCCTCCAGCGGAGTGACTTCAGGTACGAGGGCGGGCCTCGCAGTGTTCCAAGCACAGCGTTCTCTCATGGCAGCTCACACAAAGGGCCATGACAGAGTCTTCCTGGGCACTTGGCACTCACCAGCCATGCTGTCCTGAGGGCGTTCGAGGGCTCTGGAGATGTAGCGCTCCTCAAGGAACGCGCAGTGTGTGGTTGCCCAGCACCCGGCACGCTCAGGGGTCCTCCGAGGGAATCAACCGATGGACCTCGACGTTGCTCAGCCGGCCCACAGGTGTCCGTCTGGAGGCACTCAGTGACCTTGGAGGGAAAATGATGCACACCCGTGGGGCCTAGGAGTCCCCGGACGTGTACTTCCTTTAAAGCAAAGCGACTAAGAAATCCTGGAAAGAGCTGCATGCCTCCCTTTCTGCACGGCTACTCAGGGCCTAACCTGGAGGCGAGTTCTCACGTTGAGGTTCCCTTTAGCTCTAGAGCCTGTCATGCGGGCCGCCACCGCGGCCACGGAAGCCCCTGGTTGAGAGAGAGCAAACTCACAATTTTCCCCGAAGCATTCTTCCAGGGCTCACTGGCCTGTCGGGAGCCGGGAATGTCAGGGAGCTTCAAGGCAGGCATGAATGCCGCCCTCCAAATGGGAAAGCAGGGCTAGTTCCAGCAGGCCCCCGTTTTCATGGGCACACTCAGCGTACATCCCCGTGGTTTCTAAGGCGTCCCAAGAGACACCGGTTACCCTGTGTTTCCTTCCCTGAGTCAACCTATCGAAGTAGGGAGTCCCGCATCCAGCGAACGGTCTCAACCACGGAACGCCGTAGCTGCTCCTCTGGGCCTGGGGCTGCCGGCGGTGCCAAAGAAGGAACAGGACTTGCATGGCAGTAAGAACCCAAGCCGCCGTCCTCTAGGAGGCACGGTGCCTTCAGTCAGGAGGTCCTGGATGGAATGCGAAGACGAGGGTTACTCTGAGCGCAGCTCCGATTGGGGCAACGCGTAAGACCTCCGCGCCATGTGGGATGTGCCAGAACGGTGTTCGTGAACGTGTGCGAGTGCTGAGGAAACCAAGCTGCTCCAAAAGAGAGGGCAGTGCGTTTCCCTACGCTCGGCGTGCGCAGAGGGGCTCTAAAGGGCTACGGGCCCGGATGTTGCTTAGCAGACCCAGGTGCGCCTGGGGTTACTCAGTGTTCCTGCCGGGAACAGGGTGCCCCGGCTAGCCTCCCAGGTGTCCAGAAAGCTGTGCTGCCGTTCAAGGTATGCAGGGCAGAGGCCACCGCCTCCTGGAAGCTGCAGCACGCCTCCGCTTCTGCACGGCAAATCAGGGCCTTACTTCCAGGCACGGGTTCACGCTGGGTGTGCCGGGAGCCACACAGCCTGCTAAGAGGCTGACTCTCTCCTCCAGCGGAGTGACTTCAGGTACGAGGGCGGGCCTCGCAGTGTTCCAAGCACAGCGTTCTCTCATGGCAGCTCACACAAGGGCCATGACAGAGTCTTCCTGGGCACTTGGCACTCACCAGCCATGCTGTCCTGAGGGCGTTCGAGGGCTCTGGAGATGTAGCGCTCCTCAAGGAACGCGCAGTGTGTGGTTGCCCAGCACCCGGCACGCTCAGGGGTCCTCCGAGGGAATCAACCGATGGACCTCGACGTTGCTCAGCCGGCCCACAGGTGTCCGTCTGGAGGCACTCAGTGACCTTGGAGGGAAAATGATGCACACCCGTGGGGCCTAGGAGTCCCCGGACGTGTACTTCCTTTAAAGCAAAGCGACTAAGAACTCCTGGAAAGAGCTGCATGCCTCCCTTTCTGCACGGCTACTCAGGGCCTAACCTGGAGGCGAGTTCTCACGTTGAGGTTCCCTTTAGCTCTAGAGCCTGTCATGCGGGCCGCCACCGCGGCCACGGAAGCCCCTGGTTGAGAGAGAGCAAACTCACAATTTTCCCCGAAGCATTCTTCCAGGGCTCACTGGCCTGTCGGGAGCCGGGAATGTCAGGGAGCTTCAAGGCAGGCATGAATGCCGCCCTCCAAATGGGAAAGCAGGGCTAGTTCCAGCAGGCCCCCGTTTTCATGGGCACACTCAGCGTACATCCCCGTGGTTTCTAAGGCGTCCCAAGAGACACCGGTTACCCTGTGTTTCCTTCCCTGAGTCAACCTATCGAAGTAGGGAGTCCCGCATCCAGCGAACGGTCTCAACCAAGGAACGCCGTAGCTGCTCCTCTGGGCCTGGGGCTGCCGGCGGTGCCAAAGAAGGAACAGGACTTGCATGGCAGTAAGAACCCAAGCCGCCGTCCTCTAGGAGGCACGGTGCCTTCAGTCAGGAGGTCCTGGATGGAATGCGAAGACGAGGGTTACTCTGAGCGCAGCTCCGATTGGGGCAACGCGTAAGACCTCCGCGCCATGTGGGATGTGCCAGAACGGTGTTCGTGAACGTGTGCGAGTGCTGAGGAAACCAAGCTGCTCCAAAAGAGAGGGCAGTGCGTTTCCCTACGCTCGGCGTGCGCAGAGGGGCTCTAAAGGGCTACGGGCCCGGATGTTGCTTAGCAGACCCAGGTGCGCCTGGGGTTACTCAGTGTTCCTGCCGGGAACAGGGTGCCCCGGCTAGCCTCCCAGGTGTCCAGAAAGCTGTGCTGCCGTTCAAGGTATGCAGGGCAGAGGCCACCGCCTCCTGGAAGCTGCAGCACGCCTCCGCTTCTGCACGGCAAATCAGGGCCTTACTTCCAGGCACGGGTTCACGCTGGGTGTGCCGGGAGCCACACAGCCTGCTAAGAGGCTGACTCTCTCCTCCAGCGGAGTGACTTCAGGTACGAGGGCGGGCCTCGCAGTGTTCCAAGCACAGCGTTCTCTCATGGCAGCTCACACAAAGGGCCATGACAGAGTCTTCCTGGGCACTTGGCACTCACCAGCCATGCTGTCCTGAGGGCGTTCGAGGGCTCTGGAGATGTAGCGCTCCTCAAGGAACGCGCAGTGTGTGGTTGCCCAGCACCCGGCACGCTCAGGGGTCCTCCGAGGGAATCAACCGATGGACCTCGACGTTGCTCAGCCGGCCCACAGGTGTCCGTCTGGAGGCACTCAGTGACCTTGGAGGGAAAATGATGCACACCCGTGGGGCCTAGGAGTCCCCGGACGTGTACTTCCTTTAAAGCAAAGCGACTAAGAACTCCTGGAAAGAGCTGCATGCCTCCCTTTCTGCACGGCTACTCAGGGCCTAACCTGGAGGCGAGTTCTCACGTTGAGGTTCCCTTTAGCTCTAGAGCCTGTCATGCGGACCGCCACCACGGCCACGGAAGCCCCTGGTTGAGAGAGAGCAAACTCACAATTTTCCCCGAAGCATTCTTCCAGGGCTCACTGGCCTGTCGGGAGCCGGGAATGTCAGGGAGCTTCAAGGCAGGCATGAATGCCGCCCTCCAAATGGGAAAGCAGGGCTAGTTCCAGCAGGCCCCCGTTTTCATGGGCACACACAGCGTACATCCCTGTGGTTTCTAAGGCGTCCCAAGAGACACCGGTTACCCTGTGTTTCCTTCCCTGAGTCAACCTATCGAAGTAGGGAGTCCCGCATCCAGCGAACGGTCTCAACCACGGAACGCCGTAGCTGCTCCTCTGGGCCTGGGGCTGCCGGCGGTGCCAAAGAAGGAACAGGACTTGCATGGCAGTAAGAACCCAAGCCGCCGTCCTCTAGGAGGCACGGTGCCTTCAGTCAGGAGGTCCTGGATGGAATGCGAAGACGAGGGTTACTCTGAGCGCAGCTCCGATTGGGGCAACGCGTAAGACCTCCGCGCCATGTGGGATGTGCCAGAACGGTGTTCGTGAACGTGTGCGAGTGCTGAGGAAACCAAGCTGCTCCAAAAGAGAGGGCAGTGCGTTTCCCTACGCTCGGCGTGCGCAGAGGGGCTCTAAAGGGCTACGGGCCCGGATGTTGCTTAGCAGACCCAGGTGCGCCTGGGGTTACTCAGTGTTCCTGCCGGGAACAGGGTGCCCCGGCTAGCCTCCCAGGTGTCCAGAAAGCTGTGCTGCCGTTCAAGGTATGCAGGGCAGAGGCCACCGCCTCCTGGAAGCTGCAGCACGCCTCCGCTTCTGCACGGCAAATCAGGGCCTTACTTCCAGGCACGGGTTCACGCTGGGTGTGCCGGGAGCCACACAGCCTGCTAAGAGGCTGACTCTCTCCTCCAGCGGAGTGACTTCAGGTACGAGGGCGGGCCTCGCAGTGTTCCAAGCACAGCGTTCTCTCATGGCAGCTCACACAAGGGCCATGACAGAGTCTTCCTGGGCACTTGGCACTCACCAGCCATGCTGTCCTGAGGGCGTTCGAGGGCTCTGGAGATATAGCGCTCCTCAAGGAACGCGCAGTGTGTGGTTGCCCAGCACCCGGCACGCTCAGGGGTCCTCCGAGGGAATCAACCGATGGACCTCGACGTTGCTCAGCCGGCCCACAGGTGTCTGTCTGGAGGCACTCAGTGACCTTGGAGGGAAAATGATGCACACCCGTGGGGCCTAGGAGTCCCCGGACGTGTACTTCCTTTAAAGCAAAGCGACTAAGAACTCCTGGAAAGAGCTGCATGCCTCCCTTTCTGCACGGCTACTCAGGGCCTAACCTGGAGGCGAGTTCTCACGTTGAGGTTCCCTTTAGCTCTAGAGCCTGTCATGCGGGCCGCCACCGCGGCCACGGAAGCCCCTGGTTGAGAGAGAGCAAACTCACAATTTTCCCCGAAGCATTCTTCCAGGGCTCACTGGCCTGTCGGGAGCCGGGAATGTCAGAGAGCTTCAAGGTAGGCATGAATGCCGCCCTCCAAATGGGAAAGCAGGGCTAGTTCCAGCAGGCCCCCGTTTTCATGGGCACACTCAGCGTACATCCCCGTGGTTTCTAAGGCGTCCCAAGAGACACCGGTTACCCTGTGTTTCCTTCCCTGAGTCAACCTATCGAAGTAGGGAGTCCCGCATCCAGCGAACGGTCTCAACCAAGGAACGCCGTAGCTGCTCCTCTGGGCCTGGGGCTGCCGGCGGTGCCAAAGGAGGAACAGGACTTGCATGGCAGTAAGAACCCAAGCCGCCGTCCTCTAGGAGGCACGGTGCCTTCAGTCAGGAGGTCCTGGATGGAATGCGAAGACGAGGGTTACTCTGAGCGCAGCTCCGATTGGGGCAACGCGTAAGACCTCCGCGCCATGTGGGATGTGCCAGAACGGTGTTCGTGAACGTGTGCGAGTGCTGAGGAAACCAAGCTGCTCCAAAAGAGAGGGCAGTGCGTTTCCCTACGCTCGGCGTGCGCAGAGGGGCTCTAAAGGGCTACGGGCCCGGATATTGCTTAGCAGACCCAGGTGCGCCTGGGGTTACTCAGTGTTCCTGCCGGGAACAGGGTGCCCCGGCTAGCCTCCCAGGTGTCCAGAAAGCTGTGCTGCCTTTCAAGGTATGCAGGGCAGAGGCCACCGCCTCCTGGAAGCTGCAGCACGCCTCCGCTTCTGCACGGCAAATCAGGGCCTTACTTCCAGGCACGGGTTCACGCTGGGTGTGCCGGGAGCCACACAGCCTGCTAAGAGGCTGACTCTCTCCTCCAGCGGAGTGACTTCAGGTACGAGGGCGGGCCTCGCAGTGTTCCAAGCACAGCGTTCTCTCATGGCAGCTCACACAAAGGGCCATGACAGAGTCTTCCTGGGCACTTGGCACTCACCAGCCATGCTGTCCTGAGGGCGTTCGAGGGCTCTGGAGATGTAGCGCTCCTCAAGGAACGCGCAGTGTGTGGTTGCCCAGCACCCGGCACGCTCAGGGGTCCTCCGAGGGAATCAACCGATGGACCTCGACGTTGCTCAGCCGGCCCACAGGTGTCCGTCTGGAGGCACTCAGTGACCTTGGAGGGAAAATGATGCACACCCGTGGGGCCTAGGAGTCCCCGGACGTGTACTTCCTTTAAAGCAAAGCGACTAAGAACTCCTGGAAAGAGCTGCATGCCTCCCTTTCTGCACGGCTACTCAGGGCCTAACCTGGAGGCGAGTTCTCACGTTGAGGTTCCCTTTAGCTCTAGAGCCTGTCATGCGGGCCGCCACCGCGGCCACGGAAGCCCCTGGTTGAGAGAGAGCAAACTCACAATTTTCCCCGAAGCATTCTTCCAGGGCTCACTGGCCTGTCGGGAGCCGGGAATGTCAGGGAGCTTCAAGGCAGGCATGAATGCCGCCCTCCAAACGGGAAAGCAGGGCTAGTTCCAGCAGGCCCCCGTTTTCATGGGCACACTCAGCGTACATCCCCGTGGTTTCTAAGGCGTCCCAAGAGACACCGGTTACCCTGTGTTTCCTTCCCTGAGTCAACCTATCGAAGTAGGGAGTCCCGCATCCAGCGAACGGTCTCAACCAAGGAACGCCGTAGCTGCTCCTCTGGGCCTGGGGCTGCCGGCGGTGCCAAAGAAGGAACAGGACTTGCATGGCAGTAAGAACCCAAGCCGCCGTCCTCTAGGAGGCACGGTGCCTTCAGTCAGGAGGTCCTGGATGGAATGCGAAGACGAGGGTTACTCTGAGCGCAGCTCCGATTGGGGCAACGCGTAAGACCTCCGCGCCATGTGGGATGTGCCAGAACGGTGTTCGTGAACGTGTGCGAGTGCTGAGGAAACCAAGCTGCTCCAAAAGAGAGGGCAGTGCGTTTCCCTACGCTCGGCGTGCGCAGAGGGGCTCTAAAGGGCTACGGGCCCGGATGTTGCTTAGCAGACCCAGGTGCGCCTGGGGTTACTCAGTGTTCCTGCCGGGAACAGGGTGCCCCGGCTAGCCTCCCAGGTGTCCAGAAAGCTGTGCTGCCGTTCAAGGTATGCAGGGCAGAGGCCACCGCCTCCTGGAAGCTGCAGCACGCCTCCGCTTCTGCACGGCAAATCAGGGCCTTACTTCCAGGCACGGGTTCACGCTGGGTGTGCCGGGAGCCACACAGCCTGCTAAGAGGCTGACTCTCTCCTCCAGCGGAGTGACTTCAGGTACGAGGGCGGGCCTCGCAGTGTTCCAAGCACAGCGTTCTCTCATGGCAGCTCACACAAGGGCCATGACAGAGTCTTCCTGGGCACTTGGCACTCACCAGCCATGCTGTCCTGAGGGCGTTCGAGGGCTCTGGAGATGTAGCGCTCCTCAAGGAACGCGCAGTGTGTGGTTGCCCAGCACCCGGCACGCTCAGGGGTCCTCCGAGGGAATCAACCGATGGACCTCGACGTTGCTCAGCCGGCCCACAGGTGTCCGTCTGGAGGCACTCAGTGACCTTGGAGGGAAAATGATGCACACCCGTGGGGCCTAGGAGTCCCCGGACGTGTACTTCCTTTAAAGCAAAGCGACTAAGAACTCCTGGAAAGAGCTGCATGCCTCCCTTTCTGCACGGCTACTCAGGGCCTAACCTGGAGGCGAGTTCTCACGTTGAGGTTCCCTTTAGCTCTAGAGCCTGTCATGCGGGCCGCCACCGCGGCCACGGAAGCCCCTGGTTGAGAGAGAGCAAACTCACAATTTTCCCCGAAGCATTCTTCCAGGGCTCACTGGCCTGTCGGGAGCCGGGAATGTCAGGGAGCTTCAAGGCAGGCATGAATGCCGCCCTCCAAATGGGAAAGCAGGGCTAGTTCCAGCAGGCCCCCGTTTTCATGGGCACACTCAGCGTACATCCCCGTGGTTTCTAAGGCATCCCAAGAGACACCGGTTGCCCTGTGTTTCCTTCACTGAGTCAACCTATCGAAGTAGGGAGTCCCGCATCCAGCGAACGGTCTCAACCACGGAACGCCGTAGCTGCTCCTCTGGGCCTGGGGCTGCCGGCGGTGCCAAAGAAGGAACAGGACTTGCATGGCAGTAAGAAACCAAGCCGCCGTCCTCTAGGAGGCACGGTGCCTTCAGTCAGGAGGTCCTGGATGGAATGCGAAGACGAGGCTTACTCTGAGCGCAGCTCCGATTGGGGCAACGCGTAAGACCTCCGCGCCATGTGGGATGTGCCAGAACGGTGTTCGTGAACGTGTGCGAGTGCTGAGGAAACCAAGCTGCTCCAAAAGAGAGGGCAGTGCGTTTCCCTACGCTCGGCGTGCGCAGAGGGGCTCTAAAGGGCTACGGGCCCGGATGTTGCTTAGCAGACCCAGGTGCGCCTGGGGTTACTCAGTGTTCCTGCCGGGAACAGGGTGCCCCGGCTAGCCTCCCAGGTGTCCAGAAAGCTGTGCTGCCGTTCAAGGTATGCAGGGCAGAGGCCACCGCCTCCTGGAAGCTGCAGCACGCCTCCGCTTCTGCACGGCAAATCAGGGCCTTACTTCCAGGCACGGGTTCACGCTGGGTGTGCCGGGAGCCACACAGCCTGCTAAGAGGCTGACTCTCTCCTCCAGCGGAGTGACTTCAGGTACGAGGGCGGGCCTCGCAGTGTTCCAAGCACAGCGTTCTCTCATGGCAGCTCACACAAGGGCCATGACAGAGTCTTCCTGGGCACTTGGCACTCACCAGCCATGCTGTCCTGAGGGCGTTCGAGGGCTCTGGAGATGTAGCGCTCCTCAAGGAACGCGCAGTGTGTGGTTGCCCAGCACCCGGCACGCTCAGGGGTCCTCCGAGGGAATCAACCGATGGACCTCGACGTTGCTCAGCCGGCCCACAGGTGTCCGTCTGGAGGCACTCAGTGACCTTGGAGGGAAAATGATGCACACCCGTGGGGCCTAGGAGTCCCCGGACGTGTACTTCCTTTAAAGCAAAGCGACTAAGAACTCCTGGAAAGAGCTGCATGCCTCCCTTTCTGCACGGCTACTCAGGGCCTAACCTGGAGGCGAGTTCTCACGTTGAGGTTCCCTTTAGCTCTAGAGCCTGTCATGCGGGCCGCCACCGCGGCCACGGAAGCCCCTGGTTGAGAGAGAGCAAACTCACAATTTTCCCCGAAGCATTCTTCCAGGGCTCACTGGCCTGTCGGGAGCCGGGAATGTCAGGGAGCTTCAAGGCAGGCATGAATGCCGCCCTCCAAATGGGAAAGCAGGGCTAGTTCCAGCAGGCCCCCGTTTTCATGGGCACACTCAGCGTACATCCCCGTGGTTTCTAAGGCGTCCCAAGAGACACCGGTTACCCTGTGTTTCCTTCCCTGAGTCAACTTATCGAAGTAGGGAGTCCCGCATCCAGCGAACGGTCTCAACCAAGGAACGCCGTAGCTGCTCCTCTGGGCCTGGGGCTGCCGGCGGTGCCAAAGAAGGAACAGGACTTGCATGGCAGTAAGAACCCAAGCCGCCGTCCTCTAGGAGGCACGGTGCCTTCAGTCAGGAGGTCCTGGATGGAATGCGAAGACGAGGGTTACTCTGAGCGCAGCTCCGATTGGGGCAACGCGTAAGACCTCCGCGCCATGTGGGATGTGCCAGAACGGTGTTCGTGAACGTGTGCGAGTGCTGAGGAAACCAAGCTGCTCCAAAAGAGAGGGCAGTGCGTTTCCCTACGCTCGGCGTGCGCAGAGGGGCTCTAAAGGGCTACGGGCCCGGATGTTGCTTAGCAGACCCAGGTGCGCCTGGGGTTACTCAGTGTTCCTGCCGGGAACAGGGTGCCCCGGCTAGCCTCCCAGGTGTCCAGAAAGCTGTGCTGCCGTTCAAGGTATGCAGGGCAGAGGCCACCGCCTCCTGGAAGCTGCAGCACGCCTCCGCTTCTGCACGGCAAATCAGGGCCTTACTTCCAGGCACGGGTTCACGCTGGGTGTGCCGGGAGCCACACAGCCTGCTAAGAGGCTGACTCTCTCCTCCAGCGGAGTGACTTCAGGTACGAGGGCGGGCCTCGCAGTGTTCCAAGCACAGCGTTCTCTCATGGCAGCTCACACAAAGGGCCATGACAGAGTCTTCCTGGGCACTTGGCACTCACCAGCCATGCTGTCCTGAGGGCGTTCGAGGGCTCTGGAGATGTAGCGCTCCTCAAGGAACGCGCAGTGTGTGGTTGCCCAGCACCCGGCACGCTCAGGGGTCCTCCGAGGGAATCAACCGATGGACCTCGACGTTGCTCAGCCGGCCCACAGGTGTCCGTCTGGAGGCACTCAGTGACCTTGGAGGGAAAATGATGCACACCCGTGGGGCCTAGGAGTCCCCGGACGTGTACTTCCTTTAAAGCAAAGCGACTAAGAACTCCTGGAAAGAGCTGCATGCCTCCCTTTCTGCACGGCTACTCAGGGCCTAACCTGGAGGCGAGTTCTCACGTTGAGGTTCCCTTTAGCTCTAGAGCCTGTCATGCGGGCCGCCACCGCGGCCACGGAAGCCCCTGGTTGAGAGAGAGCAAACTCACAATTTTCCCCGAAGCATTCTTCCAGGGCTCACTGGCCTGTCGGGAGCCGGGAATGTCAGGGAGCTTCAAGGCAGGCATGAATGCCGCCCTCCAAATGGGAAAGCAGGGCTAGTTACAGCAGGCCCCCGTTTTCATGGGCACACTCAGCGTACATCCCCGTGGTTTCTAAGGCGTCCCAAGAGACACCGGTTACCCTGTGTTTCCTTCCCTGAGTCAACTTATCGAAGTAGGGAGTCCCGCATCCAGCGAACGGTCTCAACCAAGGAACGCCGTAGCTGCTCCTCTGGGCCTGGGGCTGCCGGCGGTGCCAAAGAAGGAACAGGACTTGCATGGCAGTAAGAACCCAAGCCGCCGTCCTCTAGGAGGCACGGTGCCTTCAGTCAGGAGGTCCTGGATGGAATGCGAAGACGAGGGTTACTCTGAGCGCAGCTCCGATTGGGGCAACGCGTAAGACCTCCGCGCCATGTGGGATGTGCCAGAACGGTGTTCGTGAACGTGTGCGAGTGCTGAGGAAACCAAGCTGCTCCAAAAGAGAGGGCAGTGCGTTTCCCTACGCTCGGCGTGCGCAGAGGGGCTCTAAAGGGCTACGGGCCCGGATGTTGCTTAGCAGACCCAGGTGCGCCTGGGGTTACTCAGTGTTCCTGCCGGGAACAGGGTGCCCCGGCTAGCCTCCCAGGTGTCCAGAAAGCTGTGCTGCCGTTCAAGGTATGCAGGGCAGAGGCCACCGCCTCCTGGAAGCTGCAGCACGCCTCCGCTTCTGCACGGCAAATCAGGGCCTTACTTCCAGGCACGGGTTCACGCTGGGTGTGCCGGGAGCCACACAGCCTGCTAAGAGGCTGACTCTCTCCTCCAGCGGAGTGACTTCAGGTACGACGGCGGGCCTCGCAGTGTTCCAAGCACAGCGTTCTCTCATGGCAGCTCACACAAAGGGCCATGACAGAGTCTTCCTGGGCACTTGGCACTCACCAGCCATGCTGTCCTGAGGGCGTTCGAGGGCTCTGGAGATGTAGCGCTCCTCAAGGAACGCGCAGTGTGTGGTTGCCCAGCACCCGGCACGCTCAGGGGTCCTCCGAGGGAATCAACCGATGGACCTCGACGTTGCTCAGCCGGCCCACAGGTGTCCGTCTGGAGGCACTCAGTGACCTTGGAGGGAAAATGATGCACACCCGTGGGGCCTAGGAGTCCCCGGACGTGTACTTCCTTTAAAGCAAAGCGACTAAGAACTCCTGGAAAGAGCTGCATGCCTCCCTTTCTGCACGGCTACTCAGGGCCTAACCTGGAGGCGAGTTCTCACGTTGAGGTTCCCTTTAGCTCTAGAGCCTGTCATGCGGGCCGCCACCGCGGCCACGGAAGCCCCTGGTTGAGAGAGAGCAAACTCACAATTTTCCCCGAAGCATTCTTCCAGGGCTCACTGGCCTGTCGGGAGCCGGGAATGTCAGGGAGCTTCAAGGCAGGCATGAATGCCGCCCTCCAAATGGGAAAGCAGGGCTAGTTCCAGCAGGCCCCCGTTTTCATGGGCACACTCAGCGTACATCCCCGTGGTTTCTAAGGCGTCCCAAGAGACACCGGTTACCCTGTGTTTCCTTCCCTGAGTCAACCTATCGAAGTAGGGAGTCCCGCATCCAGCGAACGGTCTCAACCACGGAACGCCGTAGCTGCTCCTCTGGGCCTGGGGCTGCCGGCGGTGCCAAAGAAGGAACAGGACTTGCATGGCAGTAAGAACCCAAGCCGCCGTCCTCTAGGAGGCACGGTGCCTTCAGTCAGGAGGTCCTGGATGGAATGCGAAGACGAGGGTTACTCTGAGCGCAGCTCCGATTGGGGCAACGCGTAAGACCTCCGCGCCATGTGGGATGTGCCAGAACGGTGTTCGTGAACGTGTGCGAGTGCTGAGGAAACCAAGCTGCTCCAAAAGAGAGGGCAGTGCGTTTCCCTACGCTCGGCGTGCGCAGAGGGGCTCTAAAGGGCTACGGGCCCGGATGTTGCTTAGCAGACCCAGGTGCGCCTGGGGTTACTCAGTGTTCCTGCCGGGAACAGGGTGCCCCGGCTAGCCTCCCAGGTGTCCAGAAAGCTGTGCTGCCGTTCAAGGTATGCAGGGCAGAGGCCACCGCCTCCTGGAAGCTGCAGCACGCCTCCGCTTCTGCACGGCAAATCAGGGCCTTACTTCCAGGCACGGGTTCACGCTGGGTGTGCCGGGAGCCACACAGCCTGCTAAGAGGCTGACTCTCTCCTCCAGCGGAGTGACTTCAGGTACGAGGGCGGGCCTCGCAGTGTTCCAAGCACAGCGTTCTCTCATGGCAGCTCACACAAAGGGCCATGACAGAGTCTTCCTGGGCACTTGGCACTCACCAGCCATGCTGTCCTGAGGGCGTTCGAGGGCTCTGGAGATGTAGCGCTCCTCAAGGAACGCGCAGTGTGTGGTTGCCCAGCACCCGGCACGCTCAGGGGTCCTCCGAGGGAATCAACCGATGGACCTCGACGTTGCTCAGCCGGCCCACAGGTGTCCGTCTGGAGGCACTCAGTGACCTTGGAGGGAAAATGATGCACACCCGTGGGGCCTAGGAGTCCCCGGACGTGTACTTCCTTTAAAGCAAAGCGACTAAGAACTCCTGGAAAGAGCTGCATGCCTCCCTTTCTGCACGGCTACTCAGGGCCTAACCTGGAGGCGAGTTCTCACGTTGAGGTTCCCTTTAGCTCTAGAGCCTGTCATGCGGGCCGCCACCGCGGCCACGGAAGCCCCTGGTTGAGAGAGAGCAAACTCACAATTTTCCCCGAAGCATTCTTCCAGGGCTCACTGGCCTGTCGGGAGCCGGAAATGTCAGGGAGCTTCAAGGCAGGCATGAATGCCGCCCTCCAAATGGGAAAGCAGGGCTAGTTCCAGCAGGCCCCCGTTTTCATGGGCACACTCAGCGTACATCCCCGTGGTTTCTAAGGCGTCCCAAGAGACACCGGTTACCCTGTGTTTCCTTCCCTGAGTCAACCTATCGAAGTAGGGAGTCCCGCATCCAGCGAACGGTCTCAACCACGGAACGCCGTAGCTGCTCCTCTGGGCCTGGGGCTGCCGGCGGTGCCAAAGAAGGAACAGGACTTGCATGGCAGTAAGAACCCAAGCCGCCGTCCTCTAGGAGGCACGGTGCCTTCAGTCAGGAGGTCCTGGATGGAATGCGAAGACGAGGGTTACTCTGAGCGCAGCTCCGATTGGGGCAACGCGTAAGACCTCCGCGCCATGTGGGATGTGCCAGAACGGTGTTCGTGAACGTGTGCGAGTGCTGAGGAAACCAAGCTGCTCCAAAAGAGAGGGCAGTGCGTTTCCCTACGCTCGGCGTGCGCAGAGGGGCTCTAAAGGGCTACGGGCCCGGATGTTGCTTAGCAGACCCAGGTGCGCCTGGGGTTACTCAGTGTTCCTGCCGGGAACAGGGTGCCCCGGCTAGCCTCCCAGGTGTCCAGAAAGCTGTGCTGCCGTTCAAGGTATGCAGGGCAGAGGCCACCGCCTCCTGGAAGCTGCAGCACGCCTCCGCTTCTGCACGGCAAATCAGGGCCTTACTTCCAGGCACGGGTTCACGCTGGGTGTGCCGGGAGCCACACAGCCTGCTAAGAGGCTGACTCTCTCCTCCAGCGGAGTGACTTCAGGTACGAGGGCGGGCCTCGCAGTGTTCCAAGCACAGCGTTCTCTCATGGCAGCTCACACAAGGGCCATGACAGAGTCTTCCTGGGCACTTGGCACTCACCAGCCATGCTGTCCTGAGGGCGTTCGAGGGCTCTGGAGATGTAGCGCTCCTCAAGGAACGCGCAGTGTGTGGTTGCCCAGCACCCGGCACGCTCAGGGGTCCTCCGAGGGAATCAACCGATGGACCTCGACGTTGCTCAGCCGGCCCACAGGTGTCCGTCTGGAGGCACTCAGTGACCTTGGAGGGAAAATGATGCACACCCGTGGGGCCTAGGAGTCCCCGGACGTGTACTTCCTTTAAAGCAAAGCGACTAAGAACTCCTGGAAAGAGCTGCATGCCTCCCTTTCTGCACGGCTACTCAGGGCCTAACCTGGAGGCGAGTTCTCACGTTGAGGTTCCCTTTAGCTCTAGAGCCTGTCATGCGGGCCGCCACCGCGGCCACGGAAGCCCCTGGTTGAGAGAGAGCAAACTCACAATTTTCCCCGAAGCATTCTTCCAGGGCTCACTGGCCTGTCGGGAGCCGGGAATGTCAGGGAGCTTCAAGGCAGGCATGAATGCCGCCCTCCAAATGGGAAAGCAGGGCTAGTTCCAGCAGGCCCCCGTTTTCATGGGCACACTCAGCGTACATCCCCGTGGTTTCTAAGGCGTCCCAAGAGACACCGGTTACCCTGTGTTTCCTTCCCTGAGTCAACCTATCGAAGTAGGGAGTCCCGCATCCAGCGAACGGTCTCAACCACGGAACGCCGTAGCTGCTCCTCTGGGCCTGGGGCTGCCGGCGGTGCCAAAGAAGGAACAGGACTTGCATGGCAGTAAGAACCCAAGCCGCCGTCCTCTAGGAGGCACGGTGCCTTCAGTCAGGAGGTCCTGGATGGAATGCGAAGACGAGGGTTACTCTGAGCGCAGCTCTGATTGGGGCAACGCGTAAGACCTCCGCGCCATGTGGGATGTGCCAGAACGGTGTTCGTAAACGTGTGCGAGTGCTGAGGAAACCAAGCTGCTCCAAAAGAGAGGGCAGTGCGTTTCCCTACGCTCGGCGTGCGCAGAGGGGCTCTAAAGGGCTACGGGCCCGGATGTTGCTTAGCAGACCCAGGTGCGCCTGGGGTTACTCAGTGTTCCTGCCGGGAACAGGGTGCCCCGGCTAGCCTCCCAGGTGTCCAGAAAGCTGTGCTGCCGTTCAAGGTATGCAGGGCAGAGGCCACCGCCTCCTGGAAGCTGCAGCACGCCTCCGCTTCTGCACGGCAAATCAGGGCCTTACTTCCAGGCACGGGTTCACGCTGGGTGTGCCGGGAGCCACACAGCCTGCTAAGAGGCTGACTCTCTCCTCCAGTGGAGCGACTTCAGGTATGAGGGCGGGCCTCGCAGTGTTCCAAGCACAGCGTTCTCTCATGGCAGCTCACACAAGGGCCATGACAGAGTCTTCCTGGGCACTTGGCACTCACCAGCCATGCTGTCCTGAGGGCGTTCGAGGGCTCTGGAGATGTAGCGCTCCTCAAGGAACGCGCAGTGTGTGGTTGCCCAGCACCCGGCACGCTCAGGGGTCCTCCGAGGGAATCAACCGATGGACCTCGACGTTGCTCAGCCGGCCCACAGGTGTCTGTCTGGAGGCACTCAGTGACCTTGGAGGGAAAATGATGCACACCCGTGGGGCCTAGGAGTCCCCGGACGTGTACTTCCTTTAAAGCAAAGCGACTAAGAACTCCTGGAAAGAGCTGCATGCCTCCCTTTCTGCACGGCTACTCAGGGCCTAACCTGGAGGCGAGTTCTCACGTTGAGGTTCCCTTTAGCTCTAGAGCCTGTCATGCGGGCCGCCACCGCGGCCACGGAAGCCCCTGGTTGAGAGAGAGCAAACTCACAATTTTCCCCGAAGCATTCTTCCAGGGCTCACTGGCCTGTCGGGAGCCGGGAATGTCAGGGAGCTTCAAGGCAGGCATGAATGCCGCCCTCCAAATGGGAAAGCAGGGCTAGTTCCAGCAGGCCCCCGTTTTCATGGGCACACTCAGCGTACATCCCCGTGGTTTCTAAGGCGTCCCAAGAGACACCGGTTACCCTGTGTTTCCTTCCCTGAGTCAACTTATCGAAGTAGGGAGTCCCGCATCCAGCGAACGGTCTCAACCAAGGAACGCCGTAGCTGCTCCTCTGGGCCTGGGGCTGCCGGCGGTGCCAAAGAAGGAACAGGACTTGCATGGCAGTAAGAACCCAAGCCGCCGTCCTCTAGGAGGCACGGTGCCTTCAGTCAGGAGGTCCTGGATGGAATGCGAAGACGAGGGTTACTCTGAGCGCAGCTCCGATTGGGGCAACGCGTAAGACCTCTGCGCCATGTGGGATGTGCCAGAACGGTGTTCGTGAACGTGTGCGAGTGCTGAGGAAACCAAGCTGCTCCAAAAGAGAGGGCAGTGCGTTTCCCTACGCTCGGCGTGCGCAGAGGGGCTCTAAAGGGCTACGGGCCCGGATGTTGCTTAGCAGACCCAGGTGCGCCTGGGGTTACTCAGTGTTCCTGCCGGGAACAGGGTGCCCCGGCTAGCCTCCCAGGTGTCCAGAAAGCTGTGCTGCCGTTCAAGGTATGCAGGGCAGAGGCCACCGCCTCCTGGAAGCTGCAGCACGCCTCCGCTTCTGCACGGCAAATCAGGGCCTTACTTCCAGGCACGGGTTCACGCTGGGTGTGCCGGGAGCCACACAGCCTGCTAAGAGGCTGACTCTCTCCTCCAGCGGAGTGACTTCAGGTACGAGGGCGGGCCTCGCAGTGTTCCAAGCACAGCGTTCTCTCATGGCAGCTCACACAAAGGGCCATGACAGAGTCTTCCTGGGCACTTGGCACTCACCAGCCATGCTGTCCTGAGGGCGTTCGAGGGCTCTGGAGATGTAGCGCTCCTCAAGGAACGCGCAGTGTGTGGTTGCCCAGCACCCGGCACGCTCAGGGGTCCTCCGAGGGAATCAACCGATGGACCTCGACGTTGCTCAGCCGGCCCACAGGTGTCCGTCTGGAGGCACTCAGTGACCTTGGAGGGAAAATGATGCACACCCGTGGGGCCTAGGAGTCCCCGGACGTGTACTTCCTTTAAAGCAAAGCGACTAAGAACTCCTGGAAAGAGCTGCATGCCTCCCTTTCTGCACGGCTACTCAGGGCCTAACCTGGAGGCGAGTTCTCACGTTGAGGTTCCCTTTAGCTCTAGAGCCTGTCATGCGGGCCGCCACCGCGGCCACGGAAGCCCCTGGTTGAGAGAGAGCAAACTCACAATTTTCCCCGAAGCATTCTTCCAGGGCTCACTGGCCTGTCGGGAGCCGGGAATGTCAGGGAGCTTCAAGGCAGGCATGAATGCCGCCCTCCAAATGGGAAAGCAGGGCTAGTTACAGCAGGCCCCCGTTTTCATGGGCACACTCAGCGTACATCCCCGTGGTTTCTAAGGCGTCCCAAGAGACACCGGTTACCCTGTGTTTCCTTCCCTGAGTCAACTTATCGAAGTAGGGAGTCCCGCATCCAGCGAACGGTCTCAACCAAGGAACGCCGTAGCTGCTCCTCTGGGCCTGGGGCTGCCGGCGGTGCCAAAGAAGGAACAGGACTTGCATGGCAGTAAGAACCCAAGCCGCCGTCCTCTAGGAGGCACGGTGCCTTCAGTCAGGAGGTCCTGGATGGAATGCGAAGACGAGGGTTACTCTGAGCGCAGCTCCGATTGGGGCAACGCGTAAGACCTCCGCGCCATGTGGGATGTGCCAGAACGGTGTTCGTGAACGTGTGCGAGTGCTGAGGAAACCAAGCTGCTCCAAAAGAGAGGGCAGTGCGTTTCCCTACGCTCGGCGTGCGCAGAGGGGCTCTAAAGGGCTACGGGCCCGGATGTTGCTTAGCAGACCCAGGTGCGCCTGGGGTTACTCAGTGTTCCTGCCGGGAACAGGGTGCCCCGGCTAGCCTCCCAGGTGTCCAGAAAGCTGTGCTGCCGTTCAAGGTATGCAGGGCAGAGGCCACCGCCTCCTGGAAGCTGCAGCACGCCTCCGCTTCTGCACGGCAAATCAGGGCCTTACTTCCAGGCACGGGTTCACGCTGGGTGTGCCGGGAGCCACACAGCCTGCTAAGAGGCTGACTCTCTCCTCCAGCGGAGTGACTTCAGGTACGACGGCGGGCCTCGCAGTGTTCCAAGCACAGCGTTCTCTCATGGCAGCTCACACAAAGGGCCATGACAGAGTCTTCCTGGGCACTTGGCACTCACCAGCCATGCTGTCCTGAGGGCGTTCGAGGGCTCTGGAGATGTAGCGCTCCTCAAGGAACGCGCAGTGTGTGGTTGCCCAGCACCCGGCACGCTCAGGGGTCCTCCGAGGGAATCAACCGATGGACCTCGACGTTGCTCAGCCGGCCCACAGGTGTCCGTCTGGAGGCACTCAGTGACCTTGGAGGGAAAATGATGCACACCCGTGGGGCCTAGGAGTCCCCGGACGTGTACTTCCTTTAAAGCAAAGCGACTAAGAACTCCTGGAAAGAGCTGCATGCCTCCCTTTCTGCACGGCTACTCAGGGCCTAACCTGGAGGCGAGTTCTCACGTTGAGGTTCCCTTTAGCTCTAGAGCCTGTCATGCGGGCCGCCACCGCGGCCACGGAAGCCCCTGGTTGAGAGAGAGCAAACTCACAATTTTCCCCGAAGCATTCTTCCAGGGCTCACTGGCCTGTCGGGAGCCGGGAATGTCAGGGAGCTTCAAGGCAGGCATGAATGCCGCCCTCCAAATGGGAAAGCAGGGCTAGTTCCAGCAGGCCCCCGTTTTCATGGGCACACTCAGCGTACATCCCCGTGGTTTCTAAGGCGTCCCAAGAGACACCGGTTACCCTGTGTTTCCTTCCCTGAGTCAACCTATCGAAGTAGGGAGTCCCGCATCCAGCGAACGGTCTCAACCACGGAACGCCGTAGCTGCTCCTCTGGGCCTGGGGCTGCCGGCGGTGCCAAAGAAGGAACAGGACTTGCATGGCAGTAAGAACCCAAGCCGCCGTCCTCTAGGAGGCACGGTGCCTTCAGTCAGGAGGTCCTGGATGGAATGCGAAGACGAGGGTTACTCTGAGCGCAGCTCCGATTGGGGCAACGCGTAAGACCTCCGCGCCATGTGGGATGTGCCAGAACGGTGTTCGTGAACGTGTGCGAGTGCTGAGGAAACCAAGCTGCTCCAAAAGAGAGGGCAGTGCGTTTCCCTACGCTCGGCGTGCGCAGAGGGGCTCTAAAGGGCTACGGGCCCGGATGTTGCTTAGCAGACCCAGGTGCGCCTGGGGTTACTCAGTGTTCCTGCCGGGAACAGGGTGCCCCGGCTAGCCTCCCAGGTGTCCAGAAAGCTGTGCTGCCGTTCAAGGTATGCAGGGCAGAGGCCACCGCCTCCTGGAAGCTGCAGCACGCCTCCGCTTCTGCACGGCAAATCAGGGCCTTACTTCCAGGCACGGGTTCACGCTGGGTGTGCCGGGAGCCACACAGCCTGCTAAGAGGCTGACTCTCTCCTCCAGCGGAGTGACTTCAGGTACGAGGGCGGGCCTCGCAGTGTTCCAAGCACAGCGTTCTCTCATGGCAGCTCACACAAAGGGCCATGACAGAGTCTTCCTGGGCACTTGGCACTCACCAGCCATGCTGTCCTGAGGGCGTTCGAGGGCTCTGGAGATGTAGCGCTCCTCAAGGAACGCGCAGTGTGTGGTTGCCCAGCACCCGGCACGCTCAGGGGTCCTCCGAGGGAATCAACCGATGGACCTCGACGTTGCTCAGCCGGCCCACAGGTGTCCGTCTGGAGGCACTCAGTGACCTTGGAGGGAAAATGATGCACACCCGTGGGGCCTAGGAGTCCCCGGACGTGTACTTCCTTTAAAGCAAAGCGACTAAGAACTCCTGGAAAGAGCTGCATGCCTCCCTTTCTGCACGGCTACTCAGGGCCTAACCTGGAGGCGAGTTCTCACGTTGAGGTTCCCTTTAGCTCTAGAGCCTGTCATGCGGGCCGCCACCGCGGCCACGGAAGCCCCTGGTTGAGAGAGAGCAAACTCACAATTTTCCCCGAAGCATTCTTCCAGGGCTCACTGGCCTGTCGGGAGCCGGAAATGTCAGGGAGCTTCAAGGCAGGCATGAATGCCGCCCTCCAAATGGGAAAGCAGGGCTAGTTCCAGCAGGCCCCCGTTTTCATGGGCACACTCAGCGTACATCCCCGTGGTTTCTAAGGCGTCCCAAGAGACACCGGTTACCCTGTGTTTCCTTCCCTGAGTCAACCTATCGAAGTAGGGAGTCCCGCATCCAGCGAACGGTCTCAACCACGGAACGCCGTAGCTGCTCCTCTGGGCCTGGGGCTGCCGGCGGTGCCAAAGAAGGAACAGGACTTGCATGGCAGTAAGAACCCAAGCCGCCGTCCTCTAGGAGGCACGGTGCCTTCAGTCAGGAGGTCCTGGATGGAATGCGAAGACGAGGGTTACTCTGAGCGCAGCTCCGATTGGGGCAACGCGTAAGACCTCCGCGCCATGTGGGATGTGCCAGAACGGTGTTCGTGAACGTGTGCGAGTGCTGAGGAAACCAAGCTGCTCCAAAAGAGAGGGCAGTGCGTTTCCCTACGCTCGGCGTGCGCAGAGGGGCTCTAAAGGGCTACGGGCCCGGATGTTGCTTAGCAGACCCAGGTGCGCCTGGGGTTACTCAGTGTTCCTGCCGGGAACAGGGTGCCCCGGCTAGCCTCCCAGGTGTCCAGAAAGCTGTGCTGCCGTTCAAGGTATGCAGGGCAGAGGCCACCGCCTCCTGGAAGCTGCAGCACGCCTCCGCTTCTGCACGGCAAATCAGGGCCTTACTTCCAGGCACGGGTTCACGCTGGGTGTGCCGGGAGCCACACAGCCTGCTAAGAGGCTGACTCTCTCCTCCAGCGGAGTGACTTCAGGTACGAGGGCGGGCCTCGCAGTGTTCCAAGCACAGCGTTCTCTCATGGCAGCTCACACAAGGGCCATGACAGAGTCTTCCTGGGCACTTGGCACTCACCAGCCATGCTGTCCTGAGGGCGTTCGAGGGCTCTGGAGATGTAGCGCTCCTCAAGGAACGCGCAGTGTGTGGTTGCCCAGCACCCGGCACGCTCAGGGGTCCTCCGAGGGAATCAACCGATGGACCTCGACGTTGCTCAGCCGGCCCACAGGTGTCCGTCTGGAGGCACTCAGTGACCTTGGAGGGAAAATGATGCACACCCGTGGGGCCTAGGAGTCCCCGGACGTGTACTTCCTTTAAAGCAAAGCGACTAAGAACTCCTGGAAAGAGCTGCATGCCTCCCTTTCTGCACGGCTACTCAGGGCCTAACCTGGAGGCGAGTTCTCACGTTGAGGTTCCCTTTAGCTCTAGAGCCTGTCATGCGGGCCGCCACCGCGGCCACGGAAGCCCCTGGTTGAGAGAGAGCAAACTCACAATTTTCCCCGAAGCATTCTTCCAGGGCTCACTGGCCTGTCGGGAGCCGGGAATGTCAGGGAGCTTCAAGGCAGGCATGAATGCCGCCCTCCAAATGGGAAAGCAGGGCTAGTTCCAGCAGGCCCCCGTTTTCATGGGCACACTCAGCGTACATCCCCGTGGTTTCTAAGGCGTCCCAAGAGACACCGGTTACCCTGTGTTTCCTTCCCTGAGTCAACCTATCGAAGTAGGGAGTCCCGCATCCAGCGAACGGTCTCAACCACGGAACGCCGTAGCTGCTCCTCTGGGCCTGGGGCTGCCGGCGGTGCCAAAGAAGGAACAGGACTTGCATGGCAGTAAGAACCCAAGCCGCCGTCCTCTAGGAGGCACGGTGCCTTCAGTCAGGAGGTCCTGGATGGAATGCGAAGACGAGGGTTACTCTGAGCGCAGCTCTGATTGGGGCAACGCGTAAGACCTCCGCGCCATGTGGGATGTGCCAGAACGGTGTTCGTAAACGTGTGCGAGTGCTGAGGAAACCAAGCTGCTCCAAAAGAGAGGGCAGTGCGTTTCCCTACGCTCGGCGTGCGCAGAGGGGCTCTAAAGGGCTACGGGCCCGGATGTTGCTTAGCAGACCCAGGTGCGCCTGGGGTTACTCAGTGTTCCTGCCGGGAACAGGGTGCCCCGGCTAGCCTCCCAGGTGTCCAGAAAGCTGTGCTGCCGTTCAAGGTATGCAGGGCAGAGGCCACCGCCTCCTGGAAGCTGCAGCACGCCTCCGCTTCTGCACGGCAAATCAGGGCCTTACTTCCAGGCACGGGTTCACGCTGGGTGTGCCGGGAGCCACACAGCCTGCTAAGAGGCTGACTCTCTCCTCCAGTGGAGCGACTTCAGGTATGAGGGCGGGCCTCGCAGTGTTCCAAGCACAGCGTTCTCTCATGGCAGCTCACACAAGGGCCATGACAGAGTCTTCCTGGGCACTTGGCACTCACCAGCCATGCTGTCCTGAGGGCGTTCGAGGGCTCTGGAGATGTAGCGCTCCTCAAGGAACGCGCAGTGTGTGGTTGCCCAGCACCCGGCACGCTCAGGGGTCCTCCGAGGGAATCAACCGATGGACCTCGACGTTGCTCAGCCGGCCCACAGGTGTCTGTCTGGAGGCACTCAGTGACCTTGGAGGGAAAATGATGCACACCCGTGGGGCCTAGGAGTCCCCGGACGTGTACTTCCTTTAAAGCAAAGCGACTAAGAACTCCTGGAAAGAGCTGCATGCCTCCCTTTCTGCACGGCTACTCAGGGCCTAACCTGGAGGCGAGTTCTCACGTTGAGGTTCCCTTTAGCTCTAGAGCCTGTCATGCGGGCCGCCACCGCGGCCACGGAAGCCCCTGGTTGAGAGAGAGCAAACTCACAATTTTCCCCGAAGCATTCTTCCAGGGCTCACTGGCCTGTCGGGAGCCGGGAATGTCAGGGAGCTTCAAGGCAGGCATGAATGCCGCCCTCCAAATGGGAAAGCAGGGCTAGTTCCAGCAGGCCCCCGTTTTCATGGGCACACTCAGCGTACATCCCCGTGGTTTCTAAGGCGTCCCAAGAGACACCGGTTACCCTGTGTTTCCTTCCCTGAGTCAACTTATCGAAGTAGGGAGTCCCGCATCCAGCGAACGGTCTCAACCAAGGAACGCCGTAGCTGCTCCTCTGGGCCTGGGGCTGCCGGCGGTGCCAAAGAAGGAACAGGACTTGCATGGCAGTAAGAACCCAAGCCGCCGTCCTCTAGGAGGCACGGTGCCTTCAGTCAGGAGGTCCTGGATGGAATGCGAAGACGAGGGTTACTCTGAGCGCAGCTCCGATTGGGGCAACGCGTAAGACCTCTGCGCCATGTGGGATGTGCCAGAACGGTGTTCGTGAACGTGTGCGAGTGCTGAGGAAACCAAGCTGCTCCAAAAGAGAGGGCAGTGCGTTTCCCTACGCTCGGCGTGCGCAGAGGGGCTCTAAAGGGCTACGGGCCCGGATGTTGCTTAGCAGACCCAGGTGCGCCTGGGGTTACTCAGTGTTCCTGCCGGGAACAGGGTGCCCCGGCTAGCCTCCCAGGTGTCCAGAAAGCTGTGCTGCCGTTCAAGGTATGCAGGGCAGAGGCCACCGCCTCCTGGAAGCTGCAGCACGCCTCCGCTTCTGCACGGCAAATCAGGGCCTTACTTCCAGGCACGGGTTCACGCTGGGTGTGCCGGGAGCCACACAGCCTGCTAAGAGGCTGACTCTCTCCTCCAGCGGAGTGACTTCAGGTACGAGGGCGGGCCTCGCAGTGTTCCAAGCACAGCGTTCTCTCATGGCAGCTCACACAAAGGGCCATGACAGAGTCTTCCTGGGCACTTGGCACTCACCAGCCATGCTGTCCTGAGGGCGTTCGAGGGCTCTGGAGATGTAGCGCTCCTCAAGGAACGCGCAGTGTGTGGTTGCCCAGCACCCGGCACGTTCAGGGGTCCTCCGAGGGAATCAACCGATGGACCTCGACGTTGCTCAGCCGGCCCACAGGTGTCCGTCTGGAGGCACTCAGTGACCTTGGAGGGAAAATGATGCACACCCGTGGGGCCTAGGAGTCCCCGGACGTGTACTTCCTTTAAAGCAAAGCGACTAAGAACTCCTGGAAAGAGCTGCATGCCTCCCTTTCTGCACGGCTACTCAGGGCCTAACCTGGAGGCGAGTTCTCACGTTGAGGTTCCCTTTAGCTCTAGAGCCTGTCATGCGGGCCGCCACCGCGGCCACGGAAGCCCCTGGTTGAGAGAGAGCAAACTCACAATTTTCCCCGAAGCATTCTTCCAGGGCTCACTGGCCTGTCGGGAGCCGGGAATGTCAGGGAGCTTCAAGGCAGGCATGAATGCCGCCCTCCAAATGGGAAAGCAGGGCTAGTTCCAGCAGGCCCCCGTTTTCATGGGCACACTCAGCGTACATCCCCGTGGTTTCTAAGGCGTCCCAAGAGACACCGGTTACCCTGTGTTTCCTTCCCTGAGTCAACTTATCGAAGTAGGGAGTCCCGCATCCAGCGAACGGTCTCAACCAAGGAACGCCGTAGCTGCTCCTCTGGGCCTGGGGCTGCCGGCGGTGCCAAAGAAGGAACAGGACTTGCATGGCAGTAAGAACCCAAGCCGCCGTCCTCTAGGAGGCACGGTGCCTTCAGTCAGGAGGTCCTGGATGGAATGCGAAGACGAGGGTTACTCTGAGCGCAGCTCCGATTGGGGCAACGCGTAAGACCTCCGCGCCATGTGGGATGTGCCAGAACGGTGTTCGTGAACGTGTGCGAGTGCTGAGGAAACCAAGCTGCTCCAAAAGAGAGGGCAGTGCGTTTCCCTACGCTCGGCGTGCGCAGAGGGGCTCTAAAGGGCTACGGGCCCGGATGTTGCTTAGCAGACCCAGGTGCGCCTGGGGTTACTCAGTGTTCCTGCCGGGAACAGGGTGCCCCGGCTAGCCTCCCAGGTGTCCAGAAAGCTGTGCTGCCGTTCAAGGTATGCAGGGCAGAGGCCACCGCCTCCTGGAAGCTGCAGCACGCCTCCGCTTCTGCACGGCAAATCAGGGCCTTACTTCCAGGCACGGGTTCACGCTGGGTGTGCCGGGAGCCACACAGCCTGCTAAGAGGCTGACTCTCTCCTCCAGCGGAGTGACTTCAGGTACGAGGGCGGGCCTCGCAGTGTTCCAAGCACAGCGTTCTCTCATGGCAGCTCACACAAAGGGCCATGACAGAGTCTTCCTGGGCACTTGGCACTCACCAGCCATGCTGTCCTGAGGGCGTTCGAGGGCTCTGGAGATGTAGCGCTCCTCAAGGAACGCGCAGTGTGTGGTTGCCCAGCACCCGGCACGCTCAGGGGTCCTCCGAGGGAATCAACCGATGGACCTCGACGTTGCTCAGCCGGCCCACAGGTGTCCGTCTGGAGGCACTCAGTGACCTTGGAGGGAAAATGATGCACACCCGTGGGGCCTAGGAGTCCCCGGACGTGTACTTCCTTTAAAGCAAAGCGACTAAGAACTCCTGGAAAGAGCTGCATGCCTCCCTTTCTGCACGGCTACTCAGGGCCTAACCTGGAGGCGAGTTCTCACGTTGAGGTTCCCTTTAGCTCTAGAGCCTGTCATGCGGGCCGCCACCGCGGCCACGGAAGCCCCTGGTTGAGAGAGAGCAAACTCACAATTTTCCCCGAAGCATTCTTCCAGGGCTCACTGGCCTGTCGGGAGCCGGGAATGTCAGGGAGCTTCAAGGCAGGCATGAATGCCGCCCTCCAAATGGGAAAGCAGGGCTAGTTCCAGCAGGCCCCCGTTTTCATGGGCACACTCAGCGTACATCCCCGTGGTTTCTAAGGCGTCCCAAGAGACACCGGTTACCCTGTGTTTCCTTCCCTGAGTCAACCTATCGAAGTAGGGAGTCCCGCATCCAGCGAACGGTCTCAACCACGGAACGCCGTAGCTGCTCCTCTGGGCCTGGGGCTGCCGGCGGTGCCAAAGAAGGAACAGGACTTGCATGGCAGTAAGAACCCAAGCCGCCGTCCTCTAGGAGGCACGGTGCCTTCAGTCAGGAGGTCCTGGATGGAATGCGAAGACGAGGGTTACTCTGAGCGCAGCTCCGATTGGGGCAACGCGTAAGACCTCCGCGCCATGTGGGATGTGCCAGAACGGTGTTCGTGAACGTGTGCGAGTGCTGAGGAAACCAAGCTGCTCCAAAAGAGAGGGCAGTGCGTTTCCCTACGCTCGGCGTGCGCAGAGGGGCTCTAAAGGGCTACGGGCCCGGATGTTGCTTAGCAGACCCAGGTGCGCCTGGGGTTACTCAGTGTTCCTGCCGGGAACAGGGTGCCCCGGCTAGCCTCCCAGGTGTCCAGAAAGCTGTGCTGCCGTTCAAGGTATGCAGGGCAGAGGCCACCGCCTCCTGGAAGCTGCAGCACGCCTCCGCTTCTGCACGGCAAATCAGGGCCTTACTTCCAGGCACGGGTTCACGCTGGGTGTGCCGGGAGCCACACAGCCTGCTAAGAGGCTGACTCTCTCCTCCAGCGGAGTGACTTCAGGTACGAGGGCGGGCCTCGCAGTGTTCCAAGCACAGCGTTCTCTCATGGCAGCTCACACAAAGGGCCATGACAGAGTCTTCCTGGGCACTTGGCACTCACCAGCCATGCTGTCCTGAGGGCGTTCGAGGGCTCTGGAGATGTAGCGCTCCTCAAGGAACGCGCAGTGTGTGGTTGCCCAGCACTCGGCACGCTCAGGGGTCCTCCGAGGGAATCAACCGATGGACCTCGACGTTGCTCAGCCGGCCCACAGGTGTCCGTCTGGAGGCACTCAGTTACCTTGGAGGGAAAATGATGCACACCCGTGGGGCCTAGGAGTCCCCGGACGTGTACTTCCTTTAAAGCAAAGCGACTAAGAACTCCTGGAAAGAGCTGCATGCCTCCCTTTCTGCACGGCTACTCAGGGCCTAACCTGGAGGCGAGTTCTCACGTTGAGGTTCCCTTTAGCTCTAGAGCCTGTCATGCGGGCCGCCACCGCGGCCACGGAAGCCCCTGGTTGAGAGAGAGCAAACTCACAATTTTCCCCGAAGCATTCTTCCAGGGCTCACTGGCCTGTCGGGAGCCGGGAATGTCAGGGAGCTTCAAGGCAGGCATGAATGCCGCCCTCCAAATGGGAAAGCAGGGCTAGTTCCAGCAGGCCCCCGTTTTCATGGGCACACTCAGCGTACATCCCCGTGGTTTCTAAGGCGTCCCAAGAGACACCGGTTACCCTGTGTTTCCTTCCCTGAGTCAACCTATCGAAGTAGGGAGTCCCGCATCCAGCGAACGGTCTCAACCACGGAACGCCGTAGCTGCTCCTCTGGGCCTGGGGCTGCCGGCGGTGCCAAAGAAGGAACAGGACTTGCATGGCAGTAAGAACCCAAGCCGCCGTCCTCTAGGAGGCACGGTGCCTTCAGTCAGGAGGTCCTGGATGGAATGCGAAGACGAGGGTTACTCTGAGCGCAGCTCCGATTGGGGCAACGCGTAAGACCTCCGCGCCATGTGGGATGTGCCAGAACGGTGTTCGTGAACGTGTGCGAGTGCTGAGGAAACCAAGCTGCTCCAAAAGAGAGGGCAGTGCGTTTCCCTACGCTCGGCGTGCGCAGAGGGGCTCTAAAGGGCTACGGGCCCGGATGTTGCTTAGCAGACCCAGGTGCGCCTGGGGTTACTCAGTGTTCCTGCCGGGAACAGGGTGCCCCGGCTAGCCTCCCAGGTGTCCAGAAAGCTGTGCTGCCGTTCAAGGTATGCAGGGCAGAGGCCACCGCCTCCTGGAAGCTGCAGCACGCCTCCGCTTCTGCACGGCAAATCAGGGCCTTACTTCCAGGCACGGGTTCACGCTGGGTGTGCCGGGAGCCACACAGCCTGCTAAGAGGCTGACTCTCTCCTCCAGCAGAGTGACTTCAGGTACGAGGGCGGGCCTCGCAGTGTTCCAAGCACAGCGTTCTCTCATGGCAGCTCACACAAGGGCCATGACAGAGTCTTCCTGGGCACTTGGCACTCACCAGCCATGCTGTCCTGAGGGCGTTCGAGGGCTCTGGAGATGTAGCGCTCCTCAAGGAACGCGCAGTGTGTGGTTGCCCAGCACCCGGCACGCTCAGGGGTCCTCCGAGGGAATCAACCGATGGACCTCGACGTTGCTCAGCCGGCCCACAGGTGTCCGTCTGGAGGCACTCAGTGACCTTGGAGGGAAAATGATGCACACCCGTGGGGCCTAGGAGTCCCCAGACGTGTACTTCCTTTAAAGCAAAGCGACTAAGAACTCCTGGAAAGAGCTGCATGCCTCCCTTTCTGCACGGCTACTCAGGGCCTAACCTGGAGGCGAGTTCTCACGTTGAGGTTCCCTTTAGCTCTAGAGCCTGTCATGCGGGCCGCCACCGCGGCCACGGAAGCCCCTGGTTGAGAGAGAGCAAACTCACAATTTTCCCCGAAGCATTCTTCCAGGGCTCACTGGCCTGTCGGGAGCCGGGAATGTCAGGGAGCTTCAAGGCAGGCATGAATGCCGCCCTCCAAATGGGAAAGCAGGGCTAGTTCCAGCAGGCCCCCGTTTTCATGGGCACACTCAGCGTACATCCCCGTGGTTTCTAAGGCGTCCCAAGAGACACCGGTTACCCTGTGTTTCCTTCCCTGAGTCAACCTATCGAAGTAGGGAGTCCCGCATCCAGCGAACGGTCTCAACCACGGAACGCCGTAGCTGCTCCTCTGGGCCTGGGGCTGCCGGCGGTGCCAAAGAAGGAACAGGACTTGCATGGCAGTAAGAACCCAAGCCGCCGTCCTCTAGGAGGCACGGTGCCTTCAGTCAGGAGGTCCTGGATGGAATGCGAAGACGAGGGTTACTCTGAGCGCAGCTCCGATTGGGGCAACGCCTAAGACCTCCGCGCCATGTGGGATGTGCCAGAACGGTGTTCGTGAACGTGTGCGAGTGCTGAGGAAACCAAGCTGCTCCAAAAGAGAGGGCAGTGCGTTTCCCTACGCTCGGCGTGCGCAGAGGGGCTCTAAAGGGCCACGGGCCCGGATGTTGCTTAGCAGACCCAGGTGCGCCTGGGGTTACTCAGTGTTCCTGCCGGGAACAGGGTGCCCCGGCTAGCCTCCCAGGTGTCCAGAAAGCTGTGCTGCCGTTCAAGGTATGCAGGGCAGAGGCCACCGCCTCCTGGAAGCTGCAGCACGCCTCCGCTTCTGCACGGCAAATCAGGGCCTTACTTCCAGGCACGGGTTTACGCTGGGTGTGCCGGGAGCCACACAGCCTGCTAAGAGGCTGACTCTCTCCTCCAGCGGAGTGACTTCAGGTACGAGGGCGGGCCTCGCAGTGTTCCAAGCACAGCGTTCTCTCATGGCAGCTCACACAAGGGCCATGACAGAGTCTTCCTGGGCACTTGGCACTCACCAGCCATGCTGTCCTGAGGGCGTTCGAGGGCTCTGGAGATGTAGCGCTCCTCAAGGAACGCGCAGTGTGTGGTTGCCCAGCACCCGGCACGCTCAGGGGTCCTCCGAGGGAATCAACCGATGGACCTCGACGTTGCTCAGCCGGCCCACAGGTGTCCGTCTGGAGGCACTCAGTGACCTTGGAGGGAAAATGATGCACACCCGTGGGGCCTAGGAGTCCCCGGACGTGTACTTCCTTTAAAGCAAAGCGACTAAGAACTCCTGGAAAGAGCTGCATGCCTCCCTTTCTGCACGGCTACTCAGGGCCTAACCCGGAGGCGAGTTCTCACGTTGAGGTTCCCTTTAGCTCTAGAGCCTGTCATGCGGGCCGCCACCGCGGCCACGGAAGCCCCTGGTTGAGAGAGAGCAAACTCACAATTTTCCCCGAAGCATTCTTCCAGGGCTCACTGGCCTGTCGGGAGCCGGGAATGTCAGGGAGCTTCAAGGCAGGCATGAATGCCGCCCTCCAAATGGGAAAGCAGGGCTAGTTCCAGCAGGCCCCCGTTTTCATGGGCACACTCAGCGTACATCCCCGTGGTTTCTAAGGCGTCCCAAGAGACACCGGTTACCCTGTGTTTCCTTCCCTGAGTCAACCTATCGAAGTAGGGAGTCCCGCATCCAGCGAACGGTCTCAACCACGGAACGCCGTAGCTGCTCCTCTGGGCCTGGGGCTGCCGGCGGTGCCAAAGAAGGAACAGGACTTGCATGGCAGTAAGAACCCAAGCCGCCGTCCTCTAGGAGGCACGGTGCCTTCAGTCAGGAGGTCCTGGATGGAATGCGAAGACGAGGGTTACTCTGAGCGCAGCTCCGATTGGGGCAACGCGTAAGACCTCCGCGCCATGTGGGATGTGCCAGAACGGTGTTCGTGAACGTGTGCGAGTGCTGAGGAAACCAAGCTGCTCCAAAAGAGAGGGCAGTGCGTTTCCCTACGCTCGGCGTGCGCAGAGGGGCTCTAAAGGGCCACGGGCCCGGATGTTGCTTAGCAGACCCAGGTGCGCCTGGGGTTACTCAGTGTTCCTGCCGGGAACAGGGTGCCCCGGCTAGCCTCCCAGGTGTCCAGAAAGCTGTGCTGCCGTGCAAGGTAGGCAGGGCAGAGGCCACCGCCTCCTGGAAGCTGCAGCACGCCTCCGCTTCTGCACGGCAAATCAGGGCCTTACTTCCAGGCACGGGTTCACGCTGGGTGTGCCGGGAGCCACACAGCCTGCTAAGAGGCTGACTCTCTCCTCCAGCGGAGTGACTTCAGGTACGAGGGCGGGCCTCGCAGTGTTCCAAGCACAGCGTTCTCTCATGGCAGCTCACACAAGGGCCATGACAGAGTCTTCCTGGGCACTTGGCACTCACCAGCCATGCTGTCCTGAGGGCGTTCGAGGGCTCTGGAGATGTAGCGCTCCTCAAGGAACGCGCAGTGTGTGGTTGCCCAGCACCCGGCACGCTCAGGGGTCCTCCGAGGGAATCAACCGATGGACCTCGACGTTGCTCAGCCGGCCCACAGGTGTCCGTCTGGAGGCAATCAGTGACCTTGGAGGGAAAATGATGCACACCCATGGGGCCTAGGAGTCCCCGGACGTGTACTTCCTTTAAAGCAAAGCGACTAAGAACTCCTGGAAAGAGCTGCATGCCTCCCTTTCTGCACGGCTACTCAGGGCCTAACCTGGAGGCGAGTTCTCACGTTGAGGTTCCCTTTAGCTCTAGAGCCTGTCATGCGGGCCGCCACCGCGGCCACGGAAGCCCCTGGTTGAGAGAGAGCAAACTCACAATTTTCCCCGAAGCATTCTTCCAGGGCTCACTGGCCTGTCGGGAGCCGGGAATGTCAGGGAGCTTCAAGGCAGGCATGAATGCCGCCCTCCAAATGGGAAAGCAGGGCTAGTTCCAGCAGGCCCCCGTTTTCATGGGCACACTCAGCGTACATCCCCGTGGTTTCTAAGGCGTCCCAAGAGACACCGGTTACCCTGTGTTTCCTTCCCTGAGTCAACCTATCGAAGTAGGGAGTCCCGCATCCAGCGAACGGTCTCAACCACGGAACGCCGTAGCTGCTCCTCTGGGCCTGGGGCTGCCGGCGGTGCCAAAGAAGGAACAGGACTTGCATGGCAGTAAGAACCCAAGCCGCCGTCCTCTAGGAGGCACGGTGCCTTCAGTCAGGAGGTCCTGGATGGAATGCGAAGACAAGGGTTACTCTGAGCGCAGCTCCGATTGGGGCAACGCGTAAGACCTCCGCGCCATGTGGGATGTGCCAGAACGGTGTTCGTGAACGTGTGCGAGTGCTGAGGAAACCAAGCTGCTCCAAAAGAGAGGGCAGTGCGTTTCCCTACGCTCGGCGTGCGCAGAGGGGCTCTAAAGGGCCACGGGCCCGGATGTTGCTTAGCAGACCCAGGTGCGCCTGGGGTTACTCAGTGTTCCTGCCGGGAACAGGGTGCCCCGGCTAGCCTCCCAGGTGTCCAGAAAGCTGTGCTGCCGTTCAAGGTATGCAGGGCAGAGGCCACCGCCTCCTGGAAGCTGCAGCACGCCTCCGCTTCTGCACGGCAAATCAGGGCCTTACTTCCAGGCACGGGTTCACGCTGGGTGTGCCGGGAGCCACACAGCCTGCTAAGAGGCTGACTCTCTCCTCCAGCGGAGTGACTTCAGGTACGAGGGCGGGCCTCGCAGTGTTCCAAGCACAGCGTTCTCTCATGGCAGCTCACACAAGGGCCATGACAGAGTCTTCCTGGGCACTTGGCACTCACCAGCCATGCTGTCCTGAGGGCGTTCGAGGGCTCTGGAGATGTAGCGCTCCTCAAGGAACGCGCAGTGTGTGGTTGCCCAGCACCCGGCACGCTCAGGGGTCCTCCGAGGGAATCAACCGATGGACCTCGACGTTGCTCAGCCGGCCCACAGGTGTCCGTCTGGAGGCACTCAGTGACCTTGGAGGGAAAATGATGCACACCCGTGGGGCCTAGGAGTCCCCGGACGTGTACTTCCTTTAAAGCAAAGCGACTAAGAACTCCTGGAAAGAGCTGCATGCCTCCCTTTCTGCACGGCTACTCAGGGCCTAACCCGGAGGCGAGTTCTCACGTTGAGGTTCCCTTTAGCTCTAGAGCCTGTCATGCGGGCCGCCACCGCGGCCACGGAAGCCCCTGGTTGAGAGAGAGCAAACTCACAATTTTCCCCGAAGCATTCTTCCAGGGCTCACTGGCCTGTCGGGAGCCGGGAATGTCAGGGAGCTTCAAGGCAGGCATGAATGCCGCCCTCCAAATGGGAAAGCAGGGCTAGTTCCAGCAGGCCCCCGTTTTCATGGGCACACTCAGCGTACATCCCCGTGGTTTCTAAGGCGTCCCAAGAGACACCGGTTACCCTGTGTTTCCTTCCCTGAGTCAACCTATCGAAGTAGGGAGTCCCGCATCCAGCGAACGGTCTCAACCACGGAACGCCGTAGCTGCTCCTCTGGGCCTGGGGCTGCCGGCGGTGCCAAAGAAGGAACAGGACTTGCATGGCAGTAAGAACCCAAGCCGCCGTCCTCTAGGAGGCACGGTGCCTTCAGTCAGGAGGTCCTGGATGGAATGCGAAGACGAGGGTTACTCTGAGCGCAGCTCCGATTGGGGCAACGCGTAAGACCTCCGCGCCATGTGGGATGTGCCAGAACGGTGTTCGTGAACGTGTGCGAGTGCTGAGGAAACCAAGCTGCTCCAAAAGAGAGGGCAGTGCGTTTCCCTACGCTCGGCGTGCGCAGAGGGGCTCTAAAGGGCCACGGGCCCGGATGTTGCTTAGCAGACCCAGGTGCGCCTGGGGTTACTCAGTGTTCCTGCCGGGAACAGGGTGCCCCGGCTAGCCTCCCAGGTGTCCAGAAAGCTGTGCTGCCGTTCAAGGTATGCAGGGCAGAGGCCACCGCCTCCTGGAAGCTGCAGCACGCCTCCGCTTCTGCACGGCAAATCAGGGCCTTACTTCCAGGCACGGGTTTACGCTGGGTGTGCCGGGAGCCACACAGCCTGCTAAGAGGCTGACTCTCTCCTCCAGCGGAGTGACTTCAGGTACGAGGGCGGGCCTCGCAGTGTTCCAAGCACAGCGTTCTCTCATGGCAGCTCACACAAGGGCCATGACAGAGTCTTCCTGGGCACTTGGCACTCACCAGCCATGCTGTCCTGAGGGCGTTCGAGGGCTCTGGAGATGTAGCGCTCCTCAAGGAACGCGCAGTGTGTGGTTGCCCAGCACCCGGCACGCTCAGGGGTCCTCCGAGGGAATCAACCGATGGACCTCGACGTTGCTCAGCCGGCCCACAGGTGTCCGTCTGGAGGCACTCAGTGACCTTGGAGGGAAAATGATGCACACCCGTGGGGCCTAGGAGTCCCCGGACGTGTACTTCCTTTAAAGCAAAGCGACTAAGAACTCCTGGAAAGAGCTGCATGCCTCCCTTTCTGCACGGCTACTCAGGGCCTAACCCGGAGGCGAGTTCTCACGTTGAGGTTCCCTTTAGCTCTAGAGCCTGTCATGCGGGCCGCCACCGCGGCCACGGAAGCCCCTGGTTGAGAGAGAGCAAACTCACAATTTTCCCCGAAGCATTCTTCCAGGGCTCACTGGCCTGTCGGGAGCCGGGAATGTCAGGGAGCTTCAAGGCAGGCATGAATGCCGCCCTCCAAATGGGAAAGCAGGGCTAGTTCCAGCAGGCCCCCGTTTTCATGGGCACACTCAGCGTACATCCCCGTGGTTTCTAAGGCGTCCCAAGAGACACCGGTTACCCTGTGTTTCCTTCCCTGAGTCAACCTATCGAAGTAGGGAGTCCCGCATCCAGCGAACGGTCTCAACCACGGAACGCCGTAGCTGCTCCTCTGGGCCTGGGGCTGCCGGCGGTGCCAAAGAAGGAACAGGACTTGCATGGCAGTAAGAACCCAAGCCGCCGTCCTCTAGGAGGCACGGTGCCTTCAGTCAGGAGGTCCTGGATGGAATGCGAAGACGAGGGTTACTCTGAGCGCAGCTCCGATTGGGGCAACGCGTAAGACCTCCGCGCCATGTGGGATGTGCCAGAACGGTGTTCGTGAACGTGTGCGAGTGCTGAGGAAACCAAGCTGCTCCAAAAGAGAGGGCAGTGCGTTTCCCTACGCTCGGCGTGCGCAGAGGGGCTCTAAAGGGCCACGGGCCCGGATGTTGCTTAGCAGACCCAGGTGCGCCTGGGGTTACTCAGTGTTCCTGCCGGGAACAGGGTGCCCCGGCTAGCCTCCCAGGTGTCCAGAAAGCTGTGCTGCCGTGCAAGGTAGGCAGGGCAGAGGCCACCGCCTCCTGGAAGCTGCAGCACGCCTCCGCTTCTGCACGGCAAATCAGGGCCTTACTTCCAGGCACGGGTTCACGCTGGGTGTGCCGGGAGCCACACAGCCTGCTAAGAGGCTGACTCTCTCCTCCAGCGGAGTGACTTCAGGTACGAGGGCGGGCCTCGCAGTGTTCCAAGCACAGCGTTCTCTCATGGCAGCTCACACAAGGGCCATGACAGAGTCTTCCTGGGCACTTGGCACTCACCAGCCATGCTGTCCTGAGGGCGTTCGAGGGCTCTGGAGATGTAGCGCTCCTCAAGGAACGCGCAGTGTGTGGTTGCCCAGCACCCGGCACGCTCAGGGGTCCTCCGAGGGAATCAACCGATGGACCTCGACGTTGCTCAGCCGGCCCACAGGTGTCCGTCTGGAGGCAATCAGTGACCTTGGAGGGAAAATGATGCACACCCATGGGGCCTAGGAGTCCCCGGACGTGTACTTCCTTTAAAGCAAAGCGACTAAGAACTCCTGGAAAGAGCTGCATGCCTCCCTTTCTGCACGGCTACTCAGGGCCTAACCTGGAGGCGAGTTCTCACGTTGAGGTTCCCTTTAGCTCTAGAGCCTGTCATGCGGGCCGCCACCGCGGCCACGGAAGCCCCTGGTTGAGAGAGAGCAAACTCACAATTTTCCCCGAAGCATTCTTCCAGGGCTCACTGGCCTGTCGGGAGCCGGGAATGTCAGGGAGCTTCAAGGCAGGCATGAATGCCGCCCTCCAAATGGGAAAGCAGGGCTAGTTCCAGCAGGCCCCCGTTTTCATGGGCACACTCAGCGTACATCCCCGTGGTTTCTAAGGCGTCCCAAGAGACACCGGTTACCCTGTGTTTCCTTCCCTGAGTCAACCTATCGAAGTAGGGAGTCCCGCATCCAGCGAACGGTCTCAACCACGGAACGCCGTAGCTGCTCCTCTGGGCCTGGGGCTGCCGGCAGTGCCAAAGAAGGAACAGGACTTGCATGGCAGTAAGAACCCAAGCCGCCGTCCTCTAGGAGGCACGGTGCCTTCAGTCAGGAGGTCCTGGATGGAATGCGAAGACAAGGGTTACTCTGAGCGCAGCTCCGATTGGGGCAACGCGTAAGACCTCCGCGCCATGTGGGATGTGCCAGAACGGTGTTCGTGAACGTGTGCGAGTGCTGAGGAAACCAAGCTGCTCCAAAAGAGAGGGCAGTGCGTTTCCCTACGCTCGGCGTGCGCAGAGGGGCTCTAAAGGGCCACGGGCCCGGATGTTGCTTAGCAGACCCAGGTGCGCCTGGGGTTACTCAGTGTTCCTGCCGGGAACAGGGTGCCCCGGCTAGCCTCCCAGGTGTCCAGAAAGCTGTGCTGCCGTTCAAGGTATGCAGGGCAGAGGCCACCGCCTCCTGGAAGCTGCAGCACGCCTCCGCTTCTGCACGGCAAATCAGGGCCTTACTTCCAGGCACGGGTTCACGCTGGGTGTGCCGGGAGCCACACAGCCTGCTAAGAGGCTGACTCTCTCCTCCAGCGGAGTGACTTCAGGTACGAGGGCGGGCCTCGCAGTGTTCCAAGCACAGCGTTCTCTCATGGCAGCTCACACAAGGGCCATGACAGAGTCTTCCTGGGCACTTGGCACTCACCAGCCATGCTGTCCTGAGGGCGTTCGAGGGCTCTGGAGATGTAGCGCTCCTCAAGGAACGCGCAGTGTGTGGTTGCCCAGCACCCGGCACGCTCAGGGGTCCTCCGAGGGAATCAACCGATGGACCTCGACGTTGCTCAGCCGGCCCACAGGTGTCCGTCTGGAGGCACTCAGTGACCTTGGAGGGAAAATGATGCACACCCGTGGGGCCTAGGAGTCCCCGGACGTGTACTTCCTTTAAAGCAAAGCGACTAAGAACTCCTGGAAAGAGCTGCATGCCTCCCTTTCTGCACGGCTACTCAGGGCCTAACCTGGAGGCGAGTTCTCACGTTGAGGTTCCCTTTAGCTCTAGAGCCTGTCATGCGGGCCGCCACCGCGGCCACGGAAGCCCCTGGTTGAGAGAGAGCAAACTCACAATTTTCCCCGAAGCATTCTTCCAGGGCTCACTGGCCTGTCGGGAGCCGGGAATGTCAGGGAGCTTCAAGGCAGGCATGAATGCCGCCCTCCAAATGGGAAAGCAGGGCTAGTTCCAGCAGGCCCCCGTTTTCATGGGCACACTCAGCGTACATCCCCGTGGTTTCTAAGGCGTCCCAAGAGACACCGGTTACCCTGTGTTTCCTTCCCTGTGTCAACCTATCGAAGTAGGGAGTCCCGCATCCAGCGAACGGTCTCAACCAAGGAACGCCGTAGCTGCTCCTCTGGGCCTGGGGCTGCCGGCGGTGCCAAAGAAGGAACAGGACTTGCATGGCAGTAAGAACCCAAGCCGCCGTCCTCTAGGAGGCACGGTGCCTTCAGTCAGGAGGTCCTGGATGGAATGCGAAGACGAGGGTTACTCTGAGCGCAGCTCCGATTGGGGCAACGCGTAAGACCTCCGCGCCATGTGGGATGTGCCAGAACGGTGTTCGTGAACGTGTGCGAGTGCTGAGGAAACCAAGCTGCTCCAAAAGAGAGGGCAGTGCGTTTCCCTACGCTCGGCGTGCGCAGAGGGGCTCTAAAGGGCCACGGGCCCGGATGTTGCTTAGCAGACCCAGGTGCGCCTGGGGTTACTCAGTGTTCCTGCCGGGAACAGGGTGCCCCGGCTAGCCTCCCAGGTGTCCAGAAAGCTGTGCTGCCGTTCAAGGTATGCAGGGCAGAGGCCACCGCCTCCTGGAAGCTGCAGCACGCCTCCGCTTCTGCACGGCAAATCAGGGCCTTACTTCCAGGCACGGGTTCACGCTGGGTGTGCCGGGAGCCACACAGCCTGCTAAGAGGCTGACTCTCTCCTCCAGCGGAGTGACTTCAGGTACGAGGGCGGGCCTCGCAGTGTTCCAAGCACAGCGTTCTCTCATGGCAGCTCACACAAGGGCCATGACAGAGTCTTCCTGGGCACTTGGCACTCACCAGCCATGCTGTCCTGAGGGCGTTCGAGGGCTCCGGAGATGTAGCGCTCCTCAAGGAACGCGCAGTGTGTGGTTGCCCAGCACCCGGCACGCTCAGGGGTCCTCCGAGGGAATCAACCGATGGACCTCGACGTTGCTCAGCCGGCCCACAGGTGTCCGTCTGGAGGCACTCAGTGACCTTGGAGGGAAAATGATGCACACCCGTGGGGCCTAGGAGTCCCCGGACGTGTACTTCCTTTAAAGCAAAGCGACTAAGAACTCCTGGAAAGAGCTGCATGCCTCCCTTTCTGCACGGCTACTCAGGGCCTAACCTGGAGGCGAGTTCTCACGTTGAGGTTCCCTTTAGCTCTAGAGCCTGTCATGCGGGCCGCCACCGCGGCCACGGAAGCCCCTGGTTGAGAGAGAGCAAACTCACAATTTTCCCCGAAGCATTCTTCCAGGGCTCACTGGCCTGTCGGGAGCCGGGAATGTCAGGGAGCTTCAAGGCAGGCATGAATGCCGCCCTCCAAATGGGAAAGCAGGGCTAGTTCCAGCAGGCCCCCGTTTTCATGGGCACACTCAGCGTACATCCCCGTGGTTTCTAAGGCGTCCCAAGAGACACCGGTTACCCTGTGTTTCCTTCCCTGAGTCAACCTATCGAAGTAGGGAGTCCCGCATCCAGCGAACGGTCTCAACCAAGGAACGCCGTAGCTGCTCCTCTGGGCCTGGGGCTGCCGGCGGTGCCAAAGAAGGAACAGGACTTGCATGGCAGTAAGAACCCAAGCCGCCGTCCTCTAGGAGGCACGGTGCCTTCAGTCAGGAGGTCCTGGATGGAATGCGAAGACGAGGGTTACTCTGAGCGCAGCTCCGATTGGGGCAACGCGTAAGACCTCCGCGCCATGTGGGATGTGCCAGAACGGTGTTCGTGAACGTGTGCGAGTGCTGAGGAAACCAAGCTGCTCCAAAAGAGAGGGCAGTGCGTTTCCCTACGCTCGGCGTGCGCAGAGGGGCTCTAAAGGGCCACGGGCCCGGAAGTTGCTTAGCAGACCCAGGTGCGCCTGGGGTTACTCAGTGTTCCTGCCGGGAACAGGGTGCCCCGGCTAGCCTCCCAGGTGTCCAGAAAGCTGTGCTGCCGTTCAAGGTATGCAGGGCAGAGGCCACCGCCTCATGGAAGCTGCAGCACACCTCCGCTTCTGCACGGCAAATCAGGGCCTTACTTCCAGGCACGGGTTCACGCTGGGTGTGCCGGGAGCCACACAGCCTGCTAAGAGGCTGACTCTCTCCTCCAGCGGAGCGACTTCAGGTACGAGGGCGGGCCTCGCAGTATTCCAAGCACAGCGTTCTCTCATGGCAGCTCACACAAGGGCCATGACAGAGTCTTCCTGGGCACTTGGCACTCACCAGCCATGCTGTCCTGAGGGCGTTCGAGGGCTCTGGAGATGTAGCGCTCCTCAAGGAACGCGCAGTGTGTGGTTGCCCAGCACCCGGCACGCTCAGGAGTCCTCCAAGGGAATCAACCGATGGACCTCGACGTTGCTCAGCCGGCCCACAGGTGTACGTCTGGAGGCACTCAGTGACCTTGGAGGGAAAATGATGCACACCCGTGGGGCCTAGGAGTCCCCGGACGTGTACTTCCTTTAAAGCAAAGCGACTAAGAACTCCTGGAAAGAGCTGCATGCCTCCCTTTCTGCACGGCTACTCAGGGCCTAACCTGGAGGCGAGTTCTCACGTTGAGGTTCCCTTTAGCTCTAGAGCCTGTCATGCGGACCGCCACCGCGGCCACGGAAGCCCCTGGTTGAGAGAGAGCAAACTCACAATTTTCCCCGAAGCATTCTTCCAGGGCTCACTGGCCTGTCGGGAGCCGGGAATGTCAGGGAGCTTCAAGGCAGGCATGAATGCCGCCCTCCAAATGGGAAAGCAGGGCTAGTTCCAGCAGGCCCCCGTTTTCATGGGCACACTCAGCGTACATCCCCGTGGTTTCTAAGGCGTCCCAAGAGACACCGGTTGCCCTGTGTTTCCTTCCCTGAGTCAACCTATCGAAGTAGGGAGTCCCGCATCCAGCGAACGGTCTCAACCAAGGAACGCCGTAGCTGCTCCTCTGGGCCTGGGGCTGCCGGCGGTGCCAAAGAAGGAACAGGACTTGCATGGCAGTAAGAACCCAAGCCGCCGTCCTCTAGGAGGCACGGTGCCTTCAGTCAGGAGGTCCTGGATGGAATGCGAAGACGAGGGTTACTCTGAGCGCAGCTCCGATTGGGGCAACGCGTAAGACCTCCGCGCCATGTGGGATGTGCCAGAACGGTGTTCGTGAACGTGTGCGAGTGCTGAGGAAACCAAGCTGCTCCAAAAGAGAGGGCAGTGCGTTTCCCTACGCTCGGCGTGCGCAGAGGGGCTCTAAAGGGCCACGGGCCCGGATGTTGCTTAGCAGACCCAGGTGCGCCTGGGGTTACTCAGTGTTCCTGCCGGGAACAGGGTGCCCCGGCTAGCCTCCCAGGTGTCCAGAAAGCTGTGCTGCCGTTCAAGGTATGCAGGGCAGAGGCCACCGCCTCCTGGAAGCTGCAGCACGCCTCCGCTTCTGCACGGCAAATCAGGGCCTTACTTCCAGGCACGGGTTCACGCTGGGTGTGCCGGGAGCCACACAGCCTGCTAAGAGGCTGACTCTCTCCTCCAGCGGAGTGACTTCAGGTACGAGGGCGGGCCTCGCAGTGTTCCAAGCACAGCGTTCTCTCATGGCAGCTCACACAAGGGCCATGACAGAGTCTTCCTGGGCACTTGGCACTCACCAGCCATGCTGTCCTGAGGGCGTTCGAGGGCTCTGGAGATGTAGCGCTCCTCAAGGAACGCGCAGTGTGTGGTTGCCCAGCACCCGGCACGCTCAGGGGTCCTCCGAGGGAATCAACCGATGGACCTCGACGTTGCTCAGCCGGCCCACAGGTGTCCGTCTGGAGGCACTCAGTGACCTTGGAGGGAAAATGATGCACACCCGTGGGGCCTAGGAGTCCCCGGACGTGTACTTCCTTTAAAGCAAAGCGACTAAGAACTCCTGGAAAGAGCTGCATGCCTCCCTTTCTGCACGGCTACTCAGGGCCTAACCTGGAGGCGAGTTCTCACGTTGAGATTCCCTTTAGCTCTAGAGCCTGTCATGCGGGCCGCCACCGCGGCCACGGAAGCCCCTGGTTGAGAGAGAGCAAACTCACAATTTTCCCCGAAGCATTCTTCCAGGGCTCACTGGCCTGTCGGGAGCCGGGAATGTCAGGGAGCTTCAAGGCAGGCATGAATGCCGCCCTCCAAATGGGAAAGCAGGGCTAGTTCCAGCAGGCCCCCGTTTTCATGGGCACACTCAGCGTACATCCCCGTGGTTTCTAAGGCGTCCCAAGAGACACCGGCTACCCTGTGTTTCCTTCCCTGAGTCAACCTATCGAAGTAGGGAGTCCCGCATCCAGCGAACGGTCTCAACCACGGAACGCCGTAGCTGCTCCTCTGGGCCTGGGGCTGCCGGCGGTGCCAAAGAAGGAACAGGACTTGCATGGCAGTAAGAACCCAAGCCGCTGTCCTCTAGGAGGCACGGTGCCTTCAGTCAGGAGGTCCTGGATGGAATGCGAAGACGAGGGTTACTCTGAGCGCAGCTCCGATTGGGGCAACGCGTAAGACCTCCGCGCCATGTGGGATGTGCCAGAACGGTGTTCGTGAACGTGTGCGAGTGCTGAGGAAACCAAGCTGCTCCAAAAGAGAGGGCAGTGCGTTTCCCTACGCTCGGCGTGCGCAGAGGGGCTCTAAAGGGCCACGGGCCCGGATGTTGCTTAGCAGACCCAGGTGCGCCTGGGGTTACTCAGTGTTCCTGCCGGGAACAGGGTGCCCCGGCTAGCCTCCCAGGTGTCCAGAAAGCTGTGCTGCCGTGCAAGGTAGGCAGGGCAGAGGCCACCGCCTCCTGGAAGCTGCAGCACGCCTCCGCTTCTGCACGGCAAATCAGGGCCTTACTTCCAGGCACGGGTTCACGCTGGGTGTGCCGGGAGCCACACAGCCTGCTAAGAGGCTGACTCTCTCCTCCAGCGGAGTGACTTCAGGTACGAGGGCGGGCCTCGCAGTGTTCCAAGCACAGCGTTCTCTCATGGCAGCTCACACAAGGGCCATGACAGAGTCTTCCTGGGCACTTGGCACTCACCAGCCATGCTGTCCTGAGGGCGTTCGAGGGCTCTGGAGATGTAGCGCTCCTCAAGGAACGCGCAGTGTGTGGTTGCCCAGCACCCGGCACGCTCAGGGGTCCTCCGAGGGAATCAACCGATGGACCTCGACGTTGCTCAGCCGGCCCACAGGTGTCCGTCTGGAGGCACTCAGTGACCTTGGAGGGAAAATGATGCACACCCGTGGGGCCTAGGAGTCCCCGGACGTGTACTTCCTTTAAAGCAAAGCGACTAAGAACTCCTGGAAAGAGCTGCATGCCTCCCTTTCTGCACGGCTACTCAGGGCCTAACCTGGAGGCGAGTTCTCACGTTGAGGTTCCCTTTAGCTCTAGAGCCTGTCATGCGGGCCGCCACCGCGGCCACGGAAGCCCCTGGTTGAGAGAGAGCAAACTCACAATTTTCCCCGAAGCATTCTTCCAGGGCTCACTGGCCTGTCGGGAGCCGGGAATGTCAGGGAGCTTCAAGGCAGGCATGAATGCCGCCCTCCAAATGGGAAAGCAGGGCTAGTTCCAGCAGGCCCCCGTTTTCATGGGCACACTCAGCGTACATCCCCGTGGTTTCTAAGGCGTCCCAAGAGACACCGGTTACCCTGTGTTTCCTTCCCTGAGTCAACCTATCGAAGTAGGGAGTCCCGCATCCAGCGAACGGTCTCAACCACGGAACGCCGTAGCTGCTCCTCTGGGCCTGGGGCTGCCGGCGGTGCCAAAGAAGGAACAGGACTTGCATGGCAGTAAGAACCCAAGCCGCCGTCCTCTAGGAGGCACGGTGCCTTCAGTCAGGAGGTCCTGGATGGAATGCGAAGACGAGGGTTACTCTGAGCGCAGCTCCGATTGGGGCAACGCGTAAGACCTCCGCGCCATGTGGGATGTGCCAGAACGGTGTTCGTGAACGTGTGCGAGTGCTGAGGAAACCAAGCTGCTCCAAAAGAGAGGGCAGTGCGTTTCCCTACGCTCGGCGTGCGCAGAGGGGCTCTAAAGGGCCACGGGCCCGGAAGTTGCTTAGCAGACCCAGGTGCGCCTGGGGTTACTCAGTGTTCCTGCCGGGAACAGGGTGCCCCGGCTAGCCTCCCAGGTGTCCAGAAAGCTGTGCTGCCGTTCAAGGTATGCAGGGCAGAGGCCACCGCCTCATGGAAGCTGCAGCACACCTCCGCTTCTGCACGGCAAATCAGGGCCTTACTTCCAGGCACGGGTTCACGCTGGGTGTGCCGGGAGCCACACAGCCTGCTAAGAGGCTGACTCTCTCCTCCAGCGGAGCGACTTCAGGTACGAGGGCGGGCCTCGCAGTATTCCAAGCACAGCGTTCTCTCATGGCAGCTCACACAAGGGCCATGACAGAGTCTTCCTGGGCACTTGGCACTCACCAGCCATGCTGTCCTGAGGGCGTTCGAGGGCTCTGGAGATGTAGCGCTCCTCAAGGAACGCGCAGTGTGTGGTTGCCCAGCACCCGGCACGCTCAGGAGTCCTCCAAGGGAATCAACCGATGGACCTCGACGTTGCTCAGCCGGCCCACAGGTGTCCGTCTGGAGGCACTCAGTGACCTTGGAGGGAAAATGATGCACACCCGTGGGGCCTAGGAGTCCCCGGACGTGTACTTCCTTTAAAGCAAAGCGACTAAGAACTCCTGGAAAGAGCTGCATGCCTCCCTTTCTGCACGGCTACTCAGGGCCTAACCTGGAGGCGAGTTCTCACGTTGAGGTTCCCTTTAGCTCTAGAGCCTGTCATGCGGACCGCCACCGCGGCCACGGAAGCCCCTGGTTGAGAGAGAGCAAACTCACAATTTTCCCCGAAGCATTCTTCCAGGGCTCACTGGCCTGTCGGGAGCCGGGAATGTCAGGGAGCTTCAAGGCAGGCATGAATGCCGCCCTCCAAATGGGAAAGCAGGGCTAGTTCCAGCAGGCCCCCGTTTTCATGGGCACACTCAGCGTACATCCCCGTGGTTTCTAAGGCGTCCCAAGAGACACCGGTTGCCCTGTGTTTCCTTCCCTGAGTCAACCTATCGAAGTAGGGAGTCCCGCATCCAGCGAACGGTCTCAACCAAGGAACGCCGTAGCTGCTCCTCTGGGCCTGGGGCTGCCGGCGGTGCCAAAGAAGGAACAGGACTTGCATGGCAGTAAGAACCCAAGCCGCCGTCCTCTAGGAGGCACGGTGCCTTCAGTCAGGAGGTCCTGGATGGAATGCGAAGACGAGGGTTACTCTGAGCGCAGCTCCGATTGGGGCAACGCGTAAGACCTCCGCGCCATGTGGGATGTGCCAGAACGGTGTTCGTGAACGTGTGCGAGTGCTGAGGAAACCAAGCTGCTCCAAAAGAGAGGGCAGTGCGTTTCCCTACGCTCGGCGTGCGCAGAGGGGCTCTAAAGGGCCACGGGCCCGGATGTTGCTTAGCAGACCCAGGTGCGCCTGGGGTTACTCAGTGTTCCTGCCGGGAACAGGGTGCCCCGGCTAGCCTCCCAGGTGTCCAGAAAGCTGTGCTGCCGTTCAAGGTATGCAGGGCAGAGGCCACCGCCTCCTGGAAGCTGCAGCACGCCTCCGCTTCTGCACGGCAAATCAGGGCCTTACTTCCAGGCACGGGTTCACGCTGGGTGTGCCGGGAGCCACACAGCCTGCTAAGAGGCTGACTCTCTCCTCCAGCGGAGTGACTTCAGGTACGAGGGCGGGCCTCGCAGTGTTCCAAGCACAGCGTTCTCTCATGGCAGCTCACACAAGGGCCATGACAGAGTCTTCCTGGGCACTTGGCACTCACCAGCCATGCTGTCCTGAGGGCGTTCGAGGGCTCTGGAGATGTAGCGCTCCTCAAGGAACGCGCAGTGTGTGGTTGCCCAGCACCCGGCACGCTCAGGGGTCCTCCGAGGGAATCAACCGATGGACCTCGACGTTGCTCAGCCGGCCCACAGGTGTCCGTCTGGAGGCACTCAGTGACCTTGGAGGGAAAATGATGCACACCCGTGGGGCCTAGGAGTCCCCGGACGTGTACTTCCTTTAAAGCAAAGCGACTAAGAACTCCTGGAAAGAGCTGCATGCCTCCCTTTCTGCACGGCTACTCAGGGCCTAACCTGGAGGCGAGTTCTCACGTTGAGATTCCCTTTAGCTCTAGAGCCTGTCATGCGGGCCGCCACCGCGGCCACGGAAGCCCCTGGTTGAGAGAGAGCAAACTCACAATTTTCCCCGAAGCATTCTTCCAGGGCTCACTGGCCTGTCGGGAGCCGGGAATGTCAGGGAGCTTCAAGGCAGGCATGAATGCCGCCCTCCAAATGGGAAAGCAGGGCTAGTTCCAGCAGGCCCCCGTTTTCATGGGCACACTCAGCGTACATCCCCGTGGTTTCTAAGGCGTCCCAAGAGACACCGGCTACCCTGTGTTTCCTTCCCTGAGTCAACCTATCGAAGTAGGGAGTCCCGCATCCAGCGAACGGTCTCAACCACGGAACGCCGTAGCTGCTCCTCTGGGCCTGGGGCTGCCGGCGGTGCCAAAGAAGGAACAGGACTTGCATGGCAGTAAGAACCCAAGCCGCTGTCCTCTAGGAGGCACGGTGCCTTCAGTCAGGAGGTCCTGGATGGAATGCGAAGACGAGGGTTACTCTGAGCGCAGCTCCGATTGGGGCAACGCGTAAGACCTCCGCGCCATGTGGGATGTGCCAGAACGGTGTTCGTGAACGTGTGCGAGTGCTGAGGAAACCAAGCTGCTCCAAAAGAGAGGGCAGTGCGTTTCCCTACGCTCGGCGTGCGCAGAGGGGCTCTAAAGGGCCACGGGCCCGGATGTTGCTTAGCAGACCCAGGTGCGCCTGGGGTTACTCAGTGTTCCTGCCGGGAACAGGGTGCCCCGGCTAGCCTCCCAGGTGTCCAGAAAGCTGTGCTGCCGTGCAAGTTAGGCAGGGCAGAGGCCACCGCCTCCTGGAAGCTGCAGCACGCCTCCGCTTCTGCACGGCAAATCAGGGCCTTACTTCCAGGCACGGGTTCACGCTGGGTGTGCCGGGAGCCACACAGCCTGCTAAGAGGCTGACTCTCTCCTCCAGCGGAGTGACTTCAGGTACGAGGGCGGGCCTCGCAGTGTTCCAAGCACAGCGTTCTCTCATGGCAGCTCACACAAGGGCCATGACAGAGTCTTCCTGGGCACTTGGCACTCACCAGCCATGCTGTCCTGAGGGCGTTCGAGGGCTCTGGAGATGTAGCGCTCCTCAAGGAACGCGCAGTGTGTGGTTGCCCAGCACCCGGCACGCTCAGGGGTCCTCCGAGGGAATCAACCGATGGACCTCGACGTTGCTCAGCCGGCCCACAGGTGTCCGTCTGGAGGCACTCAGTGACCTTGGAGGGAAAATGATGCACACCCGTGGGGCCTAGGAGTCCCCGGACGTGTACTTCCTTTAAAGCAAAGCGACTAAGAACTCCTGGAAAGAGCTGCATGCCTCCCTTTCTGCACGGCTACTCAGGGCCTAACCTGGAGGCGAGTTCTCACGTTGAGGTTCCCTTTAGCTCTAGAGCCTGTCATGCGGGCCGCCACCGCGGCCACGGAAGCCCCTGGTTGAGAGAGAGCAAACTCACAATTTTCCCCGAAGCATTCTTCCAGGGCTCACTGGCCTGTCGGGAGCCGGGAATGTCAGGGAGCTTCAAGGCAGGCATGAATGCCGCCCTCCAAATGGGAAAGCAGGGCTAGTTCCAGCAGGCCCCCGTTTTCATGGGCACACTCAGCGTACATCCCCGTGGTTTCTAAGGCGTCCCAAGAGACACCGGTTACCCTGTGTTTCCTTCCCTGAGTCAACCTATCGAAGTAGGGAGTCCCGCATCCAGCGAACGGTCTCAACCACGGAACGCCGTAGCTGCTCCTCTGGGCCTGGGGCTGCCGGCGGTGCCAAAGAAGGAACAGGACTTGCATGGCAGTAAGAACTCAAGCCGCCGTCCTCTAGGAGGCACGGTGCCTTCAGTCAGGAGGTCCTGGATGGAATGCGAAGACGAGGGTTACTCTGAGCGCAGCTCCGATTGGGGCAACGCGTAAGACCTCCGCGCCATGTGGGATGTGCCAGAACGGTGTTCGTGAACGTGTGCGAGTGCTGAGGAAACCAAGCTGCTCCAAAAGAGAGGGCAGTGCGTTTCCCTACGCTCGGCGTGCGCAGAGGGGCTCTAAAGGGCTACGGGCCCGGATGTTGCTTAGCAGACCCAGGTGCGCCTGGGGTTACTCAGTGTTCCTGCCGGGAACAGGGTGCCCCGGCTAGCCTCCCAGGTGTCCAGAAAGCTGTGCTGCCGTTCAAGGTATGCAGGGCAGAGGCCACCGCCTCCTGGAAGCTGCAGCACGCCTCCGCTTCTGCACGGCAAATCAGGGCCTTACTTCCAGGCACGGGTTCACGCTGGGTGTGCCGGGAGCCACACAGCCTGCTAAGAGGCTGACTCTCTCCTCCAGCGGAGTGACTTCAGGTACGAGGGCGGGCCTCGCAGTGTTCCAAGCACAGCGTTCTCTCATGGCAGCTCACACAAGGGCCATGACAGAGTCTTCCTGGGCACTTGGCACTCACCAGCCATGCTGTCCTGAGGGCGTTCGAGGGCTCTGGAGATGTAGCGCTCCTCAAGGAACGCGCAGTGTGTGGTTGCCCAGCACCCGGCACGCTCAGGGGTCCTCTGAGGGAATCAACCGATGGACCTCGACGTTGCTCAGCCGGCCCACAGGTGTCCGTCTGGAGGCACTCAGTGACCTTGGAGGGAAAATGATGCACACCCGTGGGGCCTAGGAGTCCCCGGACGTGTACTTCCTTTAAAGCAAAGCGACTAAGAACTCCTGGAAAGAGCTGCATGCCTCCCTTTCTGCACGGCTACTCAGGGCCTAACCTGGAGGCGAGTTCTCACGTTGAGGTTCCCTTTAGCTCTAGAGCCTGTCATGCGGGCCGCCACCGCGGCCACGGAAGCCCCTGGTTGAGAGAGAGCAAACTCACAATTTTCCCCGAAGCATTCTTCCAGGGCTCACTGGCCTGTCGGGAGCCGGGAATGTCAGGGAGCTTCAAGGCAGGCATGAATGCCGCCCTCCAAATGGGAAAGCAGGGCTAGTTCCAGCAGGCCCCCGTTTTCATGGGCACACTCAGGGTACATCCCCGTGGTTTCTAAGGCGTCCCAAGAGACACCGGTTACCCTGTGTTTCCTTCCCTGAGTCAACCTATCGAAGTAGGGAGTCCCGCATCCAGCGAACGGTCTCAACCACGGAACGCCGTAGCTGCTCCTCTGGGCCTGGGGCTGCCGGCGGTGCCAAAGAAGGAACAGGACTTGCATGGCAGTAAGAACCCAAGCCGCCGTCCTCTAGGAGGCACGGTGCCTTCAGTCAGGAGGTCCTGGATGGAATGCGAAGACGAGGGTTACTCTGAGTGCAGCTCCGATTGGGGCAACGCGTAAGACCTCCGCGCCATGTGGGATGTGCCAGAACGGTGTTCGTGAACGTGTGCGAGTGCTGAGGAAACCAAGCTGCTCCAAAAGAGAGGGCAGTGCGTTTCCCTACGCTCGGCGTGCGCAGAGGGGCTCTAAAGGGCCACGGGCCCGGATGTTGCTTAGCAGACCCAGGTGCGCCTGGGGTTACTCAGTGTTCCTGCCGGGAACAGGGTGCCCCGGCTAGCCTCCCAGGTGTCCAGAAAGCTGTGCTGCCGTTCAAGGTATGCAGGGCAGAGGCCACCGCCTCCTGGAAGCTGCAGCACGCCTCCGCTTCTGCACGGCAAATCAGGGCCTTACTTCCAGGCACGGGTTCACGCTGGGTGTGCCGGGAGCCACACAGCCTGCTAAGAGGCTGACTCTCTCCTCCAGCGGAGTGACTTCAGGTACGAGGGCGGGCCTCGCAGTGTTCCAAGCACAGCGTTCTCTCATGGCAGCTCACACAAGGGCCATGACAGAGTCTTCCTGGGCACTTGGCACTCACCAGCCATGCTGTCCTGAGGGCGTTCGAGGGCTCTGGAGATGTAGCGCTCCTCAAGGAACGCGCAGTGTGTGGTTGCCCAGCACCCGGCACGCTCAGGGGTCCTCCGAGGGAATCAACCGATGGACCTCGACGTTGCTCAGCCGGCCCACAGGTGTCCGTCTGGAGGCACTCAGTGACCTTGGAGGGAAAATGATGCACACCCGTGGGGCCTAGGAGTCCCCAGACGTGTAATTCCTTTAAAGCAAAGCGACTAAGAACTCCTGGAAAGAGCTGCATGCCTCCCTTTCTGCACGGCTACTCAGGGCCTAACCTGGAGGCGAGTTCTCACGTTGAGGTTCCCTTTAGCTCTAGAGCCTGTCATGCGGACCACCACCGCGGCCACGGAAGCCCCTGGTTGAGAGAGAGCAAACTCACAATTTTCCCCGAAGCATTCTTCCAGGGCTCACTGGCCTGTCGGGAGCCGGGAATGTCAGGGAGCTTCAAGGCAGGCATGAATGCCGCCCTCCAAATGGGAAAGCAGGGCTAGTTCCAGCAGGCCCCCGTTTTCATGGGCACACTCAGCGTACATCCCCGTGGTTTCTAAGGCGTCCCAAGAGACACCGGTTACCCTGTGTTTCCTTCCCTGAGTCAACCTATCGAAGTAGGGAGTCCCGCATCCAGCGAACGGTCTCAACCACGGAACGCCGTAGCTGCTCCTCTGGGCCTGGGGCTGCCGGCGGTGCCAAAGAAGGAACAGGACTTGCATGGCAGTAAGAACCCAAGCCGCCGTCCTCTAGGAGGCACGGTGCCTTCAGTCAGGAGGTCCTGGATGGAATGCGAAGACGAGGGTTACTCTGAGCGCAGCTCCGATTGGGGCAACGCGTAAGACCTCCGCGCCATGTGGGATGTGCCAGAACGGTGTTCGTGAACGTGTGCGAGTGCTGAGGAAACCAAGCTGCTCCAAAAGAGAGGGCAGTGCGTTTCCCTACGCTCGGCGTGCGCAGAGGGGCTCTAAAGGGCCACGGGCCCGGATGTTGCTTAGCAGACCCAGGTGCGCCTGGGGTTACTCAGTGTTCCTGCCGGGAACAGGGTGCCCCGGCTAGCCTCCCAGGTGTCCAGAAAGCTGTGCTGCCGTGCAAGGTAGGCAGGGCAGAGGCCACCGCCTCCTGGAAGCTGCAGCACGCCTCCGCTTCTGCACGGCAAATCAGGGCCTTACTTCCAGGCACGGGTTCACGCTGGGTGTGCCGGGAGCCACACAGCCTGCTAAGAGGCTGACTCTCTCCTCCAGCGGAGTGACTTCAGGTACGAGGGCGGGCCTCGCAGTGTTCCAAGCACAGCGTTCTCTCATGGCAGCTCACACAAAGGGCCATGACAGAGTCTTCCTGGGCACTTGGCACTCACCAGCCATGCTGTCCTGAGGGCGTTCGAGGGCTCCGGAGATGTAGCGCTCCTCAAGGAACGTGCAGTGTGTGGTTGCCCAGCACCCGGCACGCTCAGGGGTCCTCCGAGGGAATCAACCAATGGACCTCGACGTTGCTCAGCCGGCCCACAGGTGTCCGTCTGGAGGCACTCAGTGACCTTGGAGGGAAAATGATGCACACCCGTGGGGCCTAGGAGTCCCCGGACGCGTACTTCCTTTAAAGCAAAGCGACTAAGAACTCCTGGAAAGAGCTGCATGCCTCCCTTTCTGCACGGCTACTCAGGGCCTAACCTGGAGGCGAGTTCTCACGCTGAGGTTCCCTTTAGCTCTAGAGCCTGTCATGCGGACCGCCACCGCGGCCACGGAAGCCCCTGGTTGAGAGAGAGCAAACTCACAATTTTCCCCGAAGCATTCTTCCAGGGCTCACTGGCCTGTCGGGAGCCGGGAATGTCAGGGAGCTTCAAGGCAGGCATGAATGCCACCCTCCAAATGGGAAAGCAGGGCTAGTTCCAGCAGGCCCCCGTTTTCATGGGCACACTCAGCGTACATCCCCGTGGTTTCTAAGGCATCCCAAGAGACACCGGTTGCCCTGTGTTTCCTTCCCTGAGTCAACCTATCGAAGTAGGGAGTCCCGCATCCATCGAACGGTCTCAACCAAGGAACGCCGTAGCTGCTCCTCTGGGCCTGGGGCTGCCGGCGGTGCCAAAGAAGGAACAGGACTTGCATGGCAGTAAGAACCCAAGCCGCCGTCCTCTAGGAGGCACGGTGCCTTCAGTCAGGAGGTCCTGGATGGAATGCGAAGACGAGGGTTACTCTGAGCGCAGCTCCGATTGGGGCAACGCGTAAGACCTCCGCGCCATGTGGGATGTGCCAGAACGGTGTTCGTGAACGTGTGCGAGTGCTGAGGAAACCAAGCTGCTCCAAAAGAGAGGGCAGTGCGTTTCCCTACGCTCGGCGTGCGCAGAGGGGCTCTAAAGGGCTACGGGCCCGGATGTTGCTTAGCAGACCCAGGTGCGCCTGGGGTTACTCAGTGTTCCTGCCGGGAACAGGGTGCCCCGGCTAGCCTCCCAGGTGTCCAGAAAGCTGTGCTGCCGTTCAAGGTATGCAGGGCAGAGGCCACCGCCTCCTGGAAGCTGCAGCACGCCTCCGCTTCTGCACGGCAAATCAGGGCCTTACTTCCAGGCACGGGTTCACGCTGGGTGTGCCGGGAGCCACACAGCCTGCTAAGAGGCTGACTCTCTCCTCCAGCGGAGCGACTTCAGGTACGAGGGCGGGCCTCGCAGTGTTCCAAGCACAGCGTTCTCTCATGGCAGCTCACACAAGGGCCATGACAGAGTCTTCCTGGGCACTTGGCACTCACCAGCCATGCTGTCCTGAGGGCGTTCGAGGGCTCTGGAGATGTAGCGCTCCTCAAGGAACGCGCAGTGTGTGGTTGCCCAGCACCCGGCACGCTCAGGGGTCCTCCGAGGGATTCAACCAATGGACCTCGACGTTGCTCAGCCGGCCCACTGGTGTCCGTCTGGAGGCACTCAGTGACCTTGGAGGGAAAATGATGCACACCCGTGGGGCCTAGGAGTCCCCGGACGTGTACTTCCTTTAAAGCAAAGCGACTAAGAACTCCTGGAAAGAGCTGCATGCCTCCCTTTCTGCACGGCTACTCAGGGCCTAACCTGGAGGCGAGTTCTCACGTTGAGGTTCCCTTTAGCTCTAGAGCCTGTCATGCGGACCGCCACCGCGGCCACGGAAGCCCCTGGTTGAGAGAGAGCAAACTCACAATTTTCCCCGAAGCATTCTTCCAGGGCTCACTGGCCTGTCGGGAGCCGGGAATGTCAGGGAGCTTCAAGGCAGGCATGAATGCCGCCCTCCAAATGGGAAAGCAGGGCTAGTTCCAGCAGGCCCCCGTTTTCATGGGCACACTCAGCGTACATCCCCGTGGTTTCTAAGGCGTCCCAAGAGACACCGGTTACCCTGTGTTTCCTTCCCTGAGTCAACCTATCGAAGTAGGGAGTCCCGCATCCAGCGAACGGTCTCAACCAAGGAACGCCGTAGCTGCTCCTCTGGGCCTGGGGCTGCCGGCGGTGCCAAAGAAGGAACAGGACTTGCATGGCAGTAAGAACCCAAGCCGCCGTCCTCTAGGAGGCACGGTGCCTTCAGTCAGGAGGTCCTGGATGGAATGCGAAGACGAGGCTTACTCTGAGCGCAGCTCTGACTGGGGCAACGCGTAAGACCTCCGCGCCATGTGGGATGTGCCAGAACGGTGTTCGTGAACGTGTGCGAGTGCTGAGGAAACCAAGCTGCTCCAAAAGAGAGGGCAGTGCGTTTCCCTACACTCGGCGTGCGCAGAGGGGCTCTAAAGGGCTACGGGCCCGGATGTTGCTTAGCAGACCCAGGTGCGCCTGGGGTTACTCAGTGTTCCTGCCGGGAACAGGGTGCCCCGGCTAGCCTCCCAGGTGTCCAGAAAGCTGTGCTGCCGTTCAAGGTATGCAGGGCAGAGGCCACCGCCTCCTGGAAGCTGCAGCACGCCTCCACTTCTGCACGGCAAATCAGGGCCTTACTTCCAGGCACGGGTTCACGCTGGGTGTGCCGGGAGCCACACAGCCTGCTAAGAGGCTGACTCTCTCCTCCAGTGGAGCGACTTCAGGTATGAGGGCGGGCCTCGCAGTGTTCCAAGCACAGCGTTCTCTCATGGCAGCTCACACAAGGGCCATGACAGAGTCTTCCTGGGCACTTGGCACTCACCAGCCATGCTGTCCTGAGGGCGTTCGAGGGCTCTGGAGATGTAGCGCTCCTCAAGGAACGCGCAGTGTGTGGTTGCCCAGCACCCGGCACGCTCAGGGGTCCTCCGAGGGAATCAACCGATGGACCTCGACGTTGCTCAGCCGGCCCACAGGTGTCTGTCTGGAGGCACTCAGTGACCTTGGAGGGAAAATGATGCACACCCGTGGGGCCTAGGAGTCCCCGGACGTGTACTTCCTTTAAAGCAAAGCGACTAAGAACTCCTGGAAAGAGCTGCATGCCTCCCTTTCTGCACGGCTACTCAGGGCCTAACCTGGAGGCGAGTTCTCACGTTGAGGTTCCCTTTAGCTCTAGAGCCTGTCATGCGGGCCGCCACCGCGGCCACGGAAGCCCCTGGTTGAGAGAGAGCAAACTCACAATTTTCCCCGAAGCATTCTTCCAGGGCTCACTGGCCTGTCGGGAGCCGGGAATGTCAGGGAGCTTCAAGGCAGGCATGAATGCCGCCCTCCAAATGGGAAAGCAGGGCTAGTTCCAGCAGGCCCCCGTTTTCATGGGCACACTCAGCGTACATCCCCGTGGTTTCTAAGGCGTCCCAAGAGACACCGGTTACCCTGTGTTTCCTTCCCTGAGTCAACCTATCGAAGTAGGGAGTCCCGCATCCAGCGAACGGTCTCAACCACGGAACGCCGTAGCTGCTCCTCTGGGCCTGGGGCTGCCGGCGGTGCCAAAGAAGGAACAGGACTTGCATGGCAGTAAGAACCCAAGCCGCCGTCCTCTAGGAGGCACGGTGCCTTCAGTCAGGAGGTCCTGGATGGAATGCGAAGACGAGGGTTACTCTGAGCGCAGCTCCGATTGGGGCAACGCGTAAGACCTCCGCGCCATGTGGGATGTGCCAGAACGGTGTTCGTGAACGTGTGCGAGTGCTGAGGAAACCAAGCTGCTCCAAAAGAGAGGGCAGTGCGTTTCCCTACACTCGGCGTGCGCAGAGGGGCTCTAAAGGGCTACGGGCCCGGATGTTGCTTAGCAGACCCAGGTGCGCCTGGGGTTACTCAGTGTTCCTGCCGGGAACAGGGTGCCCCGGCTAGCCTCCCAGGTGTCCAGAAAGCTGTGCTGCCGTTCAAGGTATGCAGGGCAGAGGCCACCGCCTCCTGGAAGCTGCAGCACGCCTCCGCTTCTGCACGGCAAATCAGGGCCTTACTTCCAGGCACGGGTTCACGCTGGGTGTGCCGGGAGCCACACAGCCTGCTAAGAGGCTGACTCTCTCCTCCAGCGGAGTGACTTCAGGTACGAGGGCGGGCCTCGCAGTGTTCCAAGCACAGCGTTCTCTCATGGCAGCTCACACAAGGGCCATGACAGAGTCTTCCTGGGCACTTGGCACTCACCAGCCATGCTGTCCTGAGGGCGTTCGAGGGCTCTGGAGATGTAGCGCTCCTCAAGGAACGCGCAGTGTGTGGTTGCCCAGCACCCGGCACGCTCAGGGGTCCTCCGAGGGAATCAACCGATGGACCTCGACGTTGCTCAGTCCGGCCCACAGGTGTCCGTCTGGAGGCACTCAGTGACCTTGGAGGGAAAATGATGCACACCCGTGGGGCCTAGGAGTCCCCGGACGTGTACTTCCTTTAAAGCAAAGCGACTAAGAACTCCTGGAAAGAGCTGCATGCCTCCCTTTCTGCACGGCTACTCAGGGCCTAACCTGGAGGCGAGTTCTCACGTTGAGGTTCCCTTTAGCTCTAGAGCCTGTCATGCGGGCCGCCACCGCGGCCACGGAAGCCCCTGGTTGAGAGAGAGCAAACTCACAATTTTCCCCGAAGCATTCTTCCAGGGCTCACTGGCCTGTCGGGAGCCGGGAATGTCAGGGAGCTTCAAGGCAGGCATGAATGCCGCCCTCCAAATGGGAAAGCAGGGCTAGTTCCAGCAGGCCCCCGTTTTCATGGGCACACTCAGCGTACATCCCCGTGGTTTCTAAGGCGTCCCAAGAGACACCGGTTACCCTGTGTTTCCTTCCCTGAGTCAACTTATCGAAGTAGGGAGTCCCGCATCCAGCGAACGGTCTCAACCAAGGAACGCCGTAAGCTGCTCCTCTGGGCCTGGGGCTGCCGGCGGTGCCAAAGAAGGAACAGGACTTGCATGGCAGTAAGAACCCAAGCCGCCGTCCTCTAGGAGGCACGGTGCCTTCAGTCAGGAGGTCCTGGATGGAATGCGAAGACGAGGGTTACTCTGAGCGCAGCTCCGATTGGGGCAACGCGTAAGACCTCCGCGCCATGTGGGATGTGCCAGAACGGTGTTCGTGAACGTGTGCGAGTGCTGAGGAAACCAAGCTGCTCCAAAAGAGAGGGCAGTGCGTTTCCCTACGCTCGGCGTGCGCAGAGGGGCTCTAAAGGGCTACGGGCCCGGATGTTGCTTAGCAGACCCAGGTGCGCCTGGGGTTACTCAGTGTTCCTGCCGGGAACAGGGTGCCCCGGCTAGCCTCCCAGGTGTCCAGAAAGCTGTGCTGCCGTTCAAGGTATGCAGGGCAGAGGCCACCGCCTCCTGGAAGCTGCAGCACGCCTCCGCTTCTGCACGGCAAATCAGGGCCTTACTTCCAGGCACGGGTTCACGCTGGGTGTGCCGGGAGCCACACAGCCTGCTAAGAGGCTGACTCTCTCCTCCAGCGGAGTGACTTCAGGTACGAGGGCGGGCCTCGCAGTGTTCCAAGCACAGCGTTCTCTCATGGCAGCTCACACAAGGGCCATGACAGAGTCTTCCTGGGCACTTGGCACTCACCAGCCATGCTGTCCTGAGGGCGTTCGAGGGCTCTGGAGATGTAGCGCTCCTCAAGGAACGCGCAGTGTGTGGTTGCCCAGCACCCGGCACGCTCAGGGGTCCTCCGAGGGAATCAACCGATGGACCTCGACGTTGCTCAGCCGGCCCACAGGTGTCCGTCTGGAGGCACTCAGTGACCTTGGAGGGAAAATGATGCACACCCGTGGGGCCTAGGAGTCCCCGGACGTGTACTTCCTTTAAAGCAAAGCGACTAAGAACTCCTGGAAAGAGCTGCATGCCTCCCTTTCTGCACGGCTACTCAGGGCCTAACCTGGAGGCGAGTTCTCACGTTGAGGTTCCCTTTAGCTCTAGAGCCTGTCATGCGGGCCGCCACCGCGGCCACGGAAGCCCCTGGTTGAGAGAGAGCAAACTCACAATTTTCCCCGAAGCATTCTTCCAGGGCTCACTGGCCTGTCGGGAGCCGGGAATGTCAGGGAGCTTCAAGGCAGGCATGAATGCCGCCCTCCAAATGGGAAAGCAGGGCTAGTTCCAGCAGGCCCCCGTTTTCATGGGCACACTCAGCGTACATCCCCGTGGTTTCTAAGGCGTCCCAAGAGACACCGGTTACCCTGTGTTTCCTTCCCTGAGTCAACCTATCGAAGTAGGGAGTCCCGCATCTAGCGAACGGTCTCAACCACGGAACGCCGTAGCTGCTCCTCTGGGCCTGGGGCTGCCGGCGGTGCCAAAGAAGGAACAGGACTTGCATGGCAGTAAGAACCCAAGCCGCCGTCCTCTAGGAGGCACGGTGCCTTCAGTCAGGAGGTCCTGGATGGAATGCGAAGACGAGGGTTACTCTGAGCGCAGCTCCGATTGGGGCAACGCGTAAGACCTCCGCGCCATGTGGGATGTGCCAGAACGGTGTTCGTGAACGTGTGCGAGTGCTGAGGAAACCAAGCTGCTCCAAAAGAGAGGGCAGTGCGTTTCCCTACGCTCGGCGTGCGCAGAGGGGCTCTAAAGGGCCACGGGCCCGGATGTTGCTTAGCAGACCCAGGTGCGCCTGGGGTTACTCAGTGTTCCTGCCGGGAACAGGGTGCCCCGGCTAGCCTCCCAGGTGTCCAGAAAGCTGTGCTGCCGTTCAAGGTATGCAGGGCAGAGGCCACCGCCTCCTGGAAGCTGCAGCACGCCTCCGCTTCTGCACGGCAAATCAGGGCCTTACTTCCAGGCACGGGTTCACGCTGGGTGTGCCGGGAGCCACACAGCCTGCTAAGAGGCTGACTCTCTCCTCCAGCGGAGTGACTTCAGGTACGAGGGCGGGCCTCGCAGTGTTCCAAGCACAGCGTTCTCTCATGGCAGCTCACACAAGGGCCATGACAGAGTCTTCCTGGGCACTTGGCACTCACCAGCCATGCTGTCCTGAGGGCGTTCGAGGGCTCTGGAGATGTAGCGCTCCTCAAGGAACGCGCAGTGTGTGGTTGCCCAGCACCCGGCACGCTCAGGGGTCCTCCGAGGGAATCAACCGATGGACCTCGACGTTGCTCAGCCGGCCCACAGGTGTCCGTCTGGAGGCACTCAGTGACCTTGGAGGGAAAATGATGCACACCCGTGGGGCCTAGGAGTCCCCGGACGTGTACTTCCTTTAAAGCAAAGCGACTAAGAACTCCTGGAAAGAGCTGCATGCCTCCCTTTCTGCACGGCTACTCAGGGCCTAACCTGGAGGCGAGTTCTCACGTTGAGGTTCCCTTTAGCTCTAGAGCCTGTCATGCGGGCCGCCACCGCGGCCACGGAAGCCCCTGGTTGAGAGAGAGCAAACTCACAATTTTCCCCGAAGCATTCTTCCAGGGCTCACTGGCCTGTCGGGAGCCGGGAATGTCAGGGAGCTTCAAGGCAGGCATGAATGCCGCCCTCCAAATGGGAAAGCAGGGCTAGTTCCAGCAGGCCCCCGTTTTCATGGGCACACTCAGCGTACATCCCCGTGGTTTCTAAGGCGTCCCAAGAGACACCGGTTACCCTGTGTTTCCTTCCCTGAGTCAACCTATCGAAGTAGGGAGTCCCGCATCCAGCGAACGGTCTCAACCACGGAACGCCGTAGCTGCTCCTCTGGGCCTGGGGCTGCCGGCGGTGCCAAAGAAGGAACAGGACTTGCATGGCAGTAAGAACTCAAGCCGCCATCCTCTAGGAGGCACGGTGCCTTCAGTCAGGAGGTCCTGGATGGAATGCGAAGACGAGGGTTACTCTGAGCGCAGCTCCGATTGGGGCAACGCGTAAGACCTCCGCGCCATGTGGGATGTGCCAGAACGGTGTTCGTGAACGTGTGCGAGTGCTGAGGAAACCAAGCTGCTCCAAAGGAGAGGGCAGTGCGTTTCCCTACGCTCGGCGTGCGCAGAGGGGCTCTAAAGGGCTACGGGCCCGGATGTTGCTTAGCAGACCCAGGTGCGCCTGGGGTTACTCAGTGTTCCTGCCGGGAACAGGGTGCCCCGGCTAGCCTCCCAGGTGTCCAGAAAGCTGTGCTGCCGTTCAAGGTATGCAGGGCAGAGGCCACCGCCTCCTGGAAGCTGCAGCACGCCTCCGCTTCTGCACGGCAAATCAGGGCCTTACTTCCAGGCACGGGTTCACGCTGGGTGTGCCGGGAGCCACACAGCCTGCTAAGAGGCTGACTCTCTCCTCCAGCGGAGTGACTTCAGGTACGAGGGCGGGCCTCGCAGTGTTCCAAGCACAGCGTTCTCTCATGGCAGCTCACACAAGGGCCATGACAGAGTCTTCCTGGGCACTTGGCACTCACCAGCCATGCTGTCCTGAGGGCGTTCGAGGGCTCTGGAGATGTAGCGCTCCTCAAGGAACGCGCAGTGTGTGGTTGCCCAGCACCCGGCACGCTCAGGGGTCCTCTGAGGGAATCAACCGATGGACCTCGACGTTGCTCAGCCGGCCCACAGGTGTCCGTCTGGAGGCACTCAGTGACCTTGGAGGGAAAATGATGCACACCCGTGGGGCCTAGGAGTCCCCGGACGTGTACTTCCTTTAAAGCAAAGCGACTAAGAACTCCTGGAAAGAGCTGCATGCCTCCCTTTCTGCACGGCTACTCAGGGCCTAACCTGGAGGCGAGTTCTCACGTTGAGGTTCCCTTTAGCTCTAGAGCCTGTCATGCGGGCCGCCACCGCGGCCACGGAAGCCCCTGGTTGAGAGAGAGCAAACTCACAATTTTCCCCGAAGCATTCTTCCAGGGCTCACTGGCCTGTCGGGAGCCGGGAATGTCAGGGAGCTTCAAGGCAGGCATGAATGCCGCCCTCCAAATGGGAAAGCAGGGCTAGTTCCAGCAGGCCCCCGTTTTCATGGGCACACTCAGGGTACATCCCCGTGGTTTCTAAGGCGTCCCAAGAGACACCGGTTACCCTGTGTTTCCTTCCCTGAGTCAACCTATCGAAGTAGGGAGTCCCGCATCCAGCGAACGGTCTCAACCACGGAACGCCGTAGCTGCTCCTCTGGGCCTGGGGCTGCCGGCGGTGCCAAAGAAGGAACAGGACTTGCATGGCAGTAAGAACCCAAGCCGCCGTCCTCTAGGAGGCACGGTGCCTTCAGTCAGGAGGTCCTGGATGGAATGCGAAGACGAGGGTTACTCTGAGTGCAGCTCCGATTGGGGCAACGCGTAAGACCTCCGCGCCATGTGGGATGTGCCAGAACGGTGTTCGTGAACGTGTGCGAGTGCTGAGGAAACCAAGCTGCTCCAAAAGAGAGGGCAGTGCGTTTCCCTACGCTCGGCGTGCGCAGAGGGGCTCTAAAGGGCCACGGGCCCGGATGTTGCTTAGCAGACCCAGGTGCGCCTGGGGTTACTCAGTGTTCCTGCCGGGAACAGGGTGCCCCGGCTAGCCTCCCAGGTGTCCAGAAAGCTGTGCTGCCGTTCAAGGTATGCAGGGCAGAGGCCACCGCCTCCTGGAAGCTGCAGCACGCCTCCGCTTCTGCACGGCAAATCAGGGCCTTACTTCCAGGCACGGGTTCACGCTGGGTGTGCCGGGAGCCACACAGCCTGCTAAGAGGCTGACTCTCTCCTCCAGCGGAGTGACTTCAGGTACGAGGGCGGGCCTCGCAGTGTTCCAAGCACAGCGTTCTCTCATGGCAGCTCACACAAGGGCCATGACAGAGTCTTCCTGGGCACTTGGCACTCACCAGCCATGCTGTCCTGAGGGCGTTCGAGGGCTCTGGAGATGTAGCGCTCCTCAAGGAACGCGCAGTGTGTGGTTGCCCAGCACCCGGCACGCTCAGGGGTCCTCCGAGGGAATCAACCGATGGACCTCGACGTTGCTCAGCCGGCCCACAGGTGTCCGTCTGGAGGCACTCAGTGACCTTGGAGGGAAAATGATGCACACCCGTGGGGCCTAGGAGTCCCCAGACGTGTAATTCCTTTAAAGCAAAGCGACTAAGAACTCCTGGAAAGAGCTGCATGCCTCCCTTTCTGCACGGCTACTCAGGGCCTAACCTGGAGGCGAGTTCTCACGTTGAGGTTCCCTTTAGCTCTAGAGCCTGTCATGCGGACCACCACCGCGGCCACGGAAGCCCCTGGTTGAGAGAGAGCAAACTCACAATTTTCCCCGAAGCATTCTTCCAGGGCTCACTGGCCTGTCGGGAGCCGGGAATGTCAGGGAGCTTCAAGGCAGGCATGAATGCCGCCCTCCAAATGGGAAAGCAGGGCTAGTTCCAGCAGGCCCCCGTTTTCATGGGCACACTCAGCGTACATCCCCGTGGTTTCTAAGGCGTCCCAAGAGACACCGGTTACCCTGTGTTTCCTTCCCTGAGTCAACCTATCGAAGTAGGGAGTCCCGCATCCAGCGAACGGTCTCAACCACGGAACGCCGTAGCTGCTCCTCTGGGCCTGGGGCTGCCGGCGGTGCCAAAGAAGGAACAGGACTTGCATGGCAGTAAGAACCCAAGCCGCCGTCCTCTAGGAGGCACGGTGCCTTCAGTCAGGAGGTCCTGGATGGAATGCGAAGACGAGGGTTACTCTGAGCGCAGCTCCGATTGGGGCAACGCGTAAGACCTCCGCGCCATGTGGGATGTGCCAGAACGGTGTTCGTGAACGTGTGCGAGTGCTGAGGAAACCAAGCTGCTCCAAAAGAGAGGGCAGTGCGTTTCCCTACGCTCGGCGTGCGCAGAGGGGCTCTAAAGGGCCACGGGCCCGGATGTTGCTTAGCAGACCCAGGTGCGCCTGGGGTTACTCAGTGTTCCTGCCGGGAACAGGGTGCCCCGGCTAGCCTCCCAGGTGTCCAGAAAGCTGTGCTGCCGTGCAAGGTAGGCAGGGCAGAGGCCACCGCCTCCTGGAAGCTGCAGCACGCCTCCGCTTCTGCACGGCAAATCAGGGCCTTACTTCCAGGCACGGGTTCACGCTGGGTGTGCCGGGAGCCACACAGCCTGCTAAGAGGCTGACTCTCTCCTCCAGCGGAGTGACTTCAGGTACGAGGGCGGGCCTCGCAGTGTTCCAAGCACAGCGTTCTCTCATGGCAGCTCACACAAAGGGCCATGACAGAGTCTTCCTGGGCACTTGGCACTCACCAGCCATGCTGTCCTGAGGGTGTTCGAGGGCTCTGGAGATGTAGCGCTCCTCAAGGAACGCGCAGTGTGTGGTTGCCCAGCACCCGGCACGCTCAGGGGTCCTCCGAGGGAATCAACCGATGGACCTCGACGTTGCTCAGCCGGCCCACAGGTGTCTGTCTGGAGGCACTCAGTGACCTTGGAGGGAAAATGATGCACACCCGTGGGGCCTAGGAGTCCCCGGACGTGTACTTCCTTTAAAGCAAAGCGACTAAGAACTCCTGGAAAGAGCTGCATGCCTTCCTTTCTGCACGGCTACTCAGGGCCTAACCTGGAGGCGAGTTCTCACGTTGAGGTTCCCTTTAGCTCTAGAGCCTGTCATGCGGGCCGCCACCGCGGCCACGGAAGCCCCTGGTTGAGAGAGAGCAAACTCACAATTTTCCCCGAAGCATTCTTCCAGGGCTCACTGGCCTGTCGGGAGCCGGGAATGTCAGGGAGCTTCAAGGCAGGCATGAATGCCGCCCTCCAAATGGGAAAGCAGGGCTAGTTCCAGCAGGCCCCCGTTTTCATGGGCACACTCAGCGTACATCCCCGTGGTTTCTAAGGCGTCCCAAGAGACACCGGTTACCCTGTGTTTCCTTCCCTGAGTCAACCTATCGAAGTAGGGAGTCCCGCATCCAGCGAACGGTCTCAACCAAGGAACGCCGTAGCTGCTCCTCTGGGCCTGGGGCTGCCGGCGGTGCCAAAGAAGGAACAGGACTTGCATGGCAGTAAGAACCCAAGCCGCCGTCCTCTAGGAGGCACGGTGCCTTCAGTCAGGAGGTCCTGGATGGAATGCGAAGACGAGGGTTACTCTGAGCGCAGCTCCGATTGGGGCAACGCGTAAGACCTCTGCGCCATGTGGGATGTGCCAGAACGGTGTTCGTGAACGTGTGCGAGTGCTGAGGAAACCAAGCTGCTCCAAAAGAGAGGGCAGTGCGTTTCCCTACGCTCGGCGTGCGCAGAGGGGCTCTAAAGGGCTACGGGCCCGGATGTTGCTTAGCAGACCCAGGTGCGCCTGGGGTTACTCAGTGTTCCTGCCGGGAACAGGGTGCCCCGGCTAGCCTCCCAGGTGTCCAGAAAGCTGTGCTGCCGTTCAAGGTATGCAGGGCAGAGGCCACCGCCTCCTGGAAGCTGCAGCACGCCTCCGCTTCTGCACGGCAAATCAGGGCCTTACTTCCAGGCACGGGTTCACGCTGGGTGTGCCGGGAGCCACACAGCCTGCTAAGAGGCTGACTCTCTCCTCCAGCGGAGTGACTTCAGGTACGAGGGCGGGCCTCGCAGTGTTCCAAGCACAGCGTTCTCTCATGGCAGCTCACACAAGGGCCATGACAGAGTCTTCCTGGGCACTTGGCACTCACCAGCCATGCTGTCCTGAGGGCGTTCGAGGGCTCTGGAGATGTAGCGCTCCTCAAGGAACGCGCAGTGTGTGGTTGCCCAGCACCCGGCACGCTCAGGGGTCCTCCGAGGGAATCAACCGATGGACCTCGACGTTGCTCAGCCGGCCCACAGGTGTCTGTCTGGAGGCACTCAGTGACCTTGGAGGGAAAATGATGCACACCCGTGGGGCCTAGGAGTCCCCGGACGCGTACTTCCTTTAAAGCAAAGCGACTAAGAACTCCTGGAAAGAGCTGCATGCCTCCCTTTCTGCACGGCTACTCAGGGCCTAACCTGGAGGCGAGTTCTCACGTTGAGGTTCCCTTTAGCTCTAGAGCCTGTCATGCGGGCCGCCACCGCGGCCACGGAAGCCCCTGGTTGAGAGAGAGCAAACTCACAATTTTCCCCGAAGCATTCTTCCAGGGCTCACTGGCCTGTCGGGAGCCGGGAATGTCAGGGAGCTTCAAGGCAGGCATGAATGCCGCCCTCCAAATGGGAAAGCAGGGCTAGTTCCAGCAGGCCCCCGTTTTCATGGGCACACTCAGCGTACATCCCCGTGGTTTCTAAGGCGTCCCAAGAGACACCGGTTACCCTGTGTTTCCTTCCCTGAGTCAACCTATCGAAGTAGGGAGTCCCGCATCCAGCGAACGGTCTCAACCACGGAACGCCGTAGCTGCTCCTCTGGGCCTGGGGCTGCCAGCGGTGCCAAAGAAGGAACAGGACTTGCATGGCAGTAAGAACCCAAGCCGCCGTCCTCTAGGAGGCACGGTGCCTTCAGTCAGGAGGTCCTGGATGGAATGCGAAGACGAGGGTTACTCTGAGCGCAGCTCCGATTGGGGCAACGCGTAAGACCTCCGCGCCATGTGGGATGTGCCAGAACGGTGTTCGTGAACGTGTGCGAGTGCTGAGGAAACCAAGCTGCTCCAAAAGAGAGGGCAGTGCGTTTCCCTACGCTCGGCGTGCGCAGAGGGGCTCTAAAGGGCTACGGGCCCGGATGTTGCTTAGCAGACCCAGGTGCGCCTGGGGTTACTCAGTGTTCCTCCCGGGAACAGGGTGCCCCGGCTAGCCTCCCAGGTGTCCAGAAAGCTGTGCTGCCGTTCAAGGTATGCAGGGCAGAGGCCACCGCCTCCTGGAAGCTGCAGCACGCCTCCGCTTCTGCACGGCAAATCAGGGCCTTACTTCCAGGCACGGGTTCACGCTGGGTGTGCCGGGAGCCACACAGCCTGCTAAGAGGCTGACTCTCTCCTCCAGCGGAGTGACTTCAGGTACGAGGGCGGGCCTCGCAGTGTTCCAAGCACAGCGTTCTCTCATGGCAGCTCACACAAAGGGCCATGACAGAGTCTTCCTGGGCACTTGGCACTCACCAGCCATGCTGTCCTGAGGGCGTTCGAGGGCTCTGGAGATGTAGCGCTCCTCAAGGAACGCGCAGTGTGTGGTTGCCCAGCACCCGGCACGCTCAGGGGTCCTCCGAGGGAATCAACCGATGGACCTCGACGTTGCTCAGCCGGCCCACAGGTGTCCGTCTGGAGGCACTCAGTGACCTTGGAGGGAAAATGATGCACACCCGTGGGGCCTAGGAGTCCCCGGACGTGTACTTCCTTTAAAGCAAAGCGACTAAGAACTCCTGGAAAGAGCTGCATGCCTCCCTTTCTGCACGGCTACTCAGGGCCTAACCTGGAGGCGAGTTCTCACGTTGAGGTTCCCTTTAGCTCTAGAGCCTGTCATGCGGGCCGCCACCGCGGCCACGGAAGCCCCTGGTTGAGAGAGAGCAAACTCACAATTTTCCCCGAAGCATTCTTCCAGGGCTCACTGGCCTGTCGGGAGCCGGGAATGTCAGGGAGCTTCAAGGCAGGCATGAATGCCGCCCTCCAAATGGGAAAGCAGGGCTAGTTCCAGCAGGCCCCCGTTTTCATGGGCACACTCAGCGTACATCCCCGTGGTTTCTAAGGCGTCCCAAGAGACACCGGTTGCCCTGTGTTTCCTTCCCTGAGTCAACCTATCGAAGTAGGGAGTCCCGCATCCAGCGAACGGTCTCAACCAAGGAACGCCGTAGCTGCTCCTCTGGGCCTGGGGCTGCCGGCGGTGCCAAAGAAGGAACAGGACTTGCATGGCAGTAAGAACCCAAGCCGCCGTCCTCTAGGAGGCACGGTGCCTTCAGTCAGGAGGTCCTGGATGGAATGCGAAGACGAGGGTTACTCTGAGCGCAGCTCCGATTGGGGCAACGCGTAAGACCTCCGCGCCATGTGGGATGTGCCAGAACGGTGTTCGTGAACGTGTGCGAGTGCTGAGGAAACCAAGCTGCTCCAAAAGAGAGGGCAGTGCGTTTCCCTACGCTCGGCGTGCGCAGAGGGGCTCTAAAGGGCTACGGGCCCGGATGTTGCTTAGCAGACCCAGGTGCGCCTGGGGTTACTCAGTGTTCCTGCCGGGAACAGGGTGCCCCGGCTAGCCTCCCAGGTGTCCAGAAAGCTGTGCTGCCGTTCAAGGTATGCAGGGCAGAGGCCACCGCCTCCTGGAAGCTGCAGCACGCCTCCGCTTCTGCACGGCAAATCAGGGCCTTACTTCCAGGCACGGGTTCACGCTGGGTGTGCCGGGAGCCACACAGCCTGCTAAGAGGCTGACTCTCTCCTCCAGCAGAGTGACTTCAGGTACGAGGGCGGGCCTCGCAGTGTTCCAAGCACAGCGTTCTCTCATGGCAGCTCACACAAGGGCCATGACAGAGTCTTCCTGGGCACTTGGCACTCACCAGCCATGCTGTCCTGAGGGCGTTCGAGGGCTCTGGAGATGTAGCGCTCCTCAAGGAACGCGCAGTGTGTGGTTGCCCAGCACCCGGCACGCTCAGGGGTCCTCCGAGGGAATCAACCGATGGACCTCGACGTTGCTCAGCCGGCCCACAGGTGTCCGTCTGGAGGCACTCAGTGACCTTGGAGGGAAAATGATGCACACCCGTGGGGCCTAGGAGTCCCCGGACGTGTACTTCCTTTAAAGCAAAGCGACTAAGAACTCCTGGAAAGAGCTGCATGCCTCCCTTTCTGCACGGCTACTCAGGGCCTAACCTGGCGGCGAGTTCTCACGTTGAGGTTCCCTTTAGCTCTAGAGCCTGTCATGCGGGCCGCCACCGCGGCCACGGAAGCCCCTGGTTGAGAGAGAGCAAACTCACAATTTTCCCCGAAGCATTCTTCCAGGGCTCACTGGCCTGTCGGGAGCCGGGAATGTCAGGGAGCTTCAAGGCAGGCATGAATGCCGCCCTCCAAATGGGAAAGCAGGGCTAGTTCCAGCAGGCCCCCGTTTTCATGGGCACACTCAGCGTACATCCCCGTGGTTTCTAAGGCGTCCCAAGAGACACCGGTTACCCTGTGTTTCCTTCCCTGAGTCAACCTATCGAAGTAGGGAGTCCCGCATCCAGCGAACGGTCTCAACCACGGAACGCCGTAGCTGCTCCTCTGGGCCTGGGGCTGCCGGCGGTGCCAAAGAAGGAACAGGACTTGCATGGCAGTAAGAACCCAAGCCGCCGTCCTCTAGGAGGCACGGTGCCTTCAGTCAGGAGGTCCTGGATGGAATGCGAAGACGAGGGTTACTCTGAGCGCAGCTCCGATTGGGGCAACGCGTAAGACCTCCGCGCCATGTGGGATGTGCCAGAACGGTGTTCGTGAACGTGTGCGAGTGCTGAGGAAACCAAGCTGCTCCAAAAGAGAGGGCAGTGCGTTTCCCTACGCTCGGCGTGCGCAGAGGGGCTCTAAAGGGCTACGGGCCCGGATGTTGCTTAGCAGACCCAGGTGCGCCTGGGGTTACTCAGTGTTCCTGCCGGGAACAGGGTGCCCCGGCTAGCCTCCCAGGTGTCCAGAAAGCTGTGCTGCCGTTCAAGGTATGCAGGGCAGAGGCCACCGCCTCCTGGAAGCTGCAGCACGCCTCCGCTTCTGCACGGCAAATCAGGGCCTTACTTCCAGGCACGGGTTCACGCTGGGTGTGCCGGGAGCCACACAGCCTGCTAAGAGGCTGACTCTCTCCTCCAGCGGAGTGACTTCAGGTACGAGGGCGGGCCTCGCAGTGTTCCAAGCACAGCGTTCTCTCATGGCAGCTCACACAAGGGCCATGACAGAGTCTTCCTGGGCACTTGGCACTCACCAGCCATGCTGTCCTGAGGGCGTTCGAGGGCTCTGGAGATGTAGCGCTCCTCAAGGAACGCGCAGTGTGTGGTTGCCCAGCACCCGGCACGCTCAGGGGTCCTCCGAGGGAATCAACCGATGGACCTCGACGTTGCTCAGCCGGCCCACAGGTGTCCGTCTGGAGGCACTCAGTGACCTTGGAGGGAAAATGATGCACACCCGTGGGGCCTAGGAGTCCCCGGACGTGTACTTCCTTTAAAGCAAAGCGACTAAGAACTCCTGGAAAGAGCTGCATGCCTCCCTTTCTGCACGGCTACTCAGGGCCTAACCTGGAGGCAAGTTCTCACGTTGAGGTTCCCTTTAGCTCTAGAGCCTGTCATGCGGGCCGCCACCGCGGCCACGGAAGCCCCTGGTTGAGAGAGAGCAAACTCACAATTTTCCCCGAAGCATTCTTCCAGGGCTCACTGGCCTGTCGGGAGCCGGGAATGTCAGGGAGCTTCAAGGCAGGCATGAATGCCGCCCTCCAAATGGGAAAGCAGGGCTAGTTCCAGCAGGCCCCCGTTTTCATGGGCACACTCAGCGTACATCCCCGTGGTTTCTAAGGTGTCCCAAGAGACACCGGTTACCCTGTGTTTCCTTCCCTGAGTCAACCTATCGAAGTAGGGAGTCCCGCATCCAGCGAACGGTCTCAACCAAGGAACGCCGTAGCTGCTCCTCTGGGCCTGGGGCTGCCGGCGGTGCCAAAGAAGGAACAGGACTTGCATGGCAGTAAGAACCCAAGCCGCCGTCCTCTAGGAGGCACGGTGCCTTCAGTCAGGAGGTCCTGGATGGAATGCGAAGACGAGGGTTACTCTGAGCGCAGCTCCGATTGGGGCAACGCGTAAGACCTCCGCGCCATGTGGGATGTGCCAGAACGGTGTTCGTGAACGTGTGCGAGTGCTGAGGAAACCAAGCTGCTCCAAAAGAGAGGGCAGTGCGTTTCCCTACGCTCGGCGTGCGCAGAGGGGCTCTAAAGGGCTACGGGCCCGGATGTTGCTTAGCAGACCCAGGTGCGCCTGGGGTTACTCAGTGTTCCTGCCGGGAACAGGGTGCCCCGGCTAGCCTCCCAGGTGTCCAGAAAGCTGTGCTGCCGTTCAAGGTATGCAGGGCAGAGGCCACCGCCTCCTGGAAGCTGCAGCACGCCTCCGCTTCTGCACGGCAAATCAGGGCCTTACTTCCAGGCACGGGTTCACGCTGGGTGTGCCGGGAGCCACACAGCCTGCTAAGAGGCTGACTCTCTCCTCCAGCGGAGTGACTTCAGGTACGAGGGCGGGCCTCGCAGTGTTCCAAGCACAGCGTTCTCTCATGGCAGCTCACACAAGGGCCATGACAGAGTCTTCCTGGGCACTTGGCACTCACCAGCCATGCTGTCCTGAGGGCGTTCGAGGGCTCTGGAGATGTAGCGCTCCTCAAGGAACGCGCAGTGTGTGGTTGCCCAGCACCCGGCACGCTCAGGGGTCCTCCGAGGGAATCAACCGATGGACCTCGACGTTGCTCAGCCGGCCCACAGGTGTCCGTCTGGAGGCACTCAGTGACCTTGGAGGGAAAATAATGCACACCCGTGGGGCCTAGGAGTCCCCGGACGTGTACTTCCTTTAAAGCAAAGCGACTAAGAACTCCTGGAAAGAGCTGCATGCCTCCCTTTCTGCACGGCTACTCAGGGCCTAACCTGGAGGCGAGTTCTCACGTTGAGGTTCCCTTTAGCTCTAGAGCCTGTCATGCGGGCCGCCACCGCGGCCACGGAAGCCCCTGGTTGAGAGAGAGCAAACTCACAATTTTCCCCGAAGCATTCTTCCAGGGCTCACTGGCCTGTCGGGAGCCGGGAATGTCAGGGAGCTTCAAGGCAGGCATGAATGCCGCCCTCCAAATGGGAAAGCAGGGCTAGTTCCAGCAGGCCCCCGTTTTCATGGGCACACTCAGCGTACATCCCCGTGGTTTCTAAGGCGTCCCAAGAGACACCGGTTACCCTGTGTTTCCTTCCCTGAGTCAACCTATCGAAGTAGGGAGTCCCGCATCCAGCGAACGGTCTCAACCACGGAACGCCGTAGCTGCTCCTCTGGGCCTGGGGCTGCCGGCGGTGCCAAAGAAGGAACAGGACTTGCATGGCAGTAAGAACCCAAGCCGCCGTCCTCTAGGAGGCACGGTGCCTTCAGTCAGGAGGTCCTGGATGGAATGCGAAGACGAGGGTTACTCTGAGCGCAGCTCCGATTGGGGCAACGCGTAAGACCTCCGCGCCATGTGGGATGTGCCAGAACGGTGTTCGTGAACGTGTGCGAGTGCTGAGGAAACCAAGCTGCTCCAAAAGAGAGGGCAGTGTGTTGCCCTACGCTCGGCGTGCGCAGAGGGGCTCTAAAGGGCTACGGGCCCGGATGTTGCTTAGCAGACCCAGGTGCGCCTGGGGTTACTCAGTGTTCCTGCCGGGAACAGGGTGCCCCGGCTAGCCTACCAGGTGTCCAGAAAGCTGTGCTGCCGTTCAAGGTATGCAGGGCAGAGGCCACCGCCTCCTGGAAGCTGCAGCACGCCTCCGCTTCTGCACGGCAAATCAGGGCCTTACTTCCAGGCACGGGTTCACGCTGGGTGTGCCGGGAGCCACACAGCCTGCTAAGAGGCTGACTCTCTCCTCCAGCGGAGTGACTTCAGGTACGAGGGCGGGCCTCGCAGTGTTCCAAGCACAGCGTTCTCTCATGGCAGCTCACACAAAGGGCCATGACAGAGTCTTCCTGGGCACTTGGCACTCACCAGCCATGCTGTCCTGAGGGCGTTCGAGGGCTCTGGAGATGTAGCGCTCCTCAAGGAACGCACAGTGTGTGGTTGCCCAGCACCCGGCACGCTCAGGGGTCCTCCGAGGGAATCAACCGATGGACCTCGACGTTGCTCAGCCGGCCCACAGGTGTCCGTCTGGAGGCACTCAGTGACCTTGGAGGGAAAATGATGCACACCCGTGGGGCCTAGGAGTCCCCGGACGTGTACTTCCTTTAAAGCAAAGCGACTAAGAACTCCTGGAAAGAGCTGCATGCCTCCCTTTCTGCACGGCTACTCAGGGCCTAACCTGGAGGCGAGTTCTCACGTTGAGGTTCCCTTTAGCTCTAGAGCCTGTCATGCGGACCGCCACCGCGGCCACGGAAGCCCCTGGTTGAGAGAGAGCAAACTCACAATTTTCCCCGAAGCATTCTTCCAGGGCTCACTGGCCTGTCGGGAGCCGGGAATGTCAGGGAGCTTCAAGGCAGGCATGAATGCCGCCCTCCAAATGGGAAAGCAGGGCTAGTTCCAGCAGGCCCCCGTTTTCATGGGCACACTCAGCGTACATCCCCGTGGTTTCTAAGGCGTCCCAAGAGACACCGGTTGCCCTGTGTTTCCTTCCCTGAGTCAACCTATCGAAGTAGGGAGTCCCGCATCCAGCGAACGGTCTCAACCAAGGAACGCCGTAGCTGCTCCTCTGGGCCTGGGGCTGCCGGCGGTGCCAAAGAAGGAACAGGACTTGCATGGCAGTAAGAACCCAAGCCGCCGTCCTCTAGGAGGCACGGTGCCTTCAGTCAGGAGGTCCTGGATGGAATGCGAAGACGAGGGTTACTCTGAGCGCAGCTCCGATTGGGGCAACGCGTAAGACCTCCGCGCCATGTGGGATGTGCCAGAACGGTGTTCGTGAACGTGTGCGAGTGCTGAGGAAACCAAGCTGCTCCAAAAGAGAGGGCAGTGCGTTTCCCTACGCTCGGCGTGCGCAGAGGGGCTCTAAAGGGCTACGGGCCCGGATGTTGCTTAGCAGACCCAGGTGCGCCTGGGGTTACTCAGTGTTCCTGCCGGGAACAGGGTGCCCCGGCTAGCCTCCCAGGTGTCCAGAAAGCTGTGCTGCCGTTCAAGGTATGCAGGGCAGAGGCCACCGCCTCCTGGAAGCTGCAGCACGCCTCCGCTTCTGCACGGCAAATCAGGGCCTTACTTCCAGGCACGGGTTCACGCTGGGTGTGCCGGGAGCCACACAGCCTGCTAAGAGGCTGACTCTCTCCTCCAGCAGAGTGACTTCAGGTACGAGGGCGGGCCTCGCAGTGTTCCAAGCACAGCGTTCTCTCATGGCAGCTCACACAAGGGCCATGACAGAGTCTTCCTGGGCACTTGGCACTCACCAGCCATGCTGTCCTGAGGGCGTTCGAGGGCTCTGGAGATGTAGCGCTCCTCAAGGAACGCGCAGTGTGTGGTTGCCCAGCACCCGGCACGCTCAGGGGTCCTCCGAGGGAATCAACCGATGGACCTCGACGTTGCTCAGCCGGCCCACAGGTGTCCGTCTGGAGGCACTCAGTGACCTTGGAGGGAAAATGATGCACACCCGTGGGGCCTAGGAGTCCCCGGACGTGTACTTCCTTTAAAGCAAAGCGACTAAGAACTCCTGGAAAGAGCTGCATGCCTCCCTTTCTGCACGGCTACTCAGGGCCTAACCTGGCGGCGAGTTCTCACGTTGAGGTTCCCTTTAGCTCTAGAGCCTGTCATGCGGGCCGCCACCGCGGCCACGGAAGCCCCTGGTTGAGAGAGAGCAAACTCACAATTTTCCCCGAAGCATTCTTCCAGGGCTCACTGGCCTGTCGGGAGCCGGGAATGTCAGGGAGCTTCAAGGCAGGCATGAATGCCGCCCTCCAAATGGGAAAGCAGGGCTAGTTCCAGCAGGCCCCCGTTTTCATGGGCACACTCAGCGTACATCCCCGTGGTTTCTAAGGCGTCCCAAGAGACACCGGTTACCCTGTGTTTCCTTCCCTGAGTCAACCTATCGAAGTAGGGAGTCCCGCATCCAGCGAACGGTCTCAACCAAGGAACGCCGTAGCTGCTCCTCTGGGCCTGGGGCTGCCGGCGGTGCCAAAGAAGGAACAGGACTTGCATGGCAGTAAGAACCCAAGCCGCCGTCCTCTAGGAGGCACGGTGCCTTCAGTCAGGAGGTCCTGGATGGAATGCGAAGACGAGGGTTACTCTGAGCGCAGCTCCGATTGGGGCAACGCGTAAGACCTCCGCGCCATGTGGGATGTGCCAGAACGGTGTTCGTGAACGTGTGCGAGTGCTGAGGAAACCAAGCTGCTCCAAAAGAGAGGGCAGTGCGTTTCCCTACGCTCGGCGTGCGCAGAGGGGCTCTAAAGGGCCACGGGCCCGGATGTTGCTTAGCAGACCCAGGTGCGCCTGGGGTTACTCAGTGTTCCTGCCGGGAACAGGGTGCCCCGGCTAGCCTCCCAGGTGTCCAGAAAGCTGTGCTGCCGTGCAAGGTAGGCAGGGCAGAGGCCACCGCCTCCTGGAAGCTGCAGCACGCCTCCGCTTCTGCACGGCAAATCAGGGCCTTACTTCCAGGCACGGGTTCACGCTGGGTGTGCCGGGAGCCACACAGCCTGCTAAGAGGCTGACTCTCTCCTCCAGCGGAGTGACTTCAGGTACGAGGGCGGGCCTCGCAGTGTTCCAAGCACAGCGTTCTCTCATGGCAGCTCACACAAGGGCCATGACAGAGTCTTCCTGGGCACTTGGCACTCACCAGCCATGCTGTCCTGAGGGCGTTCGAGGGCTCTGGAGATGTAGCGCTCCTCAAGGAACGCGCAGTGTGTGGTTGCCCAGCACCCGGCACGCTCAGGGGTCCTCCGAGGGAATCAACCGATGGACCTCGACGTTGCTCAGCCGGCCCACAGGTGTCCGTCTGGAGGCAATCAGTGACCTTGGAGGGAAAATGATGCACACCCGTGGGGCCTAGGAGTCCCCGGACGTGTACTTCCTTTAAAGCAAAGCGACTAAGAACTCCTGGAAAGAGCTGCATGCCTCCCTTTCTGCACGGCTACTCAGGGCCTAACCTGGAGGCGAGTTCTCACGTTGAGGTTCCCTTTAGCTCTAGAGCCTGTCATGCGGGCCGCCACCGCGGCCACGGAAGCCCCTGGTTGAGAGAGAGCAAACTCACAATTTTCCCCGAAGCATTCTTCCAGGGCTCACTGGCCTGTCGGGAGCCGGGAATGTCAGGGAGCTTCAAGGCAGGCATGAATGCCGCCCTCCAAATGGGAAAGCAGGGCTAGTTCCAGCAGGCCCCCGTTTTCATGGGCACACTCAGCGTACATCCCCGTGGTTTCTAAGGCGTCCCAAGAGACACCGGTTACCCTGTGTTTCCTTCCCTGAGTCAACCTATCGAAGTAGGGAGTCCCGCATCCAGCGAACGGTCTCAACCACGGAACGCCGTAGCTGCTCCTCTGGGCCTGGGGCTGCCGGCGGTGCCAAAGAAGGAACAGGACTTGCATGGCAGTAAGAACCCAAGCCGCCGTCCTCTAGGAGGCACGGTGCCTTCAGTCAGGAGGTCCTGGATGGAATGCGAAGACGAGGGTTACTCTGAGCGCAGCTCCGATTGGGGCAACGCGTAAGACCTCCGCGCCATGTGGGATGTGCCAGAACGGTGTTCGTGAACGTGTGCGAGTGCTGAGGAAACCAAGCTGCTCCAAAGGAGAGGGCAGTGCGTTTCCCTACGCTCGGCGTGCGCAGAGGGGCTCTAAAGGGCTACGGGCCCGGATGTTGCTTAGCAGACCCAGGTGCGCCTGGGGTTACTCAGTGTTCCTGCCGGGAACAGGGTGCCCCGGCTAGCCTCCCAGGTGTCCAGAAAGCTGTGCTGCCGTTCAAGGTATGCAGGGCAGAGGCCACCGCCTCCTGGAAGCTGCAGCACGCCTCCGCTTCTGCACGGCAAATCAGGGCCTTACTTCCAGGCACGGGTTCACGCTGGGTGTGCCGGGAGCCACACAGCCTGCTAAGAGGCTGACTCTCTCCTCCAGCGGAGTGACTTCAGGTACGAGGGCGGGCCTCGCAGTGTTCCAAGCACAGCGTTCTCTCATGGCAGCTCACACAAGGGCCATGACAGAGTCTTCCTGGGCACTTGGCACTCACCAGCCATGCTGTCCTGAGGGCGTTCGAGGGCTCTGGAGATGTAGCGCTCCTCAAGGAACGCGCAGTGTGTGGTTGCCCAGCACCCGGCACGCTCAGGGGTCCTCCGAGGGAATCAACCGATGGACCTCGACGTTGCTCAGCCGGCCCACAGGTGTCCGTCTGGAGGCACTCAGTGACCTTGGAGGGAAAATGATGCACACCCGTGGGGCCTAGGAGTCCCCGGACGTGTACTTCCTTTAAAGCAAAGCGACTAAGAACTCCTGGAAAGAGCTGCATGCCTCCCTTTCTGCACGGCTACTCAGGGCCTAACCTGGAGGCGAGTTCTCACGTTGAGGTTCCCTTTAGCTCTAGAGCCTGTCATGCGGGCCGCCACCGCGGCCACGGAAGCCCCTGGTTGAGAGAGAGCAAACTCACAATTTTCCCCGAAGCATTCTTCCAGGGCTCACTGGCCTGTCGGGAGCCGGGAATGTCAGGGAGCTTCAAGGCAGGCATGAATGCCGCCCTCCAAATGGGAAAGCAGGGCTAGTTCCAGCAGGCCCCCGTTTTCATGGGCACACTCAGCGTACATCCCCGTGGTTTCTAAGGCGTCCCAAGAGACACCGGTTACCCTGTGTTTCCTTCCCTGAGTCAACCTATCGAAGTAGGGAGTCCCGCATCCAGCGAACGGTCTCAACCAAGGAACGCCGTAGCTGCTCCTCTGGGCCTGGGGCTGCCGGCGGTGCCAAAGAAGGAACAGGACTTGCATGGCAGTAAGAACCCAAGCCGCCGTCCTCTAGGAGGCACGGTGCCTTCAGTCAGGAGGTCCTGGATGGAATGCGAAGACGAGGGTTACTCTGAGCGCAGCTCCGATTGGGGCAACGCGTAAGACCTCCGCGCCATGTGGGATGTGCCAGAACGGTGTTCGTGAACGTGTGCGAGTGCTGAGGAAACCAAGCTGCTCCAAAAGAGAGGGCAGTGCGTTTCCCTACGCTCGGCGTGCGCAGAGGGGCTCTAAAGGGCTACGGGCCCGGATGTTGCTTAGCAGACCCAGGTGCGCCTGGGGTTACTCAGTGTTCCTGCCGGGAACAGGGTGCCCCGGCTAGCCTCCCAGGTGTCCAGAAAGCTGTGCTGCCGTTCAAGGTATGCAGGGCAGAGGCCACCGCCTCCTGGAAGCTGCAGCACGCCTCCGCTTCTGCACGGCAAATCAGGGCCTTACTTCCAGGCACGGGTTCACGCTGGGTGTGCCGGGAGCCACACAGCCTGCTAAGAGGCTGACTCTCTCCTCCAGCGGAGTGACTTCAGGTACGAGGGCGGGCCTCGCAGTGTTCCAAGCACAGCGTTCTCTCATGGCAGCTCACACAAAGGGCCATGACAGAGTCTTCCTGGGCACTTGGCACTCACCAGCCATGCTGTCCTGAGGGCGTTCGAGGGCTCTGGAGATGTAGCGCTCCTCAAGGAACGCGCAGTGTGTGGTTGCCCAGCACCCGGCACGCTCAGGGGTCCTCCGAGGGAATCAACCGATGGACCTCGACGTTGCTCAGCCGGCCCACAGGTGTCCGTCTGGAGGCACTCAGTGACCTTGGAGGGAAAATGATGCACACCCGTGGGGCCTAGGAGTCCCCGGACGTGTACTTCCTTTAAAGCAAAGCGACTAAGAACTCCTGGAAAGAGCTGCATGCCTCCCTTTCTGCACGGCTACTCAGGGCCTAACCTGGAGGCGAGTTCTCACGTTGAGGTTCCCTTTAGCTCTAGAGCCTGTCATGCGGACCGCCACCGCGGCCACGGAAGCCCCTGGTTGAGAGAGAGCAAACTCACAATTTTCCCCGAAGCATTCTTCCAGGGCTCACTGGCCTGTCGGGAGCCGGGAATGTCAGGGAGCTTCAAGGCAGGCATGAATGCCGCCCTCCAAATGGGAAAGCAGGGCTAGTTCCAGCAGGCCCCCGTTTTCATGGGCACACACAGCGTACATCCCTGTGGTTTCTAAGGCGTCCCAAGAGACACCGGTTACCCTGTGTTTCCTTCCCTGAGTCAACCTATCGAAGTAGGGAGTCCCGCATCCAGCGAACGGTCTCAACCACGGAACGCCGTAGCTGCTCCTCTGGGCCTGGGGCTGCCGGCGGTGCCAAAGAAGGAACAGGACTTGCATGGCAGTAAGAACCCAAGCCGCCGTCCTCTAGGAGGCACGGTGCCTTCAGTCAGGAGGTCCTGGATGGAATGCGAAGACGAGGGTTACTCTGAGCGCAGCTCCGATTGGGGCAACGCGTAAGACCTCCGCGCCATGTGGGATGTGCCAGAACGGTGTTCGTGAACGTGTGCGAGTGCTGAGGAAACCAAGCTGCTCCAAAAGAGAGGGCAGTGCGTTTCCCTACGCTCGGCGTGCGCAGAGGGGCTCTAAAGGGCTACGGGCCCGGATGTTGCTTAGCAGACCCAGGTGCGCCTGGGGTTACTCAGTGTTCCTGCCGGGAACAGGGTGCCCCGGCTAGCCTCCCAGGTGTCCAGAAAGCTGTGCTGCCGTTCAAGGTATGCAGGGCAGAGGCCACCGCCTCCTGGAAGCTGCAGCACGCCTCCGCTTCTGCACGGCAAATCAGGGCCTTACTTCCAGGCACGGGTTCACGCTGGGTGTGCCGGGAGCCACACAGCCTGCTAAGAGGCTGACTCTCTCCTCCAGCGGAGTGACTTCAGGTACGAGGGCGGGCCTCGCAGTGTTCCAAGCACAGCGTTCTCTCATGGCAGCTCACACAAGGGCCATGACAGAGTCTTCCTGGGCACTTGGCACTCACCAGCCATGCTGTCCTGAGGGCGTTCGAGGGCTCTGGAGATATAGCGCTCCTCAAGGAACGCGCAGTGTGTGGTTGCCCAGCACCCGGCACGCTCAGGGGTCCTCCGAGGGAATCAACCGATGGACCTCGACGTTGCTCAGCCGGCCCACAGGTGTCTGTCTGGAGGCACTCAGTGACCTTGGAGGGAAAATGATGCACACCCGTGGGGCCTAGGAGTCCCCGGACGTGTACTTCCTTTAAAGCAAAGCGACTAAGAACTCCTGGAAAGAGCTGCATGCCTCCCTTTCTGCACGGCTACTCAGGGCCTAACCTGGAGGCGAGTTCTCACGTTGAGGTTCCCTTTAGCTCTAGAGCCTGTCATGCGGGCCGCCACCGCGGCCACGGAAGCCCCTGGTTGAGAGAGAGCAAACTCACAATTTTCCCCGAAGCATTCTTCCAGGGCTCACTGGCCTGTCGGGAGCCGGGAATGTCAGAGAGCTTCAAGGCAGGCATGAATGCCGCCCTCCAAATGGGAAAGCAGGGCTAGTTCCAGCAGGCCCCCGTTTTCATGGGCACACTTAGCGTACATCCCCGTGGTTTCTAAGGCGTCCCAAGAGACACCGGTTACCCTGTGTTTCCTTCCCTGAGTCAACCTATCGAAGTAGGGAGTCCCGCATCCAGCGAACGGTCTCAACCAAGGAACGCCGTAGCTGCTCCTCTGGGCCTGGGGCTGCCGGCGGTGCCAAAGAAGGAACAGGACTTGCATGGCAGTAAGAACCCAAGCCGCCGTCCTCTAGGAGGCACGGTGCCTTCAGTCAGGAGGTCCTGGATGGAATGCGAAGACGAGGGTTACTCTGAGCGCAGCTCCGATTGGGGCAACGCGTAAGACCTCCGCGCCATGTGGGATGTGCCAGAACGGTGTTCGTGAACGTGTGCGAGTGCTGAGGAAACCAAGCTGCTCCAAAAGAGAGGGCAGTGCGTTTCCCTACGCTCGGCGTGCGCAGAGGGGCTCTAAAGGGCTACGGGCCCGGATATTGCTTAGCAGACCCAGGTGCGCCTGGGGTTACTCAGTGTTCCTGCCGGGAACAGGGTGCCCCGGCTAGCCTCCCAGGTGTCCAGAAAGCTGTGCTGCCGTTCAAGGTATGCAGGGCAGAGGCCACCGCCTCCTGGAAGCTGCAGCACGCCTCCGCTTCTGCACGGCAAATCAGGGCCTTACTTCCAGGCACGGGTTCACGCTGGGTGTGCCGGGAGCCACACAGCCTGCTAAGAGGCTGACTCTCTCCTCCAGCGGAGTGACTTCAGGTACGAGGGCGGGCCTCGCAGTGTTCCAAGCACAGCGTTCTCTCATGGCAGCTCACACAAAGGGCCATGACAGAGTCTTCCTGGGCACTTGGCACTCACCAGCCATGCTGTCCTGAGGGCGTTCGAGGGCTCTGGAGATGTAGCGCTCCTCAAGGAACGCGCAGTGTGTGGTTGCCCAGCACCCGGCACGCTCAGGGGTCCTCCGAGGGAATCAACCGATGGACCTCGACGTTGCTCAGCCGGCCCACAGGTGTCCGTCTGGAGGCACTCAGTGACCTTGGAGGGAAAATGATGCACACCCGTGGGGCCTAGGAGTCCCCGGACGTGTACTTCCTTTAAAGCAAAGCGACTAAGAACTCCTGGAAAGAGCTGCATGCCTCCCTTTCTGCACGGCTACTCAGGGCCTAACCTGGAGGCGAGTTCTCACGTTGAGGTTCCCTTTAGCTCTAGAGCCTGTCATGCGGGCCGCCACCGCGGCCACGGAAGCCCCTGGTTGAGAGAGAGCAAACTCACAATTTTCCCTGAAGCATTCTTCCAGGGCTCACTGGCCTGTCGGGAGCCGGGAATGTCAGGGAGCTTCAAGGCAGGCATGAATGCCGCCCTCCAAACGGGAAAGCAGGGCTAGTTCCAGCAGGCCCCCGTTTTCATGGGCACACTCAGCGTACATCCCCGTGGTTTCTAAGGCGTCCCAAGAGACACCGGTTACCCTGTGTTTCCTTCCCTGAGTCAACCTATCGAAGTAGGGAGTCCCGCATCCAGCGAACGGTCTCAACCAAGGAACGCCGTAGCTGCTCCTCTGGGCCTGGGGCTGCCGGCGGTGCCAAAGAAGGAACAGGACTTGCATGGCAGTAAGAACCCAAGCCGCCGTCCTCTAGGAGGCACGGTGCCTTCAGTCAGGAGGTCCTGGATGGAATGCGAAGACGAGGGTTACTCTGAGCGCAGCTCCGATTGGGGCAACGCGTAAGACCTCCGCGCCATGTGGGATGTGCCAGAACGGTGTTCGTGAACGTGTGCGAGTGCTGAGGAAACCAAGCTGCTCCAAAAGAGAGGGCAGTGCGTTTCCCTACGCTCGGCGTGCGCAGAGGGGCTCTAAAGGGCTACGGGCCCGGATGTTGCTTAGCAGACCCAGGTGCGCCTGGGGTTACTCAGTGTTCCTGCCGGGAACAGGGTGCCCCGGCTAGCCTCCCAGGTGTCCAGAAAGCTGTGCTGCCGTTCAAGGTATGCAGGGCAGAGGCCACCGCCTCCTGGAAGCTGCAGCACGCCTCCGCTTCTGCACGGCAAATCAGGGCCTTACTTCCAGGCACGGGTTCACGCTGGGTGTGCCGGGAGCCACACAGCCTGCTAAGAGGCTGACTCTCTCCTCCAGCGGAGTGACTTCAGGTACGAGGGCGGGCCTCGCAGTGTTCCAAGCACAGCGTTCTCTCATGGCAGCTCACACAAAGGGCCATGACAGTGTCTTCCTGGGCACTTGGCACTCACCAGCCATGCTGTCCTGAGGGCGTTCGAGGGCTCTGGAGATGTAGCGCTCCTCAAGGAACGCGCAGTGTGTGGTTGCCCAGCACCCGGCACGCTCAGGGGTCCTCCGAGGGAATCAACCGATGGACCTCGACGTTGCTCAGCCGGCCCACAGGTGTCCGTCTGGAGGCACTCAGTGACCTTGGAGGGAAAATGATGCACACCCGTGGGGCCTAGGAGTCCCCGGACGTGTACTTCCTTTAAAGCAAAGCGACTAAGAACTCCTGGAAAGAGCTGCATGCCTCCCTTTCTGCACGGCTACTCAGGGCCTAACCTGGAGGCGAGTTCTCACGTTGAGGTTCCCTTTAGCTCTAGAGCCTGTCATGCGGGCCGCCACCGCGGCCACGGAAGCCCCTGGTTGAGAGAGAGCAAACTCACAATTTTCCCTGAAGCATTCTTCCAGGGCTCACTGGCCTGTCGGGAGCCGGGAATGTCAGGGAGCTTCAAGGCAGGCATGAATGCCGCCCTCCAAACGGGAAAGCAGGGCTAGTTCCAGCAGGCCCCCGTTTTCATGGGCACACTCAGCGTACATCCCCGTGGTTTCTAAGGCGTCCCAAGAGACACCGGTTACCCTGTGTTTCCTTCCCTGAGTCAACCTATCGAAGTAGGGAGTCCCGCATCCAGCGAACGGTCTCAACCAAGGAACGCCGTAGCTGCTCCTCTGGGCCTGGGGCTGCCGGCGGTGCCAAAGAAGGAACAGGACTTGCATGGCAGTAAGAACCCAAGCCGCCGTCCTCTAGGAGGCACGGTGCCTTCAGTCAGGAGGTCCTGGATGGAATGCGAAGACGAGGGTTACTCTGAGCGCAGCTCCGATTGGGGCAACGCGTAAGACCTCCGCGCCATGTGGGATGTGCCAGAACGGTGTTCGTGAACGTGTGCGAGTGCTGAGGAAACCAAGCTGCTCCAAAAGAGAGGGCAGTGCGTTTCCCTACGCTCGGCGTGCGCAGAGGGGCTCTAAAGGGCTACGGGCCCGGATGTTGCTTAGCAGACCCAGGTGCGCCTGGGGTTACTCAGTGTTCCTGCCGGGAACAGGGTGCCCCGGCTAGCCTCCCAGGTGTCCAGAAAGCTGTGCTGCCGTTCAAGGTATGCAGGGCAGAGGCCACCGCCTCCTGGAAGCTGCAGCACGCCTCCGCTTCTGCACGGCAAATCAGGGCCTTACTTCCAGGCACGGGTTCACGCTGGGTGTGCCGGGAGCCACACAGCCTGCTAAGAGGCTGACTCTCTCCTCCAGCGGAGTGACTTCAGGTACGAGGGCGGGCCTCGCAGTGTTCCAAGCACAGCGTTCTCTCATGGCAGCTCACACAAGGGCCATGACAGAGTCTTCCTGGGCACTTGGCACTCACCAGCCATGCTGTCCTGAGGGCGTTCGAGGGCTCTGGAGATGTAGCGCTCCTCAAGGAACGCGCAGTGTGTGGTTGCCCAGCACCCGGCACGCTCAGGGGTCCTCCGAGGGAATCAACCGATGGACCTCGACGTTGCTCAGCCGGCCCACAGGTGTCCGTCTGGAGGCACTCAGTGACCTTGGAGGGAAAATGATGCACACCCGTGGGGCCTAGGAGTCCCCGGACGTGTACTTCCTTTAAAGCAAAGCGACTAAGAACTCCTGGAAAGAGCTGCATGCCTCCCTTTCTGCACGGCTACTCAGGGCCTAACCTGGAGGCGAGTTCTCACGTTGAGGTTCCCTTTAGCTCTAGAGCCTGTCATGCGGGCCGCCACCGCGGCCACGGAAGCCCCTGGTTGAGAGAGAGCAAACTCACAATTTTCCCCGAAGCATTCTTCCAGGGCTCACTGGCCTGTCGGGAGCCGGGAATGTCAGGGAGCTTCAAGGCAGGCATGAATGCCGCCCTCCAAATGGGAAAGCAGGGCTAGTTCCAGCAGGCCCCCGTTTTCATGGGCACACTCAGCGTACATCCCCGTGGTTTCTAAGGCATCCCAAGAGACACCGGTTGCCCTGTGTTTCCTTCACTGAGTCAACCTATCGAAGTAGGGAGTCCCGCATCCAGCGAACGGTCTCAACCACGGAACGCCGTAGCTGCTCCTCTGGGCCTGGGGCTGCCGGCGGTGCCAAAGAAGGAACAGGACTTGCATGGCAGTAAGAAACCAAGCCGCCGTCCTCTAGGAGGCACGGTGCCTTCAGTCAGGAGGTCCTGGATGGAATGCGAAGACGAGGCTTACTCTGAGCGCAGCTCCGATTGGGGCAACGCGTAAGACCTCCGCGCCATGTGGGATGTGCCAGAACGGTGTTCGTGAACGTGTGCGAGTGCTGAGGAAACCAAGCTGCTCCAAAAGAGAGGGCAGTGCGTTTCCCTACGCTCGGCGTGCGCAGAGGGGCTCTAAAGGGCTACGGGCCCGGATGTTGCTTAGCAGACCCAGGTGCGCCTGGGGTTACTCAGTGTTCCTGCCGGGAACAGGGTGCCCCGGCTAGCCTCCCAGGTGTCCAGAAAGCTGTGCTGCCGTTCAAGGTATGCAGGGCAGAGGCCACCGCCTCCTGGAAGCTGCAGCACGCCTCCGCTTCTGCACGGCAAATCAGGGCCTTACTTCCAGGCACGGGTTCACGCTGGGTGTGCCGGGAGCCACACAGCCTGCTAAGAGGCTGACTCTCTCCTCCAGCGGAGTGACTTCAGGTACGAGGGCGGGCCTCGCAGTGTTCCAAGCACAGCGTTCTCTCATGGCAGCTCACACAAGGGCCATGACAGAGTCTTCCTGGGCACTTGGCACTCACCAGCCATGCTGTCCTGAGGGCGTTCGAGGGCTCTGGAGATGTAGCGCTCCTCAAGGAACGCGCAGTGTGTGGTTGCCCAGCACCCGGCACGCTCAGGGGTCCTCCGAGGGAATCAACCGATGGACCTCGACGTTGCTCAGCCGGCCCACAGGTGTCCGTCTGGAGGCACTCAGTGACCTTGGAGGGAAAATGATGCACACCCGTGGGGCCTAGGAGTCCCCGGACGTGTACTTCCTTTAAAGCAAAGCGACTAAGAACTCCTGGAAAGAGCTGCATGCCTCCCTTTCTGCACGGCTACTCAGGGCCTAACCTGGAGGCGAGTTCTCACGTTGAGGTTCCCTTTAGCTCTAGAGCCTGTCATGCGGGCCGCCACCGCGGCCACGGAAGCCCCTGGTTGAGAGAGAGCAAACTCACAATTTTCCCCGAAGCATTCTTCCAGGGCTCACTGGCCTGTCGGGAGCCGGGAATGTCAGGGAGCTTCAAGGCAGGCATGAATGCCGCCCTCCAAATGGGAAAGCAGGGCTAGTTCCAGCAGGCCCCCGTTTTCATGGGCACACTCAGCGTACATCCCCGTGGTTTCTAAGGCGTCCCAAGAGACACCGGTTACCCTGTGTTTCCTTCCCTGAGTCAACTTATCGAAGTAGGGAGTCCCGCATCCAGCGAACGGTCTCAACCAAGGAACGCCGTAGCTGCTCCTCTGGGCCTGGGGCTGCCGGCGGTGCCAAAGAAGGAACAGGACTTGCATGGCAGTAAGAACCCAAGCCGCCGTCCTCTAGGAGGCACGGTGCCTTCAGTCAGGAGGTCCTGGATGGAATGCGAAGACGAGGGTTACTCTGAGCGCAGCTCCGATTGGGGCAACGCGTAAGACCTCCGCGCCATGTGGGATGTGCCAGAACGGTGTTCGTGAACGTGTGCGAGTGCTGAGGAAACCAAGCTGCTCCAAAAGAGAGGGCAGTGCGTTTCCCTACGCTCGGCGTGCGCAGAGGGGCTCTAAAGGGCTACGGGCCCGGATGTTGCTTAGCAGACCCAGGTGCGCCTGGGGTTACTCAGTGTTCCTGCCGGGAACAGGGTGCCCCGGCTAGCCTCCCAGGTGTCCAGAAAGCTGTGCTGCCGTTCAAGGTATGCAGGGCAGAGGCCACCGCCTCCTGGAAGCTGCAGCACGCCTCCGCTTCTGCACGGCAAATCAGGGCCTTACTTCCAGGCACGGGTTCACGCTGGGTGTGCCGGGAGCCACACAGCCTGCTAAGAGGCTGACTCTCTCCTCCAGCGGAGTGACTTCAGGTACGAGGGCGGGCCTCGCAGTGTTCCAAGCACAGCGTTCTCTCATGGCAGCTCACACAAAGGGCCATGACAGAGTCTTCCTGGGCACTTGGCACTCACCAGCCATGCTGTCCTGAGGGCGTTCGAGGGCTCTGGAGATGTAGCGCTCCTCAAGGAACGCGCAGTGTGTGGTTGCCCAGCACCCGGCACGCTCAGGGGTCCTCCGAGGGAATCAACCGATGGACCTCGACGTTGCTCAGCCGGCCCACAGGTGTCCGTCTGGAGGCACTCAGTGACCTTGGAGGGAAAATGATGCACACCCGTGGGGCCTAGGAGTCCCCGGACGTGTACTTCCTTTAAAGCAAAGCGACTAAGAACTCCTGGAAAGAGCTGCATGCCTCCCTTTCTGCACGGCTACTCAGGGCCTAACCTGGAGGCGAGTTCTCACGTTGAGGTTCCCTTTAGCTCTAGAGCCTGTCATGCGGGCCGCCACCGCGGCCACGGAAGCCCCTGGTTGAGAGAGAGCAAACTCACAATTTTCCCCGAAGCATTCTTCCAGGGCTCACTGGCCTGTCGGGAGCCGGGAATGTCAGGGAGCTTCAAGGCAGGCATGAATGCCGCCCTCCAAATGGGAAAGCAGGGCTAGTTCCAGCAGGCCCCCGTTTTCATGGGCACACTCAGCGTACATCCCCGTGGTTTCTAAGGCGTCCCAAGAGACACCGGTTACCCTGTGTTTCCTTCCCTGAGTCAACCTATCGAAGTAGGGAGTCCCGCATCCAGCGAACGGTCTCAACCACGGAACGCCGTAGCTGCTCCTCTGGGCCTGGGGCTGCCGGCGGTGCCAAAGAAGGAACAGGACTTGCATGGCAGTAAGAACCCAAGCCGCCGTCCTCTAGGAGGCACGGTGCCTTCAGTCAGGAGGTCCTGGATGGAATGCGAAGACGAGGGTTACTCTGAGCGCAGCTCCGATTGGGGCAACGCGTAAGACCTCCGCGCCATGTGGGATGTGCCAGAACGGTGTTCGTGAACGTGTGCGAGTGCTGAGGAAACCAAGCTGCACCAAAGGAGAGGGCAGTGCGTTTCCCTACGCTCGGCGTGCGCAGAGGGGCTCTAAAGGGCTACGGGCCCGGATGTTGCTTAGCAGACCCAGGTGCGCCTGGGGTTACTCAGTGTTCCTGCCGGGAACAGGGTGCCCCGGCTAGCCTCCCAGGTGTCCAGAAAGCTGTGCTGCCGTTCAAGGTATGCAGGGCAGAGGCCACCGCCTCCTGGAAGCTGCAGCACGCCTCCGCTTCTGCACGGCAAATCAGGGCCTTACTTCCAGGCACGGGTTCACGCTGGGTGTGCCGGGAGCCACACAGCCTGCTAAGAGGCTGACTCTCTCCTCCAGCGGAGTGACTTCAGGTACGAGGGCGGGCCTCGCAGTGTTCCAAGCACAGCGTTCTCTCATGGCAGCTCACACAAGGGCCATGACAGAGTCTTCCTGGGCACTTGGCACTCACCAGCCATGCTGTCCTGAGGGCGTTCGAGGGCTCTGGAGATGTAGCGCTCCTCAAGGAACGCGCAGTGTGTGGTTGCCCAGCACCCGGCACGCTCAGGGGTCCTCCGAGGGAATCAACCGATGGACCTCGACGTTGCTCAGCCGGCCCACAGGTGTCTGTCTGGAGGCACTCAGTGACCTTGGAGGGAAAATGATGCACACCCGTGGGGCCTAGGAGTCCCCGGACGTGTACTTCCTTTAAAGCAAAGCGACTAAGAACTCCTGGAAAGAGCTGCATGCCTCCCTTTCTGCACGGCTACTCAGGGCCTAACCTGGAGGCGAGTTCTCACGTTGAGGTTCCCTTTAGCTCTAGAGCCTGTCATGCGGGCCGCCACCGCGGCCACGGAAGCCCCTGGTTGAGAGAGAGCAAACTCACAATTTTCCCCGAAGCATTCTTCCAGGGCTCACTGGCCTGTCGGGAGCCGGGAATGTCAGGGAGCTTCAAGGCAGGCATGAATGCCGCCCTCCAAATGGGAAAGCAGGGCTAGTTCCAGCAGGCCCCCGTTTTCATGGGCACACTCAGCGTACATCCCCGTGGTTTCTAAGGCGTCCCAAGAGACACCGGTTACCCTGTGTTTCCTTCCCTGAGTCAACTTATCGAAGTAGGGAGTCCCGCATCCAGCGAACGGTCTCAACCAAGGAACGCCGTAGCTGCTCCTCTGGGCCTGGGGCTGCCGGCGGTGCCAAAGAAGGAACAGGACTTGCATGGCAGTAAGAACCCAAGCCGCCGTCCTCTAGGAGGCACGGTGCCTTCAGTCAGGAGGTCCTGGATGGAATGCGAAGACGAGGGTTACTCTGAGCGCAGCTCCGATTGGGGCAACGCGTAAGACCTCCGCGCCATGTGGGATGTGCCAGAACGGTGTTCGTGAACGTGTGCGAGTGCTGAGGAAACCAAGCTGCTCCAAAAGAGAGGGCAGTGCGTTTCCCTACGCTCGGCGTGCGCAGAGGGGCTCTAAAGGGCTACGGGCCCGGATGTTGCTTAGCAGACCCAGGTGCGCCTGGGGTTACTCAGTGTTCCTGCCGGGAACAGGGTGCCCCGGCTAGCCTCCCAGGTGTCCAGAAAGCTGTGCTGCCGTTCAAGGTATGCAGGGCAGAGGCCACCGCCTCCTGGAAGCTGCAGCACGCCTCCGCTTCTGCACGGCAAATCAGGGCCTTACTTCCAGGCACGGGTTCACGCTGGGTGTGCCGGGAGCCACACAGCCTGCTAAGAGGCTGACTCTCTCCTCCAGCGGAGTGACTTCAGGTACGAGGGCGGGCCTCGCAGTGTTCCAAGCACAGCGTTCTCTCATGGCAGCTCACACAAAGGGCCATGACAGAGTCTTCCTGGGCACTTGGCACTCACCAGCCATGCTGTCCTGAGGGCGTTCGAGGGCTCTGGAGATGTAGCGCTCCTCAAGGAACGCGCAGTGTGTGGTTGCCCAGCACCCGGCACGCTCAGGGGTCCTCCGAGGGAATCAACCGATGGACCTCGACGTTGCTCAGCCGGCCCACAGGTGTCCGTCTGGAGGCACTCAGTGACCTTGGAGGGAAAATGATGCACACCCGTGGGGCCTAGGAGTCCCCGGACGTGTACTTCCTTTAAAGCAAAGCGACTAAGAACTCCTGGAAAGAGCTGCATGCCTCCCTTTCTGCACGGCTACTCAGGGCCTAACCTGGAGGCGAGTTCTCACGTTGAGGTTCCCTTTAGCTCTAGAGCCTGTCATGCGGGCCGCCACCGCGGCCACGGAAGCCCCTGGTTGAGAGAGAGCAAACTCACAATTTTCCCCGAAGCATTCTTCCAGGGCTCACTGGCCTGTCGGGAGCCGGGAATGTCAGGGAGCTTCAAGGCAGGCATGAATGCCGCCCTCCAAATGGGAAAGCAGGGCTAGTTCCAGCAGGCCCCCGTTTTCATGGGCACACTCAGCGTACATCCCCGTGGTTTCTAAGGCGTCCCAAGAGACACCGGTTACCCTGTGTTTCCTTCCCTGAGTCAACCTATCGAAGTAGGGAGTCCCGCATCCAGCGAACGGTCTCAACCACGGAACGCCGTAGCTGCTCCTCTGGGCCTGGGGCTGCCGGCGGTGCCAAAGAAGGAACAGGACTTGCATGGCAGTAAGAACCCAAGCCGCCGTCCTCTAGGAGGCACGGTGCCTTCAGTCAGGAGGTCCTGGATGGAATGCGAAGACGAGGGTTACTCTGAGCGCAGCTCCGATTGGGGCAACGCGTAAGACCTCCGCGCCATGTGGGATGTGCCAGAACGGTGTTCGTGAACGTGTGCGAGTGCTGAGGAAACCAAGCTGCTCCAAAAGAGAGGGCAGTGCGTTTCCCTACGCTCGGCGTGCGCAGAGGGGCTCTAAAGGGCTACGGGCCCGGATGTTGCTTAGCAGACCCAGGTGCGCCTGGGGTTACTCAGTGTTCCTGCCGGGAACAGGGTGCCCCGGCTAGCCTCCCAGGTGTCCAGAAAGCTGTGCTGCCGTTCAAGGTATGCAGGGCAGAGGCCACCGCCTCCTGGAAGCTGCAGCACGCCTCCGCTTCTGCACGGCAAATCAGGGCCTTACTTCCAGGCACGGGTTCACGCTGGGTGTGCCGGGAGCCACACAGCCTGCTAAGAGGCTGACTCTCTCCTCCAGCGGAGTGACTTCAGGTACGAGGGCGGGCCTCGCAGTGTTCCAAGCACAGCGTTCTCTCATGGCAGCTCACACAAAGGGCCATGACAGAGTCTTCCTGGGCACTTGGCACTCACCAGCCATGCTGTCCTGAGGGCGTTCGAGGGCTCTGGAGATGTAGCGCTCCTCAAGGAACGCGCAGTGTGTGGTTGCCCAGCACCCGGCACGCTCAGGGGTCCTCCGAGGGAATCAACCGATGGACCTCGACGTTGCTCAGCCGGCCCACAGGTGTCCGTCTGGAGGCACTCAGTGACCTTGGAGGGAAAATGATGCACACCCGTGGGGCCTAGGAGTCCCCGGACGTGTACTTCCTTTAAAGCAAAGCGACTAAGAACTCCTGGAAAGAGCTGCATGCCTCCCTTTCTGCACGGCTACTCAGGGCCTAACCTGGAGGCGAGTTCTCACGTTGAGGTTCCCTTTAGCTCTAGAGCCTGTCATGCGGGCCGCCACCGCGGCCACGGAAGCCCCTGGTTGAGAGAGAGCAAACTCACAATTTTCCCCGAAGCATTCTTCCAGGGCTCACTGGCCTGTCGGGAGCCGGGAATGTCAGGGAGCTTCAAGGCAGGCATGAATGCCGCCCTCCAAATGGGAAAGCAGGGCTAGTTCCAGCAGGCCCCCGTTTTCATGGGCACACTCAGCGTACATCCCCGTGGTTTCTAAGGCGTCCCAAGAGACACCGGTTACCCTGTGTTTCCTTCCCTGAGTCAACCTATCGAAGTAGGGAGTCCCGCATCCAGCGAACGGTCTCAACCACGGAACGCCGTAGCTGCTCCTCTGGGCCTGGGGCTGCCGGCGGTGCCAAAGAAGGAACAGGACTTGCATGGCAGTAAGAACCCAAGCCGCCGTCCTCTAGGAGGCACGGTGCCTTCAGTCAGGAGGTCCTGGATGGAATGCGAAGACGAGGGTTACTCTGAGCGCAGCTCCGATTGGGGCAACGCGTAAGACCTCCGCGCCATGTGGGATGTGCCAGAACGGTGTTCGTGAACGTGTGCGAGTGCTGAGGAAACCAAGCTGCTCCAAAAGAGAGGGCAGTGCGTTTCCCTACGCTCGGCGTGCGCAGAGGGGCTCTAAAGGGCTACGGGCCCGGATGTTGCTTAGCAGACCCAGGTGCGCCTGGGGTTACTCAGTGTTCCTGCCGGGAACAGGGTGCCCCGGCTAGCCTCCCAGGTGTCCAGAAAGCTGTGCTGCCGTTCAAGGTATGCAGGGCAGAGGCCACCGCCTCCTGGAAGCTGCAGCACGCCTCCGCTTCTGCACGGCAAATCAGGGCCTTACTTCCAGGCACGGGTTCACGCTGGGTGTGCCGGGAGCCACACAGCCTGCTAAGAGGCTGACTCTCTCCTCCAGCGGAGTGACTTCAGGTACGAGGGCGGGCCTCGCAGTGTTCCAAGCACAGCGTTCTCTCATGGCAGCTCACACAAAGGGCCATGACAGAGTCTTCCTGGGCACTTGGCACTCACCAGCCATGCTGTCCTGAGGGCGTTCGAGGGCTCTGGAGATGTAGCGCTCCTCAAGGAACGCGCAGTGTGTGGTTGCCCAGCACCCGGCACGCTCAGGGGTCCTCCGAGGGAATCAACCGATGGACCTCGACGTTGCTCAGCCGGCCCACAGGTGTCCGTCTGGAGGCACTCAGTGACCTTGGAGGGAAAATGATGCACACCCGTGGGGCCTAGGAGTCCCCGGACGTGTACTTCCTTTAAAGCAAAGCGACTAAGAACTCCTGGAAAGAGCTGCATGCCTCCCTTTCTGCACGGCTACTCAGGGCCTAACCTGGAGGCGAGTTCTCACGTTGAGGTTCCCTTTAGCTCTAGAGCCTGTCATGCGGGCCGCCACCGCGGCCACGGAAGCCCCTGGTTGAGAGAGAGCAAACTCACAATTTTCCCCGAAGCATTCTTCCAGGGCTCACTGGCCTGTCGGGAGCCGGGAATGTCAGGGAGCTTCAAGGCAGGCATGAATGCCGCCCTCCAAATGGGAAAGCAGGGCTAGTTCCAGCAGGCCCCCGTTTTCATGGGCACACTCAGCGTACATCCCCGTGGTTTCTAAGGCGTCCCAAGAGACACCGGTTACCCTGTGTTTCCTTCCCTGAGTCAACCTATCGAAGTAGGGAGTCCCGCATCCAGCGAACGGTCTCAACCACGGAACGCCGTAGCTGCTCCTCTGGGCCTGGGGCTGCCGGCGGTGCCAAAGAAGGAACAGGACTTGCATGGCAGTAAGAACCCAAGCCGCCGTCCTCTAGGAGGCACGGTGCCTTCAGTCAGGAGGTCCTGGATGGAATGCGAAGACGAGGGTTACTCTGAGCGCAGCTCCGATTGGGGCAACGCGTAAGACCTCCGCGCCATGTGGGATGTGCCAGAACGGTGTTCGTGAACGTGTGCGAGTGCTGAGGAAACCAAGCTGCTCCAAAAGAGAGGGCAGTGCGTTTCCCTACGCTCGGCGTGCGCAGAGGGGCTCTAAAGGGCTACGGGCCCGGATGTTGCTTAGCAGACCCAGGTGCGCCTGGGGTTACTCAGTGTTCCTGCCGGGAACAGGGTGCCCCGGCTAGCCTCCCAGGTGTCCAGAAAGCTGTGCTGCCGTTCAAGGTATGCAGGGCAGAGGCCACCGCCTCCTGGAAGCTGCAGCACGCCTCCGCTTCTGCACGGCAAATCAGGGCCTTACTTCCAGGCACGGGTTCACGCTGGGTGTGCCGGGAGCCACACAGCCTGCTAAGAGGCTGACTCTCTCCTCCAGCGGAGTGACTTCAGGTACGAGGGCGGGCCTCGCAGTGTTCCAAGCACAGCGTTCTCTCATGGCAGCTCACACAAGGGCCATGACAGAGTCTTCCTGGGCACTTGGCACTCACCAGCCATGCTGTCCTGAGGGCGTTCGAGGGCTCTGGAGATGTAGCGCTCCTCAAGGAACGCGCAGTGTGTGGTTGCCCAGCACCCGGCACGCTCAGGGGTCCTCCGAGGGAATCAACCGATGGACCTCGACGTTGCTCAGCCGGCCCACAGGTGTCCGTCTGGAGGCACTCAGTGACCTTGGAGGGAAAATGATGCACACCCGTGGGGCCTAGGAGTCCCCGGACGTGTACTTCCTTTAAAGCAAAGCGACTAAGAACTCCTGGAAAGAGCTGCATGCCTCCCTTTCTGCACGGCTACTCAGGGCCTAACCTGGAGGCGAGTTCTCACGTTGAGGTTCCCTTTAGCTCTAGAGCCTGTCATGCGGGCCGCCACCGCGGCCACGGAAGCCCCTGGTTGAGAGAGAGCAAACTCACAATTTTCCCCGAAGCATTCTTCCAGGGCTCACTGGCCTGTCGGGAGCCGGGAATGTCAGGGAGCTTCAAGGCAGGCATGAATGCCGCCCTCCAAATGGGAAAGCAGGGCTAGTTCCAGCAGGCCCCCGTTTTCATGGGCACACTCAGCGTACATCCCCGTGGTTTCTAAGGCGTCCCAAGAGACACCGGTTACCCTGTGTTTCCTTCCCTGAGTCAACCTATCGAAGTAGGGAGTCCCGCATCCAGCGAACGGTCTCAACCACGGAACGCCGTAGCTGCTCCTCTGGGCCTGGGGCTGCCGGCGGTGCCAAAGAAGGAACAGGACTTGCATGGCAGTAAGAACCCAAGCCGCCGTCCTCTAGGAGGCACGGTGCCTTCAGTCAGGAGGTCCTGGATGGAATGCGAAGACGAGGGTTACTCTGAGCGCAGCTCCGATTGGGGCAACGCGTAAGACCTCCGCGCCATGTGGGATGTGCCAGAACGGTGTTCGTGAACGTGTGCGAGTGCTGAGGAAACCAAGCTGCTCCAAAAGAGAGGGCAGTGCGTTTCCCTACGCTCGGCGTGCGCAGAGGGGCTCTAAAGGGCTACGGGCCCGGATGTTGCTTAGCAGACCCAGGTGCGCCTGGGGTTACTCAGTGTTCCTGCCGGGAACAGGGTGCCCCGGCTAGCCTCCCAGGTGTCCAGAAAGCTGTGCTGCCGTTCAAGGTATGCAGGGCAGAGGCCACCGCCTCCTGGAAGCTGCAGCACGCCTCCGCTTCTGCACGGCAAATCAGGGCCTTACTTCCAGGCACGGGTTCACGCTGGGTGTGCCGGGAGCCACACAGCCTGCTAAGAGGCTGACTCTCTCCTCCAGTGGAGCGACTTCAGGTATGAGGGGGGGCCTCGCAGTGTTCCAAGCACAGCGTTCTCTCATGGCAGCTCACACAAGGGCCATGACAGAGTCTTCCTGGGCACTTGGCACTCACCAGCCATGCTGTCCTGAGGGCGTTCGAGGGCTCTGGAGATGTAGCGCTCCTCAAGGAACGCGCAGTGTGTGGTTGCCCAGCACCCGGCACGCTCAGGGGTCCTCCGAGGGAATCAACCGATGGACCTCGACGTTGCTCAGCCGGCCCACAGGTGTCTGTCTGGAGGCACTCAGTGACCTTGGAGGGAAAATGATGCACACCCGTGGGGCCTAGGAGTCCCCGGACGTGTACTTCCTTTAAAGCAAAGCGACTAAGAACTCCTGGAAAGAGCTGCATGCCTCCCTTTCTGCACGGCTACTCAGGGCCTAACCTGGAGGCGAGTTCTCACGTTGAGGTTCCCTTTAGCTCTAGAGCCTGTCATGCGGGCCGCCACCGCGGCCACGGAAGCCCCTGGTTGAGAGAGAGCAAACTCACAATTTTCCCCGAAGCATTCTTCCAGGGCTCACTGGCCTGTCGGGAGCCGGGAATGTCAGGGAGCTTCAAGGCAGGCATGAATGCCGCCCTCCAAATGGGAAAGCAGGGCTAGTTCCAGCAGGCCCCCGTTTTCATGGGCACACTCAGCGTACATCCCCGTGGTTTCTAAGGCGTCCCAAGAGACACCGGTTACCCTGTGTTTCCTTCCCTGAGTCAACTTATCGAAGTAGGGAGTCCCGCATCCAGCGAACGGTCTCAACCACGGAACGCCGTAGCTGCTCCTCTGGGCCTGGGGCTGCCGGCGGTGCCAAAGAAGGAACAGGACTTGCATGGCAGTAAGAACCCAAGCCGCCGTCCTCTAGGAGGCACGGTGCCTTCAGTCAGGAGGTCCTGGATGGAATGCGAAGACGAGGGTTACTCTGAGCGCAGCTCCGATTGGGGCAACGCGTAAGACCTCCGCGCCATGTGGGATGTGCCAGAACGGTGTTCGTGAACGTGTGCGAGTGCTGAGGAAACCAAGCTGCTCCAAAAGAGAGGGCAGTGCGTTTCCCTACGCTCGGCGTGCGCAGAGGGGCTCTAAAGGGCTACGGGCCCGGATGTTGCTTAGCAGACCCAGGTGCGCCTGGGGTTACTCAGTGTTCCTGCCGGGAACAGGGTGCCCCGGCTAGCCTCCCAGGTGTCCAGAAAGCTGTGCTGCCGTTCAAGGTATGCAGGGCAGAGGCCACCGCCTCCTGGAAGCTGCAGCACGCCTCCGCTTCTGCACGGCAAATCAGGGCCTTACTTCCAGGCACGGGTTCACGCTGGGTGTGCCGGGAGCCACACAGCCTGCTAAGAGGCTGACTCTCTCCTCCAGCGGAGTGACTTCAGGTACGAGGGCGGGCCTCGCAGTGTTCCAAGCACAGCGTTCTCTCATGGCAGCTCACACAAAGGGCCATGACAGAGTCTTCCTGGGCACTTGGCACTCACCAGCCATGCTGTCCTGAGGGCGTTCGAGGGCTCTGGAGATGTAGCGCTCCTCAAGGAACGCGCAGTGTGTGGTTGCCCAGCACCCGGCACGCTCAGGGGTCCTCCGAGGGAATCAACCGATGGACCTCGACGTTGCTCAGCCGGCCCACAGGTGTCCGTCTGGAGGCACTCAGTGACCTTGGAGGGAAAATGATGCACACCCGTGGGGCCTAGGAGTCCCCGGACGTGTACTTCCTTTAAAGCAAAGCGACTAAGAACTCCTGGAAAGAGCTGCATGCCTCCCTTTCTGCACGGCTACTCAGGGCCTAACCTGGAGGCGAGTTCTCACATTGAGGTTCCCTTTAGCTCTAGAGCCTGTCATGCGGGCCGCCACCGCGGCCACGGAAGCCCCTGGTTGAGAGAGAGCAAACTCACAATTTTCCCCGAAGCATTCTTCCAGGGCTCACTGGCCTGTCGGGAGCCGGGAATGTCAGGGAGCTTCAAGGCAGGCATGAATGCCGCCCTCCAAATGGGAAAGCAGGGCTAGTTCCAGCAGGCCCCCGTTTTCATGGGCACACTCAGCGTACATCCCCGTGGTTTCTAAGGCGTCCCAAGAGACACCGGTTACCCTGTGTTTCCTTCCCTGAGTCAACTTATCGAAGTAGGGAGTCCCGCATCCAGCGAACGGTCTCAACCAAGGAACGCCGTAGCTGCTCCTCTGGGCCTGGGGCTGCCGGCGGTGCCAAAGAAGGAACAGGACTTGCATGGCAGTAAGAACCCAAGCCGCCGTCCTCTAGGAGGCACGGTGCCTTCAGTCAGGAGGTCCTGGATGGAATGCGAAGACGAGGGTTACTCTGAGCGCAGCTCCGATTGGGGCAACGCGTAAGACCTCCGCGCCATGTGGGATGTGCCAGAACGGTGTTCGTGAACGTGTGCGAGTGCTGAGGAAACCAAGCTGCTCCAAAAGAGAGGGCAGTGCGTTTCCCTACGCTCGGCGTGCGCAGAGGGGCTCTAAAGGGCTACGGGCCCGGATGTTGCTTAGCAGACCCAGGTGCGCCTGGGGTTACTCAGTGTTCCTGCCGGGAACAGGGTGCCCCGGCTAGCCTCCCAGGTGTCCAGAAAGCTGTGCTGCCGTTCAAGGTATGCAGGGCAGAGGCCACCGCCTCCTGGAAGCTGCAGCACGCCTCCGCTTCTGCACGGCAAATCAGGGCCTTACTTCCAGGCACGGGTTCACGCTGGGTGTGCCGGGAGCCACACAGCCTGCTAAGAGGCTGACTCTCTCCTCCAGCGGAGTGACTTCAGGTACGAGGGCGGGCCTCGCAGTGTTCCAAGCACAGCGTTCTCTCATGGCAGCTCACACAAAGGGCCATGACAGAGTCTTCCTGGGCACTTGGCACTCACCAGCCATGCTGTCCTGAGGGCGTTCGAGGGCTCTGGAGATGTAGCGCTCCTCAAGGAACGCGCAGTGTGTGGTTGCCCAGCACCCGGCACGCTCAGGGGTCCTCCGAGGGAATCAACCGATGGACCTCGAAGTTGCTCAGCCGGCCCACAGGTGTCCGTCTGGAGGCACTCAGTGACCTTGGAGGGAAAATGATGCACACCCGTGGGGCCTAGGAGTCCCCGGACGTGTACTTCCTTTAAAGCAAAGCGACTAAGAACTCCTGGAAAGAGCTGCATGCCTCCCTTTCTGCACGGCTACTCAGGGCCTAACCTGGAGGCGAGTTCTCACGTTGAGGTTCCCTTTAGCTCTAGAGCCTGTCATGCGGGCCGCCACCGCGGCCACGGAAGCCCCTGGTTGAGAGAGAGCAAACTCACAATTTTCCCCGAAGCATTCTTCCAGGGCTCACTGGCCTGTCGGGAGCCGGGAATGTCAGGGAGCTTCAAGGCAGGCATGAATGCCGCCCTCCAAATGGGAAAGCAGGGCTAGTTCCAGCAGGCCCCCGTTTTCATGGGCACACTCAGCGTACATCCCCGTGGTTTCTAAGGCGTCCCAAGAGACACCGGTTACCCTGTGTTTCCTTCCCTGAGTCAACCTATCGAAGTAGGGAGTCCCGCATCCAGCGAACGGTCTCAACCACGGAACGCCGTAGCTGCTCCTCTGGGCCTGGGGCTGCCGGCGGTGCCAAAGAAGGAACAGGACTTGCATGGCAGTAAGAACCCAAGCCGCCGTCCTCTAGGAGGCACGGTGCCTTCAGTCAGGAGGTCCTGGATGGAATGCGAAGACGAGGGTTACTCTGAGCGCAGCTCCGATTGGGGCAACGCGTAAGACCTCCGCGCCATGTGGGATGTGCCAGAACGGTGTTCGTGAACGTGTGCGAGTGCTGAGGAAACCAAGCTGCTCCAAAAGAGAGGGCAGTGCGTTTCCCTACGCTCGGCGTGCGCAGAGGGGCTCTAAAGGGCTACGGGCCCGGATGTTGCTTAGCAGACCCAGGTGCGCCTGGGGTTACTCAGTGTTCCTGCCGGGAACAGGGTGCCCCGGCTAGCCTCCCAGGTGTCCAGAAAGCTGTGCTGCCGTTCAAGGTATGCAGGGCAGAGGCCACCGCCTCCTGGAAGCTGCAGCACGCCTCCGCTTCTGCACGGCAAATCAGGGCCTTACTTCCAGGCACGGGTTCACGCTGGGTGTGCCGGGAGCCACACAGCCTGCTAAGAGGCTGACTCTCTCCTCCAGCGGAGTGACTTCAGGTACGAGGGCGGGCCTCGCAGTGTTCCAAGCACAGCGTTCTCTCATGGCAGCTCACACAAAGGGCCATGACAGAGTCTTCCTGGGCACTTGGCACTCACCAGCCATGCTGTCCTGAGGGCGTTCGAGGGCTCTGGAGATGTAGCGCTCCTCAAGGAACGCGCAGTGTGTGGTTGCCCAGCACCCGGCACGCTCAGGGGTCCTCCGAGGGAATCAACCGATGGACCTCGACGTTGCTCAGCCGGCCCACAGGTGTCCGTCTGGAGGCACTCAGTGACCTTGGAGGGAAAATGATGCACACCCGTGGGGCCTAGGAGTCCCCGGACGTGTACTTCCTTTAAAGCAAAGCGACTAAGAACTCCTGGAAAGAGCTGCATGCCTCCCTTTCTGCACGGCTACTCAGGGCCTAACCTGGAGGCGAGTTCTCACGTTGAGGTTCCCTTTAGCTCTAGAGCCTGTCATGCGGGCCGCCACCGCGGCCACGGAAGCCCCTGGTTGAGAGAGAGCAAACTCACAATTTTCCCCGAAGCATTCTTCCAGGGCTCACTGGCCTGTCGGGAGCCGGGAATGTCAGGGAGCTTCAAGGCAGGCATAAATGCCGCCCTCCAAATGGGAAAGCAGGGCTAGTTCCAGCAGGCCCCCGTTTTCATGGGCACACTCAGCGTACATCCCCGTGGTTTCTAAGGCGTCCCAAGAGACACCGGTTACCCTGTGTTTCCTTCCCTGAGTCAACCTATCGAAGTAGGGAGTCCCGCATCCAGCGAACGGTCTCAACCACGGAACGCCGTAGCTGCTCCTCTGGGCCTGGGGCTGCCGGCGGTGCCAAAGAAGGAACAGGACTTGCATGGCAGTAAGAACCCAAGCCGCCGTCCTCTAGGAGGCACGGTGCCTTCAGTCAGGAGGTCCTGGATGGAATGCGAAGACGAGGGTTACTCTGAGCGCAGCTCCGATTGGGGCAACGCGTAAGACCTCCGCGCCATGTGGGATGTGCCAGAACGGTGTTCGTGAACGTGTGCGAGTGCTGAGGAAACCAAGCTGCTCCAAAAGAGAGGGCAGTGCGTTTCCCTACGCTCGGCGTGCGCAGAGGGGCTCTAAAGGGCTACGGGCCCGGATGTTGCTTAGCAGACCCAGGTGCGCCTGGGGTTACTCAGTGTTCCTGCCGGGAACAGGGTGCCCCGGCTAGCCTCCCAGGTGTCCAGAAAGCTGTGCTGCCGTTCAAGGTATGCAGGGCAGAGGCCACCGCCTCCTGGAAGCTGCAGCACGCCTCCGCTTCTGCACGGCAAATCAGGGCCTTACTTCCAGGCACGGGTTCACGCTGGGTGTGCCGGGAGCCACACAGCCTGCTAAGAGGCTGACTCTCTCCTCCAGCAGAGTGACTTCAGGTACGAGGGCGGGCCTCGCAGTGTTCCAAGCACAGCGTTCTCTCATGGCAGCTCACACAAGGGCCATGACAGAGTCTTCCTGGGCACTTGGCACTCACCAGCCATGCTGTCCTGAGGGCGTTCGAGGGCTCTGGAGATGTAGCGCTCCTCAAGGAACGCGCAGTGTGTGGTTGCCCAGCACCCGGCACGCTCAGGGGTCCTCCGAGGGAATCAACCGATGGACCTCGACGTTGCTCAGCCGGCCCACAGGTGTCCGTCTGGAGGCACTCAGTGACCTTGGAGGGAAAATGATGCACACCCGTGGGGCCTAGGAGTCCCCAGACGTGTACTTCCTTTAAAGCAAAGCGACTAAGAACTCCTGGAAAGAGCTGCATGCCTCCCTTTCTGCACGGCTACTCAGGGCCTAACCTGGAGGCGAGTTCTCACGTTGAGGTTCCCTTTAGCTCTAGAGCCTGTCATGCGGGCCGCCACCGCGGCCACGGAAGCCCCTGGTTGAGAGAGAGCAAACTCACAATTTTCCCCGAAGCATTCTTCCAGGGCTCACTGGCCTGTCGGGAGCCGGGAATGTCAGGGAGCTTCAAGGCAGGCATGAATGCCGCCCTCCAAATGGGAAAGCAGGGCTAGTTCCAGCAGGCCCCCGTTTTCATGGGCACACTCAGCGTACATCCCCGTGGTTTCTAAGGCGTCCCAAGAGACACCGGTTACCCTGTGTTTCCTTCCCTGAGTCAACCTATCGAAGTAGGGAGTCCCGCATCCAGCGAACGGTCTCAACCACGGAACGCCGTAGCTGCTCCTCTGGGCCTGGGGCTGCCGGCGGTGCCAAAGAAGGAACAGGACTTGCATGGCAGTAAGAACCCAAGCCGCCGTCCTCTAGGAGGCACGGTGCCTTCAGTCAGGAGGTCCTGGATGGAATGCGAAGACGAGGGTTACTCTGAGCGCAGCTCCGATTGGGGCAACGCGTAAGACCTCCGCGCCATGTGGGATGTGCCAGAACGGTGTTCGTGAACGTGTGCGAGTGCTGAGGAAACCAAGCTGCTCCAAAAGAGAGGGCAGTGCGTTTCCCTACGCTCGGCGTGCGCAGAGGGGCTCTAAAGGGCTACGGGCCCGGATGTTGCTTAGCAGACCCAGGTGCGCCTGGGGTTACTCAGTGTTCCTGCCGGGAACAGGGTGCCCCGGCTAGCCTCCCAGGTGTCCAGAAAGCTGTGCTGCCGTGCAAGGTAGGCAGGGCAGAGGCCACCGCCTCCTGGAAGCTGCAGCACGCCTCCGCTTCTGCACGGCAAATCAGGGCCTTACTTCCAGGCACGGGTTCACGCTGGGTGTGCCGGGAGCCACACAGCCTGCTAAGAGGCTGACTCTCTCCTCCAGCGGAGTGACTTCAGGTACGAGGGCGGGCCTCGCAGTGTTCCAAGCACAGCGTTCTCTCATGGCAGCTCACACAAAGGGCCATGACAGAGTCTTCCTGGGCACTTGGCACTCACCAGCCATGCTGTCCTGAGGGCGTTCGAGGGCTCTGGAGATGTAGCGCTCCTCAAGGAACGCGCAGTGTGTGGTTGCCCAGCACCCGGCACGCTCAGGGGTCCTCCGAGGTAATCAACCGATGGACCTCGACGTTGCTCAGCCGGCCCACAGGTGTCTGTCTGGAGGCACTCAGTGACCTTGGAGGGAAAATGATGCACACCCGTGGGGCCTAGGAGTCCCCGGACGTGTACTTCCTTTAAAGCAAAGCGACTAAGAACTCCTGGAAAGAGCTGCATGCCTCCCTTTCTGCACGGCTACTCAGGGCCTAACCTGGAGGCGAGTTCTCACGTTGAGGTTCCCTTTAGCTCTAGAGCCTGTCATGCGGGCCGCCACCGCGGCCACGGAAGCCCCTGGTTGAGAGAGAGCAAACTCACAATTTTCCCCGAAGCATTCTTCCAGGGCTCACTGGCCTGTCGGGAGCCGGGAATGTCAGGGAGCTTCAAGGCAGGCATGAATGCCGCCCTCCAAATGGGAAAGCAGGGCTAGTTCCAGCAGGCCCCCGTTTTCATGGGCACACTCAGCGTACATCCCCGTGGTTTCTAAGGCGTCCCAAGAGACACCGGTTACCCTGTGTTTCCTTCCCTGAGTCAACCTATCGAAGTAGGGAGTCCCGCATCCAGCGAACGGTCTCAACCACGGAACGCCGTAGCTGCTCCTCTGGGCCTGGGGCTGCCGGCGGTGCCAAAGAAGGAACAGGACTTGCATGGCAGTAAGAACCCAAGCCGCCGTCCTCTAGGAGGCACGGTGCCTTCAGTCAGGAGGTCCTGGATGGAATGCGAAGACGAGGGTTACTCTGAGCGCAGCTCCGATTGGGGCAACGCGTAAGACCTCCGCGCCATGTGGGATGTGCCAGAACGGTGTTCGTGAACGTGTGCGAGTGCTGAGGAAACCAAGCTGCTCCAAAAGAGAGGGCAGTGCGTTTCCCTACGCTCGGCGTGCGCAGAGGGGCTCTAAAGGGCTACGGGCCCGGATGTTGCTTAGCAGACCCAGGTGCGCCTGGGGTTACTCAGTGTTCCTGCCGGGAACAGGGTGCCCCGGCTAGCCTCCCAGGTGTCCAGAAAGCTGTGCTGCCGTTCAAGGTATGCAGGGCAGAGGCCACCGCCTCCTGGAAGCTGCAGCACGCCTCCGCTTCTGCACGGCAAATCAGGGCCTTACTTCCAGGCACGGGTTCACGCTGGGTGTGCCGGGAGCCACACAGCCTGCTAAGAGGCTGACTCTCTCCTCCAGCGGAGTGACTTCAGGTACGAGGGCGGGCCTCGCAGTGTTCCAAGCACAGCGTTCTCTCATGGCAGCTCACACAAAGGACCATGACAGAGTCTTCCTGGGCACTTGGCACTCACCAGCCATGCTGTCCTGAGGGCGTTCGAGGGCTCTGGAGATGTAGCGCTCCTCAAGGAACGCGCAGTGTGTGGTTGCCCAGCACCCGGCACACTCAGGGGTCCTCCGAGGGAATCAACCGATGGACCTCGACGTTGCTCAGCCGGCCCACAGGTGTCCGTCTGGAGGCACTCAGTGACCTTGGAGGGAAAATGATGCACACCCGTGGGGCCTAGGAGTCCCCGGACGTGTACTTCCTTTAAAGCAAAGCGACTAAGAACTCCTGGAAAGAGCTGCATGCCTCCCTTTCTGCACGGCTACTCAGGGCCTAACCTGGAGGCGAGTTCTCACGTTGAGGTTCCCTTTAGCTCTAGAGCCTGTCATGCGGGCCGCCACCGCGGCCACGGAAGCCCCTGGTTGAGAGAGAGCAAACTCACAATTTTCCCCGAAGCATTCTTCCAGGGCTCACTGGCCTGTCGGGAGCCGGGAATGTCAGGGAGCTTCAAGGCAGGCATGAATGCCGCCCTCCAAATGGGAAAGCAGGGCTAGTTCCAGCAGGCCCCCGTTTTCATGGGCACACTCAGCGTACATCCCCGTGGTTTCTAAGGCGTCCCAAGAGACACCGGTTACCCTGTGTTTCCTTCCCTGAGTCAACCTATCGAAGTAGGGAGTCCCGCATCCAGCGAACGGTCTCAACCACGGAACGCCGTAGCTGCTCCTCTGGGCCTGGGGCTGCCGGCGGTGCCAAAGAAGGAACAGGACTTGCATGGCAGTAAGAACCCAAGCCGCCGTCCTCTAGGAGGCACGGTGCCTTCAGTCAGGAGGTCCTGGATGGAATGCGAAGACGAGGGTTACTCTGAGCGCAGCTCCGATTGGGGCAACGCGTAAGACTTCCGCGCCATGTGGGATGTGCCAGAACGGTGTTCGTGAACGTGTGCGAGTGCTGAGGAAACCAAGCTGCTCCAAAAGAGAGGGCAGTGCGTTTCCCTACGCTCGGCGTGCGCAGAGGGGCTCTAAAGGGCTAAGGGCCCGGATGTTGCTTAGCAGACCCAGGTGCGCCTGGGGTTACTCAGTGTTCCTGCCGGGAACAGGGTGCCCCGGCTAGCCTCCCAGGTGTCCAGAAAGCTGTGCTGCCGTGCAAGGTAGGCAGGGCAGAGGCCACCGCCTCCTGGAAGCTGCAGCACGCCTCCGCTTCTGCACGGCAAATCAGGGCCTTACTTCCAGGCACGGGTTCACGCTGGGTGTGCCGGGAGCCACACAGCCTGCTAAGAGGCTGACTCTCTCCTCCAGCGGAGTGACTTCAGGTACGAGGGCGGGCCTCGCAGTGTTCCAAGCACAGCGTTCTCTCATGGCAGCTCACACAAAGGGCCATGACAGAGTCTTCCTGGGCACTTGGCACTCACCAGCCATGCTGTCCTGAGGGCGTTCGAGGGCTCTGGAGATGTAGCGCTCCTCAAGGAACGCGCAGTGTGTGGTTGCCCAGCACCCGGCACGCTCAGGGGTCCTCCGAGGGAATCAACCGATGGACCTCGACGTTGCTCAGCCGGCCCACAGGTGTCTGTCTGGAGGCACTCAGTGACCTTGGAGGGAAAATGATGCACACCCGTGGGGCCTAGGAGTCCCCGGACGTGTACTTCCTTTAAAGCAAAGCGACTAAGAACTCCTGGAAAGAGCTGCATGCCTCCCTTTCTGCACGGCTACTCAGGGCCTAACCTGGAGGCGAGTTCTCACGTTGAGGTTCCCTTTAGCTCTAGAGCCTGTCATGCGGGCCGCCACCGCGGCCACGGAAGCCCCTGGTTGAGAGAGAGCAAACTCACAATTTTCCCCGAAGCATTCTTCCAGGGCTCACTGGCCTGTCGGGAGCCGGGAATGTCAGGGAGCTTCAAGGCAGGCATGAATGCCGCCCTCCAAATGGGAAAGCAGGGCTAGTTCCAGCAGGCCCCCGTTTTCATGGGCACACTCAGCGTACATCCCCGTGGTTTCTAAGGCGTCCCAAGAGACACCGGTTACCCTGTGTTTCCTTCCCTGAGTCAACCTATCGAAGTAGGGAGTCCCGCATCCAGCGAACGGTCTCAACCACGGAACGCCGTAGCTGCTCCTCTGGGCCTGGGGCTGCCGGCGGTGCCAAAGAAGGAACAGGACTTGCATGGCAGTAAGAACCCAAGCCGCCGTCCTCTAGGAGGCACGGTGCCTTCAGTCAGGAGGTCCTGGATGGAATGCGAAGACGAGGGTTACTCTGAGCGCAGCTCCGATTGGGGCAACGCGTAAGACCTCCGCGCCATGTGGGATGTGCCAGAACGGTGTTCGTGAACGTGTGCGAGTGCTGAGGAAACCAAGCTGCTCCAAAAGAGAGGGCAGTGCGTTTCCCTACGCTCGGCGTGCGCAGAGGGGCTCTAAAGGGCTACGGGCCCGGATGTTGCTTAGCAGACCCAGGTGCGCCTGGGGTTACTCAGTGTTCCTGCCGGGAACAGGGTGCCCCGGCTAGCCTCCCAGGTGTCCAGAAAGCTGTGCTGCCGTTCAAGGTATGCAGGGCAGAGGCCACCGCCTCCTGGAAGCTGCAGCACGCCTCCGCTTCTGCACGGCAAATCAGGGCCTTACTTCCAGGCACGGGTTCACGCTGGGTGTGCCGGGAGCCACACAGCCTGCTAAGAGGCTGACTCTCTCCTCCAGCGGAGTGACTTCAGGTACGAGGGCGGGCCTCGCAGTGTTCCAAGCACAGCGTTCTCTCATGGCAGCTCACACAAAGGACCATGACAGAGTCTTCCTGGGCACTTGGCACTCACCAGCCATGCTGTCCTGAGGGCGTTCGAGGGCTCTGGAGATGTAGCGCTCCTCAAGGAACGCGCAGTGTGTGGTTGCCCAGCACCCGGCACGCTCAGGGGTCCTCCGAGGGAATCAACCGATGGACCTCGACGTTGCTCAGCCGGCCCACAGGTGTCCGTCTGGAGGCACTCAGTGACCTTGGAGGGAAAATGATGCACACCCGTGGGGCCTAGGAGTCCCCGGACGTGTACTTCCTTTAAAGCAAAGCGACTAAGAACTCCTGGAAAGAGCTGCATGCCTCCCTTTCTGCACGGCTACTCAGGGCCTAACCTGGAGGCGAGTTCTCACGTTGAGGTTCCCTTTAGCTCTAGAGCCTGTCATGCGGGCCGCCACCGCGGCCACGGAAGCCCCTGGTTGAGAGAGAGCAAACTCACAATTTTCCCCGAAGCATTCTTCCAGGGCTCACTGGCCTGTCGGGAGCCGGGAATGTCAGGGAGCTTCAAGGCAGGCATGAATGCCGCCCTCCAAATGGGAAAGCAGGGCTAGTTCCAGCAGGCCCCCGTTTTCATGGGCACACTCAGCGTACATCCCCGTGGTTTCTAAGGCGTCCCAAGAGACACCGGTTACCCTGTGTTTCCTTCCCTGAGTCAACCTATCGAAGTAGGGAGTCCCGCATCCAGCGAACGGTCTCAACCACGGAACGCCGTAGCTGCTCCTCTGGGCCTGGGGCTGCCGGCGGTGCCAAAGAAGGAACAGGACTTGCATGGCAGTAAGAACCCAAGCCGCCGTCCTCTAGGAGGCACGGTGCCTTCAGTCAGGAGGTCCTGGATGGAATGCGAAGACGAGGGTTACTCTGAGCGCAGCTCCGATTGGGGCAACGCGTAAGACCTCCGCGCCATGTGGGATGTGCCAGAACGGTGTTCGTGAACGTGTGCGAGTGCTGAGGAAACCAAGCTGCTCCAAAAGAGAGGGCAGTGCGTTTCCCTACGCTCGGCGTGCGCAGAGGGGCTCTAAAGGGCTACGGGCCCGGATGTTGCTTAGCAGACCCAGGTGCGCCTGGGGTTACTCAGTGTTCCTGCCGGGAACAGGGTGCCCCGGCTAGCCTCCCAGGTGTCCAGAAAGCTGTGCTGCCGTTCAAGGTATGCAGGGCAGAGGCCACCGCCTCCTGGAAGCTGCAGCACGCCTCCGCTTCTGCACGGCAAATCAGGGCCTTACTTCCAGGCACGGGTTCACGCTGGGTGTGCCGGGAGCCACACAGCCTGCTAAGAGGCTGACTCTCTCCTCCAGCGGAGTGACTTCAGGTACGAGGGCGGGCCTCGCAGTGTTCCAAGCACAGCGTTCTCTCATGGCAGCTCACACAAGGGCCATGACAGAGTCTTCCTGGGCACTTGGCACTCACCAGCCATGCTGTCCTGAGGGCGTTCGAGGGCTCTGGAGATGTAGCGCTCCTCAAGGAACGCGCAGTGTGTGGTTGCCCAGCACCCGGCACGCTCAGGGGTCCTCCGAGGGAATCAACCGATGGACCTCGACGTTGCTCAGCCGGCCCACAGGTGTCCGTCTGGAGGCACTCAGTGACCTTGGAGGGAAAATGATGCACACCCGTGGGGCCTAGGAGTCCCCGGACGTGTACTTCCTTTAAAGCAAAGCGACTAAGAACTCCTGGAAAGAGCTGCATGCCTCCCTTTCTGCACGGCTACTCAGGGCCTAACCCGGAGGCGAGTTCTCACGTTGAGGTTCCCTTTAGCTCTAGAGCCTGTCATGCGGGCCGCCACCGCGGCCACGGAAGCCCCTGGTTGAGAGAGAGCAAACTCACAATTTTCCCCGAAGCATTCTTCCAGGGCTCACTGGCCTGTCGGGAGCCGGGAATGTCAGGGAGCTTCAAGGCAGGCATGAATGCCGCCCTCCAAATGGGAAAGCAGGGCTAGTTCCAGCAGGCCCCCGTTTTCATGGGCACACTCAGCGTACATCCCCGTGGTTTCTAAGGCGTCCCAAGAGACACCGGTTACCCTGTGTTTCCTTCCCTGAGTCAACCTATCGAAGTAGGGAGTCCCGCATCCAGCGAACGGTCTCAACCACGGAACGCCGTAGCTGCTCCTCTGGGCCTGGGGCTGCCGGCGGTGCCAAAGAAGGAACAGGACTTGCATGGCAGTAAGAACCCAAGCCGCCGTCCTCTAGGAGGCACGGTGCCTTCAGTCAGGAGGTCCTGGATGGAATGCGAAGACGAGGGTTACTCTGAGCGCAGCTCCGATTGGGGCAACGCGTAAGACCTCCGCGCCATGTGGGATGTGCCAGAACGGTGTTCGTGAACGTGTGCGAGTGCTGAGGAAACCAAGCTGCTCCAAAAGAGAGGGCAGTGCGTTTCCCTACGCTCGGCGTGCGCAGAGGGGCTCTAAAGGGCCACGGGCCCGGATGTTGCTTAGCAGACCCAGGTGCGCCTGGGGTTACTCAGTGTTCCTGCCGGGAACAGGGTGCCCCGGCTAGCCTCCCAGGTGTCCAGAAAGCTGTGCTGCCGTTCAAGGTATGCAGGGCAGAGGCCACCGCCTCCTGGAAGCTGCAGCACGCCTCCGCTTCTGCACGGCAAATCAGGGCCTTACTTCCAGGCACGGGTTTACGCTGGGTGTGCCGGGAGCCACACAGCCTGCTAAGAGGCTGACTCTCTCCTCCAGCGGAGTGACTTCAGGTACGAGGGCGGGCCTCGCAGTGTTCCAAGCACAGCGTTCTCTCATGGCAGCTCACACAAGGGCCATGACAGAGTCTTCCTGGGCACTTGGCACTCACCAGCCATGCTGTCCTGAGGGCGTTCGAGGGCTCTGGAGATGTAGCGCTCCTCAAGGAACGCGCAGTGTGTGGTTGCCCAGCACCCGGCACGCTCAGGGGTCCTCCGAGGGAATCAACCGATGGACCTCGACGTTGCTCAGCCGGCCCACAGGTGTCCGTCTGGAGGCACTCAGTGACCTTGGAGGGAAAATGATGCACACCCGTGGGGCCTAGGAGTCCCCGGACGTGTACTTCCTTTAAAGCAAAGCGACTAAGAACTCCTGGAAAGAGCTGCATGCCTCCCTTTCTGCACGGCTACTCAGGGCCTAACCCGGAGGCGAGTTCTCACGTTGAGGTTCCCTTTAGCTCTAGAGCCTGTCATGCGGGCCGCCACCGCGGCCACGGAAGCCCCTGGTTGAGAGAGAGCAAACTCACAATTTTCCCCGAAGCATTCTTCCAGGGCTCACTGGCCTGTCGGGAGCCGGGAATGTCAGGGAGCTTCAAGGCAGGCATGAATGCCGCCCTCCAAATGGGAAAGCAGGGCTAGTTCCAGCAGGCCCCCGTTTTCATGGGCACACTCAGCGTACATCCCCGTGGTTTCTAAGGCGTCCCAAGAGACACCGGTTACCCTGTGTTTCCTTCCCTGAGTCAACCTATCGAAGTAGGGAGTCCCGCATCCAGCGAACGGTCTCAACCACGGAACGCCGTAGCTGCTCCTCTGGGCCTGGGGCTGCCGGCGGTGCCAAAGAAGGAACAGGACTTGCATGGCAGTAAGAACCCAAGCCGCCGTCCTCTAGGAGGCACGGTGCCTTCAGTCAGGAGGTCCTGGATGGAATGCGAAGACGAGGGTTACTCTGAGCGCAGCTCCGATTGGGGCAACGCGTAAGACCTCCGCGCCATGTGGGATGTGCCAGAACGGTGTTCGTGAACGTGTGCGAGTGCTGAGGAAACCAAGCTGCTCCAAAAGAGAGGGCAGTGCGTTTCCCTACGCTCGGCGTGCGCAGAGGGTCTCTAAAGGGCCACGGGCCCGGATGTTGCTTAGCAGACCCAGGTGCGCCTGGGGTTACTCAGTGTTCCTGCCGGGAACAGGGTGCCCCGGCTAGCCTCCCAGGTGTCCAGAAAGCTGTGCTGCCGTGCAAGGTAGGCAGGGCAGAGGCCACCGCCTCCTGGAAGCTGCAGCACGCCTCCGCTTCTGCACGGCAAATCAGGGCCTTACTTCCAGGCACGGGTTCACGCTGGGTGTGCCGGGAGCCACACAGCCTGCTAAGAGGCTGACTCTCTCCTCCAGCGGAGTGACTTCAGGTACGAGGGCGGGCCTCGCAGTGTTCCAAGCACAGCGTTCTCTCATGGCAGCTCACACAAGGGCCATGACAGAGTCTTCCTGGGCACTTGGCACTCACCAGCCATGCTGTCCTGAGGGCGTTCGAGGGCTCTGGAGATGTAGCGCTCCTCAAGGAACGCGCAGTGTGTGGTTGCCCAGCACCCGGCACGCTCAGGGGTCCTCCGAGGGAATCAACCGATGGACCTCGACGTTGCTCAGCCGGCCCACAGGTGTCCGTCTGGAGGCAATCAGTGACCTTGGAGGGAAAATGATGCACACCCGTGGGGCCTAGGAGTCCCCGGACGTGTACTTCCTTTAAAGCAAAGCGACTAAGAACTCCTGGAAAGAGCTGCATGCCTCCCTTTCTGCACGGCTACTCAGGGCCTAACCTGGAGGCGAGTTCTCACGTTGAGGTTCCCTTTAGCTCTAGAGCCTGTCATGCGGGCCGCCACCGCGGCCACGGAAGCCCCTGGTTGAGAGAGAGCAAACTCACAATTTTCCCCGAAGCATTCTTCCAGGGCTCACTGGCCTGTCGGGAGCCGGGAATGTCAGGGAGCTTCAAGGCAGGCATGAATGCCGCCCTCCAAATGGGAAAGCAGGGCTAGTTCCAGCAGGCCCCCGTTTTCATGGGCACACTCAGCGTACATCCCCGTGGTTTCTAAGGCGTCCCAAGAGACACCGGTTACCCTGTGTTTCCTTCCCTGAGTCAACCTATCGAAGTAGGGAGTCCCGCATCCAGCGAACGGTCTCAACCAAGGAACGCCGTAGCTGCTCCTCTGGGCCTGGGGCTGCCGGCGGTGCCAAAGAAGGAACAGGACTTGCATGGCAGTAAGAACCCAAGCCGCCGTCCTCTAGGAGGCACGGTGCCTTCAGTCAGGAGGTCCTGGATGGAATGCGAAGACGAGGGTTACTCTGAGCGCAGCTCCGATTGGGGCAACGCGTAAGACCTCCGCGCCATGTGGGATGTGCCAGAACGGTGTTCGTGAACGTGTGCGAGTGCTGAGGAAACCAAGCTGCTCCAAAAGAGAGGGCAGTGCGTTTCCCTACGCTCGGCGTGCGCAGAGGGGCTCTAAAGGGCCACGGGCCCGGATGTTGCTTAGCAGACCCAGGTGCGCCTGGGGTTACTCAGTGTTCCTGCCGGGAACAGGGTGCCCCGGCTAGCCTCCCAGGTGTCCAGAAAGCTGTGCTGCCGTTCAAGGTATGCAGGGCAGAGGCCACCGCCTCCTGGAAGCTGCAGCACGCCTCCGCTTCTGCACGGCAAATCAGGGCCTTACTTCCAGGCACGGGTTCACGCTGGGTGTGCCGGGAGCCACACAGCCTGCTAAGAGGCTGACTCTCTCCTCCAGCGGAGTGACTTCAGGTACGAGGGCGGGCCTCGCAGTGTTCCAAGCACAGCGTTCTCTCATGGCAGCTCACACAAGGGCCATGACAGAGTCTTCCTGGGCACTTGGCACTCACCAGCCATGCTGTCCTGAGGGCGTTCGAGGGCTCTGGAGATGTAGCGCTCCTCAAGGAACGCGCAGTGTGTGGTTGCCCAGCACCCGGCACGCTCAGGGGTCCTCCGAGGGAATCAACCGATGGACCTCGACGTTGCTCAGCCGGCCCACAGGTGTCCGTCTGGAGGCACTCAGTGACCTTGGAGGGAAAATGATGCACACCCGTGGGGCCTAGGAGTCCCCGGACGTGTACTTCCTTTAAAGCAAAGCGACTAAGAACTCCTGGAAAGAGCTGCATGCCTCCCTTTCTGCACGGCTACTCAGGGCCTAACCTGGAGGCGAGTTCTCACGTTGAGGTTCCCTTTAGCTCTAGAGCCTGTCATGCGGGCCGCCACCGCGGCCACGGAAGCCCCTGGTTGAGAGAGAGCAAACTCACAATTTTCCCCGAAGCATTCTTCCAGGGCTCACTGGCCTGTCGGGAGCCGGGAATGTCAGGGAGCTTCAAGGCAGGCATGAATGCCGCCCTCCAAATGGGAAAGCAGGGCTAGTTCCAGCAGGCCCCCGTTTTCATGGGCACACTCAGCGTACATCCCCGTGGTTTCTAAGGCGTCCCAAGAGACACCGGTTACCCTGTGTTTCCTTCCCTGAGTCAACCTATCGAAGTAGGGAGTCCCGCATCCAGCGAACGGTCTCAACCAAGGAACGCCGTAGCTGCTCCTCTGGGCCTGGGGCTGCCGGCGGTGCCAAAGAAGGAACAGGACTTGCATGGCAGTAAGAACCCAAGCCGCCGTCCTCTAGGAGGCACGGTGCCTTCAGTCAGGAGGTCCTGGATGGAATGCGAAGACGAGGGTTACTCTGAGCGCAGCTCCGATTGGGGCAACGCGTAAGACCTCCGCGCCATGTGGGATGTGCCAGAACGGTGTTCGTGAACGTGTGCGAGTGCTGAGGAAACCAAGCTGCTCCAAAAGAGAGGGCAGTGCGTTTCCCTACGCTCGGCGTGCGCAGAGGGGCTCTAAAGGGCCACGGGCCCGGAAGTTGCTTAGCAGACCCAGGTGCGCCTGGGGTTACTCAGTGTTCCTGCCGGGAACAGGGTGCCCCGGCTAGCCTCCCAGGTGTCCAGAAAGCTGTGCTGCCGTTCAAGGTATGCAGGGCAGAGGCCACCGCCTCCTGGAAGCTGCAGCACACCTCCGCTTCTGCACGGCAAATCAGGGCCTTACTTCCAGGCACGGGTTCACGCTGGGTGTGCCGGGAGCCACACAGCCTGCTAAGAGGCTGACTCTCTCCTCCAGCGGAGCGACTTCAGGTACGAGGGCGGGCCTCGCAGTATTCCAAGCACAGCGTTCTCTCATGGCAGCTCACACAAGGGCCATGACAGAGTCTTCCTGGGCACTTGGCACTCACCAGCCATGCTGTCCTGAGGGCGTTCGAGGGCTCTGGAGATGTAGCGCTCCTCAAGGAACGCGCAGTGTGTGGTTGCCCAGCACCCGGCACGCTCAGGAGTCCTCCAAGGGAATCAACCGATGGACCTCGACGTTGCTCAGCCGGCCCACAGGTGTCCGTCTGGAGGCACTCAGTGACCTTGGAGGGAAAATGATGCACACCCGTGGGGCCTAGGAGTCCCCGGACGTGTACTTCCTTTAAAGCAAAGCGACTAAGAACTCCTGGAAAGAGCTGCATGCCTCCCTTTCTGCACGGCTACTCAGGGCCTAACCTGGAGGCGAGTTCTCACGTTGAGGTTCCCTTTAGCTCTAGAGCCTGTCATGCGGACCGCCACCGCGGCCACGGAAGCCCCTGGTTGAGAGAGAGCAAACTCACAATTTTCCCCGAAGCATTCTTCCAGGGCTCACTGGCCTGTCGGGAGCCGGGAATGTCAGGGAGCTTCAAGGCAGGCATGAATGCCGCCCTCCAAATGGGAAAGCAGGGCTAGTTCCAGCAGGCCCCCGTTTTCATGGGCACACTCAGCGTACATCCCCGTGGTTTCTAAGGCGTCCCAAGAGACACCGGTTGCCCTGTGTTTCCTTCCCTGAGTCAACCTATCGAAGTAGGGAGTCCCGCATCCAGCGAACGGTCTCAACCAAGGAACGCCGTAGCTGCTCCTCTGGGCCTGGGGCTGCCGGCGGTGCCAAAGAAGGAACAGGACTTGCATGGCAGTAAGAACCCAAGCCGCCGTCCTCTAGGAGGCACGGTGCCTTCAGTCAGGAGGTCCTGGATGGAATGCGAAGACGAGGGTTACTCTGAGCGCAGCTCCGATTGGGGCAACGCGTAAGACCTCCGCGCCATGTGGGATGTGCCAGAACGGTGTTCGTGAACGTGTGCGAGTGCTGAGGAAACCAAGCTGCTCCAAAAGAGAGGGCAGTGCGTTTCCCTACGCTCGGCGTGCGCAGAGGGGCTCTAAAGGGCCACGGGCCCGGATGTTGCTTAGCAGACCCAGGTGCGCCTGGGGTTACTCAGTGTTCCTGCCGGGAACAGGGTGCCCCGGCTAGCCTCCCAGGTGTCCAGAAAGCTGTGCTGCCGTGGAAGGTAGGCAGGGCAGAGGCCACCGCCTCCTGGAAGCTGCAGCACGCCTCCGCTTCTGCACGGCAAATCAGGGCCTTACTTCCAGGCACGGGTTCACGCTGGGTGTGCCGGGAGCCACACAGCCTGCTAAGAGGCTGACTCTCTCCTCCAGCGGAGCGACTTCAGGTACGAGGGCGGGCCTCGCAGTGTTCCAAGCACAGCGTTCTCTCATGGCAGCTCACACAAGGGCCATGACAGAGTCTTCCTGGGCACTTGGCACTCACCAGCCATGCTGTCCTGAGGGCGTTCGAGGGCTCTGGAGATGTAGCGCTCCTCAAGGAACGCGCAGTGTGTGGTTGCCCAGCACCCGGCACGCTCAGGGGTCCTCCGAGGGAATCAACCGATGGACCTCGACGTTGCTCAGCCGGCCCACAGGTGTCCGTCTGGAGGCACTCAGTGACCTTGGAGGGAAAATGATGCACACCCGTGGGGCCTAGGAGTCCCCGGACGTGTACTTCCTTTAAAGCAAAGCGACTAAGAACTCCTGGAAAGAGCTGCATGCCTCCCTTTCTGCACGGCTACTCAGGGCCTAACCTGGAGGCGAGTTCTCACGTTGAGGTTCCCTTTAGCTCTAGAGCCTGTCATGCGGGCCGCCACCGCGGCCACGGAAGCCCCTGGTTGAGAGAGAGCAAACTCACAATTTTCCCCGAAGCATTCTTCCAGGGCTCACTGGCCTGTCGGGAGCCGGGAATGTCAGGGAGCTTCAAGGCAGGCATGAATGCCGCCCTCCAAATGGGAAAGCAGGGCTAGTTCCAGCAGGCCCCCGTTTTCATGGGCACACTCAGCGTACATCCCCGTGGTTTCTAAGGCGTCCCAAGAGACACCGGTTACCCTGTGTTTCCTTCCCTGAGTCAACCTATCGAAGTAGGGAGTCCCGCATCCAGCGAACGGTCTCAACCACGGAACGCCGTAGCTGCTCCTCTGGGCCTGGGGCTGCCGGCGGTGCCAAAGAAGGAACAGGACTTGCATGGCAGTAAGAACCCAAGCCGCCGTCCTCTAGGAGGCACGGTGCCTTCAGTCAGGAGGTCCTGGATGGAATGCGAAGACGAGGGTTACTCTGAGCGCAGCTCCGATTGGGGCAACGCGTAAGACCTCCGCGCCATGTGGGATGTGCCAGAACGGTGTTCGTGAACGTGTGCGAGTGCTGAGGAAACCAAGCTGCTCCAAAAGAGAGGGCAGTGCGTTTCCCTACGCTCGGCGTGCGCAGAGGGGCTCTAAAGGGCCACGGGCCCGGATGTTGCTTAGCAGACCCAGGTGCGCCTGGGGTTACTCAGTGTTCCTGCCGGGAACAGGGTGCCCCGGCTAGCCTCCCAGGTGTCCAGAAAGCTGTGCTGCCGTTCAAGGTAGGCAGGGCAGAGGCCACCGCCTCCTGGAAGCTGCAGCACGCCTCCGCTTCTGCACGGCAAATCAGGGCCTTACTTCCAGGCACGGGTTCACGCTGGGTGTGCCGGGAGCCACACAGCCTGCTAAGAGGCTGACTCTCTCCTCCAGCGGAGTGACTTCAGGTACGAGGGCGGGCCTCGCAGTGTTCCAAGCACAGCGTTCTCTCATGGCAGCTCACACAAGGGCCATGACAGAGTCTTCCTGGGCACTTGGCACTCACCAGCCATGCTGTCCTGAGGGCGTTCGAGGGCTCTGGAGATGTAGCGCTCCTCAAGGAACGCGCAGTGTGTGGTTGCCCAGCACCCGGCACGCTCAGGGGTCCTCCGAGGGAATCAACCGATGGACCTCGACGTTGCTCAGCCGGCCCACAGGTGTCCGTCTGGAGGCACTCAGTGACCTTGGAGGGAAAATGATGCACACCCGTGGGGCCTAGGAGTCCCCGGACGTGTACTTCCTTTAAAGCAAAGCGACTAAGAACTCCTGGAAAGAGCTGCATGCCTCCCTTTCTGCACGGCTACTCAGGGCCTAACCTGGAGGCGAGTTCTCACGTTGAGGTTCCCTTTAGCTCTAGAGCCTGTCATGCGGGCCGCCACCGCGGCCACGGAAGCCCCTGGTTGAGAGAGAGCAAACTCACAATTTTCCCCGAAGCATTCTTCCAGGGCTCACTGGCCTGTCGGGAGCCGGGAATGTCAGGGAGCTTCAAGGCAGGCATGAATGCCGCCCTCCAAATGGGAAAGCAGGGCTAGTTCCAGCAGGCCCCCGTTTTCATGGGCACACTCAGCGTACATCCCCGTGGTTTCTAAGGCGTCCCAAGAGACACCGGTTACCCTGTGTTTCCTTCCCTGAGTCAACCTATCGAAGTAGGGAGTCCCGCATCCAGCGAACGGTCTCAACCACGGAACGCCGTAGCTGCTCCTCTGGGCCTGGGGCTGCCGGCGGTGCCAAAGAAGGAACAGGACTTGCATGGCAGTAAGAACCCAAGCCGCCGTCCTCTAGGAGGCACGGTGCCTTCAGTCAGGAGGTCCTGGATGGAATGCGAAGACGAGGGTTACTCTGAGCGCAGCTCCGATTGGGGCAACGCGTAAGACCTCCGCGCCATGTGGGATGTGCCAGAACGGTGTTCGTGAACGTGTGCGAGTGCTGAGGAAACCAAGCTGCTCCAAAAGAGAGGGCAGTGCGTTTCCCTACGCTCGGCGTGCGCAGAGGGGCTCTAAAGGGCCACGGGCCCGGATGTTGCTTAGCAGACCCAGGTGCGCCTGGGGTTACTCAGTGTTCCTGCCGGGAACAGGGTGCCCCGGCTAGCCTCCCAGGTGTCCAGAAAGCTGTGCTGCCGTGGAAGGTAGGCAGGGCAGAGGCCACCGCCTCCTGGAAGCTGCAGCACGCCTCCGCTTCTGCACGGCAAATCAGGGCCTTACTTCCAGGCACGGGTTCACGCTGGGTGTGCCGGGAGCCACACAGCCTGCTAAGAGGCTGACTCTCTCCTCCAGCGGAGTGACTTCAGGTACGAGGGCGGGCCTCGCAGTGTTCCAAGCACAGCGTTCTCTCATGGCAGCTCACACAAGGGCCATGACAGAGTCTTCCTGGGCACTTGGCACTCACCAGCCATGCTGTCCTGAGGGCGTTCGAGGGCTCTGGAGATGTAGCGCTCCTCAAGGAACGCGCAGTGTGTGGTTGCCCAGCACCCGGCACGCTCAGGGGTCCTCCGAGGGAATCAACCGATGGACCTCGACGTTGCTCAGCCGGCCCACAGGTGTCCGTCTGGAGGCACTCAGTGACCTTGGAGGGAAAATGATGCACACCCGTGGGGCCTAGGAGTCCCCGGACGTGTACTTCCTTTAAAGCAAAGCGACTAAGAACTCCTGGAAAGAGCTGCATGCCTCCCTTTCTGCACGGCTACTCAGGGCCTAACCTGGAGGCGAGTTCTCACGTTGAGGTTCCCTTTAGCTCTAGAGCCTGTCATGCGGGCCGCCACCGCGGCCACGGAAGCCCCTGGTTGAGAGAGAGCAAACTCACAATTTTCCCCGAAGCATTCTTCCAGGGCTCACTGGCCTGTCGGGAGCCGGGAATGTCAGGGAGCTTCAAGGCAGGCATGAATGCCGCCCTCCAAATGGGAAAGCAGGGCTAGTTCCAGCAGGCCCCCGTTTTCATGGGCACACTCAGCGTACATCCCCGTGGTTTCTAAGGCGTCCCAAGAGACACCGGTTACCCTGTGTTTCCTTCCCTGAGTCAACCTATCGAAGTAGGGAGTCCCGCATCCAGCGAACGGTCTCAACCAAGGAACGCCGTAGCTGCTCCTCTGGGCCTGGGGCTGCCGGCGGTGCCAAAGAAGGAACAGGACTTGCATGGCAGTAAGAACCCAAGCCGCCGTCCTCTAGGAGGCACGGTGCCTTCAGTCAGGAGGTCCTGGATGGAATGCGAAGACGAGGGTTACTCTGAGCGCAGCTCCGATTGGGGCAACGCGTAAGACCTCCGCGCCATGTGGGATGTGCCAGAACGGTGTTCGTGAACGTGTGCGAGTGCTGAGGAAACCAAGCTGCTCCAAAAGAGAGGGCAGTGCGTTTCCCTACGCTCGGCGTGCGCAGAGGGGCTCTAAAGGGCCACGGGCCCGGATGTTGCTTAGCAGACCCAGGTGCGCCTGGGGTTACTCAGTGTTCCTGCCGGGAACAGGGTGCCCCGGCTAGCCTCCCAGGTGTCCAGAAAGCTGTGCTGCCGTTCAAGGTATGCAGGGCAGAGGCCACCGCCTCCTGGAAGCTGCAGCACGCCTCCGCTTCTGCACGGCAAATCAGGGCCTTACTTCCAGGCACGGGTTCACGCTGGGTGTGCCGGGAGCCACACAGCCTGCTAAGAGGCTGACTCTCTCCTCCAGCGGAGTGACTTCAGGTACGAGGGCGGGCCTCGCAGTGTTCCAAGCACAGCGTTCTCTCATGGCAGCTCACACAAGGGCCATGACAGAGTCTTCCTGGGCACTTGGCACTCACCAGCCATGCTGTCCTGAGGGCGTTCGAGGGCTCTGGAGATGTAGCGCTCCTCAAGGAACGCGCAGTGTGTGGTTGCCCAGCACCCGGCACGCTCAGGGGTCCTCCGAGGGAATCAACCGATGGACCTCGACGTTGCTCAGCCGGCCCACAGGTGTCCGTCTGGAGGCACTCAGTGACCTTGGAGGGAAAATGATGCACACCCGTGGGGCCTAGGAGTCCCCGGACGTGTACTTCCTTTAAAGCAAAGCGACTAAGAACTCCTGGAAAGAGCTGCATGCCTCCCTTTCTGCACGGCTACTCAGGGCCTAACCTGGAGGCGAGTTCTCACGTTGAGGTTCCCTTTAGCTCTAGAGCCTGTCATGCGGGCCGCCACCGCGGCCACGGAAGCCCCTGGTTGAGAGAGAGCAAACTCACAATTTTCCCCGAAGCATTCTTCCAGGGCTCACTGGCCTGTCGGGAGCCGGGAATGTCAGGGAGCTTCAAGGCAGGCATGAATGCCGCCCTCCAAATGGGAAAGCAGGGCTAGTTCCAGCAGGCCCCCGTTTTCATGGGCACACTCAGCGTACATCCCCGTGGTTTCTAAGGCGTCCCAAGAGACACCGGTTACCCTGTGTTTCCTTCCCTGAGTCAACCTATCGAAGTAGGGAGTCCCGCATCCAGCGAACGGTCTCAACCACGGAACGCCGTAGCTGCTCCTCTGGGCCTGGGGCTGCCGGCGGTGCCAAAGAAGGAACAGGACTTGCATGGCAGTAAGAACCCAAGCCGCCGTCCTCTAGGAGGCACGGTGCCTTCAGTCAGGAGGTCCTGGATGGAATGCGAAGACGAGGGTTACTCTGAGCGCAGCTCCGATTGGGGCAACGCGTAAGACCTCCGCGCCATGTGGGATGTGCCAGAACGGTGTTCGTGAACGTGTGCGAGTGCTGAGGAAACCAAGCTGCTCCAAAAGAGAGGGCAGTGCGTTTCCCTACGCTCGGCGTGCGCAGAGGGGCTCTAAAGGGCCACGGGCCCGGATGTTGCTTAGCAGACCCAGGTGCGCCTGGGGTTACTCAGTGTTCCTGCCGGGAACAGGGTGCCCCGGCTAGCCTCCCAGGTGTCCAGAAAGCTGTGCTGCCGTGGAAGGTAGGCAGGGCAGAGGCCACCGCCTCCTGGAAGCTGCAGCACGCCTCCGCTTCTGCACGGCAAATCAGGGCCTTACTTCCAGGCACGGGTTCACGCTGGGTGTGCCGGGAGCCACACAGCCTGCTAAGAGGCTGACTCTCTCCTCCAGCGGAGTGACTTCAGGTACGAGGGCGGGCCTCGCAGTGTTCCAAGCACAGCGTTCTCTCATGGCAGCTCACACAAGGGCCATGACAGAGTCTTCCTGGGCACTTGGCACTCACCAGCCATGCTGTCCTGAGGGCGTTCGAGGGCTCTGGAGATGTAGCGCTCCTCAAGGAACGCGCAGTGTGTGGTTGCCCAGCACCCGGCACGCTCAGGGGTCCTCCGAGGGAATCAACCGATGGACCTCGACGTTGCTCAGCCGGCCCACAGGTGTCCGTCTGGAGGCACTCAGTGACCTTGGAGGGAAAATGATGCACACCCGTGGGGCCTAGGAGTCCCCGGACGTGTACTTCCTTTAAAGCAAAGCGACTAAGAACTCCTGGAAAGAGCTGCATGCCTCCCTTTCTGCACGGCTACTCAGGGCCTAACCTGGAGGCGAGTTCTCACGTTGAGGTTCCCTTTAGCTCTAGAGCCTGTCATGCGGGCCGCCACCGCGGCCACGGAAGCCCCTGGTTGAGAGAGAGCAAACTCACAATTTTCCCCGAAGCATTCTTCCAGGGCTCACTGGCCTGTCGGGAGCCGGGAATGTCAGGGAGCTTCAAGGCAGGCATGAATGCCGCCCTCCAAATGGGAAAGCAGGGCTAGTTCCAGCAGGCCCCCGTTTTCATGGGCACACTCAGCGTACATCCCCGTGGTTTCTAAGGCGTCCCAAGAGACACCGGTTACCCTGTGTTTCCTTCCCTGAGTCAACCTATCGAAGTAGGGAGTCCCGCATCCAGCGAACGGTCTCAACCACGGAACGCCGTAGCTGCTCCTCTGGGCCTGGGGCTGCCGGCGGTGCCAAAGAAGGAACAGGACTTGCATGGCAGTAAGAACCCAAGCCGCCGTCCTCTAGGAGGCACGGTGCCTTCAGTCAGGAGGTCCTGGATGGAATGCGAAGACGAGGGTTACTCTGAGCGCAGCTCCGATTGGGGCAACGCGTAAGACCTCCGCGCCATGTGGGATGTGCCAGAACGGTGTTCGTGAACGTGTGCGAGTGCTGAGGAAACCAAGCTGCTCCAAAAGAGAGGGCAGTGCGTTTCCCTACGCTCGGCGTGCGCAGAGGGGCTCTAAAGGGCCACGGGCCCGGATGTTGCTTAGCAGACCCAGGTGCGCCTGGGGTTACTCAGTGTTCCTGCCGGGAACAGGGTGCCCCGGCTAGCCTCCCAGGTGTCCAGAAAGCTGTGCTGCCGTTCAAGGTATGCAGGGCAGAGGCCACCGCCTCCTGGAAGCTGCAGCACGCCTCCGCTTCTGCACGGCAAATCAGGGCCTTACTTCCAGGCACGGGTTCACGCTGGGTGTGCCGGGAGCCACACAGCCTGCTAAGAGGCTGACTCTCTCCTCCAGCGGAGTGACTTCAGGTACGAGGGCGGGCCTCGCAGTGTTCCAAGCACAGCGTTCTCTCATGGCAGCTCACACAAGGGCCATGACAGAGTCTTCCTGGGCACTTGGCACTCACCAGCCATGCTGTCCTGAGGGCGTTCGAGGGCTCTGGAGATGTAGCGCTCCTCAAGGAACGCGCAGTGTGTGGTTGCCCAGCACCCGGCACGCTCAGGGGTCCTCCGAGGGAATCAACCGATGGACCTCGACGTTGCTCAGCCGGCCCACAGGTGTCCGTCTGGAGGCACTCAGTGACCTTGGAGGGAAAATGATGCACACCCGTGGGGCCTAGGAGTCCCCGGACGTGTACTTCCTTTAAAGCAAAGCGACTAAGAACTCCTGGAAAGAGCTGCATGCCTCCCTTTCTGCACGGCTACTCAGGGCCTAACCTGGAGGCGAGTTCTCACGTTGAGGTTCCCTTTAGCTCTAGAGCCTGTCATGCGGGCCGCCACCGCGGCCACGGAAGCCCCTGGTTGAGAGAGAGCAAACTCACAATTTTCCCCGAAGCATTCTTCCAGGGCTCACTGGCCTGTCGGGAGCCGGGAATGTCAGGGAGCTTCAAGGCAGGCATGAATGCCGCCCTCCAAATGGGAAAGCAGGGCTAGTTCCAGCAGGCCCCCGTTTTCATGGGCACACTCAGCGTACATCCCCGTGGTTTCTAAGGCGTCCCAAGAGACACCGGTTACCCTGTGTTTCCTTCCCTGAGTCAACCTATCGAAGTAGGGAGTCCCGCATCCAGCGAACGGTCTCAACCACGGAACGCCGTAGCTGCTCCTCTGGGCCTGGGGCTGCCGGCGGTGCCAAAGAAGGAACAGGACTTGCATGGCAGTAAGAACCCAAGCCGCCGTCCTCTAGGAGGCACGGTGCCTTCAGTCAGGAGGTCCTGGATGGAATGCGAAGACGAGGGTTACTCTGAGCGCAGCTCCGATTGGGGCAACGCGTAAGACCTCCGCGCCATGTGGGATGTGCCAGAACGGTGTTCGTGAACGTGTGCGAGTGCTGAGGAAACCAAGCTGCTCCAAAAGAGAGGGCAGTGCGTTTCCCTACGCTCGGCGTGCGCAGAGGGGCTCTAAAGGGCCACGGGCCCGGATGTTGCTTAGCAGACCCAGGTGCGCCTGGGGTTACTCAGTGTTCCTGCCGGGAACAGGGTGCCCCGGCTAGCCTCCCAGGTGTCCAGAAAGCTGTGCTGCCGTGCAAGGTAGGCAGGGCAGAGGCCACCGCCTCCTGGAAGCTGCAGCACGCCTCCGCTTCTGCACGGCAAATCAGGGCCTTACTTCCAGGCACGGGTTCACGCTGGGTGTGCCGGGAGCCACACAGCCTGCTAAGAGGCTGACTCTCTCCTCCAGCGGAGTGACTTCAGGTACGAGGGCGGGCCTCGCAGTGTTCCAAGCACAGCGTTCTCTCATGGCAGCTCACACAAGGGCCATGACAGAGTCTTCCTGGGCACTTGGCACTCACCAGCCATGCTGTCCTGAGGGCGTTCGAGGGCTCTAGAGATGTAGCGCTCCTCAAGGAACGCGCAGTGTGTGGTTGCCCAGCACCCGGCACGCTCAGGGGTCCTCCGAGGGAATCAACCGATGGACCTCGACGTTGCTCAGCCGGCCCACAGGTGTCCGTCTGGAGGCACTCAGTGACCTTGGAGGGAAAATGATGCACACCCGTGGGGCCTAGGAGTCCCCGGACGTGTACTTCCTTTAAAGCAAAGCGACTAAGAACTCCTGGAAAGAGCTGCATGCCTCCCTTTCTGCACGGCTACTCAGGGCCTAACCTGGAGGCGAGTTCTCACGTTGAGGTTCCCTTTAGCTCTAGAGCCTGTCATGCGGGCCGCCACCGCGGCCACGGAAGCCCCTGGTTGAGAGAGAGCAAACTCACAATTTTCCCCGAAGCATTCTTCCAGGGCTCACTGGCCTGTCGGGAGCCGGGAATGTCAGGGAGCTTCAAGGCAGGCATGAATGCCGCCCTCCAAATGGGAAAGCAGGGCTAGTTCCAGCAGGCCCCCGTTTTCATGGGCACACTCAGCGTACATCCCCGTGGTTTCTAAGGCGTCCCAAGAGACACCGGTTACCCTGTGTTTCCTTCCCTGAGTCAACCTATCGAAGTAGGGAGTCCCGCATCCAGCGAACGGTCTCAACCACGGAACGCCGTAGCTGCTCCTCTGGGCCTGGGGCTGCCGGCGGTGCCAAAGAAGGAACAGGACTTGCATGGCAGTAAGAACCCAAGCCGCCGTCCTCTAGGAGGCACGGTGCCTTCAGTCAGGAGGTCCTGGATGGAATGCGAAGACGAGGGTTACTCTGAGCGCAGCTCCGATTGGGGCAACGCGTAAGACCTCCGCGCCATGTGGGATGTGCCAGAACGGTGTTCGTGAACGTGTGCGAGTGCTGAGGAAACCAAGCTGCTCCAAAAGAGAGGGCAGTGCGTTTCCCTACGCTCGGCGTGCGCAGAGGGGCTCTAAAGGGCCACGGGCCCGGATGTTGCTTAGCAGACCCAGGTGCGCCTGGGGTTACTCAGTGTTCCTGCCGGGAACAGGGTGCCCCGGCTAGCCTCCCAGGTGTCCAGAAAGCTGTGCTGCCGTGCAAGGTAGGCAGGGCAGAGGCCACCGCCTCCTGGAAGCTGCAGCACGCCTCCGCTTCTGCACGGCAAATCAGGGCCTTACTTCCAGGCACGGGTTCACGCTGGGTGTGCCGGGAGCCACACAGCCTGCTAAGAGGCTGACTCTCTCCTCCAGCGGAGTGACTTCAGGTACGAGGGCGGGCCTCGCAGTGTTCCAAGCACAGCGTTCTCTCATGGCAGCTCACACAAGGGCCATGACAGAGTCTTCCTGGGCACTTGGCACTCACCAGCCATGCTGTCCTGAGGGCGTTCGAGGGCTCTGGAGATGTAGCGCTCCTCAAGGAACGCGCAGTGTGTGGTTGCCCAGCACCCGGCACGCTCAGGGGTCCTCCGAGGGAATCAACCGATGGACCTCGACGTTGCTCAGCCGGCCCACAGGTGTCCGTCTGGAGGCACTCAGTGACCTTGGAGGGAAAATGATGCACACCCGTGGGGCCTAGGAGTCCCCGGACGTGTACTTCCTTTAAAGCAAAGCGACTAAGAACTCCTGGAAAGAGCTGCATGCCTCCCTTTCTGCACGGCTACTCAGGGCCTAACCTGGAGGCGAGTTCTCACGTTGAGGTTCCCTTTAGCTCTAGAGCCTGTCATGCGGGCCGCCACCGCGGCCACGGAAGCCCCTGGTTGAGAGAGAGCAAACTCACAATTTTCCCCGAAGCATTCTTCCAGGGCTCACTGGCCTGTCGGGAGCCGGGAATGTCAGGGAGCTTCAAGGCAGGCATGAATGCCGCCCTCCAAATGGGAAAGCAGGGCTAGTTCCAGCAGGCCCCCGTTTTCATGGGCACACTCAGCGTACATCCCCGTGGTTTCTAAGGCGTCCCAAGAGACACCGGTTACCCTGTGTTTCCTTCCCTGAGTCAACCTATCGAAGTAGGGAGTCCCGCATCCAGCGAACGGTCTCAACCACGGAACGCCGTAGCTGCTCCTCTGGGCCTGGGGCTGCCGGCGGTGCCAAAGAAGGAACAGGACTTGCATGGCAGTAAGAACCCAAGCCGCCGTCCTCTAGGAGGCACGGTGCCTTCAGTCAGGAGGTCCTGGATGGAATGCGAAGACGAGGGTTACTCTGAGCGCAGCTCCGATTGGGGCAACGCGTAAGACCTCCGCGCCATGTGGGATGTGCCAGAACGGTGTTCGTGAACGTGTGCGAGTGCTGAGGAAACCAAGCTGCTCCAAAAGAGAGGGCAGTGCGTTTCCCTACGCTCGGCGTGCGCAGAGGGGCTCTAAAGGGCCACGGGCCCGGATGTTGCTTAGCAGACCCAGGTGCGCCTGGGGTTACTCAGTGTTCCTGCCGGGAACAGGGTGCCCCGGCTAGCCTCCCAGGTGTCCAGAAAGCTGTGCTGCCGTTCAAGGTATGCAGGGCAGAGGCCACCGCCTCCTGGAAGCTGCAGCACGCCTCCGCTTCTGCACGGCAAATCAGGGCCTTACTTCCAGGCACGGGTTCACGCTGGGTGTGCCGGGAGCCACACAGCCTGCTAAGAGGCTGACTCTCTCCTCCAGCGGAGTGACTTCAGGTACGAGGGCGGGCCTCGCAGTGTTCCAAGCACAGCGTTCTCTCATGGCAGCTCACACAAGGGCCATGACAGAGTCTTCCTGGGCACTTGGCACTCACCAGCCATGCTGTCCTGAGGGCGTTCGAGGGCTCTGGAGATGTAGCGCTCCTCAAGGAACGCGCAGTGTGTGGTTGCCCAGCACCCGGCACGCTCAGGGGTCCTCCGAGGGAATCAACCGATGGACCTCGACGTTGCTCAGCCGGCCCACAGGTGTCCGTCTGGAGGCACTCAGTGACCTTGGAGGGAAAATGATGCACACCCGTGGGGCCTAGGAGTCCCCGGACGTGTACTTCCTTTAAAGCAAAGCGACTAAGAACTCCTGGAAAGAGCTGCATGCCTCCCTTTCTGCACGGCTACTCAGGGCCTAACCTGGAGGCGAGTTCTCACGTTGAGGTTCCCTTTAGCTCTAGAGCCTGTCATGCGGGCCGCCACCGCGGCCACGGAAGCCCCTGGTTGAGAGAGAGCAAACTCACAATTTTCCCCGAAGCATTCTTCCAGGGCTCACTGGCCTGTCGGGAGCCGGGAATGTCAGGGAGCTTCAAGGCAGGCATGAATGCCGCCCTCCAAATGGGAAAGCAGGGCTAGTTCCAGCAGGCCCCCGTTTTCATGGGCACACTCAGCGTACATCCCCGTGGTTTCTAAGGCGTCCCAAGAGACACCGGTTACCCTGTGTTTCCTTCCCTGAGTCAACCTATCGAAGTAGGGAGTCCCGCATCCAGCGAACGGTCTCAACCAAGGAACGCCGTAGCTGCTCCTCTGGGCCTGGGGCTGCCGGCGGTGCCAAAGAAGGAACAGGACTTGCATGGCAGTAAGAACCCAAGCCGCCGTCCTCTAGGAGGCACGGTGCCTTCAGTCAGGAGGTCCTGGATGGAATGCGAAGACGAGGGTTACTCTGAGCGCAGCTCCGATTGGGGCAACGCGTAAGACCTCCGCGCCATGTGGGATGTGCCAGAACGGTGTTCGTGAACGTGTGCGAGTGCTGAGGAAACCAAGCTGCTCCAAAAGAGAGGGCAGTGCGTTTCCCTACGCTCGGCGTGCGCAGAGGGGCTCTAAAGGGCTACGGGCCCGGATGTTGCTTAGCAGACCCAGGTGCGCCTGGGGTTACTCAGTGTTCCTGCCGGGAACAGGGTGCCCCGGCTAGCCTCCCAGGTGTCCAGAAAGCTGTGCTGCCGTTCAAGGTATGCAGGGCAGAGGCCACCGCCTCCTGGAAGCTGCAGCACGCCTCCGCTTCTGCACGGCAAATCAGGGCCTTACTTCCAGGCACGGGTTCACGCTGGGTGTGCCGGGAGCCACACAGCCTGCTAAGAGGCTGACTCTCTCCTCCAGCGGAGTGACTTCAGGTACGAGGGCGGGCCTCGCAGTGTTCCAAGCACAGCGTTCTCTCATGGCAGCTCACACAAGGGCCATGACAGAGTCTTCCTGGGCACTTGGCACTCACCAGCCATGCTGTCCTGAGGGCGTTCGAGGGCTCTGGAAATGTAGCGCTCCTCGAGGGACGTCCAGTGTGTAGCCCATCGTGCGGCACGCACAGAGGGCCTCCGGGGGTGGGGGGGTGGGGGCGGGTCTACCAATGGGCCTCGAAGTTGCTCAGCCGCCCCACAGGGGTCTGGAGGTACTCGGTGAACTTGCAGGGAAAGTCATGCATACCCGAGAGGCCTAGGAGTCCTCCAAAGTGTACTACTTCCTTTAAAATAAAGCCTCTAAGCGACTGAGAACTCATGGAGACAGCTGCCTGCCTCCCTTTCTGCACGGCTACTAGGGGCCTACGCTGGAGGCAACTTGTCACGTTGAGGTTCCCTCTAGCTCTAGAGCTTGGCAGGCGGACCAGAGCCGCGGCCACGGAAGCACCTGGTTTAGACAGAGCAGACTCATAACGTTCCCCGAAGCACTCTGACAGGGCTAACAGGCCTGTCGAGAGCAGGGAATGTCAGGTAGCTTCAAGGCAGCATGAACGCAGCCTTCCAAACGGGAAAGCGAGGCTACTTGCAGCAGGCCCCCGTTTCCGTGGGCGCACTCAGCAGACATCCCCGTGGTTTCTCACAAGCCCAAAGAGACACAGGTCACCCTGAGTTTCCTTCCCTGAATCAACTTCTCGAAGTAGGGTGTTCTGCGTCAAGCGAACTGTCTCAACCAAGGAACGCCGTAGCTGCTCCTCTGGGCCTGTGGCTATTCAAAGCCTGCAGTGCCACAGGAGGAAGGGGACTTACATGGCAGTAAGAACGCAAGCCGACTCTCTCTGGGAGGCACGGTGACTTCAGGCAGGAGGTCCTAGGTGGACTGCGAAGCCGAGGGTTTCTCTGAGTTCAGCTCAGCCTAGGGGAATGCGTAAGACTTCGACGCCACGTGGGACGTGCCAGAACGGTGTCCGTGAACGTGTGCGAGTGCTGAGGACCTTAAGCTGCTCCCAAGGGGAGTGCAGCGCGTTTCCCTACGCTGGGCATACACAGAGGGGCTCTAAAGGGCTACGGGCCTGGATGTTGCTTAGCAGACCCAGGTGGGCCTGGCGGTACTCAGTGTTCCTGCCGGGAACAGGGGGCCCGCGCCAGCCTCCTAGGTGTCCAGAAAACCCTGCTGCCGTTGAAGGCGCCCAGAGCCGAGGCCACCGCCTCATGGAAACTGCTGCACGCCTCCGCTTCTGCACCGCCACTCGGGGCCTTACTTCCAGGCCTGTGTTCGTGCTGGGCGTGCCGTTAGCGACACGGCATGGTAAGATGCTGACTTTCTCCTCGGGCAGAGTGACTTCAGGTACGAGGTCCTCGAAGTATTCAAAGCACAGTGTTTTCCCATGGCAGCTCACGCAAGGGCCATGACAAAGTCGCACTCACCCGAAATGCTGTCCTGAGGCTGTTCGAGGGCTCTGGAAATGTAGCGCTCCTCGAGGGACGTCCAGTGTGTAGCCCATCGCGCGGCACGCACAGAGGGCCTCCGGGGGTGGGGGGGTGGGGGCGGGTCAACCAATGGGCCTCGAAGTTGCTCAGCCGCCCCACAGGGGTCTGGAGGTACTCGGTGAACTTGCAGGGAAAGTCATGCATACCCGAGAGGCCTAGGAGTCCTCCAAAGTGTACTACTTCCTTTAAAATAAAGCCTCTAAGCGACTGAGAACTCATGGAGACAGCTGCCTGCCTCCCTTTCTGCACGGCTACTAGGGGCCTACGCTGGAGGCAACTTGTCACGTTGAGGTTCCCTCTAGCTCTAGAGCTTGGCAGGCGGACCAGAGCCGCGGCCACGGAAGCACCTGGTTTAGACAGAGCAGACTCATAACGTTCCCCGAAGCACTCTGACAGGGCTAACAGGTCTGTCGAGAGCAGGGAATGTCAGGTAGCTTCAAGGCAGCATGAACGCAGCCTTCCAAACGGGAAAGCGAGGCTACTTGCAGCAGGCCCCCGTTTCCGTGGGCGCACTCAGCAGACATCCCCGTGGTTTCTCACAAGCCCAAAGAGACACAGGTCACCCTGAGTTTCCTTCCCTGAATCAACTTCTCGAAGTAGGGTGTTCTGCGTCGAGCGAACTGCCTCAACCAAGGAACGCCGTAGCTGCTCCTCTGGGCCTGTGGCTATTCAAAGCCTGCAGTGCCACAGGAGGAAGGGGACTTACATGGCAGTAAGAACGCAAGCCGACTCTCTCTGGGAGGCACGGTGACTTCAGGCAGGAGGTCCTAGGTGGACTGCGAAGCCGAGGGTTTCTCTGAGTTCAGCTCAGCCTAGGGGAATGCGTAAGACTTCGACGCCACGTGGGACGTGCCAGAACGGTGTCCGTGAACGTGTGCGAGTGCTGAGGACCTTAAGCTGCTCCCAAGGGGAGTGCAGCGCGTTTCCCTACGCTGGGCATACACAGAGGGGCTCTAAAGGGCTACGGGCCTGGATGTTGCTTAGCAGACCCAGGTGGGCCTGGCGGTACTCAGTGTTCCTGCCGGGAACAGGGGGCCCGCGCCAGCCTCCTAGGTGTCCAGAAAACCCTGCTGCCGTTGAAGGCGCCCAGAGCCGAGGCCACCGCCTCATGGAAACTGCTGCACGCCTCCGCTTCTGCACCGCCACTCGGGGCCTTACTTCCAGGCCTGTGTTCGTGCTGGGCGTGCCGTTAGCGACACGGCATGGTAAGATGCTGACTTTCTCCTCGGGCAGAGTGACTTCAGGTACGAGGTCCTCGAAGTATTCAAAGCACAGTGTTTTCCCATGGCAGCTCACGCAAGGGCCATGACAAAGTCGCACTCACCCGAAATGCTGTCCTGAGGCTGTTCGAGGGCTCTGGAAATGTAGCGCTCCTCGAGGGACGTCCAGTGTGTAGCCCATCGCGCGGCACGCACAGAGGGCCTCCGGGGGTGGGGGGGTGGGGGCGGGTCAACCAATGGGCCTCGAAGTTGCTCAGCCGCCCCACAGGGGTCTGGAGGTACTCGGTGAACTTGCAGGGAAAGTCATGCATACCCGAGAGGCCTAGGAGTCCTCCAAAGTGTACTACTTCCTTTAAAATAAAGCCTCTAAGCGACTGAGAACTCATGGAGACAGCTGCCTGCCTCCCTTTCTGCACGGCTACTAGGGGCCTACGCTGGAGGCAACTTGTCACGTTGAGGTTCCCTCTAGCTCTAGAGCTTGGCAGGCGGACCAGAGCCGCGGCCACGGAAGCACCTGGTTTAGACAGAGCAGACTCATAACGTTCCCCGAAGCACTCTGACAGGGCTAACAGGTCTGTCGAGAGCAGGGAATGTCAGGTAGCTTCAAGGCAGCATGAACGCAGCCTTCCAAACGGGAAAGCGAGGCTACTTGCAGCAGGCCCCCGTTTCCGTGGGCGCACTCAGCAGACATCCCCGTGGTTTCTCACAAGCCCAAAGAGACACAGGTCACCCTGAGTTTCCTTCCCTGAATCAACTTCTCGAAGTAGGGTGTTCTGCGTCGAGCGAACTGCCTCAACCAAGGAACGCCGTAGCTGCTCCTCTGGGCCTGTGGCTATTCAAAGCCTGCAGTGCCACAGGAGGAAGGGGACTTACATGGCAGTAAGAACGCAAGCCGACTCTCTCTGGGAGGCACGGTGACTTCAGGCAGGAGGTCCTAGGTGGAATGCGAAGCCGAGGGTTTCTCTGAGTTCAGCTCAGCCTAGGGTAATGCGTAAGACTTCGACGCCATGTGGGATGTGCCAGAACGGTGTCCGTGAACGTGTGTGAGTGCCGAGGACCTTAAGCTGCTCCCATGGGGAGTGCAGATGCAAAACTCAGGGATAAGGGCTGACTATATGTATTCAGTACTTACTGGTTAATTTGCATCATCAATTTCTTATTTTATTATTAATATTACTACAACCAATAATAATAAGAGTTAATATTTGTTGAGTCTTTGCTATAGTAAAGATGCCTTTCTTAATCCTTTACATATGTTATTTCAGTTACTTTTTATAACAATCTTATGAAATATGTATGACCACGGTTACATGGCTGGAAAGGGGGCTATGTAAAGTTCTCAATCTGAATGTGAGACTGTGAAACTTTGTGAGCTGCCTTTAGTGTTTGGCCTTGGTCTAGCTGTGTAACTTTGGCACGTCATTCTGACTTTCAAATTTGCAGTTTCCTCATCTGTCAAATAAAAATAGATCAAAATTACATGGGAATTGGGAGATTGGGATTGACATATATACACTATTGATACTATGTATAAAATAGATACCTAATGAAAACCTACTGTATAGCACAGGGAACTCAGTGCTCTGTGGTGATCTAAATGGAAAGGAAATCCATAAAAGAGGGGATATATGTATAGGTATAACTGATTCACTTTGCTGTGCAGTAGAAACTAACACAGCATTGTAAAGCAACTATACTCCAATAAAAGTTTTTTAAAAATTACATGGGGGATTGTTTTGAACATTAAATGAGATAGTAAATGTGAAACTGCTTTGTAAATAATAATATGATATATAAATGTTTATTGCTCCCACTATTACCATGATTATTCTATGGTTGAATTAGGAAGAGGGAAACCTTTTTGATAAATTTGTAGTCAGAGAAGGCCTCTGACTATCATGATCAATGATGCTGATTTACAATCATGAGAGACATATCAGCCAGGCCTCTATTAGAGAAGCAGAACCCTTGTGATTTATTATAGGGGTCTGACCTTATGCAATCATGGGACCTTGTTAAATAGGTTATGTAGTGTCTTCCCTGGTGGTCCAGTGGTTAAGACTCTGAGCTTCCACTCTAGGGGGCATGGGTTCAATCCCTCGTCAGGGAACTAAGATCCTGCATACTGCAAGGCCAAAAGACAAAAGAAAAGCTAAAATCCATTGTGCAGGGAAAAAAGTAAAATGAGATGGGATGGAGAGAAGGAAAAAAAAAACATTTAGAAAAACTGTCTTAAAATAAAAAATAGGGCTTCCCTTGTGACGCAGTGGTTGAGAGTCCGCCTGCCGATGGCAGGGGGCGTGGGGTGGGCGTGGGTTCATGTCCCGGTCCGGGAGGATCCCACGTGCCGGCGGAGCAGCTGGGCCCATGAGCCATGGCCACTGGGCCTGCGCATCCGGAGGCTGTGCTCCACAATGGGAGGGGCCCCAGTGGTGAGAGGCCCGCGTACCACAAAAAAAAAAAAAAAAAAAAGCTTATGTATAAGTATGTCTCTTAGCTCAGTTTCAGGGGCTGCAGACAGAAGTCACTGGGGTTGGTGATCAGGGAGAGTCTGGGAGAGCTAACTGAAACCTAAGAAGATGAGGTGCAACCCATGAGGACAGGCTGGAACCTACATTGGTCACTCACTAACAATTTCAAGCGGTAGTATGAGTCACCACAGCCATACATGAACCTCGTACAGGATTTGGAGAAGCTACAGGAGGAGATGTAGTAGGATCTGGGAGAGCTGCAGTTCTGGCTGCTGTCCTGTCCAACAAAGTGAGCCAACAGACCAGCTAGTGAGCTGAACAGTGCTTGATCCAACACCTTTCAAATGTAAACATAGATGCTGGGTATTTCAGCCTTGTAAATCTCAGCCAGATTTCTCTATTGCCAAACCCTGACTCTGAAACATGCAGAAAAAGGAATTCTGGGAATTGTAGTTCCAATTTAGCTAAACTGACATAATACAAAGCTCCCACAATAGACTTATAGCAAAGGTAGAAAAATCAAATGCCAACAAGGGTCAAGTCTTTAAAACTAATGGATGAAACAGGCTGGATTTAGGAAAGAAAGCACATGCTCCATCAAAAGGAAGCAGACTCTTTTTGAGGGCCGGGGCTCAGTAATTGATGTTTTTCTTGTTGGACCAAACGGGATTTGTGTCAGGTATGTAAGGCTGGTTCAACACTTGAAAATTAATTAATATAATCCAACCAAGACAAATAAAGGAAAAAAAAACATATAAATACATGTGGAAGAAGCATTTGACAAAATCCAGAGTGCACTCATGAGAAAAACTCTCAGGAATAGAGAGGAACTTTCTTAACTTGATAAATACGATCTACAAAAAAAACAATAGCTAACATCACACTTACTGGAGAGAAACTCAATGCTTTCCCACTAAGATTAAGCACAAGGCAAGGATGTCCTCCTTTATTAGAACTTTTCAATATTGTGCTGCAAGTCCTTGCTAATGCAAAAAGGCAAGAAAAGGAAATAAAAAGTGTACAGATTGAGAACGAAGACATAAACCTGTCTTTGTTCACAGGTGACAGGATCATCTATGTAGAAAATCTTAAAGAGTTGACCCCAAACTCCTGTAACTAATAAGTGATTACAGCAATGTTGCAGGATCCAAGGTTAATATACAAAAGGCAATTGCTTTCCTATATACCAACAATGAACAAGTGGAATAGGTTTAAAAAAAAAACCGACACTATTTACATTAGCATTGTCAAAAATGTAATACTTCTGTATAAATCTAATAAAATATGTACAACCTCTATAGGAGGAAAACTACAAAACCGTGATGAATGAAGTCAAAGAATAACTAAATAAATGGAGAGATATTGCATGTTCATGAATAGGAAGACTCGGTATTATCAAAATGTCAGTTCTTTCCGACTTAATCTATAGAAATTCAGTGCGATCCCAATCAAAATCCCAGCAAGTTATTTTATGGCTATTGGCAAACTGATTCTAAAGTCCATATGAAGAGGCAAGAGACCCAGAATAGCTATCACCTCATTGAAGGACAAAGTTGAAGGAATGACACTACCCAGCTTGAAGACTTATTATGAAGGTGCAGTAATCAAAGGGTGATATTGGTGAAAGAACAAACAGATCAATGGAACAAAGAGAATAAAAAGCCCCAAAATAGACCCACATAAATACACACCTGATCTTTGGCAGAAGAACAAAGACAATACAATGGAGGAAAGATAGTCTTTTCATCAAATAGTGCTGAAACAACTGGATGTCCATAGTAAAAAAAAAAAAAAATCGAGACACACACTTTATATCCTTCATAAAAATTAACTCAAAATGAACCACAGACCTAAATGTAAAACACAAAACTGTAAAACTCCCAGAAGATAACATAGGAGAAAACCTAGATGACCTTGGGTATGGCAATGACTTTTAAAATATAATACCAAAGGCACACTCCATGAAAGAATTGATAAGCTAGACTTCATTAAAATAGAAAATTTCTGCTCTGTGAAAATCACTATCAAGATAATGAAAAGACAAGCCACAGAGTGGGAGAAAACATTTGTAAAAGACACATCTTGTTAGGGTAAAGTGGCAACTTGCAAGCTTCTTAGATGTGTAACTGGTGTAATTTATTTTGGTATGTAGTGTGAGGTACAGACTTTAGTTTTAAATGGGTGTGTAGTTTTCAAGGCATCAATTTTAAAGATTATAACTTGACTTTATCACAATCAAACTTCCCAGACGTACTAAGAACTATTTGTGGATATTCTTTTCTGTTTAATTTGTACATGTGTTCATTCATGTAGTAATGCTACACACAATGTTTGAATTGTAGTGGCTTTATAGTTAAGTTATATAGCTGCCTGCTAATTAACAGACACTCAACTTCTAATAAAATTTAGGGCTTGTACCTGAATGCCCCCAGACTATGTTCTTCATTCAGACTCTTTACTATTCACTCAATATAAATTCAGAGCTGATATACATTAAAACTGTACTAAAGTGGCTACCATTTTTCAGTTTTCATCTATATTCCTAGATTTAAAATATGAGAAAGTAATAGAATGCAACATTTCTTAAAACCTCTAATGACTCACATTTTCTATCTCTAATTAAAACAGAATACCCTGTGGAATATCTTTGCATCATTTACCCGGTTTCATTAATTCTGGCTGCTGATGTTAATTTAAATTCACTCTGGTAAAATGAGAGCTCAGTATAATGTTTTAGCATACTCAGTGAGATTTACAAATAGTCATCTGCTAGCTGGTAAACAGTAAACAGTCTTGTTTATTGCAAATAATCTTAGCCAATAAATGTTATTTATGCTCCATTTAAGAATAAAGATGTTAATCTGAGATCACAGAAGGATCTTTTTGTTAAAGCTAAAAGCAATTCGCTTTGATTAGTTGCAAATGCAAATATTACCCAACTTCTTTCTCCTTCTTTGATAGTTGTATAGAAATAAAACTAAATATAAGAATGTCAGCCAAACCCACTACAAATAAAACTGCACTACAGACCCACTATCTTCAGTGATTTCTACATGATTTCTATGCTCAAACCTTCATTCTATCCTCTCTTCCTAAACAGAATTGTTTTGTGTTTTTTTTGGTTTTCAGTAACTTTTATTACACAAGAGATTCATATTTTTATAGAGAAATCATATAATCAAATAATCCAAAAATAGATTAAAAAGCAGCCATAATTCCACCTCTCAGATATATTATCACTGTATCTATTTTATAGTATAGCTTTCTTATATTTTTAACATCTTTATTGCAGTATAATTGATTTACAATGTTGTGTTAGTCTCTGCTGTATAACAGTGCATCAGCTATACGTATATATATATCCCCATATCCCCTCCTTTTTGCGTCTCCCTCCCACCCTCCCTATCCCACCCCTCTAGGTAGTCACAAAGCCCCGAGCTGATCTCCCCGTGCTATTTGGCTGCTTCCCACTAGCTATTTTACATTTGGTAGTGTCTATATGTCCATGCCACTCTCTCACTTCATCCCAGTTTACCCTTCCCCCTCCCTATGTCCCTAAACAGAATTTTAAGAAGTTAGCCAAGATAAAATGAGAAACTGATTTAGCCTTAGGTCCCAAATTTACAGCTTCAATGATTCAGGAAAATCCCTTGACAGCTATACTGAGCCTCAGTTTTCACATTTGTGAAAGGGTGAGGATTAAAAAAACTGATACTTCTGGAAATGCCTGTCATTCTGATTGGATATTTTTAAAATATTAACTGAAATTTAAATGTATAAATTATAAAAAGAAGATGCCAGAAAGGACTATTATCATTTTATTACCCAGATAAACCCTGGTGGCCCACTGATAGGAGAAGGGGCTTCTCTAAGTAGTTTTCTTCATCCTGATTTCTGGACACTCCCTTCTTTAATCTGCTTTTGGAGGCACTGGGTGACATTTTGGCAAGTTTTATTCAATTTCTTTATGCCTTGATTTTAGGAAAGAAGAATAGTAGCTGTGCTGAGCTGTGCCAGGTCAGATAGAATTTTGGAGTATTCTTTCTCTCTCTTGTAGACAGCCACTGTCATTTGGTAAGCCATAAGCCTTCCTTTGCTTTGACTGTGGTTAGTGTGTTTGCTGGATTTCTAAAATATATTTTTAGTGTTTACTTGTAGATTGAAAAGATTGGGCTATATTTTTAAAAGTTTATCCCTCCATTTTGGAAGGTCTTTTAAGTTGTGATATTACATGCAAGAGAGCTAACGGAATTCTGGACTCCATATTTTCGTTTTTACCTTTTTTTTTTTCTCAAACTTTGAACCAACAATGGCTAAGAATGAGAGGAACTCAGACCCGAATATTTTTTCCCTTGTCAAGCACAGAGAATATGGGAAAAAATGAAATTGGGAAATTGTTTTGCTCATCTTCCTTTCCTCCTTTTTGGTCAGTTACCTTAGTCGTCCACCTCACTTTGTATTTCTAGTCTGGCTTCAGAAAGACCTGAATTTGATGAACTAGACACTGTTGTAGTAGTAGATTGCTAGAAGGAACCAAGATCCAGACGACCTTAAATGGTGGCTTCATGGAATTATATTCAAGGATGGTCCAGCTAATTTCCTCACTTCCATTGTGAAAGGAGTTCCCTATTCCTAAGAAAATGGACCTATTCCGACTGACACAGAAGAGGGAGATTTATCCCAGTGCATTTATATATGTATATATATTAAAATTATGTGTGTATATATATATATATATAATGCCTAATGCAAATATCTCAGATGTTCTATTTTGTGTTTTTTCTTTAATTTTACTAATAAAATTGTGACTATTTTTTTACTCAAAAGAGGAGAACCTTAAAAATTAATTAAAAACACATTCTCAGTAGTCTAAGGTTCAGCGTGACTTGGCAGAGAATATTGCTGAATGGTTAGATAACAGTGCTGGTAGGCTTGGCTATTGTAACACTTTACATTTGAGTTTCTCTTCCTTGAAATTACAAAAACTATATGACTCAAGAGAAAGACTGATAATTAGGAGTATTCTGCTTGCTTTTTATATAGCCCATTGAAGAACATTTTGATTAATTATTTGGAGGTCATAGGAAGGTACCTTCATGATCTAACTTTTGAACAAGTAGTGTTGCAACAAAAAGCCATGACTTAAAATTAAAAAGGAAATTTGAAATGACCTATTTCTTTTGGCATCTCAAGCCAGATATCTGTCAGTAAAATGAGTCACTTTTCAGTCAAATGGGTAGTCAGCAATATAAATTTTATTGGGAAGCTGAAAGACACCATTGCCAAACAGAGCATCTGCAGCGTTCACATCTATATTTGAGCATCTTTCGTTTACCCAAGGGGTGCAGATGAGAAGAAGGCAGGCAGAGAAATGCACTTGCATAAAGCTTTTCAAGATGGATAGAAGAGACAGCATTCCCAGAGGCAGGTCAAGTTCAACCCAAGAACAGCTCTCTCAGTGCTTTCACAACTGGTTAAAATACAAGATCAGTAGTAACTCAGCTCTCAAATCAGTGCTGAAATCAAGCAGAAGTTTGTTAATATTCATACGGTTAACATACATCAAATAGGATTACTGAATTTTCTGAATCTAAAAGTTGTCCACAGTGTTGACATTTCCTTACTGAACTCCCAGGGTCGTTTGTTTTCAAAGGCTGTTGGGCTCAAGACGCATTTGGTTTTAAACAATCCTTCATAAAATATTCAACTTTCAGTCTAATATGATTGAAACCCAGCTTGAGTGTGTTTTATAATGCACTGAACTGGAAAGGCTATGGGCATTGAATTATTCAAAACATGGTAGGCGAAGGAGTGATATGTGGGGAGGAGTTGATCAAAGAAATCAGTGAGACTTGGTATGTCTTGTTATCTCATTTTATTTACCTTTTAGAATAGAACTCTTCCAAATACTAGAGAAAAGAAATCAATATCAATTTTCACCTGTCACGTTCCACACTTCAATTATTAATGAATGTCAAATTTGACCACAGTTTTCTGTACCACCTGCTCTGCAATAATATTTGAGCCTTTATTAAAAATGTAAAATTGTCATTGAATTTCCAAATATGATTTGCCAGTGGCTAATTCAGCTTGTTTTATTAATAAGCAAGTTCTGATGAGTAATACTAATTTAATACGCCAGCATGTAAGATTAAAGTGTGAATTATTCCTGCCGAAGGTGATGAGATATGACTGCGATGTGGTGGTAGGGCACTCACCTTCCTGAACGAACCCTGCGAGCACACAGTTCCTGGGAGAAAGCAGAACTTCATATTGTAGCATATCTGATATTATTTTGCATGTCTCCTGTAGCAGTGGAATGCACACACACAAACATCATGGGTGAAAAAACACACATGCGCACCTTAGATGCTTACATTAATTTCTGAATATAGTTCTCCAGAAAGAAAAAGCTTTACTGATGATTTTTATTTTTATAGTTTATTATTTTATCCATACTAAAACACTTCATGAAATCACTTCCTATTTTGTTGTCCATGGAATGCTTTCAATTTTGAGATGCTAAATACAAATGGAAATAATGATTATAGTCCTTGGCCATTAAAGACTAAGTTACAGAGAACCCGGTGACTGGAGGTCAGAGCTGCCAAGGAATTATTCTCTGCTCCACAACCATTAGAATATCACTGTGTACCCACTTAAGGATAGAATGCTGCTATTGAGAAACTAGCTCTCTTTTATTTTTACTAAAAGGAGAGAACAGTAGGGGACCTTGGCTGCCTGAGTGTATGAGACTTTCTCTGTTTTGTACAATAAGCCAAAAACAATACATGAAATAGCCTCGGGTCTTTTGTCTTTTGTACCCAGCTCCTTCCTGTATTGCTCCTGATCAATTACACTTAAATCAACAAGAGTTGCTTGAACATTTTGACAGTTATGCTCCCCATTCCCTGAAGCATTTTTAAAGGGTTACTGAGATAAAGCTATTTCAAAAAATACTCCCTCCAAATTTTTTCAGGGTGGCATCAATGAAAGTAACTTAGAGGAAAAATACTCCACCTTGAGTTCATGGCCTATCACGCTAAGGCCAGGCAAGCATAAACCTTCATAGCAAAACCTAAGTTTGCTCCAAGTTGAGAATTTGGTTTCCATGCTGTTATATAAAATATATATGGAGAATTTAATTCCCTATAAGCCCTTTCCAAAGAGAGAATACAGTTCATCATTCATAAGAGATGATGAAAATTACAATTTTGTTGAATAGGTGGAATATATATTACATATAATATATATATTTATTTTTAATATATATATATAAAATATATAAAGTTACTATTCAGAGTCCTAAAAAATGGATTTTTCTTACTTACCAAGAATGAACAGTAACTTGATCTCTAAACAATAAAGCACCTGGTCATAAGAGAATCATAAAAAATATTTGATATCAGAATGAATTCACTGTTCAGGTGTAAAGAGGGAATAGCTTCAGTTTTCCTCTTTTGTGCACCCCATTATTGCATCCTGGACAGAGGGGATTTTCTTGATTTTAATCTAAACGAGAAATGTTCACTTTTGTTGAGATGGAAATTGACAACCTCAGTAGGCAGAGGCACTGTTTTTATTTGGCTGAATTCATTTCTAGTGATAATTCAAGGTGTAATAGGGTTTTCTATGCCACTCCAAAATCTGAAAATGATAAGCATCTCACCAGAGTTTCAGGATGGCCCATTACCTATTCTGTGGAAAGGATATTCAAAATACCATGCTTCATCAATGTCTTCTTTGACTTATTAATCAATGGACAACTACTGAGTTAAGACAGTGTCTTATCCTTGCTTCAAAAAAATAAAAACAAAAAAATCCCACAAACACAAAAAAACTGTTAACGATGAAAACTTATTATGCCAGGCCTTAGTATGGCCTGACTTGGAAATTTAGTTTCAGAGGCTTTTGTGAATATACCAAGGAAAGAGGACCTAGGTGTATCTTATTCCCACAGGCCGCCAAAAAATATTTGCTTAATGGAGAAAAAATTAATATAGGAGAGTATAGGAGAGAACCTGACAGATGCTTAACATTATTGAGTGACAGCAATGCCCAAACTCATCTGTGATCAAACACTATGAAAGTATCCTCCTAAGGATAAACTTACTACAAATAAGAAGTGAAATTCAATTATGGAGATACTTTCCGTTTCAGCTCTGATATGCAAAAAGCTTGGAAGTTGTCACTGTATCTTGTCCTTACAAGATAATGGGGTACAAAATGAAAATCAATGACTTTTCTCGGACGTGATTAATAAAACATGTAACTATGAAAGAATTTTAAAACTGTAATTATGTATGTGTATATATGTGTCTCTGAAAAATCTGTGTCAAAGAAAACTGAGGGTATCAGTAGAAACTCATTTAACTTCTATCTCTTCTTACCTTTATTTCCTCCCAAACTTACCAGTATCCAACCAACTCGAAGGATACAAGTGACTTTTATATACTGTGCAAGGTTTTTTTCTTATTCATATGTCCATGTTTCCCCAATTCTCTAAATTATTATCTACATCTTCAGGATCTCCTTTATCCGTTCCTTCATTTCAACATATAAGTCCTTCTCATTCTAAAAAAATCTTTTTTGCTAATTATTTTCTCTTTTCATCCAAACTCCTTCAGAGTAGCCTATTCCCAGTGTCTTCACTAGCCCCGCCTGGCCCCCACAGGCAGCCCTACACCCTCAATTTATTGCCATCTGGCTTTTTGTCCACCACTTCACTGAACTGCTCTAAGGTCACTGGGGACCTAACTGCCCAAATCCAATGGACACTCACATTCTCTGAAGGATGACACTGTCATCTACTTCCTCCTTCTTGAAACTTTATCACCTCACTCCTTCCCAGAATTCTTTCTCTGCTTATTACTTAAACGTTGTCAGTACTCACAATTCTCTGAAATCTCATCCATGTTCATGATTTTAATGACTGCTGATACGTGCTGATGACATTCAAATTTTTATCTTTCCATGTCTTCACGTGCATGTCCAGTTATCTACCAGTCTGTCTCCTGAATTCTACAGGTGCTTTACAATTCAACATGTCCAGAACTAAAGTCTTTTCCCAATTCAGTTCTTTATCCCCTATTTCCAAACTCAATGATACCACCACCCAACCTTAGTCACACAGATGGGGGTTCAGCCTCCGCCTCCTACTTCTTCCTTACTTCCCAAGATCAAGTCTTGCTTGTAATTTCCTAAATACAATTAGAACTTATTTCCTCCCTTCAACTATACCTTATTTCAGACCCCTTTCTTCTTGCTATTACCTGGTCTAGAAGTTACCAAATTGCTGTTTTGGTGGAACCAGTTGTTAGACACTTCTGTTAAAAAAGGACTCTAGAGTCAAATAGCTTTGAGGATGGCTGTGTACCATACACCTGCTTTGACGATCCAGAATGAACACTAGCCTACAGTAGCCCCGAGAAGCTGTACAGTAAAGAAACCTGATTAACTTTACTTAAGCCAGGTTCTCCCTTCTGCCGGCCTATAAACCTTTCAGTAGGGACTGGAGAGGAGGTGGCAGCGTGAAAGTCCCACTTGAAAATAAAAAACACTGCTCCTCAGAAGAGTGGGGCATAATTGTCTCCAGGCTTCTTCAAATTCCTCATCCATACTGACGTCAGTGGTCTAAAATGCCACCTGAACTTGTCCTTTCCATACTTAGCTGTTTTCTGAGGAAACCAGCTCCACGCACATGGGTGGTTAAGACCCGCTCTTCTCCTCCTCACGGCCTCCTTTAGGGGCACTTGCCACTGCCTGGTGACACTGCACTGATCCTCCAGAGCCTGTGCCTGTGGCTCCGTAACACACCCCTCGCACACTCACGGCTCTGGACTTCCGCTGTCCTCTCTGCCTTGAGTGTCCTTTCCCTTCACCGGCTGACTCACCAGTTTTTCACGAGTCCTTTAAGACTTAGCTTAGGGACTGCCTCTTTCGATGACTTTTCTTTGCCTCACAGCTCCCCCTCTTCTTCCACAAACACTGACCAAACGCCCTGAATATGCCCGTCACAGCATGTCATGTGCAGGATGAGACATCTGCTGTGCGTCTTCCCCTCTCACCCCACTGCTAAAGGGCCAACGCTACATCTTGCTCATTGTTTCACTGCTCTAACACCCAATCCATGACTAATGGACTACTACTGTAGTAGCCCTCTTTGTAACAATCAGGCAGGAACTTCTAGAAGAAATCTGACACTCCAGCTGTTCTCTGCTCTCACCTTTCAGTCTGAATGAACTAAAGACTTATCTGTACATGTTTTACCAGGGAGACATAATTTAATCCAGAGATGTGTCATCACATACTCTTACATACTCTGCCGTTCAAAAATTCTGCTCACGATGGGGGAAGGAGACAGGTGTGCTTTCTGACAGTTCCACTGTTTTGCAGTTCTAGTGCTCACTGCCTTCTCTCTCAGTGCATTCCTTAAACCCTTCCTCTCTTAACAAGGAAACAGGATAACAAAGTAATTAAGAGCCTGGGTTCTGCCTATCTGTGAAACAGAAACATAACCAAGGACATAGAGAATAGACTAGTGGTTACCAAGGGGGAGGGGGTGGGAGAGGGTTGGATTGGGAGTTTGGGATTAGCAGATGCAAATTGGTGTATATACAGGATGGATAAACAAAAAGGTCCTACATGGGACTTCCCTGGTGGCGCAGTGTTTAAGAATACGCCTGCCAATGCAGGGGACACGGGTTCGAGCCCTGGTCCAGGAAGATCCCACATGCCAGAGAGCAACTAAGCCCGATGCCACAACTACTTAAGACCATGCACCTAGAGCCCGTGCTCTGCAACAAGAAAAGCCACCACAATGAGAAGCCCGCACACCGCAACTAGAGAAAGCCTGCGTGCGGCAACGAAGGCCCAACGCAGCCAAAAATTAAAAAATAAATACATTTATTTTTAAAAAAGTGGATGTATTTTAAAAAACCAAAAAGGTCCTACTGTAGAGCACAGCGAACTATATATCCTGTGATAAACCGTAACAGAAAAGAATATGAAAAAGAATGTATATAAATGTGTAACTGAGTAACTTTCCTGTACAGCAGTAATTAACACAACACTGTAATTCAACTATACGTCAATAAAAAAATAAAATTTAAAAAAATTGCCATAAAAATAGTCACATAAGGGGGACTTCCGCGGTGGTCCAGTGGTTAAGACTTCGCCTTCCAATGGAGGGGGTGAGGGTTCGATCCCTGGTGGGGGAGCTAAGATCCCACATGCCTTGCAGCCAAAAAACCAAAATATAAAACAGAAGCAATACTGTAACAAATGCAATAAACACTTTAAAAATGGTCGACATCAGAAAAAATCTTTAAAGAAGAAATTCACATAAATCAGAAACAAATGAAACATAATAAAGTCCATACATTAAAATAAATTCCATACATTAAAAAAAAAATAGAGCATGGGTTCGGGTCACATCGCAGCTTCCCACTTACTTACAGCTGTGTAATTCTGGGCAACTCACATAATGTCTCCTCAGACTCCTCATCTATAAACGGGGATGGTAACAGTTCCCTACCTCAGAGCGTTGCTGTAGTCCATAAACAACGGTAAGTGCCTTGGTAAATGTTTGAGGCTCTCTGGTTATTGTGAATTAAAATACCTCAATGGCTTCTGGCCATGTGATTTATAATAGTTTGATGTTTAACCAAATGGTAAAACTATTCCATTTATTATTCCCATATCTTTTTAACCCTTACACCCTGCTTTGTTGTTTATGTTTTCTCCCAACATAGAGTGCTAGTTCCAGGAGAGTAAAGGCTTTATTTTGTTCACTGCTGAAAGCAATAGCACCCAGAAAAGTACTGTACATATGAAGCCCTCAGTAAACACTAGCTGAATGAATGGTGCAAAGTGTCACAAGGAAAAGTACACCAAAACTTTCATTATAATAAAAAAGTATAGATAAATCTTTCTCTAATGGCTTCCAGTCAAGTAACTGAAACCACCATATACTATAATAAAAACGTAAGTAACTTATTAAAATTTGAAGGCAAAAACATAATTTTAAATGATTTAGACCTATGTTAGGCGTGATAGAGTATGGATGCTTTCTTGAAATTCACAATCAGATCCAGGAGTATCACCTTCAGAATGTTCTAGTAGATTGAGTTTACTTTTAGTTGTCTTTGATGAAACAGTCACTATTCTACTCTCTTTAACAGAAATGTGTTTTTTTGAAGACTCACTTTTAATTGGTTTATTAACCAAAGAATTATTTTGCCCAATTCCTTTGCTTTTATGCTTTACAGGTGAGTCAGAGCAGGAATGCAGGTCCTTCCCAGGTTGTCTCCTAGCAGAGAATTTTTTGGTATATTCACGTGCTTTGCTCATTCTCTCTGAAGACGACCTGCTATTTCTAGATAATTCCTCTTCTTTGCTTTGACTTTCAGTTCCAGAAATGATTTCTGCTGAAGGGAGAACATGTTCTAGCAATGAACTCTTCAAAAGACTCCTGCCGCTGCTCTGTGACTGGGACCCCCAGGTTGTCTTTGGAAGTTTCTAAGGCCTCCTGAGTAGACACTGGGACATGGAAGGAGTCGAAAGGCAAAGGAATCCTAGCATCACCTGTAATTTTCTGAAACTGGACAGAAAAACAAAAGACAAGACAAAAATTCAGTGATGAACAAAGCCAACCATTAAAAAGTAGAGTTCAAAACTTCAGTGTTACTCTGTGACCTTATTATTAACACAGTCAATATTCAGAAGATTTCAGAGCCAGTTTTTTTCTAATTATATCTTGCCAAGTGATTCTCAGCTTAACCTAGCTATATCCAAGGCTATGTCCGCTACATTTTCAGACTTTGGTGACTGGGGTAGTTATTACCCATTTCCTTTCCCTCACTAAAAATAAAACCCTATTCTGTAAGATAATTAATTTCTTTCCTATCCTCCAGGCACATGCAAACAGTATATAGTTTGTGACCAAACTCTGTTCTCAAGCTGTCAGTTCCCAAGACCAGTCTGAGATTGGTTGATGGGGGCTCCAAGCAAGGCTAGAGGAAAAGCTGACAGGTTTTCCCCTCCCATTCCCATAACCAGGTGATTCACTGTAATATGTTACCTATTAGCTATGTCTGGATTACTTATTTTAAAAATTATATCAGTATGTATACCTTCATTAGTGTTCCTTCACTGTAAGCTGACTGCATACAAATAGAAACCTAGATAAAATATGAATAGAATAGACATTTATACAATTTAAAATCTGGAATATTTTCTCTAATGTTTTCTTTCTTCATTAAGGATAGTTTGCTTTAACTCATAAATTTTCTAAAGAACTTCCAGTCTCCTTATTTACAACAATACAGTATCATGAAATGGGCACACATTTACTAATCTCAGATTTGGAAAGGATTCCAGAATCTTATAGGTTCTGAGCATGTGAACTATTAGAGACTGATCATTATTGTTTTCTCCCTGACTTGGTCATTTCCTTTTTGCTAATCACTCTTAGAATCATTAAGTGCTGTTCTGTCCACTTACCTGGATATTTTTCATTTGTCCTAGGGCACCCTGTTTTGATTCTGATTTTTCTTCTTCAAGTGCCTTCTTTTCTTCTTTACGTGGACTACTAACAGTAGAATTCATCTGGGGACGACCTAGTAAATGAAAATCTGACTGATCTATACCAGCCATTGTGGCCAGCTGCCCAAGCCTGGACCAGAGGAGGAAAGGAAAAAAGACAAAGGTTATTATAATCACATAAGAGCAGTTTAGATTTCCCCAGACCTACAATCATGAAATACTTCTAAAATCTTAAAAGCCAACATCCTACGCCAGACTACAAGCCTCTCTCTCCCCCAAATTCTCAGCCCTTTCCAGATTCATCCTCTAGGACACATCCCATCTCCTTACCTATTACCGCTCCATTTTAAATACTGTCTGACTAGCAGCTTCACATCTACCACGCACCTCGTCCACTACCTCTCACACCTCTATTCCCACACTTCTTTATCACATTTCCTCCAGTTTCCAAGAATGTGTTTGTTCCTTCCTTCCCAACACCAACACCAATTCATTCACTGACAAAACACCACTCCATCAACTATCAATCTCTACTTCCCTCTTCCAGCAAAATTGCTCCCAGTTGAGAACTACTGACCTATCTCCCCTGCAGATTAATAATAATTTTTATGTCTAAGGCAAAAATAACCTTAATTCACTTATCAAACAAGCAAAATAAGTGAAAGATAGGAAAATTCTTACGCATTCCCGAATATTTTCAATGAAAACTGCCTTCAATTTAGTCTTTACAAAAAACTACACCTACTAATTACTCTATCTACAGGTTACTCTTTTATAATGAGCTCCCCACTCTACCAAAGCAGGCTTCCCTATTTGCATTTCTTAAAAAATTTAATTCCTCATTTTAAATAGTCAACTATATTACCTATAATTACACTAAATATGGCCACGGAAGTGATGAAAATTGCTCCAGTTCCTCAGCAAACTACCATCACAGTCGCAAAGAGAAGAATGCCATGAAGAGAAATGAACTAACCCAGCATCTTTAAGGAGATCCAAGAAAGCATGGAACTTCTGAAAAGAATTCTCAATGCTGCCCAAAACACCTGCATCATCCAGGATCATGCTTGTCAATGAGTGGGCATGAAGGGCTTCAGACGAAGAGAAATTCATATTTCTTAAGTGGGCATTTTCATGTTCCAGCTATAAAAAAAGACTAAAAATGTCTGACATGATTTTTTCTCATTGTCATCAAAAGTAGTCTTCCCTATTTTCAAGGAACAAAACTAAAACACTCAAAATGTAATTAACCTAACTCTCCACCAGTAAAGACAGAGACCATATCACATAGTAACCAAAACCCACAGGCACCCAACAAAGTTTCCTATATAACACTTAGGTGGTACATAAAAAAACCAAAGTTACCGTTTTATTAATGATCTTTCACAAAAGATCACATTTCTAACTAGTTCAATTCATAATGGAGCCTTATTCCACATTAGAAAATTACCTGCTTTAAGTTTCTCTTAAATTAGAAAATGAAATATAGAATCTGATTTGAATAAAACATATTACAACTCTGCTGAATGTTAAGAATTAACTTTAGTGAGCAAAATATCTAATGCTTACGTTTAAAAGTCCTAAATCATACCCAACCCAATCTATTAAATGTACAATCACCAATATTTTCTTTGGCTTCTTGAAAATATTCCCCCCATGCACTCTTCCCCTTCCGCTCATCATCTATGCACTTAAAACCCCCTGTAAGCTCAACTCTAGTATTTCTCAGAAAGGCCATTAATGTTCATGATGCCCCTTTTGCCTTACATGAGCAGGTGGCTCAACATTTATTGAATGAGTGTCCGCCAATCCAACGGATGCACTTTCAAAAATTCCTCCCTACACTCATGCTGTGATAAATTATATTTAGATAGAACTTTTTAGATTATGCCCTGCTTTCATGCACATTACCTAATGTAATTCTCATAGTATATATTTTTATCTTTCATTGCATTCTTAGAAGTTTTCCAATATCTTAAATTTATTTAAATGATTCACTTTCCTAATTCATTGCCAGGAGAGTCTCATCGTGTCTTTTATATTACTGTATATACAGTATATGCACAAAAGTGCCTTCTTGAATCAAAGAATCATGAACAGGAAATAAGCTAATGTCATATAAAAGCGCACGCGCGCAAGCGCGCGCACACACACACACACACATACACAAAACCAGATTTTCACATTTTTAAAAACATGCTTTCTGGAATATAGATCATATGATCACTAAATACCAGTAAATGCAAAAGTCCACTTGATACAACAAATTTGCAACATATTACAGTTTTAAATCTTACAAATTATGTGTATATGGCTTAAAATCAAATCAAAATAAAACTAAAACACTCTCTAAAGCAGAAGAAGAAACTTGTTTACCTCACTGACTCGTTTATCAGCCTTCAGTCTTATTACTCTTTCCTCCTTTAACTGCTTTAGGCACTCCTCCAGGTTTTCCTAAACAGAGTCAATATTATAACTAATTCATAGTATAATATCCCAAAGCCTTTCCAGCTATTGGTCTCATCAGGATTTAGAGGCAGAGCCAGAAGTGAACTCAGATTTTAGTCTGCTACTGGTAATATCATACCATGCTAGTGAAATGAATTATCAAAACCTATCAAGTTAGCATAGGTAAGATTTATTTAAATTCCACTCTTTCCAACATAAATTTGTGGTAGCCCACCATAAAAGGCATATGCGTATAAATAACATAGTAAGTCAGAAATAAGAAGTTAAGACCCAGAAAGAAAAATTCTATTTTTATTCGTGGGTCTCCTTATAGTAGGAAGTCCTATTAATGAACATGCTTAACATACCTGAATTGCCTAATTGCAGATTCAAAAGCATGTTTTTAAGAAGTACTCACTTTTAAAGCAATTCACAGTCAAGCACTGTTCCTGGAATTCCCTGGGTATGAAATAATCTAATCATCAAAACCCTAAAAGGGGGCTTCCCTGCTGGCACAGTGGTTAAGAATCTGCCTGCCAGTGCAGGGGACACGGGTTTGAGCCCTAGTCCAGGAAGAACCCACATGCCGTGGACCAACTAAGCCCACGCACCACGACTACTGAGCCTACGCTCTAGAACCCACGTGCCACAACTACTGAAGCCTGCACGCCTAGAGCCTGTGCCCCGCAATGAGAAGCCACCACGCTGCAACGAAGAGTAGCCCCCAGCTCGACGCAACTGGAGAAAGCCCGCGAGCAGCAACGAAGACCCAACGCAGCCAAAAATAAATAAATAAATGTATAAAAAAAAACCCTACGAGGAAAGAACGATCACTAACTCCATGGGTTTTTTTTGTTTGTTTGTTTGTTTGTTTGCGTTACGTAGGCCTCTCACTGTTGTGGCCTCTCCCATTGCGGAGCACAGGCTCTGGACAAGCAGGCTCAGGCGGCCATGGCTCTCGGGCCTAGACGCTCTGCGGCACGTGGGATCCTCCCGGACCGGGGCACGAACCCGTGTCCCCTGCATCGGCAGGCGGACTCTCAACCACTGCGCCACCAGGGAAGTGCTATTTTACAGATGAGGGAAACAGAGGCAGAGAAGTAGAATAAGTAGAGCAGCACAGCCAAGGTCACACCACTAAGTAGCAGAGCCACACTGTGGACTCAGGAAGCTGGGTGCCATTCCTGTTCACGGAGATGGTAGTCTTCCCATTCACCAAGGTCACTGAAATAAAATGAACACTGATAAACTCTCTTAGGAGTTTTAGGAACTAAGACACTTCGGGCCTTGAAGTGGGGACACTGCTTGCAATAGGCAGAATTCTAACAGAGGCCCCAAGATTCCTACTTACTGAAGTACACAAACCTTCCACTTATCCAATCAAACTCTAAATCTAGGTGCTGTAGTGAAGGGATTTTGCAGATGGAATTAAGGTTCAAAATCAGTTGATTTTTTAAGATAGGGAGATTATTCTAGGTGGATGTGACCTACTCAGGCACCCCATGAAAAGGACTTGAACTCTTCCTGAATTGAAGTACAAAAGGGACAAGAGGGAGACTCTCCGTTGCTGGCTCTGAAGAAGTCCAATGCTGCGGCAGGGAAGGCAAGCGAGAGGCCTCTAGGACCTGACACTGTCCCCCGACTGACAGCCAGCAAGGAAATGGGGACCTCTGTCCTGCAACTGCAGAATCTGAATTATGCCAACAAGCCGAAGAAGCTTGGAGGCATTCTTTCCCAGAGCCTCGGGATGCTAACACAGCCAGACTGAAATCTTGATTTCAGCTCTGTGACCCACACAAACTATGGTGAACATCCAACGTTTGGGACTCAACGTCTTACACTTAAATTTCACGTGCTTTAACACTCTCGGGAGGGAACCCACATGTTCCCGTGTGTATCTGAGCAGGAAACCCAGTCACGCTGTGCCTGGACTTCTGACCTACAGAACTGTGAGCTAGTCAAATAGGTATTGTTTTCAGTCAGTAAGAGTGTACTAAAAGAATTAATATTCTACTCAACCTCCAGGCTCATGAACAAAATAAACGATTTTCATTGTTTTAAGCCACAGTTTCAGGGTGGTTTCCTATGCAGCGATAATCAGAATACCTACACTTATGAAAACAGTAAGGTATATTTATACATTTTAGCTGCTTTGAACAATCACTTAAAGAATGAGGAACTCTATTATATGCCATCATTGGCAGAGGAGCTGGTATCACTTTCTGAAGAGTAGCTCTTGGTACCTAACAACAATCCTACATCAGGGGTTTACCCTAAGGAAATCAAAGATGTGGGCAGAGATTTATCTACCAACATGATGTCTTAAGATTGTTTATAACCAAACCCTAGAAGAAGGCTAAGAGCCTCCAAATTGGGATTGGTTTAAACAAAAACAGATCACCGAATGAAGGAATGCGCTATGAAGCCACTAAGAAAATAATGACAACAGGTCTCAACCAGAGTTAATGAATGGGCTTCAGGAGTTCTACATTCAAAATATATCTGTGCGTTTTTCCTGGGAGATGGTGCATAAGCTTAATCAAATTCTCTGATGTAGAAGAGTATTTAGTGGTAAGACAAAATATTTTTCATACTTTTTTCAGACAAAAGAGATCAGGTGTGTGTACATGCAGAGGTGGCTTTTATTTCCTTCAATGAGTTGTTCATTGTTTTCAAAAATTTACTCAATGAACATATATTTTTATATTCAGATCATGTTTAAAAAACTGACAGTCTAAGAACTTCAAATTCTTTAATGTTTCATTACTAAAGCCGGCCAAGTTTTCAATGGGGAAAAAGGGGGAAAAATTGCAAACTTCCTCTACTTTCAATATAATGGTTTAATAAATCTTCTAAAACCGATTTCAAAGAATTTCTAAACAAATAAGCAAATAAACAAAAAAACTCTCACCACAGTCAGAGGAAAGTAGAGTAAAACTTCCTGACTGGTTCTAAATAGCACATCAAAGTGCAATTACATGAAATAGTTTCTTCCTCTAGTGGAGGAAATTAGAACACAGTGTTAAATTTTTGTGGAAAAGTGTACCCTCCTCCCACAAAGTATTAATAATTCATGTCCCTTACATGGAAATATGGAACCAAAAAAGAAAGTAAAATTGCTTGATATTCTGTTACTTAAGTAAGACTAATGATAAGGCTTTGGAATAATTTTCCTTCCTGTCATCTGCTCTCCCTTCCTCCCTCTGTACACTGGCTAGGGTGATTTTTCTGGGACAAAGCTCCCATCATATTGGATATCAAATTTTATGTTCACCTTTTCTCCATTTAACATTGAAATCAATCATTTCTCATATAATCAGGGGATTCATAACCTTGATTTTTTTTGTGTGGGCTACAAAATATTCCACTGAGTGGGTTTACTGGTTAACCACTTTACACATTTAAATTCTTTCCAACTTTTCAATATTATAAGACAAAATAACCGTTTTTATGCATGAAGGCTTTTTTCCATATTGAGAATAACGTTCTTGCAATAAATCCATAAAAATGAGTTTGAGGTCAAAGCAAATGAACATTTTTAAGGCTCTGAGGTACCTATCTCCAAACTTCTTTCCAAAAGATTTATGAGATTTTATACTGCCATCAGCGATGTATCACTTGGTATATAACCTCTACTACAACTGTTGGCTTATTTCCTCACGTAGAGTGCAAGTTATTTGAAGATAGGGGGTGTATTTTATTAAGTGTTTATCCCCAGCACCTGTGCCTAGCACAACGTGGGCGGTCAATAAATAATTGCTTAATAAGGAAAATCCCTGCCAATACAAGATGTACGTGTGTGAAAGACAGACTGTGTGTTTTTCTCTAACTGCATAGATGAAAACTTGTCATCTTCTTTAATGTGTAATTTTTTTTCTTGTAATTAGCAATTTAATTTCTCTTTTAGATTATATTGTAAAAATTCAGATTCTCTGAGGCAAATGGACCTGGCACTACCCATTAGCTATATAACCTTGGACAAGTTCTATAACTCTAGGCCTCAACTTCCTCATCTATAAAATGGAGATAAGCTCCCATATCACAGAGCTCTCGTGAGGATTACATGAGTTAAAACGCATATAAAATTAGAAGAGTGCTTGGTACACAGCATATGTTCAATTAATGCTGAATGAATAACATGTGAATGCAAACAGTAGTGAAGGGCTTAAAATGAAATAGTCTCATCCCACTCCCACATTCGGCACTCAAGAAGTGACCAATTCTTTACTCAGGTTTTTAATTGTAAAATATGATATGCGTACTGAGAAGTGCACAGAACAAAACTGTCAATGTGACAAATAAAAAGAGAATACTTACATAACCAGTACTCGAATCTGAAAGTATTGATACTTGTCAGCATCTCAAAAACCCCCCCATATCCTTTTCCCATCACAATCTCCTTCCCTCTTCCCAGTTAAACACCGTCCTCATTTCTTGACAATCCTTTTCTTTAACCTGCATGCATCCCTAACAAAAGAGTTTAGTTTTGTCAACATCTAACTTTATGTAGAGGATCATAGTATATGAAGTCTTTTCTATCGTATTTCTTTCGCTCAACATTGGTTTAAAAAATTCATCCACATTGCAGCCTGTAGCTCTAGTTCATTCAGTTTTATTGCTTGATAGTTTTCCCACTGTACGAATACACATAATTTATTTAATTTTTGACTCTTAATGGACATTTAGTTTGTTTTCAGTTTGTGCTAATGCAAATCATGGACAGGAATCCTGCTGTACCGGTTATTCTGGTGCATTTACACAGGGCGGGGGTGAGGGCTGCTGGGTCACAGGCTATTTATATACCTTCAGTTGATGGAGAGTGCTAAATGCTTTCCAAAGTAGTTGTGTCGATTTATACTCCAGTATAAGTAGGGTAGAAGATTCCCATAGTACTCTAGGTCTACAATACCTGATACTACCACACTTTATTTATGTATTTGTCAAACTGATTGGCATGTAGTATCATTGGTTTTCACTCACTTTTCTCTTATTACTTAATGAAGTCCTACACTTTTCTGTGTTTACTGGCTGTTTGGATTTCCTTTTTTATGAGGTTTACGTCAACTATTGTTATTTTTTATTATTATTATTTATTTATTTTTGGCTGAGTTGGGTCTTCGTTACTGCGTGCAGGCTTTCTCTAGTTGCCGTGAGCGGGGGCTACTCTTCATTGCAGTGGCTTCTCTTGTGGAGCACAGGATCTAGGCGGGTGGGCTTCAGTAGTTGCGGCACGTGGGCTCAGTAGTTGCGACTCACAGGCTCTAGAGCGCAGGCTCCGTAGTTGTGGTGCACAGGCTTCGTTGCTCCGCAGCATGTGGGATCTTCCCGGATCAGGGCTCAAGCACGTGTCCCCTGCCTTGGCAGGCAGATTATTAACAACTGCGACACCAGGGAGGTCCAACTATTGTTATTTTGAATTCTTCTCCGAGTAATACTCTTACATGACCATTTTCTGACTAAATTGGAGGCATTATCTGTTCACTTTCTATTTTACTAAGTAAGGGTTTAGTTCATTTACACTCTTCCTATGTCCACACTGCTCAGTAAAGTTATGTCATCATTAGTTATTCCACTGCTCATCATCTCTTTGATTGGTAGTGATATACTTAAAAACCTACACTGTTGATCAACTATAAACTCTCTCAACGTCACGCTTTGTAAAATGAGGACATTCATACCATCTTCCCTTTTTTCTACCTCCTGTCTACCTTCCAAACCTAGCTTTTACATTGTCAAAGTTGAAATTTATACTCTGTTCTATGTGCAGTTAAGTCTTCTGTTATTTGACAGTCAGTAAGGAGTAAGGTTTAAGACAACAGGCAGAGAGCCTAAACTCAAAGCCTCGATCCAACCCTAAATTAGGTACAGCCTGGGCAAGTTCCTTTCCTGTCTTAGCTTCCTTTTCACAAAAGTGGGAATGATATTAGCACCAACCTCATAAGGCTATTCAGAGGATTAAATGAGTTAATATATGCAAAAACGCTTAGAGCCTAATATATACTAAGTACATACTAGTACATTTCAGTACATACCAAGTTAATGCAAATACATACTAAGTATAGTTTAGGTTAGTTATTTGTTATTACATGCAAGTTGACAATAAAAGCTGCAAACCAAGACAGTATTGCCATTATTACAATGAAATTAATATTGCCCACTGCAGATGTACTGTCTCTGTGTATAGACTACACCTCGTTCCATACTGTGTCAGTGTCACTGCCCTTGTGCAGGCTGACCACATACCCCAAGCCGCCTTGGGCTGTTCCAGTTTATACCTGTTGTCCTGATGTTACAGCATTAGAGCGCCTCCTTACACTATTGAAGTGTAAGGAGTTTGGACAAGTTCTGGTTTGAACAACAAATTAGATAGGTGGTCATTACCCCCGTGTGTCGCTGAAAAGGGGGACATCTATAGTGTCAAGTGTAAGTGGATTCTTCTCTTCCTCACCAATAGTAGGTTAAAAATCAACCATAGCTTAGTTTCCTTCAGGTTTATGTCAGTATAGCCTTTTTTCCTCTGGAGTTCAAGTTCCTTCTCCTCTTCCTCTCCCTCTTCCCTTCCAACAGTGCCTAATACCTAGTAAGTACGATATGCCTCAAGGTGTTTCTAAGCTCTCAATCACACAATCAATAGAAGCCTCTTCAATCTAGACTAGCTGCTCTCTGCACTGAATCCCCTATTACCTTCCTTCTTGGTTTATTGCCTCATTTTGCTGGATTATTTCTATAAAAAGCTTAAGGTGTAGCACAGGAGGTCAATTTTTCAAATTTCTTTCTGTACAAAATATCTTCTTCAGCCTCCACTTATGACTGATAGTTTGGCTGGATACAAACCCCTAGGGTGAAAATTATGTGCCTGAAAAACTTTGGAGGTATCTTTCTAATGCCTTCCAGGATCCATGGTGCTGATGACAAGTATGATAAAGTCAGATTTTAACTTTTTTTTTTTTAGGTGACCAGTATTTTTCTCTCTGGAATGGATGTATCCTGTCAGTATTTTATTCTATGTTAATTTATTTTTTCAGTATTTTAAAGTTTCATAATGAAGGGTGCCTAGGTATGAGTCTATTCTTGTTCATCTTGCTCAAAACTTGAGTAACTATTTTCAATCAGAGGCCTGATGTCTACTTTCAGCTGTGGGGAATTTTGTTGCCCTTTGACAACTTCCCTCCATTTTTTTTCTGGGTCTGGAGTTTCTAATAGTTACATGTTGCATCTCCCAGATGCAGCCTCTCTAACATATTGCTATCACATTTTCCATTGTGTCTTTCTTTTTTATATGAGAAATTTTTTTAATTCCTACTGAAGTTATTTCAGCAACCATATTTTCACTTCCAAGAGACCTCTCTTGCTTTCTGACCATTCTCTTTTTAATTAACACCCTAGTCTTATTTTATAGTTGCTAGCCCTTTTTAAATCTCCCTCAGAATACTAATTAGGGTTTTTTCTTAAATTATTTTGTTCCCTAAATTGTCCCCGGTCCTACCAGGATATGTTTTCACACTTTGTCCCCCTCTCTCATGTTGTAAGCTTTACTCAACTATCAGGCAAATGACAGTTATTTTCTATTTAAGAATGAGTGCAGAAAGCTCCCTGAAGTCAACGATTGATTGGTTTCTTATGCAGGAAGAAGCGGGGAGTAACTGTAATAGGATCTCCCGCAAACACAATTTTCTAGGGTGTGAAAACTCACACTAGCTGCCCTAGTTCTCGCCAGTTTCACTGTTTTCAAAATGAAAGCATCTCATTTCAGGAGCGTGAGGGCAGGGCTGGGAGTCCACTCCTCCAAACACAACCCTTCAATGAGCTCCCCTATTTCAGTCACACTTTTAACTAACTCCACCCTCTCTCCTACATGCGCATCTGAGCATGGGGCTACTTCTGCAGGTGGGGTCAGAATCCTCCTCAGTTGCAGGTGGTCCCTGTGCATATTCTAGTTGATGCTTTTCCTCTGTTCTACTGCCTCAGTTTCACACTCTTCCACCTGTCTTCCGTCTTTCAAAACTGTGTTGAAATCTCTTGATTGTTGTGGGCTTATATACTTAAACACTTTGATACCATCCTTGTAGTGTCTTGTCAAAACGGAGAAGAGCTGAAAGGGTTCTCAGTGCATTTTGAATCTGCTATTCTGTGGTCCCAGTGTGTAAACTTCTTGGTCTTCCCCACTGTCTATCATTACTATTAGAAATACAATCTCCTGGTCTACTCATGAAGGAAATGAATACAACACACCTAAAATGACAAGGAATGCGGATTAGATGCTCTAGGGTCTTGTCGTACTCTGCCATTTACTAATAAGCCACTTACGTGCTACAAATTGTAGGTGCTCATTTATAAAATGAAAGAGGGTAACTCTACATGAACTATAGATTTCTCCTACTCTAACATTTCATAATTTTCTAAGTTTTTTCCTTAAAATTTCTCTATATTATCATTAATTTTAATTAAAAAAATAAAAATCTTTCTCTTTTGAAAATCAAAGAGTTAATTCCCATAGTCCTACAATAATGGGATAATTAGTTCTGAAACCAGTCATGTTTCATACGAAAAGAAAATCATATTAAATGATTTTTAAAAATTAAACATGGACTTTGTAGCACAAAGACAAGGTCCCCCACAAATGGTGTTCCTTTATTTACTAGAAATGTTCAGCTCTTCATTAAAGTTGAAATAAAATAAATATATTATTTTTGAGGTGCAAAAATTTCTTATGAAAATCAATTTTTCTTTTCTGTCCATACAAACAAAATTATGGAATGACATTAGAGGTCAGGTTTATTTGGTAATAGAATGTAGCTTCTTGATATTTTTTATTTTAGGAAAGGAGAATATCAACATCAAAACTTTTTTCAACTTTATTTTTATTTAAAATGAGAACATATTTTCCTCTTGTAAAAAGAGAGTTCAACTAGAACTGTCAATTTTCTCATCTGTAAAACAAGATCTTGATGTAAATACATCACCAGTTAAACCCAGTTAATACAACTATTGCTATTATGTACAGTATCCATACAGAATTGCGTATAAAAAAAATAAGCTCAAAAGAAGGACCTGGAAGGCTCTGCTACGGAGAAAACTGAACAGAATTCAGCTGACTAGCTTGGTAATAACTCTCTGAACTGCTGAGAGGCCCCTTCAGTTCCTATGTTCAGGATGGTTGAGATTTCACTCTCACTTCTGTAAATGGTGATATTAATCGTTCTCTAATTTACCACTCTGTGTGACGAGGATGGACCTGAGATTAAGTGTCTCAGGAAGAAGATAGAAAACCACAGAGTTGTTAAACTCAAGTGCAAAGACTGGGGATTCAACACTATTCTTTATGCAACAGCAATTCACATTACCATTTGGTCAGATTCTTTCAACAAAACAGAAGATGCACTCACATGTATTAAAAGACAGAAATTAACTGCCATCTGTATCAATATGTTAATGTGCTTCAATCACATGTTTTCATGAAAGTTTAAACATAAAATCACCTTTAAGATCTAGGCCATGTGATCTGCTCCCTGTCAGGTCAGATTATACCCTGTGAAGTTTACTGTCTTAAGAGTGACAGAGTTCTTTATACCTTGACAAATAACTAAAAGGAAAATAAAAACCCACACACACAATAAGATGAAGAGCCTATACATTTGTCAATCTTGATTTATTTGCTTTTCTTCAGTCAATTGGAGGTTTATAGCCACATTCTTAAAATCATTAACTGCAATCTTCCCAAACAGGTAATTGATGAACTGATGCATTCTAAAACTTGTCAGTAACAAAGTGTTATTCCAGTTTCCAGCAACAGTTTAATTCTATTTAGGTACTAAAATTGAATACACTGAATACTGCAAACTTTATTCCCAACCACTCAGTAAAGTACTACATACTTTTGAGACAAAGGGAAAAAAAAGAAAAACCTAAAAAGCATAAGACTCTTCTGATTTTCATTTCCAATGATACATGCCAATCTTGATGATCAATCAGCGACTTAAATGTCAACTATAAACCCAGTATTTTATTAGCTGCTATGCAGTATACTAGAGCAATAGAAGAGAGAGGACCTCAAACCCTCTCTTCCCTCAAATTGAAAGGCAGGCTTCCTGACCCCTCCAGACCACTACTGGACACAGGGAACACAGGACCCCAATCAAGAGTCACCTGCTTTGTGATTACTTCCATGACACACCCTCACCAACACCACTGAATTTGCTGCTCCTACAGGACATTACATATATTTCCTATTTTAACACATACCACAGTGCATTATAATTATGATTGCAGATACATGTTCTAAAAATTTAAAGATCATGATGACTTTTTTGCTCTTTATATCTTGCTATTTCCCTTCCCGTAATATTTCTTGAAGAGAAACCATAAAAATATAAACAAACACAAAAAGCAGAAAATATACAAAACATGTGGTTTGTGGCTTAACACAAACTTAATATTAATTCTGACAATATCCAGCATGACATGTATCCATGGTACATGTATCCATACCAGTATCCATGGTACAAATGAGAATGGACCAAGGTTTGAGCAGGTACAGGAGACAATCCAGGCATGAACAACACCAAGAAAAGGTAGACAGGAAGTAACATGGTGTGTAGGAAATCACGAGACCAGTCTGATGGGAAGAGACTTAAACAAGACTGAAACTCACTTTCTAAACCTCCATCTCCAATTGGACAATTCACAAGACACAGGTGCCCCAAAGTGGCCGATTTAGTCAATCCCTTTAACGGGGAGGAACAGTCTAAAATTTTACCCCTTTAGTTTGCCCCAAAAGCAACTATCAAATGTTGGCAGGACACAATGAAGGCTTACCTTTGTTAACATAGTTACGTCTCTCTCTCTCACAACCAGCCCACTTAGCTCCAGGTTCCTTAGCGCACCTGACGCACTTACACAGCGTCTAAGAGCTTTACACAACTGGAAGGTCACATCTTTATTTCTTATTGCAGGAACACAACTTCTGGAAACTTTATTTCTGTCAGAACCTAAAGCAAAATTATTGTAAAATGAGTGATTTAAACCATACATTTTATCACCGTTAAAAAGCATCTAAAAAGAAAAAAAAGCATCTGCTCTGTGCTAAGGATTAGAAACGACTCCTACCCTTAAAGCCTCATTAAGGAGGGACATGTATAAACTCAAAATTTCAATCACATGAGATAAAGAACCATAACCTTTATGCACAGAGGTTCCTATGGAGGCAAAAAGTTATGTCTAAGTGATGGCTTCATGATAACCCTGAAGTACAATCGAGAAAGATGAGGCTATGCAGAGTTGGAGGAGGAGGTGCATCAACTGCAGAGGGAGCACCTGTGCAAAGACACTCACGCCTGACTCCTGCTGGGCACTGTAAATACTGCAGGTGGGGATGACTAAAGGCCAGGGGTCCAAGTGTGAGAAGGGACAGAAAATAGAGACGTTGGTCGAATCAAGCCTGGGAGAGAGCATGGCTTGTATCCCACAGGTGATGAGGCCCGGGGCTACCACTGGCTGAGTAAGGGTGCCTCCGCTGATTGGCAAAAGGCACCCTGCTGCTGAAGGACCAGTTAGATAAAGGGAGTGATCACAAAAAGCTCCCCTTCCTCAGGGCCAAAGAGCCCCAGGAGGCTTGGTAGAGCACAGTTCAGACTACACGCCTCTGGGCAGAGCACACGCTGGGCGGCTAGTATGCACTAACTCTGTGTGGGCAAGCCATTAGCAGCATTATTTTAGGCGTATCTTTTCATGTTAGAAGATCACTCAACCACAGTAGGCAGATGAACTTAGAGGAACTGAGTCCAGGGGCCGCGAAACCACCCAGGAGCTTCTGCCATAGTCTGGGCAAAATGCAATGTGGATGAAGAAGCAAATTTAGGAGCAGGCCAAAATCTACAAGCTAGCCCCACTGGATGCAAGACATGAAGAAAGTTCAGTGAAGGAACTCTGAAGAGAATGGGCTCTGCAATAAATTTTTCTTACAATCAATGTAAAATATTAGGCAAAATTAAGTACAGTGGCCTTTAAGGTCCCTTCCAGCTCTAATTTCTTTTGATTTCTAACTTATTACTCTGGTTAAGTAAAGTCCCTTCAGAGGTACGGAGCAGTTCCTACACCTGAATGGGATGCAAAGAAAAATCTGATTTCTCTTCACCAGGGGATGAGTTGAACTGTCCTTGCAGAAGAGATAACACATGGTGTGAACCCCAGATCCTAGAAAAGGGCCAGGCTCACGATAAGTATTCAGCTTTTTGAAAACAAATGAACAATCATTTCCTCTCCTAGATCTTAACACCCTTTCTCTGCTGGCTACTTTCTTTCAGCTTATAAACATCCTCAATATACCCACTTAAAAAGCCCTCAGACCTATGATTCTTTGGATCTTCTTGTGGGTAACCTAAGTATCTCCAATGCCTTCAAATACCTGTCCTCCCAAAAAGCCCAGATCTGTACCTTGGGCCCAGACCCGTCTACCAGGCCCCTCTAAAGCACTGAAGATGAAGTAAGATCCTCTCCCCACCCCCAATCCCTTCCTACTGTGCTCTGTATCTCACAAAAAGATGCAGCTGTAAACTGTCACCCACACTTGCTGCCCTTCCTTTTCTAACTGGTCACCAGGCCCCACCCATTCTCTCTCGGATCTGCAAAATCCAGTTCAAGCTTTTATAACTTAAGTGGGACCCTTAGATTACAACTCATCCTGCACCCAATCAAGTGCCTTCCACATGGAGGTCTGAGTGAGTCTCTAAGCCAGAAGTCCATCTCACTGTTCTTTAGGGTTTCCCACGGCCTTCAGGGTAAACATCTAAACTTCTGACAGGACAAACAAGGCCCCTTCCTGTTGGGCCCCACTAGGTTTCCAGTATCAACTCTCATTTCTTTCCTAAACCCTGAGTTCCAGTCCTGTATCTTAGTTTTGCCGTATTTTCTTATATTTCTCCAACTCTGACACACACTGCTCCCTCCTGCCACCCCAGGAGCTTCTACATATCCTTAGGAAGGATGGCACCTCCTCCAAAAAGCCTACCCTGAACTTTCCCTTCCAAGATTCTGTGCTCTGCAAAGGGGAAAGGTAGTGGGGAGGGATACATTAGGAGTTTGGGATTAACATATACACATGACTCTATATAAAATAAATAATCAACAAGGACCTACTGCATAGCACAAGGAACTCTACTCCATATCCTGTAACAACCTGTATGGGAAAAGAATCTGAAAAAGAATGGATATATGTATAACGGAATCACTTTGCTGTACACCTGAAACTAACACAATATTGTAAATCAACTATGCTCCAATATAAAATAAAAATTAAATTAAAAAAAACAAGATTCTGTGCTCTGTAGCACCAGAACCCACTTCTTCCAGAGCACAGACTACTGTGCCTATGTTTACTTGCCGCCCAGTAGAAGGGGAGATTACCTAGGGCAGAAGCATCCTCTCCAGCAGCCCTTGGTTCTGACCACTCATTCAAGTGCCAGGATACTTTACACACATAACCTGCGTAATTAATTCTAAGAACCCACAGAAAGGGTGGTTTTTAATGTCATTTTATAAGTGTGGGGATTGTAGTGCAAAAGAAACCTTCCCAGGCCACAGAGAGCATAAACTCTGGAATTCAAACCCTAAGCTGCCTTCACACCAGTGCTCTTTCCACTATATGATAGGACTATTGAAAAAAAATTTTTTTTTTCCTGAGCCCTGTTTTAATGAAAAGGAAATGAAGCTGGTATATATCAATTTCCTAATCGCTTTGGCGTGTACCAGGCAAAGTCATTCAACAGACCAGGTAGTATCTGTGGAACAATGAACGATGCTCCAAACTGTGCTAAGTGTTCTACATTGTAGAGTCTACAAGCATTAACAGAGTGTGACCTTGTAACCGCCACAGAGAGTGAGTCCTGTTAAGCCCATGCTACAGTTGAGAACACTGAGACCTAGAAGCCTTAAGGCACTCGGCCGGGGTCACCGAGCCGGCAGCAGTCGTAGGCCGCACGCCCCATCTAGTGCACGCACACCCGGGCACTGGGCACTGGTTCTAGTGCCCACCCTCCACCTTGTACCACCTAAAACTCCGCTTCGCAGCGCCGACACGAGAGCCCCTGGAAGCGGAAAGTACAAACCCATCTCGCCAAGCCATGGCTCGAAGAAGCTCTGGATACAGATCGGGGGCAGAGGGTGCTCAGGGGCAGCGCCCCGTCCACCCCGCGCAGGCGGTGGCCGTTTAAGTCCAGCAAGCCCTCCCGCAGGGAGGCGCCCATGGCGGGCAGAGGCACCGAATCCTGCAATGCACACAGGTCCTCACAGCGCCAGAAGAAAGTCGGCCGCGCTGTCACGGCGCACCTTCACTCAGTGATGATGAGCCGAGCGAGGCCTCGGGGATGCTGGCTGCACACACGATGCCCACACATGCCTGGAAGCCCCGGCTGGCCTCCCAGCCCCTCGGGCGGCCATCACAGTCCAGGGAGTGGTAATCAGGATCAAAGTGGTAAAGGTCCTGCATTCTTCTTCTTGCATTATTTCAAAACCGGCATCGCTGGCGTCAGGCAGTCCAGTAACTGGGTCCCGCGGACCGGTAATTGGGTTCATTTGCCTCTGCCTTATCTGCCTGCCATCTGCTCCCTGAAATGCAAACAGCTACACAGGGTGACTTGCTACAAGACAGTGCAGGGAGCTTAAGCACCAGATGCAGGATGTAATTTACATTGACAGCTAGGGAGTGATAGGAACAGGATGTAATTTAGCTTTGTGAAACATTCATCTAGTTACAGACACTACAGATTAGTAACAGTTTAAATAAAACTAGGATCGATTAACTCTTTCAGGCCAGTTTATGTGTCTTCTCTAGCCTGTTCACTGTCCCCTTTACTTTCCTTATTTTCAGGAGAGGAAAAACTTCATTTCTATTTTTGCTGCAACACTATTATGCTTAGTGAAATAAGTCAAACAGAGAAAGACAAATACTGTATGTTATCACTCGCATGTGGAAAGTAAAAAATAAACAATAAATGTAACAGAAAGGAAATGAACGCACAGATGTAGACATCAAAGCAGTGGTTACCAGTGGGTAGAGGGAAGGGGGGAGGGGCAAGATAGGGGGAGGGGAGGGGATGAGGAGGCACAAACTACTATGCATAAAATAAATAAGCTATAAGGATAGCCAATGTTTTATAATAACTTTAAATGGAGTATAATCTATAAAAAAATTGAATCACTGGGTTCTAATATATTATTACAATATAATACTGTAAATCAACTATACTTCAATTTTAAAAATGATCACCACAGTACGTCTAGTTAACATCCATTACCATACATGGTAGAAATCTGTTTTTCTTATGATGAGGACTTTTAAGATCTACTCTCTTAGCAAATTTTAAATATGCAATACGGTATTATTAACTATAGTCACATCCCCAGGACTTATTTATCACTGGCAGTTTGTACATATTGACCACCTTTATCCATTTCACCCACCCTCCACGCCCTGCCTCTATAAGCTTTTTAAAAAATTCCATATAAAGTGAGATCATACAGGATTTTTCTTTCTCTGTCTGACATATTTTACCTAGCATAACACCCTGACGGTCCATTCATGTTGTCACAAATGGCAGGATTTGCTTCTTTCTCATGGCTGAATTTTATATATATATATATATATATATATAAATAATTTGGCATATATATATGCCAAATGTCCTTTATCCATTTATCCATCGATGAACACAGGGTTTTCCAAGTGTTGGCTACTGTAAATAATGCTGCAATGAATATGGGGGTACAGATTTCATTTTGAATAGTTTCTGTTTCCTTCATAAAAATACCAACTAGTGGAATTGCTGGATCGTATGGTAGTTCTATTTTTAAATTTTTGAGGACCTCCATACTGTTTTCCATACTGGATGCAACAATTTACATTCCTACCAACAGAGTCCAAGGCTTCCCTTTCCTCCACACCCTTGCCAACACTTGTTAGTTCCTGTCTGTTTTTTTTTTTAACATCTTTATTGGAATATAATTGCTTTACAATGGTGTGTTAGTTTCTGCTTTATAACAAAGTGACTCAGTTATACATATACATATGTTCCCATATCTCTTCCCTCTTGAGTCTCCCACCCTCCCACCCTCCCTATCCTACCCCTCTAGGTGGTCACAAAGCACCGAGCTGATCTCCCTGTGCTATGAGGCTGCACGAATTTGTGTGTCATCCTTGCGCAGGGGCCACGCTAATCTTCTCTGTATCGTTCCAATTTTAGTATATGTGCTGCCGAAGCGAGCACGTTCCCGTCTTTTTGATATTAGCCATTCCAACATGAATGAGGTGACATCTCTTTGTGGTTTGACTTCTCTGCTGATTAGTGATTTTAGGTGCCTTTTTAACTATCTCTGTATCTTCTTTGTAAAAATGTCTATTCAGATCCTCTGCCCATTTGTTTGCTGGATATTTTTTCTATTTTTTTGTATGAGTTCTTCATATAATTTGAATACTAACCCCTTATAGGATATATGATTGGTAAAAATTTTCTCCCATTTGGTAGGCTGCGTTTTCATTTTGTTGTTGGTTTCCTTTGTTGTGCTTTTTAGTTGGATGTAGCCCCACTTGTTTACTTTTGCTTTTGTTGCCTTTACTTGGATCAACGTCTTTGCATAAGTTCTGGAAACAACTCTTTCATAGTTTCCATGGATCGTTTTTAGGGGAGAGGGTGAGTTGAGATGAACTACTAGTGAAAGGAGGGTCAATGGGTCGAACTATAGCTTCTGTTACTGTAGGTGGCCTCAAGGCCACAACTGATAGTCATTGTCTCCCTCCTGTGCTATCCATTCTCAATCCCCCTCATCCTTGGATAATATCTCTGCTAAAATGGATGGTTTACATCGTGGGGTGACCCTCACACTCGTCCCTGAGTGAGTGTTCTGAGCTCTGGTCATCATTTCTTTCTCAAACCATGGCTGCTGTACTTGATCATTTACTGTGTACTTGACCATTTATTGTCAAAATTGGGAAAGGCAGTAACAAGAAATGCCCCACAGACTTGTTTTTAATCAATCATTTTCCAATTAAAATTTTTTTTCCCCCAGACATTTTTATCATCCCAAAAGGAAACTCTGGACCCATTGAGAAGATACTACTTCGCTCTCTCTACCAGGCCCTGGAGACCACCAATCTGCTTTCTTTCTCTTATGGATTTATTTATTCTGGATATTTCAGATAAATGGAATCATACAGTGTATGACCTTTGTGTCTGGCATCTTCAACTTAGCATGATGTTCGTGAGAGTCACCCACACTGTAATATGTATTAGTATTGCATTCCTTAAAAAAATGTTTTTGGCCGTGTAACTGATATTTAATGGCTCCATTCCTTTTTATGACTGAATTACTATTCCACTGTATGTATATACCACAATTTGTTTATTCATTCATCCAATGATGGGCATTTGGGTTATTTCCATGATTTTTCTATTGTGAATAGTGCTGCTATAAACATGTGTACGTAGATTTGAATGTTTGTTTTCAATGATTTAGGAGTGGAATTGCTGAGTCATATGGTAATTCTATGTTTATCCCCAAAAACACACCCCAAAAAACTTCCTGAAAGTCTGTCCTTGTCTCAGAAGCAGCTTTTCAGGAAACATGACGGGTAACACTATGGACAGGGTCCCATGAGAGCGTATTTGTGATGCCTGGGGGTCTGGAGTTGGAAAGGGCTTCCCTTAGGAAGTGGCAGCTAAACTGAGGGCAAATTCAATGATTTTTCCTTCCTTCCTTCCTTCTTCCCTTCCTTTCTTCCCTCCTTCTTTCCTTCAGAGGGATGACATAGATGTTTTACACAGTATATCCTTTTAAAACTTTTGCATTTGAACACTGAACTTATTCATAACACGAATATTTTAAGCAAGGTATTAGGGCTCAAATTATTAATATCATAGAACCATTACAGTGACAACCTGGATTGGAAACAATTTATTAGGAAAAAATATGGAAGCTTTTTTAATAAAAATTTTGATAAATAAAAAAGTTGACAAATCAGTGTATAGAGAGAATATTGGTTATTTGGGAAATTGTATCATAAAATGGATGGGCTCCACAAATTCTTCGATGTACTTGAAGAAAAGAGTGCTAAGTCAGTTTGGGCTGCTGTCACAAAGTACCATAAACGGGGCAGGGTGGGGGCTTGTAAACAACAAAAATGTATTTCTCAGTCCTGGAGGCTGGAAGTCTGAGATCTAGGTGCCAGGATCATTGCCTTCTGGTGAGGACTCTCTTCCGGGTTGCAGACTGTCCACTTCTCATTGTGTCCTCACAGGGCAGAGAGCAGAGAGAAAAAGCCAGCTCTCTCATGCCTCTCACAAGGATAAGAATCTCATCATGAGGGCTCCATCCCGATGAGCTCATCAAATCCCAAAAGATCCACCTTCTAATACCATCACATTGGAGGTAGGGTGTCAACATGTGAATGCTGGGGGGACCCAAATATTCAGTCTATAACAAGTATTAATGGGGAAATGAGAGCTTCTCTTGAGGATGTTAAGGGCTGTTACAAAGCTCAACGGTACATGTGTTTCCAGAGAGAACTACAATATAGAATAAGTTCTATAAGGCGTTCACAGAATAGATTCATCTTTCTTCCCGAAAACAGTCTTTGGTAACCAGGGACCCATTCCTGGAAATTCACTCTTGCTCAAGGAAATCCATCCTCTCATTTAAAAAAAAAAATCTTACGAAGCTACATGAATGACACAAAGGACTTTTCCCAGCTCTAAGATTCTGTGTGTAAAACCTGTTAGTCTAAATTTATTTCCAAAAGATAGACCCTCCACGGGGTCTGCTCCTGCGGGGAAAGTGGGACCCCCGCTTGTGTCCTGGCCCCCAGGTGTGGCTTCCTCAAGTTTGGGGTGAAGCCCCCAGCCCCCTTGGGCTCTGCAGCGGGGCGGTGGGCTCAGGGGAAGGAGCATGGTCTCTGGGGGTTTCTCAGCAGGAGATGCTGGGCGGGGCTGCCACACAGGAACCCAGCGGCCCTGGGTGGGGCGCAGACTCCCCAGGCCTGGGTGTCCCTGCTGCGCACAGCTGCTGAGAACAGGGTCCGCGATAAAGCTCTGCCTGGCAAACGGGGACTGTGGGCGGCTCCATCCTCCCCTTCCGTCGGCACAGCCCCATCGCAGCCCTCCCTTCCAACAGGCAAAGCCTGTGACCTGCGGCCGGACAGCTCCACACCCTCATGCCCCAGTGCTCGCCCCACGCCAGGAACAGGCACAAGCCCTGGGCCGGCCTCTCTGGACGGCTCGAGCGGGATGGCTTCTTCGGCGTGCCCGTCACCCACCCCGAGCCCAGGGGCCGACAGGGAGGTCTGAAGGCCGCTCGGTCCCGGGCAGGGCGGAGGCACGGGCTTCGTGGCTGGGCCGGCCCTCCTCGCCGCCTCCTGCCTCTGCGCCCCGGCCGGCCCGGCGTGGGCTTCCCGTGGCCCCGTCTCCTTCCCACCCCCGTCGCGCCTCTTGCCCCACCCCCACCCCGGCCGCGGGCTCCACCTGGAGCAGCACCGAGTCGTGAGGGTGCGGGAGGGCACCCGCCTCGGGGCTTCCCCGACACCTACCCCCTGAGGAGGGTCCGACCGGAACCGCACACGAAGCGGCCCTGGCGGGAGGGAGACCAGGGGGTCGGGGGTCGGTGGGGAGCTTGACTCGCAGTTACTTCCGAGGGAAAGCTGAGCCCCCAGGGCTGGGGGCTGACCAGCCTCAGCACTCCCACGAGGGGGTGGTCAGGAAGGAGGGACCCTGTCCCTGGGGCCCAGGGCGCTCCTGCAGAGTCGCCAAGTGTGTCGAGTGCCATGGACAGCTGAGGCACATTTTGCCCAAAGGTAAGTTCCAGTGCATCGCAGAGAGCAGACGAAATACACACATGGTGTTGCTAAGGGTTGAAACGAACCAATAATTCCTCTCTTTTCTCAGGATGTTCCGTTTGGCTGTTAATGAAATGTATTTCCAAGGAACGCAGGCATGTGGCTAAAAAGGCCAGCAGTGCCTGGGGGGGTCACAGCGAGACCCTCCCATCTCGCCCCCCTGGGCCATCCTGTGCTCTGGGAGCAGAGCTCTCAGCCAGAAGTGAAACACAGTAGCTTCCATATCCGGAAGTCTAAGATTTTCTAAAGCCCTTTAAAGGCCCCCTTCTCTGAGTGGTGCTTGACCTGCTGGTGTTTGGGGCGGGAGGGTGAGCTGGGTGGAGGGTCTGGGTGCCATCCCGAGGGAAGGGCTTTGGAGGCCTGTGTGAGCCTGAGACCAGGGACCCAGTGCCCATGGCCGAGGGGAGGCTAGCGCTGACTCCAGCCATGCCGAGCCAGACATCGCCCTCCTTCCCGACAACCCAGCAAAGCCTGTCGCTCACATTCCTGGCTGTGCTGCTTACACTTGCCCTCTGAGAAGGCCAGCCTGGCAGAGCTCTGTTCCTGCCCTCTGGGCTGCTGGGAACTGAGTACCTAGCCTGGGTGCTGGAGGGGAGGAGCCATAGATGGTGGAGGCCCAGTCCCCGCCCAGGGTGCTGCCCCTCTGCTGAGCTGAAACTTCTAAGCAACGTCTTAATAAAACCAAAAGGGACGTGATATTGTTCTACCACCTGTGCCCGACCAATGTTAGCCCTTTGTCATATGGGGCAGTGCTGTCTAACGGTAAAGCTTCCACTATCAGATCCCCAATCCCTTCTCCTACCCCCTCCCATGGGGGTTCAGTGGGTACATCTGTATTTCATAGAACCTGAAACTCTGATTTTACAAAGGAGCTGGAGGTCTGGGGAAAGAACTGGTCTGATCTCAGTTAAGAATGCAACTTTATACCTGGACGATACTAGAGCACTTTAGCACCTCCTGTGTTTGAAAATGAGATCTTCACAAAGACCTCATGGGCAGGAGACAGGCAGGAGAGGGGACAGACTGAAGCTCTGTGACTGACTGATCAAGTAGCAGAGGTCCAGCTGACTTCCAGGCCTACCGCTGATTTACTATCACCAGAGCCACGTAACACACCTTCCACATAGAGAACCAGCAGAAAAATGAGTTTGAAGAGCATTTTAGCTAAATCCAAGGTCATTTTGATCATTAGTGAAAGTCATTCTCTTCCTACACACTGCCCACACCCTGAGCCCCCTTCCTAGAACCAAATGGGTTCTGAGATTAAAGTGCAAGTGACAAACCTGGGGGTGACCAGACTTGACTTTATCATCTCTTTCTTCTTCTTCCACGTGTGTTCCTGGTCTTACTCTTCCCGGTTCTTCTGCAGGGAGCGGTCCAGCAACCCTGTCAAGTAAAATCACACACCCTAAGGATGACTTTCACAGACTCCTCCCGTGGAGGCAGTTTTCAAAAGGTCTTCCTTCCTACCTACACCCACCCCCCCAAAAAAAAATCAATCTTCATCTCAGGAGCCCTAAAAGGCACATCTTACCTCGAGATTTAATATTTAATACAACCTTTAGATCTAGTTCTGATAACTGCCAGTTGCCCCCAATTCACTCTTTGCAAGAGAATTCTACCTGAATCACAAGGTTAATAACCTGACTGCAAGCCCAGCATCCTTAAGCTATCTATGGTCACCCTGGCAACTCACTATAAAGTTCTTCTTTTTAAAAGATTTCAGAAAAGTAATTTCAGGCATCAAGATTACATATTGCACAGAACAAAAAGCTTTATTATTCTTACCGTTCTCTGGATGTAACTCTACGTCTCTTTTCCTCCTATGTGGAGAGAAGGGAAAAAGAGAAAAACAGTATTTCAAAAGAAGATCAAAACCAAAAGCAAAGGGCTTCCCTGGTGGCGCAGTGGTTGAGAGTCCACATGCCGATGCAGAGGACGCGGGTTCGTGCCCCGGTCTGGGAAGATCCCACATCCTGCAGAGTGGCTAGACCCGTGAGCCATGGCTGCTGAACCTGCACGTCCGGAGCCTGTACTCCGCAACGGGAGAGGCCACCATAGTGAGAGGCCCGTGTACCACAAAAAAAAAAAAAAAAAAAAAAAAGCGTGAGTCAAAGTATTAAATAAATACATTTGATGTGGTTAAAAACAGGGGTTGGGGGTTAATCTCGGTTTGGGGGAGATCTGGGCAACCTTCAGTCTGGTGTTGATGTCCCACCACCCTCAAAACAAAGAGGCCCAGGAGCTGGCCCGGCACACGTCTGCGCACTACAGGTCATCTAGTGATGCTACGTAAAGTCAAAGATCCACCTCATGTCAGGGATTTGTTAACACTAGAAAAAAACCAATGGAGTAATTTGGGATTCACATCAGGAAGTGATGATGACAACCTAGACTGGACACCAGCTCTTCTCTGATGAATACCTTAGTACACTACTTCCCTAAGTTCACAACACTTGCCATCTCCAGGATATCTGTATTTATGTATTTAAGAGGGATAAAAATATTGTTGTGATGAAACCGATCTATGTCTTGTCTGAGGTGGAGGTTACAAGAATGCATACGTGCATACGCGTGACCACACATGCACAGTGAATAAAGTCTGTAGATTATGCTGATGTCCATTTTCTGGTTTTGCTATTACGGTTATGTGCGACGTCACCATTGGAGAAAGTTGGGTAAACTACACAGGACCCCTCTGTACTGTATTATATGAAATTAATCTGTATGTGTATATATAAAATTCTGCCTCCAGACTGCCTTTAGACTTGAGCTACAACATCAACTCTTCCCTGGGTCTGCCTCTCTTGGCCTGTCCTGCATATTTCAGACTGGCCAGCCTGAAGTCGTGTGACTCAGCTGCTTAAATTAATCTCATATACACAGACATCACTGGGTCTGTTTCTCTGGAGAACCCTACGATAGATTTTATACTAATATACTACTGTAATGTATACATACATATAATCTGAAACAATACAGAAGAAACTGATACATGCTCGCCTCTCGCAGGAAGAACAGGACGGAGAGGGGGGAGCACGACCCTTACGTACCAAACAGCCTTTTGTGCTGCTGCCAGCCCGGCCGCCCCAGGTCCAAGCAGATATAATGGTGTGTGGCCCAGGCAGTGGCTACACAGCTAAGGATTTTAAGGCACAATGCAGCGAGATGCCAGGGCCACAGTCACACACGTGGAACATTCTAAAGCCAAGAGCGGTCGCAGGATTCTGCGCATGGGCCCCCGAGGGCACTCTGGAGGCCGTCGCAGACCCTCAGGTCCCACGTGAGGAGACAGCCCGCTAGAACACAGCAGGCGGCCCTCCTCCCAGATCTCGCCCGGATCAGCCTCCCGGGCACCCGGCCTCCTCTGCACAGCACTGGGCAGGCTCACAGAGGGAAGAGCGGCCCAAACCCAAAGGTCACACCAAACCCCACAGGAGAAGAGTAAACCAAGGTGATGAGGGGAGAGGGGAGGGGTCCCTCGGGAAGCTGGCCACTCAGGATTTCCAGCCTCTTCCACAGGAAGCCAGCTCACGAAGCACCAAGACCTGTCCTGGGTCACACTCAGAGGACTTGACCCCTGACCCCACAGCCCCGCTTCCCAAGCCTCCTCGATGCTGACGATGCTGACGCAGATCAGCATGGAGGAATGGGGGACTGCACGGCTGGGGGGCTGCTGGGAACTCAGGACTGGCCCACCCCGAGGCCCTGCGCCAGCAGGCGCCACACTCACTGGATGGTCTCATTGATTTCGTGAGCGGCATCGTGGGGTTTAAACGTCCTGAAAGACAACGGGACAGGTTTCAGAGCCGTCCCTCCCCGCTCAGGTGACGGGGGCGACCAGGGGAGGCGGGTGCTGCAGCCCCCGGGACTCCTCGACACGCGGGACCTACCAGAGAGCTCCACCTACAGCGCTGGGGCCCTGTCCTGCCACGTGGGACACGCTGGCTCCGGGAGCGCCTGTTCCTGCAGCGCCCTGCCGCCCAGCGGGCTGCGGGGAAGGGACCGGGATGGACTTGAAGCCTCCGACCCTCCTGCCCCAGGACCTCCCCCGGGCGCTCCTGCAGCCTGGAAGCCACAGGTCTGCCTCTGAGTCCCTGAACCGCCGCAGGCCTCGGTCTCCATCTGTAAAATGGGGAAACACCACTCGTGCAACCACCATGAGCGGGCGAGCAGCGTTCCTCCCTCCCGCCCACGGCGGCACTCTCCGGGCCTCACTGCACCCGCGGGCTGGCCTCGCCGCTTTCCCCGAGGAGCACGTCGGAGGTTGCTCTGGCCTTTCGCCGGGGTCTTGGCGGCCAGCTAACCCAAGACCCCGCAGAAACCAAGTGAGGACAACGCATCGTGTGGACGGTCTGTAACTCTAGACTGCACCTCCGCCCCGCCGGTGAAGGTTCCTATCGCGGTGAGGAGGGGCCTCGAAGAGGATGCACAGCGAGAGGAGGGCCCCCGAAGAGCACGGGCTGAAGCTGGAGGTGAGATGGTCAGGCCCAGAGCTGCCAGCCCTGCCCCAGGACAGCAACTGCCCCTCTCAGACCAGGCCACCATTTCCACGCTTCACAGTGGAGGACGGCAACGCAGGCAGAGCCCCTACGGGCCAGGGCACGGATGCCCGGAAGGTCCCAGGACAGGGGCCCCCACGGCGCAGCGGTCCTAACAGGTCAAACAACTCCAGAAACACCCTTTGTGTCCTAAGCCTCATCTTTGCAACAGCAGCCCTACTGAGCTATAATTCACACAGAATGGGCCCCCGCTTCAAGTATACACTTCAGTGGGTTTTAATACATTCAGAGCTGGGCAACCATCCCCTCTATCTAGTTCCAGAACATCCCATCACCCCATTAGCAGACGCGCCCCAATCCCCTCCCCAGCACCTGACAACACTAGTCCATTCTCTGTTTCTGTGGATTTGCCCGTTCTGGACGTTTGTAAATAGAATTACGGTATGTGACCTTTTGCCCAGAATCTTATTTTTTAAGGAAACGGAAAAAAACAATCTTCTATCGTTCTTAATAATATCCTCCAACTTACCAAGGACGGAACAGTAAATATCCATTGAACTCATATTACTTAGACAAGGCCGGGGCGGGAGATGGAGCATGTGCTGTCCGTTCGGTCCAGCACAGGACAGCCCTGCAGACCAGTGGTTCCCGACACGGGGGAACCGACCCGCAGCTTCAGCACCACTGCTGACCCAGAAACCCTGGGGAAGAACCACTGATGGGAACAATCGGCCCCAAGGCCTCCTGGCAAACGGCAGAAAACAGTGAGGACAGCTGGGTTTGGAAAACAGTCTGGCAGCTCCTCAAAGGTTAAACAGTTAGCAAATGACCCAGCAATTCCTCTCCTGGGTGTCTGCCCAAGAGAAATGAGAATATTCGTCCACTCAAAACCCTGAACGTTGGGCTTCCCTGGTGGGGCAGTGGCTATGAATCCGTCTACCAATGCAGGGGACACAGGTTCGAGCCCTGGTCCAGGAAGATCCCACATGCCGCGGAGCAATGAAGCCCATGCGCCACAACTACAGAGCCCGCGTGCTGCAACTACTGAAGCCCGCGTGCCTAGAGCCTGTGCTCCGCAACAAGAGAAGCCACTGCAACGAGAAGCCCGCACACTGCAACAAAGACTAGAGCCCACTCACCACAACTAGAGAAAGCCCGCGCATAGCAACGAAGACCGAAGGCAGCCAGAAAAAAAAAACACACCCAAAACCCGAACATTAGTGTTCACAGAGGCGTGATTCACAACTGCCAAAAGGTGGAAACCACCTAAATGTCCATCAACAGATGAACGGATAAACAAATGTGTCCCTCCACACACACAAATATTATCCATCCACGAAAAAGAGTGAAGCACTGACACTCGCTACAACGTGGATGGACCCTGAGAACACAATGCTCAGTGAGAGAAGCCAGACGGAGGACACACAGTGTGTGTGATTCCACTGATGGGAAACGTCCAGAACAGGCAAGTGCACAGAGACAGAGAGTGGGTTCCTGGTTGTCAGAGGCTGGGGAGGGGGACAGGAGGGATGCTAATGGGGATGGGGTTTCCTCTCGGGGTGATGGAACGTTCTAAAATTGGTAGTAGTGACGACTACACTCAATGAATACACTACAAAGCAGGGAACGGCACGCTTTAGGTGGATGAGGTGAAGAGTGTGGGAATTACACCTCAAAACAGCTATCAACAACAGCAACAGGGACTTCCCTGGCGGTCCAGTGGTTAGGACTCTGTGCTTTCACTGCCGAGGGTCCAGGTTCAATCCCTGGTTGGGGAACTAAGATCCCACGAGCTGCACGGCGTGGCGAAACAAAAACAAACAAAAACAAACAAAAAACCACAACACAATCTATAGGAGGAAATGTGAGGCAGTGTTAAAAGCACCTCCACCTCAGTAGGAAAATACCGAGCATCTAAGACACTCATGTGGCCGACGGACTCTGTTCCTGGTCCACAACATTCAGTGATTCCAGAGAGACAGCCCTGGCAGCCCTGAATTCCCTGGGCTCCTGTACCCACTGAAAGCAGAGAAGACGCCACACTTCCCGCAGGGTCTGCTCAGAGACAAAAGCACACAGCACAGTGTACAAGGCACTGAGGTAGCCACAGGATGAGGAGGAGGGTCTAGAACTTTCCACCAATGCTCTCCCGCATCACACTCCTCCTGAGGGGAGCCGGCCTCCATGCACTGAGGAGCCTCAGCAGCCCTGCGGGGCCCACGTGCAGAGGAGCCACGGGTGGGGCCTCCTGGAAGCCAGGCATCCCACCCGGTCCAGCCTTCGGATGGGGCAGCCACGGCTGAAGCCCCTACTGCAGCCTCCTGAGGGACCCTCGGCCGGAATCCCCTGGCCCGCCTGCTCTGAATCCTGGCCCTCAGAAACCACGGGAGGTCATCAGTGTGCGTTGTCTCAAGCTGCTAAATTCATGTCTGCGTTTAGGCCGATACCTTACACCCTGTGAGCACGGCCCGTAAGAACAAGTCTTAGAGCCACGGGAGGACGTGACAGTACCCAGGAGAGTCTCATTCCGGTCACCACTGTGGAGTTACAAAACAGCGTGTGCGCTCTGAAAGGACCCTGTGAGCATGCGCATGTGCCTGAGCGTGCGCTGCGTGGCAGTCCCGTGCCAGCTCGGACTGCGCTCCCTCCCTCGGCCCCCTCAGGAGGCTGGACGTGCCCCAGAGACGCTCCTCCTGCAGGGGCGGCAGGGACCCTCATGGCACGTGGGCTGCAGCCCTGGCCGAGCCACCGCATCTCAGGCCGCATCACACAGACCTGGGAAGACAGGGGCCTGGAATGTGGTCTCATCCGTGATGAGATGAACTCAAGCTTTCCCAAGCTTTAAAACCAGACCAAAAGGAAGGAAACAGTTTACGATGTGCCTCCTACAGTCTCAGGATGCTGCTTTAGGAACTGGCCAGCTTCCAGCGACCATCCTGAGTCGTATGATTTAAGATGCCCTGATCACCATCAATGATTCAGAAGCTCTCACAGCTTCTCGGCTGTGGCCTCTTCTTCTGCTTCACAGGCCTTCAGAACAGAGCGACACCAGAAGCCGACCCAGAAACGTCCGACTGAGAACAGCCCTGAGGAAGCCCGCGCTTAGGAGCACCCACACCTCCTCCTCTGGGGGAGCCCTGGAACTCCGGAGTTTGAGGCCAGCCCTGGTCTCGCTACACAGGATGCCCGGCCTCCCAGTCCCAGCCACAGCCCCGGCCCGCTGCTGGCTGCTTGCTGAGTCACTGACTAACCCAGGCTCTTCTCACTGACAGCCTCAGAGCCTCCGCAGGAAGCCACGCAGAGGCTTAGCGGAATGCTGCTCATCACAGAGCCAGCGGCCTCACTCCGGGGTCCTGGGAAAACAGCTGCAATAAGCACAACCATTCCCACGTGAAAAAGCACGCTGTGCACAAGCCGGGGGCTGTCATCAGGCCTGAGCCGCCACCAAGCCCGTCCCGTCTGCTCCCCGCCCCTGCCCAGCTCAGGTGAGGGCGGGAGCCGCCCATGGGGCTGGGGAGCCTGGCTGTCCCACTCGGCAGGCCCCTGCCTCGTCCTTGACTGTGAGGACAGGTGTGGGAACAGGAACTCTACCCGGACTCCCGCAGGTCTGGCTCTGCCCCTGCTCGTCCCCGCAGGCCCTGCGCCCGGTGTGAGGAGCCTGGACAGGAGGCCTCCCGGGTGCTCGCTGCCAGGGCACAGCCCACCCCTGAGCACGCAGGCTGGTTCACAGTGACAGGGGCACGACATCTGGAGACATCGTCCCTGGAGGACCCGGCGAGAGGCAGGAGGCAGAGACTAGGGAGGAGACAAGACGTGGACTCCGTCCTCCTCTTCCCACTTGCAGCAGGAAGACGCCGGGACCCAGGGGGCCTCCGAGGCAGGGGCATCACACCAGGACGAGCATCAGAATCCCTGGTCAGAGTGCAGTTCTGGGGCCCACCCGCAAAGTTTCAGAATCAGCAGGTCTGGACCCCAGGAACCCGCATTCCTAACCAGTTCCGGCTGGTGGGGAGGCTGCTGGCCCAGGGCCCCGCTCAGAGAACCACCGGCCTGAAGCAAGCAGGGACTCTTGCTCTATCACCGTCTGCTGAGGGCACGAGTGTCCAGCAGGTGCTGAGGGGTAGCACCCTGGGACTCTGCCCGTGGTCCCCACTCCCCAGCAGGCTGCAGGGGGCACTGTCTGTGGGCTGGGGGTCGCTGCCTTCTTCCCCGAGGCTCTGCACACCTCCGGAGCCCTGGGGTGGGGGCCAAGGCAAGTGGGACAGAGCGGCCAGGGTGGGATGCACGCACTACTTCCCAAAGTGGAGAAGCACAGCGGGAGGAGTCAAAGGCAGGGGAGATGGAACACGGTGGGTGGTCCGCCGGCTGTCTCTCTGCCTCTCCCAGTGGCCAGGCTTTGAGAGCAGAGATCTGGCTGGAGGAGTGGAAAATCCACAGAAGTCTCTCCGTCTGGAAGGCAAGCCAAGTGGGTGAGCAGAGGGCCCCGAGGCCCAGCAAAGGTGCTCAGCCTCACCTCTCAGCCTGCGGCTCCGCTGGGGAGCATCTCTCAGCCTGCAGCCCCGCTGGGGAGCAGCCACTCGCCAGGGAGAGGGAGCATGGGGTGAAGGGGGAGGGGGAGGGTCAGCGCCTGCGGTGGGCCTGAGTACTCAAGAAGTGAACAGGTTTTCACTTGAAAATGAGTGCATTTCACACAGGGGTGGGGGTGGCAGACAGACTGGCTGTGGAGCATCACACGGGTCTTGTCCACAGTCAGCCCCGGACGTCCGCAGGCCCCCAGCAAGGGGGTGTTGCCTGGTCCCAGGACCGTACCTGAGGACAAGGCAGGCCAAGGATGGGAACCACCTGGTAAAGCGATGCAAAGGAGAGAACCAGGAAGGAGGCTCTCCTCCCACCGCGCACCCGGCCGGCTCCCCACAGGGCCAGGCTGACAAACCAGGCTGGTCTCGGGACTGAGCCGCGTCGCAAAACCCTGCCCGCGAGACCAGCACTGCAATAACAGTCAACATGGGAAAACAGGAAGGGGCTGCTAGGACCCCATGAGGCCAAAGTCCAGCTGGAGGAGGAAGAGAGAAGAGGGAGCGGGCCCGTGGCTCCCGGGCCACAGACACGGTGCAGGACACGGTGGACCCGCGGCCCTGACCAGGGTGTGTGGGACCCACTGTGCACACAGGGGCCCCGATGACCAGGGTCCAAGGAAGGAGCCGCCACGAGGGAGAGGGGTCTAGAGCCTCACTGTGCCCACAGCGGCCCCTGGCCACCTGGACGAGGGGCAATGGTGCGCGCTGGTGCCACTCCAGTGAGCACAAGATGCACGCAGATTTCTAAGACAGGGTGCGCGCGCACACACAAAGTAAAACTGCCCTTCAGTAATTCTTTAAATGGCACGTTGAAAACGTCGTGTCTGGGCTATACTCGGTTACGTGTAATGCTATGAAAACGTACCTCGCCTCCTCCTTCTGACTTGTCACCTGGCTCCCACGAGGGCATGCGTGTGGCTCGTGTGCCCCCTCACCTACCGCCCCATCCGCGGGAGCGTTTCCAGACCTGACCCTGAGCCCGAGCTCCACGCCTGGGTCCGCAGCTCACGGAAGCCAGTCTGCACAGAGCCAGGACCGGCTGGGACGTCCTGCTGTCCGGGCAGCCGTCCTTCTGCAGAACGGGTGTGGATGTGTCCACAGGAGGACGGGGCACCACGGGGGCTCCAGGGGTGACAAGACCATTTCAGTTGCTTCAATCCAAACTAGCCCACCTGTAACAGGCCGCCCAGCCACCCAAGGAGCCGCTGCAAGTGCTGAGTGCCTGACGCCGGGCGTGTGCGTGGAGGGGCCGTCGTGGAGTGACCCCGGTGGGATGGGGGAACGCGACGACCAAAAGTTCACCACCAGAACTTTTCTCGCCCTCACCAAAGAAAATGCTTTACTGCCACAGAGCAGTCCGGCCTGAGGCCGAGGCCGTGACTGCAAGGGAGGGAAAGCCCAGGGATGGAGGAAGCCCTTCCGAGGGGGCACAGCTGGAGAGGGACTCGCCCGCGCTACAAGCGGCAGCACGGCCTCCACCCAGCGGTCTCAAAGGCCAAGGCGAGCCGTGCCCCCAGCCTTCCAACTGTCTCCCATTCCAGCAAGGGATCCTGTTAGCACCGTATCAGTGCCACTGGCGTCACCCCACCCCAGGACCAAGCCAAACGAACGCCTCTCCAGGGGCCTCGAGACCCCACGACCTGGGCCACGCACACGGGAGCATCACTCAGCTATGCAAAGGGGTGAAGCCCTGACACTCACAACAATGTGGACAGACCCTGAGAACACGATGCTCAGTGAGAGAAGCCAGACACAGAAGGACACACAGTGTGTGACTCCACTGATGGGAAACGTCCAGAACAGGCAGATCCACAAACACAGAGTGTCAGGGGCTAGAGCAGGAGACTGCCGGCCCTTTGCGCTGATGGAATGTTCTGGAATTAGAGGTGAAGGCTGCACAGCTCTGTGAATATAGTAAAAGCCATTAAATTGTACACTTCATATGTGTGAGTTCTGTGGTGTGAGAATGCTATCTCGACAAAGCTGTTATTTAAAAAGACACAAAACCCACAAGACCCAGCGCGGCTCCTCCTCCCCTTCTCCCGCCCCTTCACCTGGTGTCTGTCCCAGACCAGGTGTGGGCCCAGTGTGTCCTGCGGCCCCAGCACCTGCTGAGTGGGAGCCTCACTCAGCCTGCAGGGTGAGCACAGAGCAGACGCCAGGGAGCCACCTGCACACCAGGGGAAACGTGAGCCACCACCACCACGGGACGTGCAAATCCTTCCCTAGATCTCCCTGCCCCAAGCCCCATGACTCCCGCCATCCCAGTGGGCACCACCCCGTGGTGGTCCCTTTCCCCCTCCCCCCCCCGACCCCCAGGCACACAGCCTGCAGAGACCCCTTCCCCACCCAGGAAAAGACGCGTCAGGTTTTTAAAGGACCAGCGTTCTCAGAGGTAACCTCTCTCACACACCGGCTGCCCGTGCACCTGTTGTGAGTCTGATGCGCTTTCCCGACATCGGCCGCGCACCCCATGACTAACTAAGGGGATTCAAACGGAAGCCCCTCAGAGATGAGGAGGCATCGTCATCCAAGGTCAATACTCAGTGAAGCACACAGCCTCCGAACTCCCAACTGCAGCTCACGGGAACCTGTGACTCGGCAGCCCTGCCAGGCGCCCTGGACAGGAAGAGGGCCCGGTCTGAAACAGGGGTGCCGAGGAACAGAGCCCCGGGCTAGGCACCGCGACAGTGGCTGTGGGTGGGGAGAGAGAGTCTGGGAAGGAACAAGAAAGGCGAGCGGTGAGGGAGGTAGTACAGAGCCATGCATGAGCTGCGGATGACCGTGGACAGGCACCCGGCATGTCCTCTGTTAACACCCTTGGGACTGCTCGACGCCACGGGCACGGCAGGAGACCCGGCTGGTGGTAACGGCAGGGACAGCTTGAGGGGACAGAGAAGATGCCAAAGAGGCCTCCAGGCAGCACCCTGAGTGGGAGGAAGGAAACAGGACTGTCATCCCACAGCCAGGGAGAGAAGGCGCACGTACTGGGGAAGAGTGCCAGGACCACGAGAGGAGGACATGGCAGAAAGAAAGAGGGAGGAGAGGGGCTTCCTGGGAGACGTGCGCCGGGCCCGGGACCCAGGGATGCGCAGACACAGCCAGTCCCACCCTACAGCTCCCCGAATCCAAAAAGGACACCAAACACTCTGTATCTTGACTGTATCAATGCCAATGAAATCATTACATCAGTGCGTAGCTTTGTAAGATGCCACCATCAGGAGAAACTGAGTACAGAGAACGTGGGATATGTCCGACCTATTTCTGACGGCTGTGCAAGAATCTACGATAATCTCAAAATAAAAAGTTTAATTTAATTAAGGAAAAAAGGACACAGCTCCTAGAAGAAGGCTGGGGGCGGGTCCCCTGCAGCTCCCAGCAGCCTCCTGCCTAGTGAATATCCAAAGGGCCGGCTGGCTGACTCTGTCTCCTCCCACCAGGAACAGAGCATACAGGCGGCATTTGGATGTTAGGGACCAAAGTATGAAAGCTAACAGCCACATGCATACGGAATACCAGGCTTTTCCCGGTGATCCCTTCCTCTTTAAAGAGGCTACTTCACCCACGGAAAGTCCTCAAAGGGTTAACCTGCCTTCCATCTGAGCTCAGATTAGGCAGGACTCACACCAGCAGAGGTCACATCAGAAAATGTTTTCTGAGTCAGGGGGAGGGATGGCTCACTCAGCCGCCTACTTCAGCTACTACCCACTGTGGAGTGAAGGGCGTGACTGCTCAGCGGGTATTCATCAGAGACCCGTGGGCTCTCAGGAGGAAGCCAGAAGCAGGCGGGGACACTCACGCTGGGGCCACTCCACGCCCACAGCCTCAGTGAGTCACGGAGGGGAAGGACCACTGCACGCCCTCGCTGGCTCCTGCCCTGCCATCAGGCAGCCAAAGATACCACCTGCTTCCTCCTGAGCTGAGACCCGGTTTTCCCACCAAAAGGACCATCCTGCTTTAGAAATGCCACCGTGAGCTATAAGTAGATATCTGGGAACTCTCAGTCACAGAAGGAACAAAACTCATCCTGCACCCCGCCCTCCTTTTTGTCAATTGCGCAAAAGCCCATCTTGGAGGCTGGACATTTCCGCGTACAGGCGGTTGTGGCTGTTTGCACTTCCTCTTGCGGGTGCCCCCTCCTCAGAGAAGCCACGCATACCTCCCCCAGGGCAAATCTGGCAGCCCCACTCTCTGGGACCTCAGCTGATCCCATATACGGGGCACTACACCTCAGCTGAACTTCTGTGTTTATAGATCACCTACAGTCCTTAGTTCATAAGTTTTGAGAATAAGAATACTGTCACCCACAGAATGGGAGAAAATATTTGCAAACGAATCAACGGACAAAGGATTAATCTCCAAAATATATAAACACATCACGCAACTCAATACAAAAGAAACAAACAACCCAATCCAAAATGGGCAGAAGACCTAAATAACCATTTCTCTAAAGAAGACATACAGATGGCCAAGAAGCACGTGAAAATCTGCTCAACGTCACCAATTATTAGAGAAATGCAAATCAAAACTACAATGAGTTATCACCTCACACCAGTTAGAAGGGGCATCATCAGAAAATCTACAAACAACAAATGCTGGTGAGGGCGTGGAGAAAAGGAACCCTCTTGCACTGCTAGTGGGAATGTAAACTGATACAGCCACTATGGAGAACAGTATGGAGGTTCTTTAAAAAACCAAAAATAGAATTACCATATGATCCAGCAATCCCACTACTGGGCATATACCCAGAGAAAACCATAATTCAAAAAGACACACGCACCCCAATGTTCACTGCAGCACTATTTACAATAGCCAGGTCATGGAAGCAACCTAAATGCCCATCGACAGACGAATAGAAAAAGAAGTGGTGGTACATATACACAATGGAATATTACTCAGCCATAAAAAGGAACGAAATTGAGTCATTTGTTGAGACGTGGATGCATCTAGAGACTGTCATACAGAGTGAAGTAAGTCAGAAAGAGAAAAACAAGTATCATACGTTAACGCATGTATGTGGAACTTAGAAAAATGGTACAGATGAACCGGTTTGCAGGGCAGAAGTTGAGACACAGATGTAGAGAACAAACGTATGGACACCAAGTGGGGAAAGCCACGGGGGTGGGGTGGGGTGGGGATGGTGGTGTGCTGAACTGGGCGAGTCGGATTGACATGTATACACTGATGTGTATAAAACTGATGACTAATAAGAATGTGCTGTATAAAAAAATAAATTAAATTAAATTCAAAAATCAAAAAAAAAAATACTGTCTACTGTCCTCCGCGCCCCCTGGAACACTCACTCTAAATATCCAGGAGGTGCTTGCAGAATGAATGAATCAATGAACAAACAAGCTCACTCATTTCAAACGTGCGGTCACACGAGTAATCTGACCTTCTAAGAAGTTAAGCTTCTGGAAGGAGCCCATTTTCTTAACGTATTCAGCATCGAGTCATCACAAAATATGAATTCTTATAAAGTAATGCCCCCTCACTTCCCATGAGAAAGCAAAATTCCTCAGCAGGGAAATGGGAGGGTAGCAGACATTACCCGCAAAGCTTTGGGAAGGCTGCGGCTCGCTGAGCACTTCACTAGGGCCCCTGACCGCCTGCCTGGTAGTAGGACAGACACACCAGGAACGGCTGCTGACCGGCAGAAAGAGCGCCCGGCCAGGCAGGCAGCACACCCCGCACCCTGCCAAGCGAGGTCCGGCCAGCAAGGGAAAGACGCTCTCTCCACTTCAGCACCGCCCACCACTAGAAAGCCAGGTCCTGCCAGGGCCTGGACACACAAAGCCTTCCTTACAAGGGTTACAAATCTGTGGCCTTGCTCCGCCTCGAATAAAAGACAGAGATGGGGACAACGTGACCATCTCCAGATGAACTTTCAACTTCGTTTCAAGTGCCTGGGTGCTGGGTCACAGTGCATTTCTAAACTCTTCCAATACTCAAAAATACCAATTTCTAAGATGCAGAAGGGTTGTTAAACATACACTTAGCACAGATCCCAGTCCCACTCCTGAGCATTTTCTCAAGTGAGGTAAAAACCCAAGTTCACATGGAAACCTGCCCTGGGATGTTTACAGCAGCTTTATTCCTGATCCCCTCAAAACTGGAAACATCCCACAAGTCCTGCCACCCGCAGGCGAATGGACAAACGGAACATGGAATACAACACAGCCAGAAAAAGGAGTGGCTTCTCATACCCGCAACAACAGGGATGACGGACTTCCCTGGTGGTCCAGTGGCTAAGACTTTGCGCTCCCAATGCAGGGGGCCTGGGGTCCATCCCTGCTCAGGGAACTAGATCCCGCACGCTGCAACGAAAACATACTGCACGCGCCAATGAAGATCCCATGTGCCGCAACTAAGACCCGGCACAGCCAAGTAAATAACTAACTAAATCAATGTTTAAAACAACAACAAAAAACAAACGCGGGATGAATCTCGCATAGGTTTTGCTGAGCTAAAGCAGCCAGAATCAAAAAGGTACATGCTGTTGTTCCCTTTATCTGGCTTTCTGGAAAAGCCAAAACCTTAGGGACAGAGAGGAGATTAGAGGCCAAGAAGCTAGAGGCGCGCTGGCGCCAAAGGGCAGCAAATGGCATGACAGGATTGCTCTGCCGCCTGACGGCGATCATCTGTCAAAACTCCTACAGCTGTGCACTACAAGTGCACAGAACTATGCTTCACGGCTACTAAGGATAAACAAATGATTACATTTTGAAAAATGCGCCGGCCAGCCAACCCGTGCATGACAAGTGCAGTAAGAGGGGCGGAGAGGCGAGGCAAGTGCATCAGCTGGACTTCTGAAGGTTCTCCCCACTTTCAGTTTCCCTCCCCTGGGATGTCTCCCCGCCCTGCCCACTGCTCAGGCCGCCCACCAGGGCCACCCGGAGTTACCCAACCGGAAAAGCCAGAGCCCAGGCTCAGCCGCGCCTCCGGGCACAGGAAGGGCAAAAAATAGAAAGCGCCAGTGCGCGGTGGCGGGCTGGAAACCCTCGGACCTCAGATAACTGCGGAGAACCGGGGCCCGGGAGTCAACATCGGCTCCCAGGCGGTCCCAGCGTCCCGACCCCGACCCCGGCCGCGACACACTTTCCACACACTGACACACACGGAGCCCGCGCGAAGGCCGGGTCGCGCGGGCTTCCCCGCCGGGTCGCCTGGAGGCCGGTCCCCCGCAAGCCGAGCGCACCAAAGGGCGCCCCAAAGGCGCCGGCCCAAGGCGCCCGCTGCGCTTTCCCTCCGGAAGGTGGGCTGCGGGGCCCAAGCGTAAACCCTGAGACAAGGAACACGCGCACCACGCCGCCACGGGGGACGAGAGGCCGGGCGCCCACCTAGCCGGACACCCTGCATTTCTGGAATCACCGGACGCCTGTGTACATTTCCGTCTGGCCTGTCATTTTCCAAAGGCCACTCAAGGTCAGGGGACAGAACGCCTCCTCTCCAAGTGTCCTGCCAGCCCACCCACTCAAGATCAGAGGGATAAAATGCCTAACTAAAACAAAACAAAATAGAAACACAAAAAAACTGGAGAGAGGGAGGAAAGGGTGACCTGAAGAAAAAAAAATTAAGCACGTTGACAGCGCTAAGAATAAACTACCAGGAAAAAGAAACCCTACATGTCAGATCCTAAAGTACAGAAGGGCAAGCCCGCCGGCAGTCCAGGCCCGGGGGGACCGGGGTCCCCAGCCCTGCAGAGCCAACCGCAGACCGACTCAGGCGCTCCTCGGAAGCGCGGGGTCCCCGCGGCCGCGTCTGTGCCCCCCGGCCGGCGCCGGCTCCCCTCTGCCCACCCTGCGCGCGGGGGCTGGAAACTACCGCGGAAGAAACACAGCGGGGCGGGAAGGGGGGCTCCAAAGAGGGTCTGGCGACTCGAGTCGCTCCGTTTCTCGGTGGGCTCAGCACGCGCCGTGGGGGAAGAGGGGCGGGGGTCCGGGAGGAGGGGACGGGCGGCACTTACGTAGACCGGCAGCGGCCACGGGTAGACAGCGGGCTCGGTCCCCAAGAGCGACTCCAGCCTCAGCTCCAGCTTCTCCCTCATGTCTTCGCGCGCGGCCCCCGCACCGCGCTAGTCTGGCGCTTGGGGGAGGGGCGCGGCGCCGCCGGCGGGGGTGGGGCAGACGGGCGGGCGGGAGGCTGAAGGGAGGGGCCTGGCCTGGGCCTCAGCTGCCGCCTCCGCGCTCCCGTCCGGCCCCCGGCTCCCTCTTTGTGCTCACAGGCCCGGGGCCCCCAGCGCTGCTGCGAACTCGGGCCGGCGTGAGGCGAGCACAATGAGCCGGGGTCCGGACTGAAACACTCCCGGCGCGCGCGGCCCGCCTCATGGACTCGCACGCTCTCACGCACGCACGCTACCACGCACGCACGCACGTCCGCACGCACGTCCGCACGCACGTCCGCACGTCATCGGCTGCCCCTGGCCACACCCACCGGCCCGAAGTGGGGACCCGGGAAAACCTCTCAGGGCAAGCGGTGGCGGGTTCGACTCCCGATCTCGACGTGTGACACAACTCCCCCCCCGCCCCCCAATAATAAGACTATAATTCCTATTAAATATGACAGCTGGAATCCCGGCTTCTGTTCCCAAAAATGCCGTGTATTTAGCCTATGCTAGGCACCAGACCGCGGACGCTCAGTACTGGCAAAAAAGGAAATGCCCTGCCCTCATAGCACTGCCATTTTAATTGGAATAGTAGTGACAATGGTCAAGGGAGAAAATAAAGTGTCATCATCGCCACGGGGATGGTTAATCTCATGTGCCCACTGCGTGGGGCCCCGGCAACCACAAACATTATTCCAGATGTGGCCAGGAAGGTATTTTTCAGAAGAGATTAACACTGAAATGGGTCCACTTTGCGTAAAGGAGATTGTCAATGCCGCGGCGTGGGTGGGCCTCGTCCATCAGTTGAAGGACTGGAGAGAAAAATGAGGTTCCCTAGAAAGAGGGAAGTGGTCCTCCAATGGACTTGGGACATCAGCTCTTCCCTGTGTCTCCAGCCCAGAGTCCTGCCCTGACTTGCCTACCTCACGGTCACATGAGTCAACTCCTTAAAACGAAACTATATATGTAAAAATATTGACTATATACAAGCCTATTAATTTGTATGTGTGTATACACATATATATGTATACACATGTTTATATGTGCATGCGTTTGTAGTATATGTGTAAGTACTATATACAGTGTACATACAAGCCTATATATTTGTGTGTATGTATTGTATACATGTATGTATGTGTATATATATATAGTATACATATTATAAAGGTGAACATGCTGTATATATACACACCCATATATTGATATATGGGTGTGTATATGTACAGTATATGTACACCGTATGTATGTATGTATACAGTGTATATTTATATATCGGTGTGTATATATGCTGTATACCTGTATGTGTATATGTTGTATAGGTATTATATGTATGTATGTATATGCTATATATATATATACACACTTGCGTATGTATTTATATGTGTATGTACATGCACATATTTACAAATAGGTGTGTGTGTGTATACATTGTATATATGTATCATATGTTATGTGTATGTATATATACGACGAATTTATATATGCAGTACATATATATTTTTATTCTACATGCTTTTATATGTAGGTGTATATGTGTGTCTATATGTATGTACGTGTATGTATTGCATATATTATATGTGTATGTATGTATACTGTATATATACACACCTAAATATCTTTGTATGTGTGTATATATGTATGATATAGACGTACCTAGGTGTGTATGTTGCATGTTATACGTATGTGTACATACTGTATATATACAAACTGTGCATTTCATATGTGTGTATGTATAGTGTACATGTATGTCTGTTGTATATATTATGTGTATATGTGTGTATACATACTGTATATATACAAACTATGCATTATATATATGTGTGTATACATGTATTTGCGTATTGTATATACTATATGTGTATATGTCTGTATGCGTACTGTATATATACACAGCTGTATATTTTTGTATGCGTGTACATATGTACGTGTGTGTGTATATACACACACCCCCTATGGATTCTGTTTGTCTGGAGAACCCTCACTGATACGGACACTTATGACAATTGAGCACCTGCTCTTTGCCAGCCAGGGAGCCAAACGCTTGTCCTTTCTGTGTCTCCCTTAAGTGTCACAGGTCCCGGGAGGGAAGGTGATGCCGCTCCTACCAGTTGAGGTGCCTCAGGGTCAGAGAGGTGCACAGGGCGGGGGGCTGGAGCCTGGTGGAGTCCAGGTGGAGTTCTAGCAGCAGTACAGCCTAGCAGTCCCACTTCCCCGGGTGCCTCTCACAAAGACGCCAAGGGAGAGACGGGGTCTGAAGGAGGGGATGAGGAAGCTTCCGTGGGTCTGCAAGCCCATATCAAGGCTGACTCGTCAAGGGTGTTAGAGGTCAGGACTCTGGTTACCCTGGGGATGGGGTTACACAGAGCCATTCCCATTCTGAAAAAGTATCCATTCTGCTCTTGTTTGTATGTTTACCCCCCTCCCCCAAATCTTTTAAAAACAGATTCTCTTGGTTGCTGGGAGCACACACGGGGAAGTTGTGTGTGAGGGGGTGTGATCCAGGGGACAGGGAGGATAAGCCCCCCACTCGTAGGGCCAGGAGTGGCTCAGCTTTGTGAGCTAAGGATGGCCCGCGAGGTCCCAGAGAGAAGGGTCCCTGCTTCGTCCCTGCTCCGTGCACGCCATTCCCAGCCTGAGAAGTCCAGAGGCCCGCCCCCCGCACACACACACCAGGGAGGAGAGCCAGTCACCCTGGCTCCCAGGCTCCAGCTCCAAGGCTCCCGGCACTAGGAGCTATTTTCAGCTTTCATGCCCTAGGACACGGCCAGAACTATTGTCTCCGGAAACTGTCTGTCTGTCTCTCGCCCGGCCGCCATCCCTCCCTCCCTCCTCCGCCTCTTCCCCTCCCGCTCCAGCTGTCCTGCCCTCCACCCTGCATTTCTACACAGGATGGCTCACAGACAGCTGCTCCCCGTGCCCACCCGCCACCATTCGATGGATGTCAAAGCAAGCCCTGGGGACTTCCCTGGAGGTCCAGCGATTAAGACTCCGAGCTTCCACTGCAAGGGGTGCGGGTTCGATCCCTGGTCAGGGAAATAAGATCCCACATGCTGCCCAGCATGGCCAAAGAAATAAATGAATAAAAAATAAAGTTATAGTGATGAAACAGCCCTAGTGGTGCAAGGATGGGACGTATAGCTCTATGGTAGAGAATAAAGGTCCAGAAACAGATAGATGAGAACTTGATATGATAGAAAGTGGGGAAATTAAGGAGTTTTCAATAAATGGCATTAGGACAATTGCATATCCATGTGGGAAAAAGTAAATTAGAAAAAAAGAAAAAAAGCAAGCCCTGGTCAGGTGTGACCTTGGGCCCAGGGCCATTGGCACACCTTGTCGTGTGGGATGTTCTTCCTTAGACTCCTCCCTCCCTCCTGTGTCACTGTCACTTCCTCCAGAACCTTCCTGGACTCCCCTACACAAGCCCGGGGTGTGCCCTCACCCACCCACCCTGGATCACCGGAATTCCAATCCCGGCCCACCCTTCCTCGCCAGGTAAAGAACTGTGCCTGGTCAATAAGACCATAGAGGTCCTTGGCCATTGCTATTGCAGTTGGAATTGTTACTGTGTTTACACAGGGTGACCAACACCCGCCCCCAGTTTGCCCAGGACCGCTCAGGTTTGAGCGCTGGAACTGTGGGGAAACCCTCATTTCCGGGGAACCCCAGAAGGCTGGCCAGCCTATTTAGGATGGATCTTTCACTTGATATCCCAACCCCCGAGAGCCAGAAAGGGAATCTCCCCCCTCCTTCCATGGTAACCTTCATTCATTCATCCACTCATCCCTTTATTCAACTCCTTTATTCAGCAAGTATTTATGAAGCATCTACTACATAGCAGACACTCTTCTAGGTGCTGGGGACAGTAAACTGAGGTGGTGTGATTTGTTACATGGGGATGATGTCTCGGAGACCACTGCAGGGCATGGGAGGTGGGAGAGGGAAGGGGCAGTTCTAAATGCAGGCTCTGACAGGACTGGGGCAGACCTTGCCCTAAGCCAGGCTGGTTGCTTCAACACAGCTGTCCTCACCCAGGGCCATCCTGCTTCCGCCTCACCCAGTTCTTTGGTGATGTCTGGGGAAAATCTGTGGTTGTCACAACTGGGGGGAAGGGGCCCCTGGAATCAAATGGGTGGGGACAGGGATGCTGCTGAACCCCACACAGTGCCCAGGAGGGGCCCCCAGCAGAGAATGACCCACCCCGAATAACCCCAGTGCCATGGGGGAGACCCTGCACTAATATTATTCAGACCCGCTGGTGCCCCTAGATTCCTGCACAGGCTGGGACTCTAACCGGGTCACCTCTGTATCCCGAGGTGACCTAGAGTGGGGCAGCCAGGAGGGCTGAGTATCAGGGATGAAATGACAAATCTCTGTGCCCACTCTCCCCGCCGCACCCCAGGGTCGATGGCCTCTATCTCCTCCCTGTGCAGGTAGCTTTTCCCTGAGCCATTTCTTCTTGTCAAGGTCCCTGTCGCAGGTTGTGTTCCCCGAAGATGACGTTGAGAGCAAGGATTGGAGTGCAGGTGGTTGATGTGAGACGTGCAGAGAACAGATACAGCTGCCATAGGGTCCCCCAATTCCACTCCTGGGCATAGATCTGGAGAAAACTCTAATTCAAAAATATACATACACCCCTGGGATTTCCCTGGTGGTCTAGTGGTTAAGACTCTGTGCGTCCGGTGCAGGGTGCATGGGTTCCATCTCTGGCCAGGGAACTAAGATCCCACATGCTGTGTGACAAAAAAATAAAGAAAGAGAGAAAGAGAGAGAGAGAGAGAAAGAAAGGAAGAAAGGAAGGAAGGAAGGAAGGAAGGAAGAAAAGATACATGCACCCCAATGTTCATTGCATCACTATTTATAATAGGCAAGATGTGGAAGCTACCTAAATGTCCACTGATGGATGAATGGATAAAGAAGATGTGGTACATATATACAATGGAATATATTCAGCCATAAAAAGAATGAAATAATGCTATTTGCAGCAATGTCGTGGATGGACCTAGAGATTATCATACTAAGTGAAGTAAGTCAGAAGAGAAAGACACATATATGATCTCTCTTATATGTGAAATCTAAAATACGACACAAATGAACTTGTCTATGAAACAAAAACAGACTCACAGACATAGAGAACAGACTTGTGGTTGCCAAGGGGGAGAAAGAGGGAGGGAGGGTTGGATTGGGAGTTTGGGGTTAGCAGACACGCAAACTATTAAATATAGGATGGATAAGCTACAAGGTCCTACTGTCTAGCACAGGGAACTATATTCAATATCCTGTGATAAGCCATAATGGAAAAGAAAAAGAGTTTTATTTATAGGTTCCATCCCTAACTGAGCTGGCCCATCCCCTCCCATGGTTCTAAGTGCAGCCCGAGGCTGCAGACTTCCCACCGTGGTCTTCAGCTCCAGAGCAAGCCACCTGCAAACCAGCCGCATCTTCCCAGGGGCTGGCAACTCTCCTTTGCTACTGATTCCAAGACACATCCAGATAGCACAAATGTGACCATGAAAACAAACTCAGGCATGTTCAAATCAGGGAAATAACATTCTTATCTCTGTTTAGTAGTTGCTTAATTTTAGAATAGCTTAGAGTTACAAAGAAGTTGCAAAGATCTGTACAGAGTGTACAGAGTGCTGTGGACCCCTGACCCAGTAACCCTATTTCCAACACGTTAGTACTTTAGTACGTTAGTACGACATGCTTATCCAACTAAGGAACCGAGATGGATACGTTATTATTAACTAAAGTCCACACTTTACTAGAATTTCCCTAGCTTTCCCCTAACATCCTTTTTCTGTCCCAGTCTCCTCTGGGCTGTGACATTTCTCAGACGTCCCTGGGTTTTGATACCTTGAAAGTTTTGAGGAGGACTGGTCAGGTATTTTGCCCCTCAATTTGTTTGTCTGTTGGTTTTCTGATGTTTTTCTTATGGTTGGGCTGGAGTTATGGGGTTTGGGGCGGAAGATCCAGACACAGATAAAAATGTCATTCTCCTCAGGTTACATCATCAAGGATACACACCATCAAGGATACACACATCAAGGATACACACCATCAATGGGACTTGTGACAAACAATTTTACCCTTGATCACCTGGCCAGTATCGTCTTTTTTTTTTTTTTTTTGCTGCGTTGGGTCTTCATTGCTGCACACGGGCTTTCTCTAGTTGCGGCGAGCAGGGGCTCCTCTTTGTTGCGGGCACGTGCTTCTCATTACAGTGGCTTCTTTTGTTTCGGAGCACGGGCTCTAGCTGTGCGTGCTTCTGTAGTTGTGGCATGGGGGCTCAGTAGTTGTGGCTCCCAGGATCTAGAGCGCAGGCTCAATAGTTGTGGCCCACGGGCTTAGTTGATCTGCGGCACATGGGATCTTCCCGGACCAGGGCTCGGACCCGTGTCCCCTGCATTGGCAGGTGGATCCTTTTCTTTTCTTCTTTGTTCCTTTTGGAACCAAAACTTTAATCCCAAGGAGTCTCACAAAACATATTACAAATGACAGCATGAAAAAAAAAATTGCACAGTAACTCAAAGTTCAGCTCTACAATATACTCTTCATCTGGCAAGACATTGGTATCTTGATAATCTCAACTTCCAAAAAACATTACAAAGAGCTATGTATTCATGTACAGTAATCACAGAGGGGACTTATGACCTAACTCAAAGGGAAACTAACTTCCTTGAAACTTCTTAGATTCTAAACTCACTGGACAACCTCTTGTCCAGTGTGAAGACTAGTGGAATTCTTAAACCTCTAATCTAGGGTAAAGGTGCGGCTTTCATTTCTACCTGCTGGCTTGTGTTCACAGCACCTTTTAAAGACTGCTTGCTTAACTACAGCTGCATACCATATCCCAGCTACAGAAAGTCTTTTCAATGTTTGCCAGTGTTGTTTCCATAATAATAAACATCACACTTTAGGTGGGCAGGAGTTAGAGTTTTATTATCAGTCTAGGCAAGACCAAAAATTCAAAGCAAATTCAATTTTGCTTACGAGAACATTGTAAAGAAACAATTCATCATATTACATGCCTCATATGACCCATTTCAAACCATAGAGAATGACACCTTTATGTGTCACTGTCCCAAGAGACAAACAAATGTGAACAGCTAAAACATTTAAAAAGTGCATCAAGCTTCAGAAGTCTCAAACGAAACTTGAATTTTCTGTACATACTCCTGTCAAATGAAGTTATTTCCTGTGCACCACTCCTCTTGCAAAGTGGTCTATTTCCTTTCATTTGACCTGGATCGGCTAGGAGACCTAGAGAAAGATGGGGACGGCTTGCGATTTCTCTCCTGGGACAGTGATCTCTCTCTTCTCCTATATCTACTAAAGGGACCTGCTCCGGCTGCGGGAGAAGCTTCTCCGTCTTGGAGATCTGTGGTGAGGGGGAGGACTCCTCCTCCGATGATCATCTCGAGGGCGACGACCCCAAGAAGGAGGCGGCCACGATTTCGACTTCTCCTTTCCCCATTCGACAGGTCCACTCTTACTCGGCAGCCACAGAGCGTTCTCCCGTCTAGTTCTCAGACAGCATCCGCTGCATCTCGGGGATCTTCATTTTCAACAAGAGCGAAGCCGGGAGGGATTTTAGCAACCCACACACTTCGGAGTGGTCCATAATATCCTAAAGCTCGTTCGAATTCAGTCTTGTTACCACTGTTTCCAAGATTCCTTACATAAACGTTACAGTCCAACGGACAGGAATCCCGATGCAAGACCCTCCTGGCTCCTGGGTTTCATGGGCCACAGGGTGATACCGGGCCTCTAGAATCTCGCAGCTGAATCGGCTCGCACAAGCTGTCCTGTGGGGATGCTTTTCCCTCTATGTGTCCAGCCCGGGGCCCTGCTGTCTAGGCCCGACCTCCAGGGTGACAGGGTGAACCCCAGGTCCCTGGAGCAAACACTCAAGAGCCCTGGTGACCAGACTCAGGGGGCTGGGGCAGCAGCTGGACATGTGTGGCCACCCTGGTGGTGTTTGGCCCCATCTGCAGTTCCAGTTCCAGCTGAGAAAGAGCCTCGCTGTGTTATTTTCTCCTGGTTGTGTAAGGATCCCCGGTGTCATTTGACAGAAATGTAGATGGTGTGTTCTTTCTCTCTTTTCTCCCTGCTTCCTCTCGTCCCTCTCCCCCTCCCTCTCTCCCTCTCCCTCTGTCCCTCTCTCTCTCTCTCTTCCCTCTCCCTCTTTCCTCTGCGTCTCTCTCTTTCCCTCTCTCCCTCGCCCCCTCCCTCTCCCCCTCCCCGTCCCTCTCCCAACTCCCTCTCCACCTCCGTCTCCCCCTCACTCTCCCACATCCCTCTCCCTCTCCCCTCCCCTCCCTCTACCTCCTCCCTCTCCCCCATCTCTCTCCCGCCTCCCCCCTCCCTCTTCCCGCCTCCCCCGTCCCTCTTCCCTGTCCCTCTCTCCCTGTCCCTGTTTCCCTGTTCCGCACGCCCTCCCTCTACCTCTTTCCCTCTCCCTGTCCCTCCACCTCCTTCCCTCTCTGGAGAGGGAAGGAGGTGGAGGGACAGGGAGAGAGAGCAGGAGGCGGGGGAGAGGGAGAGAGAGGGGGGAGAGGGAGAGAGGGATAGAGGGAGGGAGCGAAAGACGTCTCTCCCTCCCTCCCTCTATCCCTCCCTCCCTTTATCTCTCTCCCTCCCTTCCTCTATCCCTCTCTCCCTCCCTCCCTCTATCCCTCTCTCCCTCCCTCTCCCTCCCTCCTTCTCCTCCCTCTCCCTCTCCCTCTCCCTCCAACTCTCCCGCTCCCTCCATCTCTCCATCTCCCTCACTCCCTCCCAGAGAGGGAGAGATGGAGAGGCAGAGACAAGGGAGAGGGAGAGGGGGAGAGGGAGAGATGGAGGGAGAGGGAGGGAGGGGGGGGAGACGGAGAGGGAAAGAGGTCTCTTCCTCCCTCCCTCTCCCTCTGTCCTCCTTCTCTCCCTCTCCCTCCCTCTCTCCCTGTCCCTGTTTCCCTGTTCCGCTCTCCCTCTCCCTCTTTCCCTCTCCCTCTCCCTCCACCTCCTTCCCTCTCCAGAGACGGAAGGAGGTGGAGGGAGAGGGAGAGGGAGAGGGAGAGCAGGAGAGGGAGGGGGGAGAGGAAGGGAGAGAGGGGAAAGGGAGAGAGGGATAGAGGGAGGGAGCGAAGACGTTTCTTCCTCTCTCCTTCTCCTCCCTCTCCCTCTTCCACCAACTCTCCCTCTCCCTCCATGTCTCCATCTCCCTCACTCCTTCCCACATAGGGAGAGATGGAGGGAGAGGCAGAGATAAGGGAGAGGGAGAGAGGGAGAGGGAGAGATGGAGGGAGAGGGAGAGAGGAAGAGAGAGAGGGACAGAGGGAGAGAGAGGGAGAGAGGGAGAGAGAGAGAGAGAGAGAGGGAGAGCGGGAGAGGGAAAATGGTCTCTTCTTCCCTCCCTCTCCCTCTCTCCTCCGACTCTCCCTCTCACCCTCCCTCCGTCTCCCCTTCTCCTTCCCTCGCCCTTTCCCTTCCTCTCTCCCTCTTCCTCCCTCTGTCACTCCCTCTCCCACCATCTCTCCCTCGCCCTCACTCCCTCTCAGAGAGGGAGAGATGGAGGGAGAGGCAGAGACAAGGGAGAGGGACAGAGGGAGAGGGAGACCGGAACAGGGAAACAGGGACAGGGAGAGAGAGAGGGAGAGGGAGAGAGGGAGAGAAGGAGGAGAGAGGGAGAGCGAGGGAGGAAGAGACCTCTTTCTCTCTCCCTCTCTCCCTCTCTCTCTCCCTCCCTCTCCCTCTCCCTCCATCTCTCCCTCTCCCTCTCTCCCTCTGCCTTATCTCTGCCTCTCTGGGAGGGAGTGAGGGAGATGGAGAGACGGAGGGAGAAGGAGAGTTGGAGCGAGAGGGAGAGGGAGGAGAAGGAGGGAGGGAGAGGGAGAGAGGGAGGGAGAGAGGGAGGGAGGGAGAGAGGGAGGGAGAGAGGGAGGGAGGGAGAGACATCTTTCGCTCCTTCCCTCTATCACTCTCTCCCTCTCCCCCTCTCTCTCCCTCTCCCCCCTCCCTCTCCATCTCTCTCTCCCTCTCCCCCTCCCTCTCCATCTCTCTCTCCCTCTCCCTCCACCTCCTTCCCTCTCCAGAGAGGGAAGGAGGTGGAGGGAGAGGGAGAGGGAAAGAGGTAGAGCCAGAGCGTGCGGAACAGGGAAACAGGGACAGGGAGAGAGGAAGGGAGAGAGGGAGAGGGGAAGAGGGAGAGGGAAAGGGGGAGAGGGAGAGGGGGAAGGAAAGAGGGAGAGAGAGAGAGGGACAGGGAAAGAGAGACAGGGAGAGAGGGAGGGAGAGAGGCAGGGGGAGAGATGGAGGGAGAGGGAGAGGGAGAGGCAGCGAGATAGAGGGAGAGAGGGAGAAAGGGAGAGAGAGAGGGAGAGCGGTAGAAGTGCTGAGGAGGGGGGCTCCCTCCCCCTCCCACTCCCATCCTCTCCCTACTACTTTCTCTTTTTTCTGCTTCAACAAACACCAGGCGCCTTTTAGATCAGCCCTGAAGTCAACGTTGATGCTTGGACAGCCTGACCTCCCCGCTGACTTCCAGCCCAGGACCACCGCTGGGAGATGAAGTCTGCGGGGCCCTGGGCGCAGGCTGCACAGGCACCTCCCCTGATGCCCAATCTCTCCTCGTTTACGAGGCAGCCGACACTCCCCTCCCTGACTCCCCAAGATTTGGGGCCTTTTTAGTATGTGTCGATAATGCCATGAGCTACTATTTAACTCTTCCACGAGGACCCATCTCCCAAAATGCAGTGGTTTTCAGCCTTGGCTGCACTAGAGAACCCCCAGGGAAGGGAGAGACGTCTCTCCCTCCCTCTCTCTTTCTCTCCCTCTGTACTTCTGTCTACCTCTCTCCCTCTCCCTCTCCCTCTGGGGTGATACCCGATGAGCTCAGAATCGCAGATGGACCCCCCATCCCCTCTCTGTGGCTTGCATGGGGGATGCACCTTCTCACTGTGGCCCGGGCGTGGCCTTGACATTCAGACATCGGGTCCTGCATGGACACCTGTGTTTGTTCCATAGCGCATGTGGCTGCAGCCTGTGCTTCTGTAGATGGGGGCTGTGCATGAGCCCTTCATCTTCCCCGCAGACACCACTGGTGCTCGCTCAGCCTCGCGGGTGATGCAGGGGGCACGGGGGACAGTCTTGTGTCCCCACCTTCTTGGGCTACAGACAGGCCACGCTGGTCCTGTGGTGACTGGGGGCTCCCAGGAGAACCCCACTGCAGACCGGAGAGGTGGCCCCAGAGAAGGTGGCGTACGCCTGGGGCCGGGCCTCATCAGTGAGCCATGGGCCAAGGGTGCAGCAACAGGTGTCTCACCGTCCAGGGGCTGGGTGTTCGGGCGCCGTGGGGTTGAGCTACTGTCTGCACGGCAGCCGTGTTTGTCTTGTTGAGCCCGGGGAGGCCCCTTGGTGGCTCCTGGAAAGACTGGCCGCATTTCTTCCTGCCCTTGGCCTTAGAGCCCATCACGTTCATGCCGTTTCCGGCTCCAAAAGGACCTGTGTTAATAAAGACCACGTGTTAGGACAGCACCAAAGTGTCTAGAAATCCAGGCCAGGAGGAGGAGGGAGGGGGATTGGCTGTGCCCGCCAGTGGCCTGGGAGCCCTGCCCGCCTGCAGAGACCTGGCCCGGGGCCCGCGGGGAGGGCGTGGCCCTCGGTCCCCAGCGCCTTCCGTCTCTGGGTTCCAGGAGAACTGCGTGATCCTCAGGGAGCTGGTGAGACTGCAGGCCCTGAAGTCCCGCCTGCTGGGGTTCCGCACGCATGCCGACTCCGTGCTGGAGATGAACATGGACAAGACCAGCCAGGTGGTGGCCACTGTCCTAGGTAACACCGCCTCCCCGAGTCCCAGTGGGGACAGGGTCAGGCGCACCTTGACCGGACGTGGTGCTGCCTGAGACCCCACTGTGTCAGCCCTTGGGGGTCACCTTCCCAGACCCTTCATTCTGCCTCGAGGGGCGCGGGGTCGGGGGTGGCTGGGGGGCCGCCCCAGGGACATAGCCGAGCCTCTCCCCTCCGCCCGCAGGTGAGCTGGCCCAGAAGCTGAAGCCCCTCGGGGAGCAGGAGCGGCCGTGATCCTGGAGCTAAAGGAGGCCGAGTGCCAGAGGCGGGGCCTGCACTTTGACGGCCCCATCAACGCCTGGGACCTGCGCTACTACATGAACCAGGGGGAGGAGACGCGCTACCACGTGAACCGGTACCTGCTCAATGAGTCTTTCCCCATGCAGGCGCTCACACGCGGGCTGCTGGGCATCTCCCAGGAGCTGCTGGGGCTGACCTTCGACCTGGAGGAGGGCACCAGCATGTGTCACGAAGACGTGAGGCTCTAAACGGTCTGGGACGCGGCCTCGGGTAAGGTCATCCATCGGCAAGTTCTACCTGACCTCTATCCTCGGTGCGTGCGTGGGGGAACCTGTCGGCCGTGGGCCGGGGCTCCTCTGTGGAAGCGGGGCCCCATCCACGTCCCTCCGCAGGGTGGGGAAGTCCGGGCACGCGGCCTGCTTTGGCCTGCAGCCGGGCTGCCTACAGCACGACAGATCGCCATCGCGGCCACGGTGGCCAACTTCACCAAGCCTACGCCCAACCTGCCCTCCCTGCTGCAGTATGATGAGCGGGAGACCAACTTCCACGACGTCCGGCACGCGATGCACCAGCTCTGCTCCCAGGCGCAGGGCTGCAGGCAGGGGGCGGGGAGGGCCCGGGCGTGCGTGGTCCTCAGGCAGGCCCTCGCCATGGGATTCTTTCACTGACATCACCCCGCACGTGGTGACGCCCTCGGTGTCAGCTTCCATCACCAAACCCCAGGCACTGGGTGCGTAAATAACGGAAATGGATGTCCTCGAGGCTCTAGAGGCTGGAAGACCCAGATCAAGGAGTCAGGGCTGGTTCCCTGCATGTTAAATACATGTGCTCAAGAGTTGCCTTGAAAAAAGACAAAAGAAAAGAAAGGAACGTTGCCTGCAAGTCTGCTGACAGCCGGTGATGAGAACCAGAGGGAAGGCTCTGGGGCCGGGGGCGCAGTGCCCTGTGAGCTCGGGGGCTGCTGCCAGTCTCCGTGGAGGCTCAGCAAGTCCCAGTGACTTCCCCACGTTGGGGGCGCCAGCTGAGCGTCTGGGCCCAGGACCCACTGCTCGTTCAGTCTTCCTGTGGTCAGCCCTTCAGCCTGAGAGCGATGCTCTCACAGGCTGCACCGGGGCGTGTGGGGACAGTTTACTGAGCTGTACAGACGTCACTACTGCTTTGGACCATTTCCGTCACCCCGAAAATGTCCCTCACGCCCTTAGCTATCACTCCGTCCCCTCGCCAGCCCCTGACAACCAGGAACCCACTCGCTGACTCTGTGGATCTACCTGCTCTGGACGTTTCTCCTCAGTGGGGTCACGCCCTGTGTGTCCTTCTGTGTATGACTTCTCTCGCTGAGCATCGTGTTCTCAGGGTGTATCGACGCGGCAGCGAGCGTCAGGGCTTCACCGCATTGCGTGGCTGAGGGACGTAAAGAAAACAAGAGAAAAGAAAAGAACGTTGCATGCAAGTCTGGTGACAGCCGGTGATGAGAACCAGAGGGAAGGCTCTGGGGCCGGGGGCGCCGTGCCCTGTGAGGCCCTGGCGCTGCTGCCAGTCTTGGTGGGGCACGGGCAGCACCGTCCCTCAGGAGCTGCTGGACAAGCTCATCAAGTCCCGGGAGGCCAACCCAGATGCGGCCGGACCGAGGGAAGGGAAGGGGGCTTCCGGTCTGCCCGGCTGGAAAGCGCAGCCTGGACACGGTGCCAGCCCCCCGTCTCCTTCCTCCCGCCCCCCAGGCCTCTTCAACCTGTGCCAGATCGTCCTGGCCAAGGTGGTTCAGGCCCTGCACACGCAGACGCCCGCGGACCCGGCCCAGGAGAATGCCCGCCTCTGCCAGGAGATCCTGGGGTTCGAAGCCATGCCAGGTAGCCAAGCGCGCACTGGGCTCACCTCAGCGGTTGGTTGGCGGCTACTGCCCAGGTCAAGAGGCTCGTCTGGCGGTGTGTGAACGGGGACCGACTGACGGGCTCCGGCCGAGGCCCGCTGACCTCTGGCCTCTTCCTGCCACGGTTCCTTGGCTGGTCCCTCCAGCTGTGGCCCGCGGAGTCCGAGGGTGGGGTGGGAGGCTCTGCACATGCTTTCTAGAGAGCCTGGAAGAGGCAGGAGAGGGCTTCATACCCCGAACAGAAGGCATCGACGAGGTCTGCCCATGCGTGTCGGTGCGGACACGCGGTTCACTCCCTCGTGAGCGCTTTAACCAGCGATCTCCCTGTGGTGGAGGGCGAGCCCTGACTCATCTCTCGCAGCCTCGGCAGCTGACCTTGTAAGAGGCTTAGGAGTGAACCCTCATGAGCTTCAGCAGAAAGTCGGCAAAGATTTATTTGTGTCCCTCCACTGAACTGCCAGCGAGGTCCCCGTTTTCTACAAGTGTTGGGCCAATACTCTCTCTAGTGGCAGGGGACTCAGACAAGGCTGCTTTGGGGCCCCCACCCCCGCTCTGGGGCAGGGGCACTGAGCGGCCAGGGAGCCGGGCAGGAGCCCCTCCGCGTGTGTCCCAGTGACCCATCTGCCTGCGACCTTCGGCCGCCTGGCAGGAAGCTACGACGCCCAGTCCTATGGCCAGTCATTCCTGCAAGAAACACTGGAACCAGTTTCTGCCAACCCGCCAAAAAAAAAACGACTTCAAAGGCAACGTGGTGTCACAGGAAGGGCTTGTTTCTGTGTTTCTTTGTTTTCAGTTCATTAGGCCTCACTTAAAATTCTGATTCCACAATGCACTTGCTTTGGGATCTTGAACAACACTCATAACCTCTGCAAGTTTCAGTATAGTAAGTTTATGTGATTACCTTCATCTGTAATATCCCTGTGTTGCAAGCTTAATTAATTCAGATTAATTCATCTTAATCTTAATCTCAAGTTCAGATCAAAGACTAGTTCCTCTGTGACTGCTCCTCTGAACTGATTCAAAAGCCTCCTCTCCCGTCCTCATTTGGCTTCTCTTCTCTTCTCTTCTGGAATCTCATAAGAACTTCTATGACCTCTCTGGTTTTTTGTTGTTGCTGTTGTCTGTTTGTTTGGTTTTTAATTGAAATATAGTTGATTTACAATGTCGTGTCCGTTTCAGGTGTACAGCACAGTGATTCCGTTTTCAGATTCTTTTCCCTTATAAGTTATTACAAAATATTGAGTACAGTTCCCTGTGCCATAGAGGAGATCCTTGTTGTATCAGTTCTATGCCTTCTTTGAATGACCGTAGCACTTGTTGCCTGTATCATTTTTATGTCTGTTGTGGCTTTGTGACTGAAAATGAAAATTTTCTATTTGTTCATGTCCTGGCCCTTCCTTAAAAATGTGTTCATTTACCTATTTCATATTTATTGACTACATCTTAGACACCGTGTTAGCTGCTTGTTCTAGATGTTAGTAAACCATAGACCTTCCTGCTCAAAGGGTCACAGTATTTGTGGGAAAACAAAAAAACGAACAACTTACGTCTCAAATAGCTTTGTACTACCCAAAGAGAGCACACCTCGTAGGTACAATAAATATATGTATTATACATAAATGTATAAATAGTTAATGGCATTAAAAACTTGAGATAACTGCTTTTCTATTCTGAGGAAATGATGATAATATCTCACCAGGAGCTCAACACCACTCTGAGAATGAGGGCTTAACCCCCGACCTGGCTCACTGCATCGCTTTCTTATATGAAAATAGACAAGTCTGTACATGCTCTCTACAAAAAGGCTTATCTGGCATGAATTTCAGATAGTAAGAAGAAAAATTCAAGAGATTCAGAGAAGCATCCAGAAGCTCAGGTGATTGTCTGGCACTAATACAACTTGCTTGACAGGAAAATAGAGCTGTAAATCTCACAAAATTAGATGATCTTCTAAGAATTTCAAAACCGCCTGCTATTAATTAGAAATCCTAGAAGAACCGCTTCTTTTAAAGCATACTGATAATATGCTTTACAGCTTAATATTCAGAAGCCTATGTTTTGGCTAAGTGAGCTTCAGGAATGAAGGAAATTTGTGGTTCAGTTCCATCTACTCTGGAACCTCTGGTCAAAACACCTACTTCTGTGCTCAGCCATCTTATCCTCTGTAAAATGGAGGCAACTCTAAGAAAACATAGTTACAGAGATGTTGCACAGCTTCCTGTGTCACTGTCTTCATTTGTTTCAGAAAACCAATAACGTCTAAGCTACTACTGCAAAGAGTGCAGTGTTACTTGGGGTCATCTAGTGCAGCTCTGTCAAAGTAAAGAAAAGGAAAGGGGCGTAGAATAACTATAATTTTCCCAAGAGGACACTATTATTTGATGGCAAATCTGAGTCAAGAACCCTGATCTCTTTGATGCCATTCCATTGTTCTTTCATTGGGTTCTCAACAACCCAGAGAAAGAAAGAGAAATAAAACTCCTATGTGCTGTGTCACTGGTACAGGACGTGGCAAGATTGGAATTGGAGAACTACATATTAACAGGTATTTGGGAAATTCTTCAAACTAATTAAGATATATACCAGGTACATAACAAACAGTTATGTTTTCCCAAGATGATTCTGTGGAATGAACAGAACTGGTAACTGAAGGTGCCTGTGTGCTGCAGTTCCAAACAGGATGGGTGAATGCTTGTTTTCTGGCACCTTTAAGACTCCACCCCAATATACACATTAAAATAAAATTAACATTTCAACTGGGTCATATTTAATTCTGCATGCTCTTGTAAGTCAGCAAAATACTCCATATATCATTTAAGTTGTCACCCACTTTCTTTTCCTTTTTTTGCGGTACACGGGCCTCTCACTGCTGTGGCCTCTCCCGTTGCGGAGCACAGGCGCCGGACGCGCAGGCTCAGCGGCCATGGCTCACGGGCCTAGCCGCTCCGCGGCATGTGGGATCTTCCCGGACCGGGGCACGAACCCGTGTCCCCTGCATCGGCAGGCGGACTCTCAACCACTGAGCCACCAGGGAAGCCCGTCACTCACTTTTTAACTTGAGTTTTAATTTCTAAAAGTCTTTCCAAACACAAAACAGAGGTGGGAAAATGGTATATGGGAAGCTGCAGAGATGAAATAAGCTTACTTCATGCGGCATAAAGATGAATACCCAAACAAGTTCTGCATAGCTGGAAGTGTCCAAATCTACTATCTTCGTTTTGTAGTCAAGGCTTCCGGAAAAATATGCTAACGGCTTCCTAATTACCCAAATGCCCCATATCTGTTTCAGTAAGTATCATTATATATTATGGAAATTTTTCTCAGTGACAGAGAAAGACATCCTGGCCGAGCATCCCCCTGCCCATGACAGAGATGATGGGTCTCAAGCTACCTTGAAGGTGTTGGAGCCCACTTTATCCATTACTAATATTAATGGAGGACAAAACTTCATATTCTGTTTGCTCTGTTTGTTAAATCACTTCTTCCCTTCATTAAAATGGATGACACATAAGTGAGTCTGTAGTGTGTGTATCACTGGAAACTGAACACATTTTTGTTGGTTTTATTAACGTCATAGGTTTCTAGGGGGGTCTACTAAATAACTAAGTCTAGTTTCACAGTTACAAATAAATTATGATGTAATTTTGAATAAATTAAGCTCATCATAAAGGAAGGATACTGATAGTTGCTACTACCCCTTCCTTGAGGGGCTCTTGTAAAGCACTAAGTAAAGTAACAGAGGTTTATATGCATGCATATATTTTCAATGATATTTGTACAGACTTAAAAAGAACTCTACAGAATGCATTATAAAACCTCGATGCTGTGTGTCCCTAGTTCCCAGCTCTCTCGTTAAAACTATTTAAATGAACAAAATGTTATCTATTAGGATAGCTATCAGAGTACTCCAACTACTACTTCTTGCAGTACCCTGTCCCAACCATTTGCCTTCCTCTTCCCATTTGTCCTTAATTCAGAAACCCCAGAGATTTGTTCATTAATTTATGAACATATTTCTTCATTCAGCCAAGAAAATTGATGGATCCCTTACCAAATTTCAGGCACCCTTCTTCAGTATGTTTTCTAGGCATGTTCAGGAAACACAGCAGTGATTAACACAGATGAATACAGCCTCTCTTGAGCTGAGGGGAGAGACAAAAGTAAAGAAGCAGATATAAAATCATAAGTGTAAATACGTAAATAAAAATTGAATAAATGGGTAGAATAACTAGTATATCAGGTAAGTGCTGGAGAAAAACAGCAAGCAGGGAAGGGGGATGGAGATTGTTAGCTGGTAGGAGGAGGCTGCGATCTGAAACTAAGTGATCACTGAGGGCTTTCTGGGGAAGATAAAATTTAAGAGGGAACCTAAGGTTGTGAGAGGGAGCAAGGTGCATATCTGGGAAGTGAATAGTACAAGCAGAGGGAACAGTCAGATGGAAAGGCAATGAGGCAAGAGTGGGCTTGGAGTATCCAAGGAGCAGAAAGGATGTCAGTGTGTGGAAAACAGAGGGAGCAAAGTGAAGAGGAGAAGGAAACAGTCAGAGAGGAAACAGAGGCCCAGATTTCTAGGGCTGTGGAGGCACTTTGAGGACTTTGCTTTTCCTGTGAAGAAGCCATTGAAGAGACTTGAGTGACATGATCTGACTTATGTTTTAACAGGATCTCTCTGGATGCCATGTTGATTAGAGACTGCAGGAGAATAAGGACAAGCCCCAGAAGACCAATAGTTGATTCAAATGTCAAGAAACATTTATGCCTTCACCCTTCAACTTCACAAATGATGCCATTTCCATTGAGCTATTGAAAAATATAATCTGGCTTTCAAAACAATAAACCAGAAGGCATTTTCTCACATAAGCAAGGTCACAAACAACTGTCAGCTGAAGTTGAAATAGCAACAAATCAAATAATAACAAAAAACGTTTTTTACAGATTTTAAAACCTTACAAAGCATTTTCTTGTCCATTATCTAAGTTAATCCTCAAATCAACGCCATGAGATAGTTATTATTTTCCCATTAGAAGTGATCGCATATTAAATCCTTAGTGATTGCTCAAGAAAAGCTGAAATCTTGAGTGTACATCTATCAATGCCAAGGTTGGGTTTTTTACCCATGGGAACATTGGATGCTAAAATCCACAGGGATTTTCAGCTCAAGATGGCAGACTAGGAAATATATTTACTTTCTGGTCCTCCTGAAACCATGTTTAAATAAAACTGTAGAAATACCAAAATTAATCAACCAATAAAAGCCAAGACATTGTGGAAGTCATCAACCACAGAAAGATTTCAACACATTTCGAGAAGGCAAACAATGAAATGGAGGGGCCATGAATAAAATAATGAAGAAAAGACTACCCTAAGTAGGGTCTGCACAAAGCCAGTCAGCTTTTGCTGAGCCCTGGTTATAGTAAAGGACAGAGGAAAGAAGAGGGGCTGAAAACAAGGAGACAAAAGTCATTTTAGGAAAAAACGTTCACTTAATGAGCTCCAGGGAACACTCAGCCTGCTGCCATACTCACTCATGTGGATTGTTGGTAAGCAAGACAAGAAAACAGGGAACCAACAAACAAAAATCAAGACACTGTTTCTTACTGAACTCTCCTCAAATGAGATCAAGAAATTAGGGTTCAATGCCATAGCTGTAAATCATTTCTGCTCCTGGAGAGGTTAGAAAGGGCTTATAATAGTTACCCTTTTTTTTCAGACAGAATTTAGGTCTGAGCAAAAGCTTTTGTGTCCTCCAACCTCAAAGTTTATTGGGGATGGAAGTCCAAATTTGCTTTGACATACCATAAAAAGAATCTCATGAGCAGAGGGTCAAACTACTTTTGGAATATATGAATTATGCCCAGTGTGATTTTAAATAAACAAAAATATATCAATTTTTACTGATCTATATGATTCTGGGTTCTGAAACTTCTACATGTTACATGCCTGATATATAACACACAATGTCAGTCCCAGGAGAGAGAAAACACTCCAATGAAGCAAGCCAAGAAACAAGATTCGAACAAGGTAAAGTGATGTGTAGACCAAGACCAGGATTTTTCAATTCTTTCCTGTCATGCTGTAGCTTCCAGCTCCTGAATAAAAACACATGTTTCCCTTGTCTTAGACACACAAGAGTATGTCTCCTCTATGGGGCGTAAGAAGCTCTAGAGTTACATATGTGTAGTAAAGAGTGGACCCAGCCGGCATATTCACAATGACCAAATTGTGTTGATCGTACTTTATTTTAAACCAATACATTGCTCCATGCTGAAGTTGCAATAAATGATATATTTGCTTTCTAGACATGAATGAGATGCCTTACTGGATATACTCCAGGAAGGCCAGAGAAACTGGCTTCTAATCCATACAGAATAATTCATTGATGAATTCCTTTCAGGATAGCCCCTGATTTATCTAGAATATAAGCTTTACATACCTGGATCCTTCAAACTAGACCAAAGGGAAAAATCTAGGCTGCAAGCCTCAATTAGAAATGTGGGATGGTGCTATGCTGACAACTGGTGGTCCCTGACCTATCTTCTGAGATTAGAACCCAGTGTGGTGGACGACCAATTCACGCGTTGAACAAAAAGAACACCTCCTACAGGGCAGTGTATGTGTTCATTACAGGTATGGCACTTAGGGCTAAGTATCATAAGGACTTCAAGAAAAAAAAGAAAAAGTAACACATGAAGCATATATGACAAGGAGGCACCAGAGTCCAGAGCACGAGCTCTGGAATCACACAGGCTTGCTTCGAATCCCGGCTAAGCCACTACCACCTGTATACCCTGAAGAACAGTCGAAGGTTTAAATGTTCTTTTACCAAATTTCGAAAAACAAGTGAAGAAAGAACCTACCTGCCAGGAAGGGACATCGTGGGGTGCAGCATCCAGTCGCGTCAGGGCTCTGCATCCCCTGCTCAGAAACCTTCACCGCCTGGCTCATGGTGATGCTGGCAGATCAGCAGCCCTGGAGAAGGCGCTCCTGTCTCCAGGGCTCACGGACAAGCTGGGGAGGTCCACGGAGGAGGCGGGCCACAGCCTGGCAAGCTCTGGGTGCCTCCTCCACTCAGCTCTGGGCAGGCTCTGGCCTCTGGACCCCGTTGCGGGGAAGGGCTGGCCGATACATACCCAGGGCTGAGGGGTCTGCAGAGCCGGTGCCCAGGCAGGGTGAGCTCTGGAGGAGACGGCTTCCACAGTCCCCAACAGTCTCCGCATGGTGGCCCATCCGGTGCCAAACACCTGCCACCCACAGCGACAAGTCCCAGCCGCTAGAAAGTCCAGAAGGGGTCGGGCTCTTTGCCCTCGGGCCGGGTTTCTCCAGGGGCTGGGCTTGTGTGGGGCCCCCAGCCCACCCCCTGACCCGCCCGCCCTTGCTCTGTGACACGTACAATGCAATGTCAACACCCAGGCTGAGCCGGCCAGTGTTCAGTGCGTGCTAGACCTTGAGAAGAGTTAGCAGCTAGGGAGAAGCTCTCCCACTTTCACTCGCTCTTCTCAGATCACGCAGGCAGCCCATCTCACCCCAAAGCTATGGACACCACACCTCCTTCCCAGGCTACCGTTTTCCGTTCTGCCCCTGTTTTCCCTTTCCATTCTGCCCCTCTTTTCCCCAGTACCCCATTTACGGCTTCGGGTGTCATCGGTGCTGCAGCAGGCAGCACCTCTGACCCCGAAGCTATGGACACCACACCTCCTTCCCAGGCTATCGTTTTCCGTTCTGCCCCTGTTGTCCCTTTCCATTCTGCCCCCCTTTTCCCCAGCACCCCATTCACGGCTTCGGGTGTCATCGGTGCTGCAGCAGGCAGCACCTCTGACCCCGAAGCTATGGACACCACACCTCCTTCCCAGGCTATCGTTTTCCGTTCTGCCCCTGTTATCCCTTTCCATTCTGCCCCTCTTTTCCCCAGTACCCCATTTACAGCTTCGGGTGTCATCGGTGCTGCAGCAGGCAGCACCTCTGACCCCGAAGCTATGGACACCACACCACCTTCCCAGGCTTTCGTTTTCCGTTCTGCCCCTGTTTTTCCTTTCCATTCTGCCCCCCTTTTCCCCAGCACCCCATTTACGGCTTCGGGTGTCATCGGTGCTGCAGCAGGCAGCACCTCTGACCCCGAAGCTATGGACACCACACCTCCTTCCCAGGCTATCGTTTTCCGTTCTGTCCCTGTTTTCCCTTTCCATTCTGCCCCCCTTTTCCCCAGCACCCCATTTACGGCTTCGGGTGTCATCGGTGCTGCAGCAGGCAGCACCTCTGACCCCGAAGCTATGGACACCACACCTCCTCCCTAGGCTATCTTTCTCCGTTCTGCCCGTTTTCCCTTTCCATTCTGCCCCTGTTTTCCCCAGCCGCCCCCCCCCATTTACGGCTTAGGCCGGCATCGGTGCTTCAGCAGGCAGCAGCTCTGACACCAAACCTATGTACATCACACCTCCTTCCCAGGGCTGTCATTTTCCAGTCTGCCCCGTCTCCAAGTAGAACCACTACCTATTTCACACGGCTGTTCCTAGTTCTGGGAACACACCACTCACTGGTAGCAATGCCTCAGCCCATGCCTCGACTCATTTACCTGCAACGCTGGCCAACAGATAGACCAACATTTCAAAGTTATGACAAGAAAGTTGAGTAAGTTATACACTTGGAATTGCATTTATTATTATTAACAAGCACAACTGTAGTGCTTAGACTATAACAAGTAATATTCTAAGTTCTTAGCAAATATTAACTCACTTAATCCTCATAATGGCAACCCTATAGGTAGGTAATGTTCATAATATTCACCTTTTTGGGGGGAAACTGAGGCCCAGAGGGGTTGAATAGCTTGTCTAATGCCACACAGTAAGTAGCGGGCAGAAACCCAGGATGAAAACCAGACTGTCGAGACTTTCATCACTTTGCTATGTCACCTTAATAGATGTTGTGGTTAGGGAAGGGACTAAACTGACAAGACTCTGAACTTGAGAAGGGAGAAATTAGAAAGTGACTGATCCTAGAAACTGGAGAGGATTTCAGCTCAGAAATTTCTGGTGATGAGACCCGGAAGAACAAGAACATGGTTGGAATATTAACTTGGGGTAGTATCTGAATCCATTGAGAAATAGTTTTGTCTTGTGTTTTTTTTTTTAAACTTAGAAAGGCCTGTTGGATGAAGATTAATGAAAAAAAAAAGCAGAAAGGAAAAGAGGAAGGTGCCTGAAGTGAGACATAACCTCTTCCCTGTAAGTACTAGGGGTGGGTGTCCTGTGGGAAAGGATGGAGCTCTCAATACAGGTTTGTCACCAGGATGAACAAGGAGAAACATGGCAACCATTGTACTGGTTTTGATGATTCCTCAAAAACCAAGGCTTTAGTTTCCAAGAACTACCCACAGTAGCATACCTACCGTGTGTCAGACATGCCACCAAGTGTGTTTCCAGTCACACATTTTAATTGGAGAAATAGTTCCTATGAGGTACACATTAGTTCCCTATGGCTGCTGTAACAAATTACTACCAATGAGCTTGTGTAAAACAAAACACACTCATTCTCTTATGGTTCTGGAAGACAGAGGTCCAAAACCAGTTTCCCTGGGCTGGAACCAGGAGTTGACAAGGCCGTCCATTCACCTTCTAGAGGCTCTAAGGGAGAATCTGTTTCCTTGACAGCATTCCTTGACTTCTGGCCACATCAATCCAAGCCCAACTTCATCATCACATTCTCTTTGGAGTAAAAACTCCCTCTGCCCCTCTCTTACGAGAACACCAGTGGTTACATCTGGGTCCATCCAGGTAGTCCAGAAGAATCTCCCCATCTCAAAACCCTTACTTTCAACCCATTGGCAAAGTCCCTTCTGCCATTTAAGGTGACATTCACAGGTTCTGGGGATTAGAAGGTGGACATTTGGGGGCAATGGTACTATTCAGTCTACTACAAGGTAGATACTATTATCTTTCTCAGATGTAGGAAATGAAGTTTAGGGAAGTAATTTGTCTCAGGTCTACAATTTCCAGAGTAGAGATTTAAATTCTGCCAGTGAGACTTTAGGACACACTCTAAACAACTTTAACCTGTGTCCTTAATTACTGCATAATCCTTGGTTAAGAGTCACACTTAGGTATCAAGACCCAACTGAATATAACACAAGTACTGTCTCCTCTTTCACTATGTTTGCCTGGTGTATTTATGAATCTTGCCCAGAGCAGAAGAGTTCAGAAAATTGTTATGCACCTTTACTAGGAGAAAGCAGTTACTGTTTGATGTGCACGGAGTAATGGAAGGCTATTTAAAATAAAATAAAATAAAATAAAATAAAATAAAATAAAATAAAATAAAATATGCCACCAAATCGTCAAGTGTCACAACAGAGGTAACCCCGTGGGAGTCTTGAGGAGACTAAAATTATCTCCAATTGTGCAGGTGAGAAAAGTATCACTAAAGGCAGTTGTAGTTCAGCCAAGCCCTATGGCACAGAAGTAGGAATTTGGATATGTACGAATGGGAAAAAAGACATTTTAGGCATGGGAAACAGTTTAATGCTGAATGGATGAGAAATATACATTAGACCTTTCTAAATCAACTGGCTTATTAACTCAATAAATCAGATTTGGTCAGTCAAACTAGCTTTAGCTGATTACTTATCCAGGGCATAGCTGTTGAGAGTAATTTTTGTCATAGAACAGTAAATAAAATTCTTGAACTATAGCTTTAGGCTTGCTAAGTGAAATAGATTGCTCTAGCTGATGTTCAAGTGACTTACTTGGTACTATTCACGAAATTGGGGGTTAACAACTGCTTAAGACAACATAGAGAATTGATCTTAAATAGTACTTGCAGTAGTTACTGTGTAAAGTATCTGTTCAGTAGCTCATGGTAAATGGATGTTTATAATCCCCACTGGACAACCAACTGCTTTTTTGCAAATGGTAATGTGAATTGCTGTTGCATAAACTATAGTAATGACCACCTATCTAATTTGTGGTCCAAACCAGAAATCTTCTAACAATACTGGTCTCCTAATAAAAGGAAGCATGAAGCTAACACACACTGGGTGTCTCCCGTGTGCCTGTGCATGCATCTATATCTCACTGAACCCCCATAACAGCCCCCAAGAGAGGGACTCTGAGTGTCCCCATGCTGCTGGTGGAGAAACAGGCACAGGAAGGTTCAATAGTCTATCTACCTAAGATAACACAGAGGGTGGGAGAGCCTGTTTTTAAACCATCTGCCTCCAATTCCAGGTGCCAGGAGCCAGATTCAGCCTACAGGCCTCTTCTGCTCATCTGGAGGTGAAACCATGTGTAAGGATTAGTCAAATCCTGTCTTCACTCCTCAAGGTAGCTTGAACACTTGCACGCCCTCCAAATAGCATGTAGCATAAGCAATAAGATGTTTGCCCCGGGTATTGTCCAGGAACTTGCAATCAGCTGTGTCTAGTTAGGCTGAGCTGGTTAAGACTGGAGAGGACCACCGATCTTCCACCTGGGCCAGTGCCTTTTGACCTCCTGCCATCAGAGGGCCGAAAACTACAGCCTGAGAATGTGCTGAGCCCCGTAGCCTAGTTACGCCAGCTCAGAACAATGATGAGCACACCTTTTTCCAATCACCTTTCCTCATGCTCCCCATGCCTCATACTGCCCTGCTTCTTTATTGTTTATCCCCTAGATACCCCAAGCCCCTTGCCTTTGGGGAGGCGGATTTGAGACCTATTGTCACGTCACTTCCTCGCTTGGCTGCCTTGTGAATAAACCTCCTCTTTGCTGCAAACCTCAGCATGTCAGTGTTTTGGCTTGCTGCGCCTCAGACAAAATGGTAGGGAGCAGTGGTAAAGGTCCCTTGCCTGTGAGGGAAGCTGGTTACTAGTAGTCACGTTGCGGATGTTTTCTCCTCCCGGGGGGGCAGACGTCCTGCTCTTCCAGAAAGAAGGGAGAAAGGCAGGAGCTGGACCCTTGCTCTCAGGGTCACCGTCACCTAGGAGCTCGTTAGAAGCACAGAATCCAGGCCCCACCCAGAACTACTGAGTTACAGCCTGCATTTAACAAGATCCACAAGAGAGGCATACCCATATTAAAGTTGGAGAGGCACCAAGCTGGAGTCCACGTAGCAGAGAAGCAGACAGGATTCTAGACCACGCAGAGTGTTAAAGGCCAACAGTTTGTTTTCTATTCTCAAAACAATGTTTTTGAGCCATGTTTATGAGCAATGTCCCAACTTGCTTTTAAGGTTTCTTGGGTGAAGAATGGATTGGAAGGAAACAAGATATATGGACACTGGTTAGGACCTCATTGCAACAGACAGGCAAGTTCAGTATTAGGATGTTGAGGAAGAGTTGACAGATTCAGGAGAAATTCAGGAGATAAACTGAAGCGGGCTTAATGGGGTATGAGATGGAGGAAAGGAAGGTCTTAGGGAATTAAAGGGTTTACTAAACGTATGAGCAAAGCCTCAAAATTAATCCTTTGAACGTACAGAGGTAGAGCTCTCAAAGGACACCGGTTAGGAAGCAACAGTACGCCCTTTATAATTCCAGGAGACAACACAGATCAACTGTTTCAATGGAAAATTCGGCGGTACCGGTGCGTTTTTTCACTCAAACTTAGTTCCAGTAACTATTACTCACATTTTCTGTGCCTAAACAACACAGCTTGAGGAACTGAAGGGGATTCCATCCTGGTAATTAAGGAGGGTCCCCAACACTGACAGTCCCATCTTAAAAAGCAGTCCCTCTGCATTTTACCCGAGGAGCAATGGCCAGAGCCTCCCTTTTAAAACGATGGGGAGAAATCAGAACATCACACACTGTCCCTTTCAGCTACTGTGAACTGAGCCGCGAGATGACCAGTACCCCCTAGCACAGCGCGGACGGGCCAGCGCGCAGGGGCCACTGTGACAGGCGACAGCACAAGAGACGAAGCCCAGGCCCAGGGGCTCTGAGCTCCACCGGCAACGCCCAGGGGCCAAGGCGTATTACCTTTCCGGGATGTGCTTTCCGCCCTTCCTCGTGGCCGACGAACTGGCTCACGTCACCCCCAAGATACCGCCCACCCAACGCCAGGAGTGCCAAAGTCGCCAACCCAGCGTCCCCGATGCCAGCACAAGGCCACGAACCTACATCATCCACCTCCCTCCTTTGCCCTGCCAGCCTCCCCTGATCTCATTCTCTACTGCCCTGCCCTCACTCACTTTCCCCTGTCCAGCCACACTGGCTTCCTTACTAGTCCTCAAACATGCCAAGCACAGTCGTGCCTCAGGGACTTTGCACCTACTATTCCTTCTGCTTCAGAACACACCCTCCCACCCCATCTCCACTCTCCCAGAACACACCCTCCCACCCCATCTCCACTCTCCCAGAACACACCCTCCCACCCCATCTCCACTCTCCCAGAACACACCCTCCCACCCCATCTCCACTCTCCCAGATAGCCAATGGCTTGTTTCTCACTTCAAGGCTCTGCTCAATCCACATCTTAATAGAGGGGACTTCCCTGATCACCTACCACATTCCCTCACCTCTTCATCTTCTTTTGTTATTCTCCAAAGCACTTACCACCGCTTGACACTCCATATATTGACTTATTTATTCATCTCTCTCCCCCACTAGAATGGAAAGTACGTAAGGGCAAGAACTTTGTTCTCTTCCTACTTCCTAGAACAGTGCCTTCAACTTAGAAGGTGTTATACAAATATTTGCTGAAAATCAATGTATGACTTCTTTGCCCTTTCACACTACCCTCTAGTCACACCAGAGGCTGCCCCTCCAGAGCACAAGTTCAAGCCCTGTGCCTTCTGTACCTGTCCCCAATACCTGGGCTGTCCTTTCCTCATTCCGGCAAAATCCTCTTCCCCCAAGCCCAGCTCAAACGCTGTCTCCTCAGTCAGGCCTTCCTCAATTTCTCCTCTATATTCCTGTTGCACTTGATTCTTTTATCATAATTAACCCACTTATACTCACTACATGTTTCTCTTCCTAGATAACTGTAAGTTGCTACTGAACAAAGACTTCTACTCACCTCTGTATCCCCGTGCCCTAACAACAAACCTATAAGGCTCTCGGTGTTTACTGAAACAATTTATTTTCTGAGTCTCTACCCATTCTAGGGAGTGCATAGTATAGTCTCCTCCTCTTTATCAGTGAGCCTGGCACCTGTGGGAGGGCCTTACAGCAGAGGAAAGTCACCAATGGATCATAACTAAGGTCCTGAGACTGCAATGGCAGACAGCATGGTGAAGTTAGCCCACTGCATGCAGAAGACCCACAGAGGAGTCAGCATATGCAATGGACTACACTTGGTATAACATGTGAACAATCAAGGTTTACAAACGTGTTCTCATGCACTTGTAAGGATCTTCTAGCCCACGCGGAACAGACAGAACACACACAAAGGAGCCTGGAGGAAGTGAGTAGGCCGGCAGCTGCGCCCTAACATCTTAAGAGGTAACATTTCTGTGACTACAGTTTAAACAAATCAGATAATTTGCCTCCTTTCTAGACACCCTGGTTATGACAGGACAGGCCAAGCCTCTCAAGTTTTAAAGCTAAAGTACACGGAAGATCTGTGAATAGGGCTTAAGATATTTAAGAGCTAGTACCTGCATTAAGCAACCAGGTTATAGAATGAAAATTTATCTTGAAATTCCCATCTCTGCCTCTCTCTCTCGCCTCCTATCCCCTATCTTCCCACCTCCATCTCTATTCCTTCTCCCCTACTCCCTGTTTTATGTATATACGTGCATCATTTTATATATACATGGAATATTTACTGTCTGTTACGTTTATTTAATAAAGTGCTAAATTTAGAAAGAGGACAAAATGAACACTTTCACATGGGCGTCAGTGGTGTTCCAAAGACAAAAGATTCCTCAGTCTTAAAATATGGCAAACACCACATTCCTTCTGATAGTTAGATGCTAGAAAAAGGCCAGTGGATCCTTAAAATTCACACGCTATTAAGACCTACTATCAACAGAGTAGATCTTAAAGCGGAAACAAGAAAACACCAGCCTTTTAAGTTCTTCCTGTCTGAAGATAAGAATAAGAGGTGGTAGTGTTCTTCCTCACTTGCACCGAAGTGTAAAAGCGGCAAAAATATCTTAAACACATATATGATGAGGAAGCCGCTCTTCTGGTCCACTCTGTTTTGTTTTGCTTCTAGGGATCTGTCTCACTCCGAACCTTTGCTTTTTGTTTTCTCTTTTATGTACGCTAAGAACCCGAGAGTCTTAACCTTTTCTTCCACCTCCCAACCAATAAATAGGACAAAAGAACATTTTTATGTTTTTATGTATTTTCCATTCAAATTTTTAAAAAAGAGATAAGTAAGCTAGCTCAGTTCATATTTCTCACAAAAATCACTTTCCAAACTAAACTAAATTGTTTGTAACCATAAACAGGAAAAGCACCGTACTCTATTAGCACCATCTGACATTTCCACCTTAATGTTACCAAACACAACTTGACACTAATGTCAGAACTATTAAAAATGTTAAAAATCCCCAACCCCACTCAAAATGCATACCAAAGTTCAGGTAAAGGAAAAACAAAAACAAAAACAAAAGCAACTCACCGTTATCTTTATGTTCTTTCAGAAACCCATTAACAGCACACTGGAATTTAAAACTAGCGTCGTCATCTGACACCTGATGCCCAATTGTACAAATTTTTAAATAAGGAATAGTTTCTGGTAAGTCCTATAAGGCAAAACCATGAAAATATGTATTATTTCCTTTGTAGGGAAAGAATAAAAAATTAATTAGAGAAGACAGACTATAAACCAGGAGAGTACATTAAACTTTGTATGTCAGTCATTCTGATGAGAGCCATTTTTTCCAAAGCTGCTTTAACCAGTAATTATCACTTGATTTTCATTAAAACTGCAGAACGGACAGTTACCAGGCATGCAAAAGGAAAAGCAAATCTATGTGAATGAATGCACATGTAACTCAAAATGATATAAACAGTTCTACCTACATTTATGTTCTATCTTACATTTCAAGGGCCATAAAGCGGCTGTGATTTAAGGAGAGGAGTAGAATAGAGTCAGAAGAACTTGGATTCGAATTAGGAAATAGAGGCAATTTCAGGCATTGTTGAGAACTGGTATTCTTGAGGTGGGAGAAAGTAGACTATCAATAGAAGACAGAAAAGGATAAGTGAAAATTCTCTAGTTCTGAATTTAAATGGAAAGTAGCAGCAGGAACCTATGACATATTTTAAAAATATTAAAAACAAACATACATATTTCCTAGCTCTGACCACTGAAAAAGTCTAGAAACAACTGATGTCATGTCAAAAGGACTCAGGAGTCACCGAGAAGCTCCAACTGGCCAAAGACAGGGCCTCAGTTAGAATAACTGTAACGGAGTCCACGGTGATAGGAATAAATAAAATTTTACAAAACTGGTCACCACTGGAGGATATTTGTGAATCAATTCATTATTCTGAAAACTGTTAAATAAAAGAAGAGAATCATGCCTCTACAACTGGGCAACCAAACAGTTGATGAGGGGAATCTTCTCCTCGTACAAATATACCCAGCTAATAAGTGAAAAAAAGAACAACAGAATTCACCATTCTTTGAAGCCTCAACTGAATTAATGGATGTAGGTGTGAATCATCAGTGACTGCTAATACCACAGAAAGACACAATTATATATGTCTCCATGGAAGAACACATCATCACCTATGAAACTGTCTTGCCAAAACAAAACATGCAAGCTTCATTCGGATCAACTACCAATTTACAGGAAATAAAAGGACTGAAGAATATGTTACCAACACATGGAATGTAATCATCGACATCTAGATGGGAAAAATTACCTGGTTTCTTTAAAAACAAAATTCAAGGAGGAAAAAAAAAGTGAGAGAGACATGGAGGGAGAACCTATAGATTAAACAAGACTTCAGAGATCTAACAATCCACGGCAAAGTGTGGACCTTATTTGGATCTAATTCAAAATTCTTATAAACAATTTTTTATGACGTTTAGGAGACAACTGCAAATTTGAGCACTCCCTGGGTATTTAATATTAAAAAATGATATTAAGGAATAAAAGTCCTGTATTTTAAATGCACGTACCAAAAACGTACAGGTGTAATTACATGCTGTCTCGGAGCTGCTTCAAGATAATATGGAATGGGGTGAAACAGGTGGGGGTACAGATAAAACATGACAGCCATCAGTTGGTAAATAAGAAAGCTGGATGAGTTCATGGGTATACAAGGAACACTCACAGTATTTTTATACTTTGCTTAAAATTTGTGATAATTGTTTAAAAACAAGACGACACTGTAGAAAACAGTTTGGCACTTTCTCAAAGGTTAAGTGTAGAGCTACCGTATGATCCAACAACTCTGCTACTACCTACGCTGCACATCTAACAGAACTGAAAGCAGGGATTTGAACAAATATCTGTACACCAATGATCATAGCAGCATGATTCACAATACCTACAAGGTGGAAAACAACCAAGTGTTCATCAACCGTTGAATAACAAACTATGGTCTATATACACACAATGGGATTTTCTAAGCCAAAAAAGAAAACGGCATTTCGTTACGTGCTATAACATGGATAAACCTTGAAAACATGATGTTTAGTGCAATAAGCCAGACACAGAAGGACAAATACTGCAGATTCCACTTACACGAGGTACCTAGAATAGGCCAATTCACAGAGACAGAAAATAGTATAGAGGTTACCAAGGGCTGGTGGGAGGGAAAATGGAGTTGTTACTGTTTGATGGTTACAGAGTTTTTGTTGAGGATGATGAAAACGTTTTGGTTAGACAGCGGTGATGGTTACACAACACTGTGACTGTACTTAATGCCACTGAACTGCATATTTATAAATGGTTAAAATAAATATGATTTCTCTATATTTTACCACAATAAAAAAAAGGAATAACAGAGCTGAAATTTCAATTCTTCCTTTTCCGAGAGTCAGTTTCATCGTCTGTAAAATTAGTAATTGTAGTTGTCTATCCTCTGAGCTTAGTGCAGGGTAAGCACTCAGTAGGAGATATCAGTACTACTTCCACTTCAAGAGCAAAGGATTGCTGTGAAGATTAACTAAGTCAATGGATATGAAAGAACTTTCTAAATGGCAAACTGCTCTACAAATATTAAAAGACATTAGGTGTTACTGTCTCCCAAGGCCATGGAACAGGTCAGAAGAAGGATAATTCTTTTGCACTGGAATGTCCTACATAGGCTAAGAGAATATATGGGTTTCTGTACTATATCAGAAGGCATTAGGAAAAGGAAGCATAAAACTTAGAGAACAATTGTCTTTTACAGTGATGCTTAAGCACGCTCAGGCAACTGCTTAAAATAAGTGCTAAAGACATAATGGACATACCTTTCTTTCTTTTTAGGATACTACTGTAACTACTAAAAGTTTACTTCATTTTCAAAATATAGAACATGGAAGCTTACAGAATTTCTTAAGCATATCTAGAGCCTACTGCCAAATACTATAGTTCAATTCATATCTTTAATCTCATTTTGAAACAGCAATTACAAATGTGTATTTAAGGAAACCACTAGCTTCCCTTTTTGAACCCACGAGAGAAGGCCAGGATTCACCTTAGCATAAGATGATAACTACTGAACTCCTATGAATTATTACAGTATCAGAAAGAAGGTCATTTTCAATTACGGCTTCCATTTACCTCTGGCTTGTAATAGCGGCGAGTATTTGTTAAGTCAATAATCAGCCCAAGTTCTTCATTCTGTCCTTGGATTTTGTCAAGACATCCAAGGGGGAGAAACGTTCTTCTGGAGCAAGATTCTTTTCAAAACTCTGTCAGAAAGAATAAAATAAGGAAGAACATATGTTTAAAATCCTTTACTATATTATCCATTTATTCAAACCCTGTGACGCTAACATATGAGATTCAAAGTAAAGTTTCCTCCTCTGGAGTTTACAAGCGATATTACAATCCTTTCTTCCAGAGAGATTAGACGGAAGAAAATAAGCTCACTTCTATATAGTTATTTCTATGTTTGTTTATTTCATGTTGGTCTCCTAACCTGACTCTAAACTCCCAGAATGCAGGGACCACATCAATTTTGCCTACCACTGTATTGCCAGCTCCAAGCAGAGTGCCTGAAAATAGACACAGAAATAAATACTTCTTGAATATCTACATATAGGAAGGATGGCTTTCACTGCTAAATATTCTTTCATGTATTTGGCTTATACATGTACACTGTTCCATTGATCTCTTTGGTTATTCAAGTGTCAGCAACACAAACTTTTTTTTAAATTAGTAGACTAGTTTTAGAGCAGTTTGAGATTCACAGCAGAACTGAGCAAAATGTACACGGTTCCCACTTATACCCTCTCTCCTTCATCCCACACAGCCTTCCCCATTATCAACATGCCATACCAGTGTGCTTCATTTGTTAGAATTCATGAACCAACACTGACACATCATTATCAATCAAAGTCCATAGTTTATTGCATTCATGGTACAAGTAACTGACTATTTCTTTATTTCTAGTATAGTCATCCCCAAAGAGTTACATACTGAGATACATATTACTTTCTTATAAATTACTTTATTCTTTATTTATAGTTAGGGCATTGCATTGTTTTTTTTTGTTTTTTAATTAAGTACAAAAGTTGGTTGTATTTGTCTATGCATCCCATTTCTGGATAGGAAAAGAGGTATTAAAAAGTATTTGCTGGGCTTCCCTGGTGGCGCAGTGGTTGAGAATCTGCCTGCCAATGCAGGGGACACGGGTTCAAGCCCTGGTCTGGGAAGATCCCACATGCTGCGGAGCAACTAGCCCCGTGAGCCACAATTACTGAGCCTGCGCGTCTGGAGCCTGTGCTCCGCAACAAGAGAGGCCGTGATAGTGAGAGGCCCGCGCACCGCGATGAGGAGTGGCCCCACTTGCCGCAATTAGAGAAAGCCCACACACATAAAAGACGACCCAACACAGCATAAATAAAAAAAAAAAAAAAAAAAAAAGTATTTGCTATAAAAAGGGAAAATGGAGTACGACAGGGTTGAGAGCCAGGGCTCTATATGGTGAATTCAGATTTCTGGAAGAATACGGTATTAACTTTTGCTCACCTTTTTTAAAGGAACTTTGAAAGCAATGAAACGAGTCCCAGGCATCCGCTGTTCAACTGGGAGATAGTCTTTCCACCTGTTAATATATTTTGTTAGGCAAATTTTATGTTAGGCTGTCTCCCTGCATAGGATGAATGCGCCTTGAAAATGGAAATCATATGCCTCTACATCGGCTCCCAGGTGGTCCCAGCGTCCCGACCCCGACCCCGGCCGCGACACACTTTCCACACACTGACACACACGGAGCCCGCGCGAGGGCCGGGTCGCGCGGGCCTCCCCGCCGGGTCGCCTGGAGGCCGGTCCTCCGCGAGCCGAGCGCACGAAAGGGCGCCCCAAAGGCGCCGGCCCAAGGCGCCCGCTGCGCTTCCCCTTCGGAAGGTGGGCTGCGGGGCCCAGGCGTAAACCCTGAGACAAGGAACACGCGCACCACGCCGCCACGGGGGACGAGAGGCCGGGCGCCCACCTAGCCGGACACCCTGCATTTCTGGAATCACCGGACACCTGTGTACATTTCCGTCTGGCCTGTCATTTTCCAAAGGCCACTCAAGGTCAGGGGACAGAACGCCTCCTCTCCAAGTGTCCTGCCAGCCCACCCACTCAAGATCAGAGGGATAAAATGCCTAACTAAAACAAAACAAAACAGAAACACAAAAAAACTGGAGGGAGGAAAGGGTGACCTGAAAAAAAAAAACTAAGCACGTTGACAGCGCTAAGAATAAACCACCAGGAAAAAGAAACCCTACATGTCAGATCCTAAAGTACAGAAGGGCAAGCCCGCCGGCAGTCCAGGCCCGGGGGGACCGGGGTCCCCAGCCCTGCAGAGCCAACCGCAGACCGGCTCGGGCGCCCCGCGGAAGCGCGGGGTTCCCGCAGCCGAGTCTGTGCCCCCCGGCCGGCGCCGGCTCCCCTCTGCCCACCCTGCGCGCGGGGGCTGGAAAGTGCCACGGAGAACCACGGCGGGGCGGGAAGGGGCCTCCAAAGAGGGTCTGGTGACTCGAGTCGCTTCGTTTCTCGGTGGGCTCAGCACGCGCCCTGGGGGAAGAGGGGAGGGGGTCCGGGAGGAGGGGACGGGCGGCACTTACGTAGACCGGCAGTGGCCACGGGTAGACAGCGGGCTCAGTCCCCAAGAGCGACTCCAGCCTCAGCTCCAACTTCTCCCCCGTGTCTTCGCGCGCGGCCCCCGCACCGCGCTAGTCTGGCGCTTGGGGGAGGGGCGCGGGGCCGCCGGCGGGGGCGGCGCAGACGGGCAGGCGGGAGGCTGAGCGGAGGGGGCCTGGCCTGGGCCTCAGCTGCCGCCGCCGCGCTCCCGTCCGGCCCCCGGCTCCCTCTTTGTGGTCACAGGCCC